>NC_091831.1:86771944-87425833 GCF_037783145.1 Equus przewalskii
ATCTTTAGATGAAGTGGTGTGAGCCCTGTGGTCAGTACATAGCTTTTCTGAAGTCCAATTTCTGTTGACTAACGATATTTCTGCAATGAAAATAATTTATCCCTCTGGGCATTGTGTCTCCACCTTTTCAAAAATAGGAACAATAATAATAATACATAAGCAATAGTTGGTTTAAGGCAGAAATGAGATAACACAAGAGAAATAAAATACAAAGCTTTTTTGCAAATATCATATTTTGGAGTCAAATCAACCCAAGAGAACTTCCCAGAGGGATCACTGATATTGTCTTCTGAAAAATAGTCCCAACAAGACAAGTGTCAAGGTGGTTCTTCTTTAGAGGAGGGAATGGAAGTTAAACCACATAAGTAGGCATCGGGTTTTTTCACCACTCAAAGCCTCACTTTTCACTGATGTTTGAATGACCTAAGAACACTGCAGAATTGCTAACGGAAGAGAGGGCTTGAGGTAACTGCATTAAGAACATCTGCTCGTTTCTCTGTTTTGAGGCTGTGACAGAACTGTTATTCATAATGATCCCAGAATCAAGAAGCAATGCCCCCTACATCAGTCAAACCAGATTCTTTCTTGGCATGGAGTCAACCGAGGGAACTCTCCAGACTAAGGAACCAGTTTAGAACTGATCGCATGCGGGCTAGACAGTCTGCAACATGGGTTGTTGGAATACCAGAGTGATGCTTCTGAGATCCAACACGTAGCACGCTGTTCATCTGTTCCACACCCTGCAAGGGATCGCTGCATATGCCAACGCTGTGCAAAGCCTTTTCCATCTGGTTTCATCCTCTCCCCTCTCATACCACTGTTCCCACACCCTGGGCTGGCACAACATCCTTGAGTGGTGTGTCCAAAGAGAGACTGTTTCTTTGTCACATGGGCCTGTATTTCAGTGTCTCTAACATGGCTGGCCCTTTCCCAGCAGGAAGCGAATAAATGCTGATGGAGCAGCCTGTAAGAACTGTGTATTCTATTTCCATGTGAAAAGAGCAGTCTCCTGAGACAGCAGACTAGATGGGCCACGTTTTTGCTTTTCCCCTGCTGTGCGGCTGTCAGGAAGGTCATTCAGCCTGCTCCTACACACCACCAGGCAGTTGTCACTGAATTCATGATCCTTTTGTATGTCCTAATTTTAATTATCTTTATGCTGTTAAAGCCAGGGATTTGTACGTTTAACCATTTCGTACCAAACCAAGCCAGGCAGTCATTTATAAAAAATGTAAGGCTGTGAATGGCCGGATACAATTCAGAAAAACATACATATTTTAAAACATCATAAATTTAAAAAGACATAATTCCCTGTAGGCTCAGTGAAAGTCTCCTTTCTAGTGATGAAAAACATGGCAGAAAATACTATGCATTGAGTCGATATTTCACAAAATAAATAAATATATTCCATTAAGAACAGGAAGAACTCATCAGTAAATTTGGAAATGGTTACAGAAAAAGATCTTTGCTTACACGGTGGTCATCTTTCATTTTTAACAGAGATATTTTGACCTGGGGAGAGATAAGCCTGAGGCTGGAGTATAGAGTTCAGCAACATTTGCCTCAGAGGGCTACTGATGTCCTGAGAAGATCAACCCCAAATGCAAAATATGTGGGCATTTCTTAATTTTATGGAGTACAAAAAGACTACCTTGGTAGCTTCCTCACTACATCTTTTGATTGGTTTCAAATTCTTTCTCTCTAGGAGAGAATTTGAATCTATCCATAACTGAAGCCCAGATGTATAAAGGCATATCTGGTGGGCCATTTTACCAATGAGAATGAATACATCAAAATTGCAGAAAGCACCAAATTTAAATGCTTCAGTGCCTTTCTGCTTGACTAACAAGAAATCCAGTGTTTCCCTGGACCCTGCTCCCTCATTCTTCCCTGTAGGAGGAGTGGGTCCTGAGGGGCAAATGTTTACCTTTGTAGGCTTCCCAGATGTCCTCAGATCTTCCCTGGGGGGACCTCTCTGTTCCTCTGGTGCCTGAGGCTCTGATCCCCCTTGGGCTCTGTGGGAGGCTGTAACTGTGGGGTTTAGGATGCTGGCTGTGCTCTTTTGAGCTGCTGATGCACTCCAACCTCTCTGGCCAGCAAAATCATTGTTCATTTCCTCTCCATCTTTCCAATGTTTAGGAAGAGTTTCCCATCAGAGAACTATTGAAGGCACAGAGCTCACAGGCATTGGGGAAAAGGGATGAGAAGGGTGGGGATTGGCAGTCTGGGCTGGGTAGAGAATGGTTAGGAAAGCTTCATACTAGTCTGAGACTTCTGTAACCAAGAGGATTAAGAGAGAGAATCAAATGACTTGGTTTTAATCCTAGCTCTATGACCTTGGATAAATTATTTAATCTCATTTATCCTCAAATGTAAAATGGGAATAATAAAAGTTCTTGCTGCTGGCCTAATTGGGAAGTACTTAGCCTTGTTATTGGTACAAAGTGAGCATCCTTGGGAAATCTCTTGACATACAGCCTTCTAATGTTAAGCATGGAGATGACGGCATACCGCCATTTTTAACTATCATTAATCCATCAGTAATCCAGATTTGATCAACATTTCTCTTTCATAATGGGCCAAACGTGGCCTTTCATTCATGTCATTCATGAATTCTGCTCTCAATGGTTATGTTAGGTAAAGGTTTACTCTTTTCCATATATTGGGTTTTAAAATATCTGAAAGCAACTATCCTTCCCTTGTGGGTTTTCATCCTTCTAGGGTAAATTGACCAGCTATTTCAAATGAAAAACAGCAAGTCCTAAAGCCATTTTGTCCTCTTCCTCCTCCATATACTCTAGTTTATCAGGACCTCATTAAAGTGTATCACCCAGAATATTCCAAGTGTGCTTAAAAATACACAGAGCAATTGACCTTCTACTTCTATTAATGCACTCTAAGAGCATATTGGCCTTTTCAACACTCTTGGCACACTGGATGATGTAAAGTGAGTTTCAAGTTCACTAAACTTCTAGATTTTTCATATTCTTGCATATCTTGCACTTGTGCAATTGATTTTTTTGAAGTTACTCACTGGATTTATACTCACCTTGGCTAAATTGCATTTATGAGATTCAGCGCCACTATTTCAACCTGCTGAGAAATTTGGGATCCCTGATTTGATTATTCAGTATTATATATTTCTCCCACCTTTGTGTCATCCTCAAAAGTTATAAGCATGCCACGTATATCTTATGTCATTTATAAAAATGTTGTTCCCAACTTTGTGTTAAATCTGATGAATTAAATAGAATTGCTTATCTTGACTCCTTTTTGAAAATCTCTTAAGGTTACAGTTAAGGAAGGAAGAGAAACTTCCTCCTTGCAGGGACGGCTGCCAACAGAAAACAACTTTGTTCCTGTGTAGAATCTTAGACAGGCTCTGGAACTGGAGGCACTAGATGCTTGAGAAGCTGTGGGCAGGCTTGGGGCTGGAAAACAGGAGAAATGTGTAAAATGTGTAAAGATCATTTTGACTTTCCATCCTCTTTCTCATCTCATCCATCCTGGGGGTTACCCCACTACTGTCTATGTGATAATAAAGCCATTTGTCCTCCTTCTCCTCATACACACTCCAGTAATGTATGAAAGTAAAAGAGCAAGGAAATTCCAATTCCAAATCAAATGTGTTCCAAAGAGCACTTATTTTTGGAGAAAATGAATCAGAGAGGTCCCGGATTTGGGAATAGCAGTGGAAATTAAGTGTGGAGGTGAGGCGCCATACTGAAAGCAGAGGATGCAATTAAAATTGTCCAAGGGAATGGTGACACTCTCTCTCCACCACCATTTTTATTCAGATTCAGAATATAGCAGTGAAACTTCTATTCTAGGCAGAAGACTGGGAAATTTCTCTCCAGAGCACAGACTACCACAAAAGAAAACATTCAGAGACCCTGAAACATGAAGTGTCGACTGAGCTTTCCAATGCCTCCCTCAGGTATGAGCGAACAACCAAGAATCAACAAGTACATAAAGAAATCTACAACATGAAAGACAGAGCCCAATAAAAGTAAAATAAATAAATAAATGAAATAAAAGTAACTCAAAAAAACCATAAAAGGTATACATAACAATAGCACTTTATTTCCATCATATATCTATTTGTACTGTCCCGAGAGAGATGATAATATATTGAATCCATGAAACAAGAAACTACAGAATACTGAAAAAGAAAAAATAACAAAGAGTTCTTACAAATTATTATATATGTGCAAAATTTTAAAATGCATAGAAAGATTGAGAGGTAAGAAAAAAATCCTATAGAAAGTAGAACAAAAAGACAAAATATATCCCACAACTCACTAACAGGAGTTCCACAAACAGAAGAAAGAGAAAAGGATGGGGTGGATTAAATAACTAATAATACCAGATAGTTTCCCATTAATTAAAAAAATCAAGTTTATCGGGAAAAGACTCAAAAACTGTCCAGATTAGTAAATGTAAAAATAGCACCCCAAGGCATATTGTCATGATATTTCAGCACCCTGGGAATAAACAGGAGTCCTCAAGAAGCCCTAGCATGGAAAAGAAAAAGCAGACTTCTCAGAGGACTGGGAAGGTAATAACAGTGGACATCTTTACGTGCTAGATCACCTGATGCTGGAAGGGAGAAGTTCACGATGTGATACCTTCAAAATTACAGGTGAAAATGATTTCCAATCTAGAATTAGAGTTTTCAAAAAAAAACTGATGATGAAAGTATGAATATAGTCTTTCTAAGGGAATTACCAGAGGATATATTCTTGCCAAAGAAAGGAAAGAAACCAAGAAAATGAAAGCGATGGGATTGGCCAGTCTAGGGCTGGGCTCAGCCCGTGAGTCTGCCTTGGGCTGTGGGTTGGGCTCCGCGGTGGGGCTCAGGGTGAAGGGAGAGCAGGTCGAAGGGGAAGAAAACCAGAGGAAGGTCTTCTCCTGCCTGCGCACCATAGTGCAACCGGAGAAATCTCATCATGCAAACAAGCTTCAAGCCGCTATTCAAGTCGGGTCCCCTAACGTCCTGTTAACTCAGTGGTTCTCAACAGGGTCAGTTTTATCCCTTGCCCAGGGGACATTTTACAAAATCTGGGGACATTTTTGGTTGTTGCAACTTGTGGGGGAGGGTTGGGGTGCTATTGGCATCTAGGGGATAGAGTCTATGGATGCTGCTAACATCAGCCCTCCAAAAGAAACAGTTATGGAACCCAAAATTCAACTTGGTGTTGACATTGAGGAATCCTGCATTAACCTAATCGAGTCTCAAGGACAAATCCAACGTTAAGGGGTGCAAAAGACCCACCAGAGGGCAGGACAAATGTGTAGATGTATAAAACTGCTGCAAGGGAGTGAAGAATTGGATGGAGATTGGGTCTAACTCATCAGTGTATAATAAATTGAACACTCCTTTCAAAGAATGTGGACAAATCTTTCATGAGAAATGGGTGTGGCCTTCATTTCCTGGAACAGAAACTAGTGATTATTACTGCATTTCATTGATTCTGATGCATACTTCTTTTTACACATTCTAACATCTTTGAAGTAACAATGTGTCTTATGATAAATGTGATAAGAAAGTGTTGTATTATATATTGTCATTTTTTTCAGTGAAATGTGAAATAATGATGTCTATTACCATTGAGCATGGATAAATTTAATGAAACACATTAAATGCTTATGTACTTGCCCTATGACAAGCAGTAAAATTCAGAAGAACTTTTGGAGGTATAAATATTTATGTTTTGCTGATATGAGGATCAGACCCCCCGCCCCCCACATATAAACAAGAGTCTACCCTTTTCACGCAGCTTCTGAGAGGCAGAACAATGATACAAAAATAATGATACAATGATCTGTCAGACTCTAGAGCTACATTTGACAGCAACTGGGAGCGGTTTAGC
Organism: Equus przewalskii; assembly: GCF_037783145.1. Taxonomy (NCBI): domain Eukaryota; kingdom Metazoa; phylum Chordata; class Mammalia; order Perissodactyla; family Equidae; genus Equus; species Equus przewalskii. The sequence continues at coordinate 86,777,818 of NC_091831.1, forward strand.
ACAGTGGTGAAGAATATGGGCCTCAGCATCTGAGGTTAAATGAAGTAATGAATGAAAACTCTTAGGGTGATGTTTGACATGTAATAGAGGCACACTAAATAGTTTTTGTGAAAGCTATGTAGTTTTGACATATTTAGTACTACATGCCCAGTACTGAGATAGTGCCTTTATATACATTATTCCATTTAAATCTCCCTGTATCCTACAGGGTGCATTTGAGAAATGGCACCAAGATCAAATAACCCAAACTCACCCAGCTGAAGTGGTGCATGTGTGTGTGTGGTGAGGCAGTTGGACCTGAAACTCACATTTGTGATCTTCATGGCTCTGCACTCTTGGCAACTCTGTTTCTTTGCAGTGCCGTGTCGTTTCTTTGAGCCTCTGAGCATGCATAACCAATATTGGAACTATTCTACTTCTACATACAATGAAACTTTAGAACACTCATATCAATGGTTTCGTGAATAGATTCCTTCACTCACATGTAGAGAGGACAAGAAAGTTAAGAGGAGGCAGAGGACAATACAGAGAGACAAAACGATCAATAGTGTTCATTCTAGGCGTTATAATTTATAAAAACTATTGGTGAAATAACAGACACTCAATTGTAATTTTTTTTCTGCCTCTTAGTGAAATGTCCAAAATCGACATTCAAATTATCTATTAAACCAAACCAAGAGGCAGCTTAGAAAGTGTATCTAGGAGCAGGCCCCATGGCTGACTGGTTAAGTTCACATGCTCCACTTTGGTGGCCTGGGGTTCATGGATTTAGATCCTGGGCACAGACCTACACACGGCTCATCAAGCCATTCTGTGGTGGCATCCCACATAGAAGAACTAGAACAACTTACAACTAGAGTATATAATTATGTACTTGGGCTTGGGGGAGAAAAAAAAAGAGGAAGATTGGCAACAGATATTGCTCAGGGCTGATATTCCTCACCAAAAAAATAAATAAATAAAGACCTGATGACCAAAAAAAAAAAGAAAGTATCTACACTAAGAAAATCTTAGCTAAGCAAAACATTACATTGACTAGTTGTCAACATTAATTCACTACTAAATAATCATGCAATCTTAAGTAAGTTATAATCTTCTCTGGCCCATCACTGCAAAGTGAAGCAGTTGACCTCATTTCTAGCTCTTGAACATTCAGTATCTTGGTAGATGGTTAACTATGGGGAGGAGAGACTTTTTAAGATATTTTATGAGGTACTTTGATAGATAATTGCAATACTTTTCAATTCATTAATATTTCACCAAAATTTAAACTTCTGGCTTCATAAAATTAAAACAACAAACTCAGTCAATTATTAGGTAGATAACGTTTAAGTCATAGTATCCCTGTCTTGGTTTTCTCACCAACAAAATGGGGATGCTGGTTTCTGTGATGCTAACTGACACATTATTTGTAACCACACACACAAAGTGGCTCCCAGTGCTGGCACAGAGACCGTATGAGAGGAAGTACTGCTATGGTGTTTCTCTCGTGGTGTTAGACTCCTGGCCACTGTTACCTACATTTAGTGGTCTCATACTTTTTTGTCTTGCAGAGTTGGGCTTAACGCATATTTTCCTTGACATGTATAAACACAGCAAGCTAATCAGTGCCTGCAACTCTTCGAGGGTTCAGAAACACATTCCTAAGGTAATGTTGACGCCAGCATTCGCAAAGAGAGGTGAAAACAAATCTTGTGAAATATTTAAAGAAGATAAATGAGTAACACTTTAGCTGGCTTCAATATTTATTCCTCTAGAGCCAAACTTATTTCAACTCTCCCATTAAAATTTCCTCTGAGGGCCTTCTACATTAGTTAATATGAAAATACAGTATTTCCTTATACTCTAAATTGTCATGAATATAAATACACATTATTGTAAATAGATAGACCATGGAAATTGACTGCATTTATAAAGGGGGGAAATCACATAAAGAATAACCTCCTATTAACATGGCTGTGTGGGGAAGAAAATGTTATGCTACTATAGTAAAAGAACAGAAATGTGTTTGGTGATGGAAGACAAGAGAAGGCACACGTGGGAGTCATGGGGGACCTGCCTGTCTGCTCCTTGACTAGTGTTCCAAGCACATCTTACGCTTCTGTCTTTGAAAACAGTTCAAACTCATTTCCAGCACATTTCTGCTTCTGAGTTAACATTTTAAGATTGGCTGTGACTTGGATCATCTGGCTGTCCAAACAGATCTGGGGGTGCGTAGGTGCATCCTGATGAGGATTTACAGTTCCTTTCAAATAAATCTCAAGGTCATGGCAATAAAAGTCCAGGGCCACCACAGAAAGTGCCTGCCTTCTGATAGGGTTATTCCCCTTGTCAGTTTGCCTGTATTTGGTGTTTTTCTACTGAGCTACTGTTAGGGGCAACGCATAGTCCTGGCATTGTGGGGTGTTAGAGAAAGAGATGGCTGGCACACATTGTGCTGAATATAATATAGCCTCAAGTTCTTGAGAATAAGATTTTGGATTGATTTATCTTTGTTTTTAAAACACCTATATTTTGCCGATTTAAGAATGAGACCCCTAGTGATTGATATACCTACCAATACTTGCTCTTCAGGGCTGTCTTCCAAATTTCAGAGGATATGGTAATGTCATGGCAGCCTAGTTTTGACCATGGAATCCTAATCAAGTTTTCAGGTTAGATACAGAAATAGTAGCATTGAATGGGGAGGAAGAACCATAAATTAAGAGATTAAAACTGGGTTTTAGTCTTGGCTTCCTATGACTCTGGACTGTCACTGAACTTCTCTGCATTTCCAAGGTTGGGTTGGCGCAGTGGCTCTCCATTCTGGCTGAGCTTCACAATCACCATACAAGTCTGCAAAATATGCTAACGGCTGCCCACTCTCATGTTATTTGGTGAGAAACTCTGTCGGGGAGGACTGAGTAGTCACATTTTGTGAACATCCCTTAGGGTGTTCTAATGGAAGCCGGGATGACTATCATACTCTGGCTGATTCCTAATAGCCTTACCACACTACTCAGTGTAGAAGGGGCCTTCGACTTCCTTTACTATTTCTTTCTTTCCACCAGCTATTTTACCCTTCACTTATTTTCTTTTGCCTTCATATTGACATACTCACCAACCCAAATCCTAAAGTTGTAAGCTCATTTTTATGATGTTTGGCAATATCAATCTGTATGTGCTGGTAAAATTTTAAAATCAATATTTTCCTCGTATGAAGGCACAGTGCTACGATGCCCTCAGTTTCCATAGCTGAATTCAGTTCCAGAAAAAACATAGTTGTCTGGCAAATGGGTTGGGATAGACACGACTCCCATTTGGTCATTTTCGAAGTCTTCAAACAGAAGAATTTCCTTGGAAAAAAAAGAGCTATTTGATAGAACAGTTATTTCCTGTTGAAAAATATCCGCATTTCTTTCTTGTATTTTTAAAAATAAATTACTTCGGTTCTACTGTGCTGTTTATGATCTGTGTCTGTGAAGAATGCAGGCCCCACATATGAGGGATTTCTCAATTTCTCCTACTAAAGGAATCCTGGAGCACATACCGTTTTATATTCTGATGGTGCGAATCCAGTTGACAGCCCAAATTAATGCAGCTTTCAGCATCCGTCTCAGGAGATTAGCAAACTGTAGGGAAGCTGTGATTGGCGGATAAAACATTGCTATCTGATGTATTCAAATTGACACCTGGTGGATAGATTTTTTTTCTATGTCATTGCTTAGAAAATTCTTCTAGATAAAAAACTCTAATAAGGAACTCACTTTGTTATTTATTTTTGCATGACTTTACCAAATTTACTGCAAGCAGTCATCATCTACTTCATTTATCGCTTTACGGCCTAGAATGAATAACCCTAAATTAATCAACTGGTTACAAATTCCTTAATTCTATGCATCACATTTCTCATTCTTTGCAGTTCTTTTAACCTGAATTGAGAATTAGACTCTCGGGGCTGTGCTGTCAGTACTGGCTAGGTGTTAAGTAGAGACAGACTTAACATTGTTTCTATGCCTCTGAGGAGTTTCCGGGAAGGACAAAGTTATATTCATTAAATATCTGAATTACTTGGATGGAGAATAGAATTCTGTCTGGTCATCCCCTCGAGAAGTTCACATTTTTATTGCCTCAATTTCCTTCCAGTGGTTCTTTGAGGAATCAAGAAAAACCCGATATGTCAACCCTTTCTCCTGGCTATATAGTCATGCAGAGCATCAGGTGATTATCATGTTCATTCATTCAATAAATATTTATGAGTGTTTAATATGTGCCAGGCACTGTCATAGGCCCTAGGGATGAGAAGTGAACAGAACAAAGACTTTGCTTCTGGGATTCAGCTGATAGAGAGAGGTCAAGTGATACTATGTAGTGTGGAAGACAATAAAGTGGGTAACGACAGATAGAGAGGGAGGAAGAGAGTGCTGTTTCATATACACGGTAGTCAGAGGATGCCTCTCTGCTACAGTGACATTTGAGCAGGACATGAAAGAAACAAGGATATCAATCAAGCTGATATATTGGGAAAAGTTTTCAGGACAGTAGTAACATACAGTGCCAAGGTCCTGAGGCAGCAATGTCCTTGGTATGTTTGGGGAACAGGAAGAAGGCTGGTGTGGCTGGAACAAAATGATGCAAAACCAGGGTTGCAGAAGAGAAGGTCAGATGGTCAACAGGGAACAGGTCATTAGAGCCCTGTAGGCCATGGGAAGGACTCTGCTGTTTATTCTGAAAGCTATTAGAGGTTATTGAGCTGCCTCATTATCATTTTCAAAGGGTCACTCTGACTTCTGTGATGAGAACAAGCTTCGGAGGCAAATTTGGGGGCAGAGAAACCAGTTCAGAGGCTTCTTACATGGCTCAGGTGAGAGATGACGATGGGATGTGGTGGATGTGGTGTCAAGCGGTCAGATTCTGGACTCATTTTGAAGATCAAATTGAGAAATTCACTGGTGGATTGGGTGTGGTGTGAGAAAAGGAAAAGAAGTCAAGAAGACTCTCCGTTTTGCTCTACAGACCCTTATCTTGAGCTCTGTCATGGAACCATCTCAGGCATGGGAGTGACAGAGAACAGGATTCAAATTCCTCAACAAGCTGAGTGGCTGTGTGTGGTTTTCTTAAATATTATAAGCCTCTGTTTCTCCAAAGGTACTTTAGTGATAATTATATCTAACACAGTAGTGTATCTTGGGGTTTATATTAAGTATAACCATACATATTAAACTTTCTATATTTACCTCTGAATTTTCACAGCAACACTATGAGAGAAGTGATGTTATCCCAATCATGTGGGTGAGGAAACTAAAACACGAAGAGTTTACAGAACTCATTCAAGGTCACACAGAGCTATTCCTGTGATTCAAAATCAGGTCTGTTTGACATTGGAACCCAAGTCCTCAAACAGTCTGTCAACAACCACAAAAACAATAGTGATTTTACTAATACAAATAGATAACATGGTACAGCATGCCATGCCTTTGGTTTAATTCCTCACATACGTTATTTCTTTTAATTCTCACAACTCTCTACCAGGTCTATATATTGTCTTTCTTTTGCAGATGAGGAAGTAGAAGCTGAGAGAGGTTAAGCGGCTTGTCCATACCATGCAGGCAATCAGCCAGCACACCTGGAAGCCTGGCTTAAAACTCCGGTCAACACTACACAAAGACACTTGACTGTTGCCAAAATGTCTCTCTACACTAAGAGTTCAGTGTGTATCCCTGCTGGGGATGTGTGAGAAGGGGAGGCAGAGGGAAGGCTGAATGTGGAGAAAGCTCTGAGGAACAGCAGGTACCTGCCCAGGTAAGACGCCAGAGTACTAAGCAAGACTTGGCAACTTTTAGCTCTCTAGTATATGCACTTCTCTGAGGTTAATATTGCAAGATGTTAGCCTGCTTCTTCCTCCCACACCGGAATTTATTGCATTTTTCATTGCTTTTATTCTTTCAGAGATGATGAAGTATTTATCAGAAAGCGTGCTTTTGCAATTCATGAGTACTCTCCTTTCAGCAGCAAGTCCAACCTTTTCATGTTGAGAGGAAAACAGCACCCAAGTGAAAATCTGGGTATTGTTGGATTTTTTCCCCTCTTGGAGAAATGAAAGCAAGAAAAAAACAAAAAATCACCACTACTTCAAAGGTAAAATTTGACTGCATTTGGAGGATAATAAAGAAGAGGAATGTAATTTGCTATCAAATAACAGAGAGAGATCAGTTTCCTTTTGTTTTGACCTTGGGTGTTATGAAGTCCCATTACAGATCCAGAGGAACATTTTTTCAGGGATCTTGTAGTCTTTTCTTGCCACAATTTGCTCAGAATCTCAAATGAATTAAATCTGTTCTTTATAAACGTACATTTAGAAAGGCAGAGATTAAGGCAGTTCTAGAGAAGGCCGTGGACGGAACTCCTTCCAGCTGTTCTTGGTCATTTAAGAGAGAGAATCCATTTGTCCTGATGGGGAAATGCAGCCTCAGGGCTACTCCTGTGCCTTCTGCAGGCCCATGGGACAGGCTAGGAAGGGATAGGCGGGGTGCTTACTAGTGGTTGAGGTATGATGTCTTGGTTTCTAGAATATTAAGGTGCAAACATTTGTGGAACACCCTCAATGTTCCTGACACACAACTAAGCACCTTCGTATGCTAATTGAGTCCTCACAACCACCACCAGAGCGGGAGAGCACTTGTCATTCCCATTTCCGACATGAGGAAACAGAGTCTCAGAGAACTGAAGGCGGCTGACTTGCTCATCTAATATGGCGGAGCTGCTGGGACCTACACCCAGATCTGCGTGACTCCCACTCACATCTACCACACATTGCAGCGCCTTCTCTGAGCATAACCCTGCACTGACGTCTCCGTAAAATGGGAGTATGCATTTTCTGAAAGGATTAATTCTAAATACCGAGTGTAAATTATCTAGTATAGTGCTTAGCATATTTTAAAAGGTTTTGTTCTTGTTCTTGACTGAGAAGACTTCTTTCTGTTTTATGCAGACCCACCTGACCAGAGTGCCGAGGGGCAAACCATCAAAGTCCTTAAGGGCCTCTTGCCATTGTAAGCAGAGAGTTTAAATGTAGATATATTTTTAACCTTAAAGGTTTTATTTGGTACCTGTACCAGTCGGAGTTGTACAAGAGAAACAGAACCGGTATGATGGAGATAGGTATTTCTGTTATGATATTATGTGATATTATAAGATTTAAAAGTATAATATTATTATAATATATAATTATTTTAGACATATATTACATATCTGTACTATATTATATAGATAGATTATATATCTGTAATATACATATCTTTCTAATATATATATGTGTGTGTGTATATGTATACACATATACATATATAGTCCACAGGCAGAATTGCAGCATTTTTTCATCCTGAGGATACTTCACTTTTCCTTCAAGGTCTTTCAGCTAATTAGATGAAGTTCACCCAGATCATTGAAGATAACCTTCACTTAAAGTTTAATGATTACAGATGTTAACCACATCTATAAGATACCTTCACAGCAACACCTGGATTAATATTTGATTAAATACAGGGTCCTATTGCCTAGCCAAGTGGACTCCCAAGACCATCCATCCCGGCTGGGTAGCAGCAGCAAGCTGGCCAGAGTCAAGTCTTCGCATCTGATGATCAAAGATCCAGCCTGTTAGTATTTTTAGTTTGTCGTCAGTGGGGGCGGGGGAAGCACTGGGGGAAGAGGCGCTGCCTCTCCTTGCATATGCACATTTTCTCTAAAAAGGAACCATCGTAGTGCTTGTTCTTGTTTATTGAATTATTTGCAAAATGTCCTGAATTCAATATTTTCTTGAAGGCAAACACTTGTTAAATTATTCATGGTGCTACTTTCTAAGAATAATTAGATTACCTGCTGCCTACATCAGCTCGGAGACTGCAGCAGCAAAATTTGAGAATTTGTAATGTTTTATGTGCATTTTTCCTTGACTAGTCTAGTCTGTATCTGGAAATGGGGGTAGGATCTAAAAGCAATTTATGGAGCATGGTTTATGTGGATGGGGATTGAGATTCTAGGAAAGGTGATCAGAGAAAGCTTTACTGACAACTTCATATTTGAATAAACACCTGAAAGAAATGAGGAGGAGAGTCAGGCAGACATCTGGGCAGACAGCACCCAGGCACAGGGGCTGGCCTGATGGCATAGTGTTTAAGTTCGTGTGATCCACTTCAGTGGCCTGGAGTTCACCAGTTTGGATCCCGGGCACGGACCTAGGCACTGCTTATCAAGCCATGCTGTGGCAGGCGTCCCACGTATAAAGTAGGGGAAGATGGGCAGAGCTGTTAGCTCAGTGCCAGTTTTCCTCAGCAAAAAGAGGATTGGCAGTAGATTTTAGCTCAGGGCTGATCTTCCTCAAAAAGAAAAAGAAGCAGCCAGGCACAGTTCCTCTGATAGGAGCGTGCCTGGTGCACTCTGGCAAAAATGAAGGAGTGGTGTGGCTAGAGGGGAACTACAGAGAGGACAGTGGTAATAAATGAGGTCAGAGAAATCAAGAGAAGCCTGATTTGTATGATGCCTTATTGTAAATTCGATATTATTTTCAGTAATACTCTCTGCCCTACTTCCATGGGAGGATGTACTTCCTTGCCCCAATTGTGTTGACTTGGCAGTGTAACTGGCATTGTCACCAAGTCAATATGCTGCTCAGATCTCCTTCAAAGAAGGCTGAGTCGGGCAGCTTGGACCCGGAGCTTCCAGTGCTGTTCCTCTGACACACCGCCATGTTCACGCAGAGGCTATGCTTCTACTGGGCTGTTCTTTGCTAAGGATTGAGCATTACTTGGGCACCAGTACCATTTTTGTGGAATGCAAGCCCCCTCACATGGGAACTTTGGCTTAATGAATCTACATCGGTCCAGCTTAAACTTTCCTAGGACTGTTCTAAAATCTGAGATTCTTACCCATTTCTTCTTCCTTCTCCCTCTCCTTGTACAGTTGTCAGATCTGCATTGCAGCTTTGCACTCACTGTTCTTCCTGCCTCCTGCTGCCTCCACTCCCTTGTCCTTCACTAGCCTTTCCCCACTGAGTCTCTCACATCTGTTTTTTAGAGGAGCTGAATAGACACACTTTATTTGGCTTCATATTGTTATAGTTTACTTCCTGTACCTTGATTTTGGCTTGCCATGTGGCGTAAGGGGTACATGAAGCAGAACTGGACTCAATCGGTGGCTTGAACCAAGTGCAACGGAGCCTAGCCTACCACCATCAAACCACCACCAACCATCCCGCAGCCACGAGTAAGGGTAAAGTATTGTAGTTTTAAGCCATGGAGATTTGGCAGAGTTGTTACACAGCATTATTGTGACAACAGCTAATTGATACACAAAGTAAAATTTGGGCTTTTTCTCTAAATTAGATGGAAAACCATTGGAGAGCTTGAAACACAAGATGACATGATCTGAATGATCCTGTTTTAGCAGGTTTACGCTTATTACAATGTTGAAAGTAGGTGGAACAGGATAAAGGGCAAAAGCAAGGAAATCTACTATTTGGCTTCAGAAATAGTTCAGTCAAGAGATGACGGTGGTTTTGACTAAGACGGAGAGAAGCAGTAGAAATCAAGATATTTTTCAAAGATAGAAAAGATAGAATTTATTGATGGGATGATGTGTAGTGTGCAATAAAGAGGAGAAAATGATGACACCAAGGGTTTTGACCCAAGCAATTGGAATGATGAAGTGTCTTAACCAAGAGAAAAAACAATCTGAAATCAGGCTTCATAGGTCCTTGAACTTTTCAGTCACAATACTCTGTATCTCCATCATGCTTCAGCCACCCTTTCCCACAGTCGTTTCCTGGGCCTGAAATCACCAATAAATATATGACTTCTAGAATCTAGATTTTGCGTATGCCCCATTCTGTTAACTATCTCTTATTTTTCAAGTTTACCAAAATTGGTAACCCACTTGTAAAATGTCTCAATTTTATCAGTTCTTATACATTTTATGCTATTGACTTCATAATCTTTTTTTTTCCTTCTAACATAGGACATCTTACTTCTTTGATACATATAGTTATATTTCATTTGCTATCTTTATCTCTATCTTACATTGATCTATCTATTTCAGTATGTTTCCCAAAGTTAAGCTGGATGCATTCTTCACATGCTCACTATAGCTGCTATTGGTCATGTGTCCTGGTGAAACCTAAACACGGTAAATCTTTTATAGATATTCATAAAATAAAATAAGAGTTTATTCTGTGTCTGAGGACAATTAATCTTCACAACAATCCTTTTGATTAGGTTACTTTGCATTGCCACTTTACTGATACGATAACTGAAGCTCCAAGAAGCTATGCCATCGGTAAGTAGTATTATAGCTCTGGGTTCATATCCATGACCAGTCACAATCTCCAGTGTTGTAACAAGCTGACTTGAAAGATGCAATGGTCAACTGGTAGGAGAGAGTTGTTGCCTGAACAACAGAGATCAGTGGCCTCCAGACTGCCCTCGGGGCTGTTTGTGTGTAAGAAGATGAGAGAGTCCTGATACCCAGGGTTGATGAGATCCAGACTCTTGTCTGAGTGGTGGCCAGTCTTCTTCATGTGGTTGGTTTGACCTCTATTCCCCACCCATGGGGGATCCTGCATGGGTGGAGGAAGGAGCAGATATTTCACATTGGATCTATTTAGGCATATTTGCCTGCTGATGGAAATGATTTAGTAGTAAGAAAGAAGCTGGTCTTTTGGTACATAGATGGGAGAATTGCAGGAGCGATGGGCTTGAGCGTGGGAGAGGAGTGGGCCTTCCATGGGAGCAGCTGCAGATAAGCAGACTGAGATTTTACTAGGTGGGTGAGTATTCCTGAGGCAAATTCATATTGGGTTTGTTTGTATTAGGATTTCATGACCCAGTTTAATTTATTCAAGATAAGAAAGGGTTATTTAACATTAGAAGTGAATTAATATAATTCACCTGAATAATTGATGAACAGAATTTAAAATAGATGAAAAACTATATAACTATTTCAATATAACTAGAAAAAACATCTTATAGCAATCAAATTTCTACCTTAAGTAGTAATAGAACAGTATTCTCTTGGCATTATAATGACTATCTACCAAAAAGCTACAATAAACTTCAAGCTTAATTTTGACACTGTAGAACCATTCCGTTTTGGAAAACAATTTAGTGATCATCTTAAAATTTAAAATATACGTATCCTAAAGCCCATGCATGACAGTAGTCATTGCTTTTTAATATTCTTCAAAAGGGAAATGCAATGCGGCAGTTCATGTGATAGAGTGAAATGCAGCTCAAGGAGAACAAATCTGAAAACACAATTCCAGAGGAAGCACAAGATTTAATTTCTTAGGTCCCAGTGCAATGCCAATGTTGCCAGGCTATTTTTGAGAGTCAGAACTTCGCTGCTTAAGATGATATAAAATTAACAACTTAAAATTCTCTTATTTTATTTGGAATTATGATAAATTTATAGTGTCATACAAATCTAAAGACAGGAAAACTTATATATTGCAAATGTAGAAGGTCTTTGAAAAATTTTTGACACATGTAATGTTCTAGAATAGGAGTTAGCAACTTTTCTGTAAAGGGCCAGATAGTGAATATTTCAGTCTTTGTAAGCCACAAACAATCTCTAGCACACATTCCTCTCTATTTTTTCAACCAGCTAACATGTTTAAAAAAATTCTTAGCTTTTATCTGATCCAGTGTAAGGACACACAATAGCCCATTAGGTAGGTTGGTCCTTAGATGGAGCACCGAACATATTTAGTTACTGTGATTGTTCAATATATAGGCTTCATTCTTACAAAGATCCCTGAGTGTAAAATGGTAACTGTTTATAAGTGTTCACAGAATTTAGGTTCCACACTCATAGTAATTCCAAATAAATAACTATTGTCCCTTGGTGTCTGTTTTGCAAAATGTTTTTTTATTTTAAAAATTAATGAGAAGTAAGTTTTTAAAATGCCAACCTTAATTACTTCACTTGTTTCAACATTCTTTCTCTACTACCTTCATCCTTCCAAGACCCTTTTGCCTGCCCAAATTTAGCAGAGCTGAAAACTCCCTTACATGCATCATTGCAATTTGTTTTTCACTCTTCCACAGTGTTTTAATCAGAAAAGAGAAAAACCAAATATTGATGATGAGATGAACTTTGTTTTTATCTTCCCATGAAGAACTTAGAAACGGCAATGACATTTATACTTTCTAAAGCTGTTACATATTTTTGAATATACGTGTTTACTTGAACAAAGCAGTGCTTATGCAAAATAATTATAGAAATGACTTGGGGAATTATTATTTAAGTTGCATCCTGCAGGTCATGCACACCTCCACACCAATAACAAGAATAATTTATTTTCCCAATGGGGAAAGAGAGGGATATTTAATACCTGCCAAATATTTCAGAAGATTTATATTTGGAGGTCTAATTTTGCCCTAATGAAGGCTCATGAACTTGATATTATTAAGGGATACTATATCTGACAGCTGAGGAAACGGAGTTTCTAGGAGGTTAAGTAACTTAACTTAGGTCTCTTAGCCTTTCCGGGTTCCCTTTCTCTTCAACTCAGCATCAGCCAAATGTTCTAAACCCAGTTGGAGCTGAGAAGATGGAGATGAAACCCTGAGAGTTTTAGTGCAGTGTGGACCAAGGGACTAAGCTCTATTTAATACTCTGTAAAAAACAGGACCATAATAGAAGACAACATTTTACATTATATATATCCCATATTAAGTCAACCAATAAATACGTATTGCTTTTCTACTATATTGTGGAACATTAGGCTCTTGATGGATGGCAAAGATAAGTAAACACTGTATTTGATCTCAAGGAGTTTATATATGATCTGATGAGAAAAGACCAATAAACACACACAGTTAGTAATTCACAGCATGATAAATCAATTTGATTGGACAATAAAATGAATACTATATGTTCAATTAGGATATTTTCCAATTTTTCCACCGAGAATAAACCTTTCACATCATTTGTTCTATTGCTATGTCAACAGATATCATAAACTTGAGCAGAGGCAAAGTAAGCTAAATGACTGACATTCAATTAAGTAATAGAAATAGTTCCCTTTGGAAAGAGTAGAGAACAATGTTGCTATTCAGCCATGTGTCTAGAAAATATTTAACAGTTGTTGACTTGAGAGATTTATTTTTCTTATACCAAACAATTCTCTGATTCTCCAACACCAACATGGGTGTGTAGCAATTCAATTCTGACACTAAGTATCTGGAGTTAGCCCAGCCCCCAGGGGCAAAGGATTCAGTCGTACAAGACTGTCCCTGATTCAGGCATCAACTGCAAATGGGGTGTCCAAGAGACTCACATTTCTTCCTGGCCAAATGCAAATTCAGAGGTTCCCATAATACCCCCCACTCAAGGTTTCATAATTCAATAGGACAACTCACAGAACTCAGGAAAAAGCTTTACCCATTATTATTATTTATTAGAAAGGATACAGCTCAGTTTGCTATAAAGGCTACAACAGCAAAATGGAAGAGATGCATAGGGCAAGGTATTAGGGGGAGGAATGAGGTGCACCCTTCCAGCACCTGGATGTGTTTACCAGCCCAGAAGCTCTCCAAACCCCATCCTGTAAGTGTTTTTATGGAGATTTCATTACATAGACACGATTGATTAAATCATTGGTCATTGGTGATTGAACTCAACCTCCAGTCCTTTTTCCCTCTCTGGAGGTCAGGGGTGGGGCTGAAAATTCCAACTCTCTAACCACATGATTTCTTCCTCTGGGTACCAGCCCCCATCTTGAGCCATCTAGGGCCCACCAAGCAGTCACCTCATTAACCTAAAGTCAGGTATGGTTGAAAGGGGCTCATTATGAACAACGAAAGACACTCCTTTCTCTCAGGAAAGTCCACGGATTTTAGGAGATCTGTCCCAGGAACCAAGGATAAAGACCAAATATTTTTTTATTATACAACGTGACTGAACAAAACCTCTTTAGATCAGCTTTTTGTTTATTGTCAAGATTATCAAGCAATGTTGAAAGAGGTAGCTGAAGCCCAGAACCAATCATTTTTGATAACAATAAAAGGAAACCCAGGGCTCTGGGGCAGGCAGAAGCATTCAGATTCGATTTGAGGATAGAGCTACGGGCCCCCATCCTGTAAAAGTCAATATGTGTCCAGACTAACATATATTTTTTATTCTATGAATTACAAAAGGGAAACTTTTTTCATTATTAAGTTTCTGCCTCTGGGCAATTTTCCCTGAGCGGAAAGTTAAAAAATAAAACTGGTGAATCTAGAAAATTTATGTGCTACAATCTACATGTTATCCTGGATGAATCTCTGTACTTTCCTCTCTGTTTCTTTACTGAATTGAGCAGGGATATTTTTGGCATCTTTGTAGACTCCCAAGTCTACCAAATTATAATAGAAACCTTTTCTTTTTCCATCAGTGATGAATTCTAATTGATTAAATCTTTTCCTCCAGAATAGTGTTTGTGGTTTATATTAAGAGGGTTAAAAAAAAAATGGTAAAGACATCTTAGGGTAACTAAATTTTGAAAGAATTTTTTCACGTTGTCATTTTTATGGATGTTTTCATCCTGTGAGTCAGTCTCACATTTTAAAACAGATGGAGCTGCATAATGACCTTAATAAAATTCTTATTGTAGAAGTTGATGGATACTAGATTTAATTAAAAATTACCTACCATTTTTAATATGATTTATATCAATACTTGATTTTATACTTCATCCGAAATATTTTATGTAAAATGTTTGATATGATACTCTATCCAAAATAAAGTATATTTTATGTAAACATTTCATAAACCTTTTTAAAAGTGTCTTCTTATCACGTGTTTGGTGGTTGCAAGTTTGAAGAAGTTTTAATTTCTAAGAAAAATAAGATTTTCCAGTGTTGTGAAAGATGGAAATCTTATGGTAAATCCAGAAGCATGGCCAGGTGAGCAGGATGACCAAATCCAGGAAAGGGACTGACTTCGAGCAGGACTAGGAGCCATTGTCCAGAGTCTGAGCTTCTGGCTGCTTGATGCAAAATAGTTTGGGCTAAGATAGAGTCCACTGGAAAATAATGTGGAGAAAGACATTTAACCCTAGAATCAAACACATTTAATAAGAATTTTTATTAGAATAAGATCTACCCAAGAAATTTCATGAGCAGCTTTCAAAGCTGAGAACCCAGGAAAACCAAAAGTCCAAGAAAACCAGAGATATGCAGGGCATTTCAGAAGTGAATCTTTCTCAGAGAAGCTCTAATGCCCTTAGTGATAAGGCTTTGTAAACTGGAGTAGTTTGTTGTACAATTCTATGAAATTTGTGGATTAGCAAAATCGCCACCTAAGCCAGGATACAGAAAATACCCATCACCCGTCAAAATTGTCTCATACTGCTCCAATGCACTCAGACACTCTCAAGAAGGAGTATAAAATCTAAATACTTCTTTATCCAATAATATGTTGAATATGTAATTTGATCCTAAAGAATATTCATAAATAGGTGGTTTCACCAATAAGTTTTAAGGAAGAAATAATGTCAATCTTACACAATCTCTTCTAAATAAGAGAACAAGTTCTTGAACTAGTTTTATGAAGTCAGGCTAACCTTGATAACAAAACCTTTCAACATTGCAACTAAGGAAAATTCAGTGAATTCTCACTCTGAAATATATGTAAACATCACATAAACATCATTATGACATCAAATTCAAATTATATTAAAAGGATAATATATGACAACCAAGTTGGGTTGATTCCAGTAGAACAAGTTTGGTTTAACACTAAGAAATACATCACGGACCATTCTGGTGGCATAGTGGTTGGCTTCGCAAGCTCCACTTGGGCAGCCCAGGTTCATGGATTTGGATCTCCAGGTGTGGACCTACACACCACTTGTCAAGCCATGCTGTGGCAGCATCCCACATACAAAATAGAGGAAGATTGTGCAGGGGAGGAAGAACATTTCCTCTACTCATTCTAGGTTCTTCTGGCCAGGATACAAATTAAATTGACATGAGACAGAATAACAGGAGAAAGTCAAACAAAGCTTTATAATATGTATACATGGGAAACACTTAGGAAAACCGAGCAACTCACCAAAATGGTGGAGGCTCTGATCTTAAATGCCATCTTCAGCTAAAGACAAAGGAGGATGTTGTGTGTGTGTGTGTGGTGGTGGGGGTGGGGGGTGGTTTGGGGCTTCAAAGGGAAGGAAGGCAATTCACATGGAAAAAGAAAAGAAATGTTTGGTAGACAGAACTTTGATAAGAGGGGACTTAGAAGGGATCCTCCCAGTCTACTGATACCCAGAGTTATCTATGGTGATGGCCCATCCTGGAGACATGCCTTTATCTTAAATTCTTTTAGGCAGTTAGGGGGAAGGTCAGAATTTCTTTCAGAGTCTTTTGTTCTTAAAAATAATCAAAGCAAGGCAAAGAGACACATGTTGGTATGGCCGGTCCTGATCACCCACAACTGCCACAGATGTTACCTCAGCAACAATCTCCCTCAAAAAACAAGAAGAAGATTGGCAACAGATGCTAGCTCAGGGCCAACCTTCCTCACCAAAAAGCATAAAAAAAACAAAAAAAGAAAGAAGAAAAATAAACATTTTCCAGAACTGGAAAGGAAGAAATAAAACTCTTATTGTTTGTAGACTATATAATTGAGTATACACAGAATATCCAAAAGAATCTACATATAATTTGTTAGAATTAACCATAAATTCAACATGATTTATAGATTGAAAGTCATATCAAAATCAGTGATACACCTATATAAACAAACATTTAGAAAATAATTTTATCATCCTTTTTGTAATGTTATTAAAATCTGCTATTATTAAGATTCTTGAAGTGTGTTTGATATTATGTAGTGATGTTAATAATCATGTTCCTGAGTCTCAGAAGCTACAGTGCCCTTGGAAAGTCTTCACATATCCTCAGGAGCGGGAATGTCACTGATTGAAGAACAACAACTTAAAGAATCCACTGGGAAACCTCTTTGAAGTAATGAAGATGCTAAAATTAGCCTCCAAGAAGCCCTGGCAGTACAAAGAAATAGAGGGTACATCGCTTTTACAGGGAAAAATTGTGGAGCTGAATTTTGAAATACTAAGTTTCAGAGGCATCCACCGTGAAGTCTACGGACATAAGCACAGTGACAACAGACCGCACGAGGGTGCAGAGAGAAAATCCGAATGAGGTGCTGCTATTTCTGTTCTTTTAGCTACAGCATCCTTGAATTCAAAATATGAAAGGGAAATGGGAATATATGAGTCAGGTTAGGGGAGGCACCCAAGATTCAGGCCAGTCCAAGAACCACATTGCACAATTTCTCCTTATCATCTTCAACGATTGCTGGCTTTTTGAGTATGCATTCTTATACAAAAAGTAATGATTTGAGAAACTCAGGTATCCCTTGAAAGTGAGAAGTGCTCTGGCTTCCTTGCAAGTGGTTGCAGGATAGTAGAGTTGTAGCAGTAAAGAGGATGTCTCGTGAGGGTTCCCAGGCTAGCCCGCTATCAGCGGCTGCTATATCACTATAGTTGATAGTCTGAGGCTTCTGTGACCATGGGTCTTAATATACACCTTCCATATGAAAACATCCTTCTGCATTGAAACATGACTATACAATGTGAATGTGAGCACATATTGTCATTTCATCTGCGATGTTTATTTAAAAGGACATTTTAGATGTTTACTGAGAGCAAATAAAACCTATCTCATATAATGCCATCACCGGCAAATGCAGTCCAACTGAACCTTATGAAAATTCAATCACGATGAATGGAAAAAAAAGCCCAATTATGCCACAGCCTCATACATAGTTTATTTACTTATGCCAACCCTCAAAACGCACTAACTGGAATCACCAGGGACATTACAAACCACACAGACTCATTTAAAAAGCGAATTCTATAAAGTCAGTACCTATTAATTAAACAAGCTGAAAACCATGACAGAAATGCCTACAAGGAGGGAAGAATTGGACAAGGGTGCACATTAATATAGCCATAAAATGAGGCAAAATACGAGACTGTGAAGAATTCAACTGCCCTCATGTGTGAATTTTCCTTGGGACAGGACGGTAAACTAGTTTCATTTTTCTTGCCCACCCTGATTGTCTGGCACTGGCTGCGTGAAGTGCTGTGTTTGAGAAGTCCAGCTCCCCGTACAAACCTGTGTGCAATGTTCTCAGGCCTGACCTTTTGCAATGACAAAGCCTTCACCAAGCAGGCCTCAGGGAGGCAAGCTGCCTCCCTTCCTTGGCCAGGCTCGGTGTGTGGTTAGTGCACTGCAGCCTCTGAAGGGAGGTGGGGTCAAGGACTCAGGCCCTCTGTCTAGCCATGCTCTGACCGTGTTTGCATTCCTAGCTGGGCACTTTCCTCCCTAGGTCTCTTTATCTGAGGTCTTGGGCAGCCGTTCTCTTCAGGAGCTTCTGCCAAGATCTCCTTATTGGAGGAGAGGAGGGAGGGGGAAACTTGAAGACACCTTTCCCCATTTGGATTCAGTACTTAGTACTTCTTCAACTCTCAGTCCACCACCTCCTCCCTCCCTCCTGGCCCTGGAGTCCAGAAAACTGCAGGAGCTTTGTTTGGGGCTGTCTCACCAGTTAGATGACCCCCAGTGACACTCCATTGGTGGGCCCTTCATTGGAGGAAAACGAAATGGACGGAAGTTGAGGCTTTCTCCAATTTTAGCTGATAGCTTATGTGATGGCAGTATGTGATTAAAGGCTTGCCCGTTGCTTTCATTTTGGCTCGTTGTTGCTGCTTTAATAGGCTACTCCAACACCTAGCAGCCTCTCCAACTCAGCTGAGCTGAGCTCAGGACAGTGCTGAAGAGTGTGGGGCCAAGACTCCCATCAGGACTCAGGAGTATCTTTTCAGTGATGGGTGCCTGCCTGACCCAGGTCCTGGGCGACTAGCACCATCATATTGGACCAATCTGCACATCAAGGGGGTGGGGTGAGAATTTGTCCCATGTGCAGACCATGTTGCAGGTGCCACTCTTCACCATCCCGCATCCTCTTAGCTCCACCTTTACACCGTCAGGTCTGAGGTGTCCAGGTCGAGTGGAAATTCTCACCCAATGTTCCTCAAAGCTCAACCCTACCCAAGGCCATGCGCTTCTCACTTGGAGGCATATTTTGGAGGAAATAAGTTCAATTGGCCAGTACTAACAATAAAAAAGAGTGAAAAGTGATGTACCAGGAAAAAGAGAACTAGTCCTGTGTGATATCCGGCTCATAAAAATAATGTGTGCTTTCTCCATATCTATAAAAATGATTCCACAGTGTCACCTAAGACCACACAGAAGACGAGTGGTAGCTGTAGTGTCTCAGGCTTTATTTAGAGTCTAAGGTGTTTGTAGCTCCTACGGGTCAAGCTCTGTGCTCCGAAAAGTTCAGGCAACAACAGCAAGCTGGACAATTTGTAATTTCCTAGACCTTAGGCAAATTCACAGATTAGAACTACTAGGGAGGTGATTATGTGGATGCAGGTAGGCAACCTTCTCTGACTACTGTCACTGGACTAGGAAATAAGAGAATGGCTTCATTAAGGAGAGACTATAGGCTTTGGAGTCCTGACTCCAACCCTGGGTAGAAATGTGACTTAGGCAAATTACGTATTGTTTCACAGCTGCAAGTTCTCATCTCCATAAGGAGTCAAACGCCAACAGTACCTAACAGGGTTCTTGTGGTGATTAAAGAAGTTAGTGTATTTAAATGTTCTAACCCCACAAACAGCACAGAGCAGATTTCAATAAGAAAATGGCAGCTTCTCTTCCTTAGAGAAAGATTGATGCGGGAGGGCAGTGGCCAGTCTTTGGAAGAGAGAATTGGTGAAGCTTGGTTCATCTGGTGACTGTCACTGTCAACAGAAATGTATTGATTTAACAGAAGAGTATCCTTCATAACCCAAAAACAGAAAATGTAGCTAGGACTTAGGAGGGATTGAAACAAAGATAGAAAGCACAATTTATACAAAAAGGAGCAACGGCATCTCTTCTTTTGCTGTCTGTTTTCTGGGATTGCGTGGCCCCTCGGCTTCTCTAAGCTCCTAATTCTGTGCATTTCTCTTTGCACTTTAAGTTAAATGAGTCTCTTGGCTGCACCAAAATACCTTCTCAGTTTAACGACATAGGAGAGATGAACCAGCCTCTATAAGCAAGCTATAAATGGAAATTATCCACTAGATCTGATTGGTTTAGCTTGGGTCAGATGCCCGTGTCTGGACCAATCAATTTTAACCGAAGTCATTGAATGATATAGCTGTAGTCGCAGGTGTGGCTGTGGCTGCAGAATGTCGTGGGGGAGGACATGGAGATACTCTGCCAAATGAATACAGCAGAGACAGAAGGAAAAACAGACACTTGCAGGAGAGAAAATTATCAGTATTTCATTTGCTCATAATCTAACTCAGTACATGTTTTTAACTTGGTTCTCCATGATGGGCAATGTGTTGGTCATGTTTGTAATACATCAAAATAAAACAACAAAAATAACCAAAATGTGAGATAGATTTTCTATAGAGGAGACTCTGTAACCTGGTTAAAGGTGGGGTGAGGGGCGGCTTTGAAACCATATGAATATTTTTAAATTGAGAAAATACTAATTATACATTTTAAGGAAGAATTGGTTTGCCACTGAAGCAAATTGTGGGTACATTAAAACCAACCTCATCTTCCATTCAATCCGCTTCTTGCTGTTGCCATTGAGAAGACCACACTATGAAATTGAGACTAAGAGTTTTACTACAACCATCCTCAGAGGTCTCTAGTGTGCATACTTTATAAAAAATAAGTTTAATTCTGCATAAGTATCCATTATTATTGTCTTGTTATCACAAATATTAACAGACATTTATATAAAAGCACATATGCTTTGTTTTAAATAGGAATTAAATTGTAAAACTTACATCCTGCTTTTACACCCAGTGAACATCTTTTCATGTTTGAAATATGAATTATAAAGCATGCAATTTAATCCCTATTTAAAACGACCTATATAAATATATATTATAGATTATGTATATATGTGTGCAAAGAATAAAATCATATAAATAATAAACATTTCAATTTCTAAATATAGACTTGAACTATAAAATTCAAAGGAAATTTCCAGAATCATACCTCGAATACAAGGCACTTCTGTGGATCTAAATTTTTCCTCCACGTTATGAGATACTTGTATATTCTCTATGATATTAAGAATATACTCTTTTATTGTTAGTTAATTTTTTTTAATGTCAAAGGTTTGTGTAATCTCATCTTTTCTCTTAATCAGGTTTGCAATGACTTTTTTTATTTTATGAGTTTTCCCAAAGAACTTGCCCTTGGATATTTTTAGTTTTATTCCGAATATCTGTTGTTCACTCATCATGTTCTGCCATTATCTTTATTGATCCCTTCCTTCTAGTTTTCATAAAATTATTTATTTTTATTTTAAAAAAACTTCGCATTGAATTTTTAATCTATTTAGTTTTATTTTTTGTGCTTAATCATAAATAATTTATTTACAGATATGGATTATCCACTGAGGAAAACGTAGCCCACACATCTTACATTTGATATGGAGTATTTTTATTTTCTAAATATGTTGTGACTTTTGTTTTAATTTCCTTTTCCCAAATTTTACTTAGGAGATATCTGCTGAAGATATCGTAGCAATCAAAGTTTATTTAAATTATTATACTCATTCTTAGCTACATTACATTTTGATCATTGAATATGGCTCTAACATTTCTATTTAATTATATTGATTGAAATTTTCTTCACCTCCTAATATAGAATTAGTGCTGTCATATACGCAACTGGACAGGGAAACATATATTTTAAAAGGTGGACTCTTGAACGACATGGTAACTTGAGTAACGATCTTACCTGAAAAGGTAAAAGTCATTTAGAATTGAGAAAGAAAGCTCAGCCCTGTTGATAAATCAGACTGCAGCAGACACGGACAAGGCTGCTGGCAAAGCCGACGCAAAGCAATGTTTCCTTCAAGGCCGAATGATAGCTGCCAAATTGCTTCACGAACATACCCTATTCAGAGCTGATCTTTACCTCCCTCATTTCAGAATCACCCAGCACAAGCTCAAACCCCACAAAAATCTCCTTCCTCCTCCTTCCTGATGTGATGCTCCACGGCTCCTCTTATTCATTCTCCCTCATTACAACAACTTAATAAACCCAACTCCGTTTGACGGCAACTGTGTTCCTGGTGGCTTCACCTCCCTTAATTCCATAAAAGAACAGAAATTACATGTGCTAAAAGTATTATATAGAAATATAAGAAAATCTGCCTAGTCACTAAATATGATGAATAGTTCCAATATTGTCCCAGACATTTTGGAAATACAGTCATGCGCCACTTAATGACTGGGATATTCTCTGAGAAATGCGTTGTTAGGCAATTTCATCACTGTGCGAACATCATAGAGTGCACATACACAAACCTAGATGGTATAGCCTACCGCACACCTAGGCTCTATGATTCTAGTCTTATGAGATCTTCATTGTATATGCAGTCTGTCGTTGATGGAAACATTGTTATGTGGCACGTGAGTGTATTCTATCATAGAAATTACTGGTGGACAAATACAAAGGAAGGCAGCTAGGGCAAGCTAGCAGCTCCCCTTGGTGTTTCCTTTTTGATTTCTTTTTGACCTTCTTAGAAACCCTGTGTGGTCTGAAAGGTGGTACTGCAGAGGTGGTCTCTGAGCTGAGCACAGTTGTTCTTTGTCTGAGTTCCATTTACATCTCTCTCTGTCTAAGTCTCTTGCAGCTGAATGTGAGCTGTGTCATGGGCCTGGTGACCCTGTGACTTAGTTTCAATTTCCTCCCAATAAAGGGGTAATTCCTACCTCTCCGGTGGGTTTTGAAATTGAAAGAGTTACTTCTGTTGAAGGAAATCGAAACTTTAAGTTACTACACAACAAATGTCCATTATTATTATTTTTATTATTCTTATTTAAATTATATAGATAAAGGAACTGAGGTCCAGAAAGAAAGAGAGGTCCTTCTATTTCCATTATTTACCAGCAATGTGATCTTGGGAAACTGACTCACCCTCTCTGAGCATCAGTTTCTTTACCTCTGAAACAAGAAACATAATGACGCCTACCCCACGAGACTAAGAGAAGGATTAAATTCCTGAGTCATGTGCCATTTGTAGGAAGCACGTGACAAGTGCTCAGTTAACATCCGCTGTTGCTGCTGAGAGGGGCATCTTAGAACCAAAGCTTCAGATTCTTGTTCCAAGTCTGGTTCTTTTCTGCTACCCTCTTACCTTACTTTGGAAGCAAGTGGAAATAGGTAACATTTTAATTTGTCTTATAAATTGTGAAGTGTGCCATGCTGTTAAATGTCGAACCGTGCTGTGTGAGGTGGCATCTTTGCTAATATGGCAGCATTGGTTTGGATCCTGCCTTACACATACAAATGTTTTTTATTTCTTGTAGAAATCATTTTCCAGTTAAAAAAAATTTGTTTTTTCATTTAAATAGGACATTCTTTAGTAAGGACAGAGAACTCTAAAGACAGCTTTTGTCTTTTTTCAAAGTCTTTAGACAGCTTCTGATTTGCTTGTCTCTGACTGTCACATCTGCTGCTACGGAGATGTCTGCACACGTCCTAGCAGGTTTTATCAGTGAATTTCCCAAAAGTTATTCTCCAGTGGTTTATAAGACTGCAGCTAAGGGTAGAAGTCAAATTAGAGTAACACCAGCATCAGTAGAAGAAAAGCAATTTTTGCTCTCACAGGCAAGATGTTAGCCACATAATTGCTTTGAGTCACAACGTTTATTCTGGTGTTGCCCCTCATCATAATCGCTAAACACTCAATGAGTTCTTACGATCCAAGTATAAACTTTGCTTTAAAAAATCCTGCAATTAAAGATGATTTAAGGTCCCAAATCTTCCCTCCCACACACACGTCATAGGTCATCTGGATGTTAAGCATAAACCCAATAAAACGACTCTGCTTGGGCCTCACTGAACAGCTGGAGAAGCAGGAGAGATACGCAAAAGACACACCAGAGGGAAGCACACTCTGTTTGGATGTAATCTAAAGGAAATCCCTTACCTGCTTGGCCAATTTGGTAAAATAATTTTGGCTTCAACAGCCCTATGAGTTGCAAATATTCTAGGTGATTCTCCTCGGCAATACCAGAAGATTTCATCTTACCTGGAAACTCTGCAATGACAAATCAGGCATCAGTTTCATACCTGAGTCAAAAGTAATGGGATCACATGGATGCCATCCATTTCAGTTAACTTCTGCCTCAACAACAAATAATTAGCGCACAGGGTGACTACTGTAAACTCCCAACCCCCTTCACTGTGGGATTGGAGAAACTCTGAGTCTGGGGTACTTGAGGGAAATTTCTCTATAATAATCATATTTGGGGGCCGGCTGGGTGGTGCAGCGGTTAAGTTCGCATGTTCCGCTTCGGCGGCCCGGGATTCGCCTTTTCAGACCTGGGTGTGGACATGCACACCGCTTGTCAAGACATGTTGTGGCAGGCGTCTCACATATAAAATGGAGGAAGATGGGCACAGATGTTATCTCAGGGCCAGTCTTCCTCAGCAAAAAGAGGAGGATTGGCGGTGGATGTTAGCTCAGGGGTAATCTTCCTAAAAAAAAAAAAAGAATCATATTTGGATTGTCAAAACTGACTCAGCGATTTTCAAGGCCACCTCAAGCTAAATAAGAAGTTATTTTGAAAAGTCTCCCATCCTCTATGTCCATTTCCCTCCAGGTACCTCCCGGGTTCTGTCTGTCAGATGCCCTGACCATACGTAGACCCCTTTCTTGTTCTCTGCCTGTCCTCAGTCTTCATGAGTCAAGCTTTGCTGTGCCACCTGACCAGCAAAGTCCTGGATGCAGCCTCCAGGCCCTCTTTCTGCCAAGCTCCTCAATACGCTTTCCAGGCCTCTCCTTGGTCTCTTCCCTGAAAGCTACCATATGGGGCTTCGCCTCTCGCTGGCACCAAATGGGAGAATACCATCCCATCTTCCACAGTCCAGACCATCCATGTGAGGCTTCTCAGGGTGATTCCAGGTGCCCAAAATTCAGGTGAACTATAAATAGGGTGGCCAGATAAATTCAGGATGCCCTGGGCTATGGATAGAATGCTTGTGTCCTCCCAAATTTCATGTGTTGAAACGGTAATCCCTAATGTGAGGGTATTTGGAGATGGGGCCTTTGAGAGGTAATTAAGTCATGAGGGTGGAGCCTCATGATGGGCTTAATGTCTTTATAAGAAGAAGTGAGAGATCTCCCTGGTTTTCCCTTTGCTCTTGGCCCTGTGAGGACACAGCAAGAAGGTCCGCGAACCAGGAAGAGAGCGTTTACAAGAGCCTGACCACTGGCACTCTGATTTCGCATCTTCCAGCTTCCAGAACGTGAGAAATAAATCACTATTGTTTAAGCCATCCAGTGCACGATATTTTGTTATATCAGCCCAAACTGACTAAGACACCCATTTAAACTTGAATTTCAGATTAAAATATAAGGAAAAAAAATTCACGTTTAAAAAGTTATTAGATGTTTACCTGAATTTCAAATTTAACTGTATTTTTTATTTGCTAAATCTGGTAACCCGAACTATAAAATATGTTCCTTGCTATACCACTCAGCTACTGCTTTCCCAAGTCATTCCTGAGATCTGGAGACTAAGGAAATACAAGTGTCTCGGTTCCACACAGCAGGTCATTGTCACTGCCAGGGTCTGTGTCCCCGTCTATGGGTCATACATCACGGCGAGAGGGATTCTCAGGGACCTTTCTGCTTTGGTTGGGGAACAAAATGTTTGTGTGTTTGAGAACTGCCTAAATATACCCTCCACCGCCCTCCGCCCTAATCCATCTTGGAAGGTAATCATACTTGACTCTAAATGCATGGGTTGCGCGACTCAGTGTCAGCGCTGGGCTCACAGGGCAGAGGTGAGATCACGGCTCACACCTTCCTCCTCTCACTCAACAGGCAGCCACCTCCACTCTGGAGAGCTGTGACACTAAACATTTCCTCTCTGATCACCTCTTCTTGCTGCTCAAAGAATTTATTGTTTTGATTTCCCAGAACAGACACGTTATGTGATGAGATTCTGTATTTCCCTGTATCGGGCAGGCAGCCTGAAACAAATTTACTGCTTTGCTGTTTCTTATCTTTGTTTTTAATCCTGCCTAAAGCAGAGGTTCTTTCAAGCTAATGGCAGGATTTCTCAGCCTCACTGAGGTGTTCCCACAGCTGCGTGTCTTCCTGCTCCTCCTTCTCTTCCTTCTTCTTTTTCTCTTTCTTCTTTTCTCTTTCTTCTTCTTTTTCCTCTTCCTCTTCTTCCCTCCATCCCTCCTCCTCCTCCTAGCACTAGTTATAGCAGAAAATGCATGGGCTTCACCATCAAATAGCCATGTGTGTAAATGTCAGTTCAGTCACTTACTAGACGAGACCTTGGGACCAATGCCCGGCTAGCAATGAAGATCACATAGCCCACTACGCCCACATTGCTGAGAAGATTAACTGAGGTACTGTACATACAGTTCCTGGAATGGAGTAGTTGCTTAATAAATACTGCATTCTCTTCCTTCCTTCTGAACAGCAACACATAGCATACACAATACAAGTGTGTAAAAATGCTCTGCACACTAATGCGTGAACACAGCTGGTTCATGCCTAGCCCTGCTTGCTATTTGAGGATTTAGGGTAGTTTCATGAGGATTCCACTGTCTGGAATCTCCAGCTTCTAACTCCCAAACCCCTTCTCTTAGAAATGAACAATCTTTTTGCCTACCAAGATGGTCTCCAGGTGCTTTAATTATTGCTGCCATCAAGGCTCAGACAGCGTTCTAAGTCCATTAACTTCTTCAGGTGTTCTCATTCCCATTGGATTTATTGTCTAAAAGTTCCACATCACCTTCATATGTGACTCCAACCACATCCCTACTTGGACGACCTTACCTTTTCAGACTTGTCACTGTGCTTGTCGCCACAAAAATCCAAGGGTGTACAAAGCACTATTTGCCTTTGAATGCTGACCTATTTAGTAAGATATCTGCAGTAGAAAAAGTGTTCAGTAAATATGGTGAATACATGACTGTAGGAACGACTGGCCCCTACCCCTCGACTTAGGATCCTTCAGCAGGGTCCCCTCATTCTAAATGTATCAAGTCTGTGACACAGCCGACAAGATCCTGCCTCATTGGGGCACTGGGAGCTCCCAGAATCCCCTTGTACTATTTACTCATTCAGTCAGTCACTCAAAAAATAATAACAAGCACCTATTATATGTCAGGAAATGTTCCAGAAACTAGGAGACACAAATGCGTAAAGCAACGAAATCCATTCCCTCATAGATCTTAACTAGAGTATGTAAGAGGAGACTGGGAGTGGAATATATAACTAAATCATATTTGTAACGTTCTGAAGAGGAATAAAGCAGGAAATAAGAGTTTATAGTCTGTTAGTCTTCACAGTTCAGGCCCTTGGACCTTTTTGCACCATCCTCTTTTCTCAGGGGACCTCTGTAGATGTTATTCCCTTTCCTGCAACGCTTTGCCTAGTTTTTCTTCTATTTGTCTTGTGTGATTTCAGCTCAAGTGTAACTCTCTCACTTCCTCAGGTAGACATTCCCTGTTCTTCCAGCCTACCATTCTCCCGACCCCCTCTCTGTTGCCAGAGGACAATTCCCAAGGTTCTGTGCTTTCTCCAAGTTACACCTCTTCCTTTCAGAGAACTTTGCCATTTGGAATTATCCATCCATTGTGAGATCATGTATTCAATGTGTGTTCTCACCCTGGCATGCAAGCACTCCAAGAGGAGGGACTGATCTGGTTTTTGCAGCAACCTCATTGTCAGAACCAAGAACAATGCCTGGCATGCAGTAGGCACTCACAAAGGCTCATGGGGGAAGGGAGAGAGGGAGGAAGGGCCCACAGCAACGCCGTGCAATAACCATGATGTCCACATGCCGAGAGCCGTACACACGTTAGTGATGAGGCCGCAGAAGCCCGACATTAAACAGCTTCAAACCCAGCTTTATTTACTTCACAATTTTGCCTGAGGTCAAAACTAATCTAAGAATCGCTGAAGATAACACAATGTTTTCAGCATAGAGTTTTTGAAATTCCTGAGTAATGACCCACAGGGAACCAGGAAAGGTCCTTCAATTGTTCCACAGAGTTAAGAAATGAGATGAATTGAATATGACATCAATCTCGCCCCCAAGAACTAAAATTTCCTGAGAAAATGAAATATTTCTACACATGGTAAAAAAGCCCCTGAACTTTCGATTTTATCCAAACATCTAAAAAGAAGTGTAAACTTGTCATCTGGAATTCTTGGCTAGTTAATGAAACTTTATTTTGTTTTACTAAAGAATCTGCACCCTCTGTGTACTGTTGAAGTTGAAGGATATATTGTGCCTTCTGCTACATTTATTTCCAACCTCCCAAATCCTGTCTCCAGAATAAACTCTCTATTTGATGCAAAGTCATCGGGAGCTTGAGTGGTGCTGGCAGATGTATGATTTGTGTGCTGGATGGAATGGCCACCTTGCCCAGCTAGGACAGCAGCTGCCCAGGATGCTGAATCGCCCTGGTACCATCTGCTTGGCTGACCCACTGATCTGCCAGCCAGTTTTTGTGAACACCAGAATTGTTTCCCATTGGAGATTTCTTGAAACATCCCTTACATCAGTTACAGAGTGAAGAACAGATGGTGATTTCTTGAGACAGTAAGGATGTAAGTGATTCATTACTCATGGAGGGAACAGTGATAACCACCAATTCCACATCATGTGCTTTGGCTTACTCTTCCTTTAGTTTCCATAATGTTAGGGCCTTTCAGCTTTTAGGAATGGAAATACACTTCTCTGCTTCAGATGATGGAGACTTATGAGGATGCCCTAGGAAGTCAAGCACAGGGATCTGTCTCAATAATTTCAAGGTCAGTCCTTCTGTCAAAGGAAATGGTGCTCATCATTTTCAGGTACCAGAGTGGCTCCAAGGACACTCAGCAAAACTAGCGACTGTAATAGAATTTGATAATGTACGCTAAAGCATAGCCCTGTGCCAAGAGCACAGAAAGAACTCAGTCCACAATAGCTGGCATTGCACTAAATTCTAAAAATTTAACAGCAGCTTTGTTGACTTAGTCGTTCATTTTGGCATACTCTTAGGAGGATGTCCCTATATTTCTCTAATAATTTTACTATATTCATAGCTCCATTTTTCTCTGACCCTGCCCTAATTTCTGCTGGTTTTCTTCCTTTCTCTCTCCTGCCACCTCTGTCCCTCTGTCTGTCTCCTTCTCTCTTATTTACAACCGAATTTCCTCAAGAGAGAGATCTGAAGAGGCATGCTATTTACTATCCATCGTCAGAGCACACTCATTGGATGTTCTTGTGCCAAACTACTCCTTAACTGCCCCTTAAAACTGACCCTTCACTACTCCTCTTTGACCCCAGTGTAGACTCCTGATGCAATGCATCCTCGCCAGGTTGACAGGTTCACGTGACAGGAGCATGGGAAATTATGTAGAAGGATAGCCCTGATGAATTCTGCTTAGAAGGACACTGGGGGTACAGTGTACATTGAGTTTCATAGACTGTTAAATATGCCAGTAATTCATTTTTCTTTTCCTTTGGAAGCTGGTAATAAGCTGCTTTTTATATTGGGTTCAAGCCTGTAAAAATCTGTCAGTGAACACAAATAATTTTGTTTAGGAAGTAGTTTAGTGACGACCTCTTTAAACTTGGGGAGCCATTTGGAAAATTTCCAATGGTTCACAGAGAATCTTCCCACCACATAGGTCTCCAGGTGCCCAGAGCCTGGCTGAACCACGCCAGCTCGTTTTGGAAGCAATCTCATAACGAAGGAAATTCTCCCTCGTTTCCGGCAGAGTGAAATAAGGTGTGGGGAAGATTAGAAGGTAGATAGACTTTAGTTCAAATCAGCGTTATGTTCGTAACTAGCTGACATGACCCTTGGCCT
This sequence comes from Equus przewalskii, assembly GCF_037783145.1. NCBI lineage: Eukaryota > Metazoa > Chordata > Mammalia > Perissodactyla > Equidae > Equus > Equus przewalskii. The sequence continues at coordinate 86,807,781 of NC_091831.1, forward strand.
GTCTGAGGTGCAGTTTATTCATCTGTAAAAAGTAGATTGTTATACGGTTTATATGAGATAATGTATACAAAACACCTGGCAGACAATTTGGAGCAGTAAATGCTGGCTCTTTTCCCCTATGAGTTCTATTCCGAACTTACTTAGTGGCTCTTCTTTCCTTTCTTTACCACTAAGGCAGCAGTGGGCCCTTCCAATTTTGCATTTACCAAGTTCAAGCTCTGCCGATACTCTGTGGAGCAGTCACTCTTCACATGGAGATGCTGGCAATGCAGCTTCTGCTGGTAAGTAGTGGGCACAAGGAGCTGCAGAGGAGCAAACTCTGGATGGCTCTTGTGATGCATGGGTGGAAGCTGGGACCAGGCATGGTGGAGTCAGGGCCTGGACCAGGCATGATGCCCCATTGATGATGTTGTGATACCCAGCCTAAAACTCACAGCACTAGCAGAGACCATGGCCTTGATTGTGAGTCACCCTCTAATCCTGCTCAGGACACTCATTCCACCCTGAATCTGATCCTCCAGGCACAGACCTTGCTAATTTGCAGCCTTGCATCCTGCCTCTGCATCTTCCCTCTATAAGAACGTCCTCCTGGTGCCCAGTGGCTCAGCAGTTAAGTGCGCACATTCCATTTCGGCAACCCGGGGTTAGCTGGTTCGGATCCTGGGTGTGGACATGGCACCACCTGGCAAGCCATGCCGGGTAGGGGTCCTACATATAAAGTAGAGGAAGATGGGCACGGATGTTAGCTCAGGGCCAGGCTTCCTCAGCAAAAAGAGGATTGGCGGCAGTTAGGTCAGGGTTAATCTTCCTCAAGGGAAAAAAAAAAGAGAGAACATCTTCCTTTGCTGAGGGGATCCCAAAGAAAAGATGCATAAGCAAATCTTTTATGATTACTGCTGACTCCATCAACTTTTGTCGTATACTTTTAAGGATCAAAACTTCATAGAGCATTCCCAAATATCAGTGCCAAACGTTAAGTTAAGTTTTTGTTATTTAAATAGAGACACACTGCTGGGACTCCATGTAATGCAGGTGCAAACTCTGATTAAAATGTGGTTGATACATATTCCATGCTGGGTTTTACATGTGTAGAAGTAAATACAAATTCATGGCAATGTAGTTTTTAATTCCCTTATTAAAATATTGCTTCTTGAAGAATGAGACTATTTCTTATTTATCTTGAATTTTTCCATTGGTGCTATCACAAAGACTAAAATATATTAGGTCCTTGACATATATTTCTCTAATGAGTATATACTGATAATTTTAGTACTGTGTTATGGCTCTTGTTGGTGTTAATAACAACCCCAGAATATTACTCCTACACAACACCATCTGCTTAGATTATAAGATATTCTGATCCTTCCTCCTGGGGTCATTCACCTTCATATGTTCATCAAGACTTTAAGGCACTTATCCTGTCCCAAATTCCAGGCCTTCCCACTCAAACCTTCTCTCTGAACTCAAAATTGCAATCTGTCCTCATAAATCTGAGAACAGTCAAGACTAGTCTAAGCAAAATAGAACGGAAGAAGTTATACATTTAAAGGCAGACTATCATAAAAGAAAAATAGAGTAAAAATTATAGATAAATATAAGTACTACTCATTTGCAATGTTGAATAAAATAAATTTATGACAATCATTTAAAAACAAACAAGAAACAACAACAAGAGAACTATAAATTCCCTAAGGAAGGATGAGTAAGCAGAGATGAAATAGAGGAAGCCCTAACATTTCCCAGTTCCTTTCTAAAGAACACTAAAATCTAAAATGGGATAAAGACAGGATAAAATAAGAAAACTCCAGACCAATGTCCTGCAATGTCCAGACCCTTAATCATAAATAATAAAATATCAAACATTATCCAGCAATATTTTAAAAGAATACTGACAAATATCGTTATTCAGGGAATGCACATATGGTTTAACATTGGTTATTCTATTAATATAATTTATCACAGTTAAGGGTTAAAGAAGCTAAAGTTATTTATATAATCCTGGTATCAGAAAGAAATAAGCATTACATTAAAAAATAAATCACTAACAGACTTGACTACATACAAATTTAAACATCCATATGTTATCCTGGGGTAACTGCTGACATCAATTTGCTGTGTACATTTTTAGATAATTTTCTGTTCAACAAACATCTACCCACATATGTGTATGCACCTATAGCAAGATATGGTCAACTATTCTGTAATTATTTACCTTTTACTGTGTAATAAGCCACTCCAAAACTTCATTGTTTAAGATTTCTCAGGAATCCATGGTCCATGGTCGATAGGGCAGACAGCCCTCCTGAACTTGGTGGGACTTTCTTGCATGTGTGGGGATTTCCAGGCTCTAGACTGGTCCAGACTTCCTCCCTCATGCTCTACAAAGTTATAATGAAAGAGGGCTCCACACAGGAAGGGGAATAATGGAAGCCATTTTTTACAAGCTACCTAACTCAAGAACCAGGAAAGAATACTGTATCCTACCTAATCTGACAAAATTTTGAAGAAATTCAATGTCCATATGAAGAGAAAAAAATGCTTATTGGGCCAGGAAGAGAAATATTTCCTTAAAATGTTAAAAGATATAGAGCTCATGCCAATAGCCACTAAGATTTCTAATGGTAAAATATTTCATGAATTCCTACTAGAACCAACTGAAGGTAGGGATGCCCTCCAGCATTACTAGGGAAGAACTGGGCAGACCAATAGCTTCCTGAGGCACCCCCTCCTCTTGTCTCTCCTACCCCCACGCCAAGGGTTAATAGACCACAGTTTAAACAGATTATCTCCAGTTTTGCTTTGATTAAAGAGTGTAAAGGAGATTTCCTAAGGGGTGAGTTATTACTAAGATGCCAACTAACAGGGGTAGTTCCTGGAAGTTGCTTCTCTTAACAGAATGGGAACTTGGTGACAACGGTGCCAGTTTTACAGCTCTGTCATCATTTGCTTCAAATAAAAAATCAGCTAATTCTATTGATGGTTTGATTTTTCATTCAGCAGACTACACCAAAGGAAAGTTTAAAATTTCATTTTGTTAAATATGAAACATCTGATATTGTGGTTTGAATTATTGCAAACGAAGGTTAAAAAGTCCTGCAGTAAAGGTAAGATGACTGTTTTCTGTTTTGATGACATAAACACAAAATTTGGCGGAGCACAGTATTACCGTACAGAGAAAGCTCATACTTTAATTAAGAAAACTTTGGAGCAAAACCTTTTTAGAATTAACTATGGTACATATGTAATTCATAATTGCATCCAAATGATCTTCAAACGTGTACCTATCCAAATACAAGTTATCATTGTAGAAACTTACATATATTTTATATGCACGCATTTAGAATAACTGTAAAAATTTCATGATCTGGGGGGCTGGCCCAGTGGCATAGTGGTTAAGTTTATGTGATCCACTCTGGTGGTCTGGGGTTCACCAGTTCAGACCCCAGGCATAGGCCTACATACCGTTCATCAAGCCACACTGTGGCAAGCGTCCCACATAGAAAAACCAGAAAGATTTATGACTAGGATATACAACTATGTACTGGGGCTTTTTGGAGCAAAACAAAAAAACTTTCATGATGAATACACAAACATACATTAACACAGCAATAGTGATTTCTGTCTTTGCTGCCATTATCACCAGGATGTGAAAATCATTTGAACCTTTAAAAATCAACTCTGTAAATCAACCTAAATTTCTTAAAATGATATTGAACTATTTTTTGTACAAGAGTCTTCTATACTTCATTGCAATTTCTTTAAAATCTGTGGAAATGTTTACTCAAAGAATATAACAAAATACAGTCATCCTACTCAGAATGCCAGACAGTATATTTTAAAAAAACCAAAAAGCCAAAAACCAAGATAAACTGCAGTGAAATTTAAACATCCAGAATTATATATTCATAAAAGCCTATCATCTAAGCATAGGGGAACAATAAATATGTTCTTCATGCACGCAATACCACATACATTTTGCCACATAGAGAACAAAAGTAAAAGCATCAGTAAGTCAATGACTCTGATGACAAGATACAAATTATGAAAGCTAGAAAAGATTTTGGAATGAATGGTGATGAAACAACAATAAAATTTATTGTCAATAAAAAATAAAAAAGAAAGAAATGCAGAAAAAAAAGTACCATGTTTCATGGAGTCTAAGATTAAAATGTTTTTCATATATCAACATATCTGAAATTCAAATGAGTCTCATAATTGTTTTCAGGCAGCAAGTAGCCATGATGTAGTTGTCACTGCTGGCTTATGCTCAGCTTAAATGCTACTGTTCATGCTATCATCATTTAAGTTTAGCTATGTGCATGATACATGTGTGGAGTTAAATTGCTGTTTGACATTTCTTCTAGAAGGGCTGATATGATTTTCAGTCAACATGACAATTTGTTGTACTCAGAAAGGTACAGAAATACAGCATTAAGTTATAAATGAGATATTGTTAAAGCCAATATTTGTCATTGGAAGGCTGACAACAATCTCATACTTCCTGTTCCAAAGCAGCAAAAAAGAGCTTTACAGAACATAAGAAAGGAAGTTACTTGCTAGTAGAAACTGCATCACTTTTTCTATTATTAACATTAAGACATTTTTATGGCATTGTATCACTTTTTGTTACTGAGATGCAAACAGAGGTGATGACTGTTGCAAGATAAATGTGCAACTGAAGCCTGAGAAATTGCCAGTTCTGGAGCCAGCCTGATGGAGTTCAGCACGCTCCACTTCGGCAGCCCGGGTTCAGTTCCCGGAGCAGAACCACACCACTCGTCTATCAGTAGCCATGGTGTGGCAAAAGCTCACATAGAAGAACTAGAAGGACTTACAATTAGAATATATAACCACACTCTGGGACTTTGGGGATGAAAAAAAAAGAAGTTTGGCAATACACATTAGCTCAGGGTGAATCTTTCCCAGCAAAAGGGGAAAAAAAAAAAACCTTTAAAAAAATGAAATTGTTAATTCCCTGAAAATGTGAAACAAAATTTCAAATCTAAAAGTAACATAGAAGGATCGTCAAAGATACTGTTGTAGATTAATTGGCAGCACATTTTATTTTAAAAAAACTTTTTTTAGAAGGAGAAAAATAATGGTGTGCCTTATGATTTACATTATTTTTTTAGATATGATGTAAAGTATATCCATAAAAAACCAGGCCAAACTCCAGGCAATAATCAAGAATCTTGTCTTATTTATTTTTGCTATAGTTCCGAAACCTAGGATAATGTCTAGCATACAGGAACACTCAGTGTACTATTTTGCATTCATTAACCAATGACATCTCAATTTTGCATTTACAGCTTAGACAACTTTTAATAACATTGTTGATATGAAAAATTTTCTCCTAGAATCCTGAGAGTTCTTAGGAGAAGCAGTTTTGTTTTAAAAATTTCATGTCTTCATTTCCATGAAGATCTATAGTAAAATTAATCGAGGCCAAGTCTGGATCATCTGGATGCTACGTTACTACTTAGTACTGTCCTGTGATTTCAGGGTTTTTGACTGGTTGGTATCAAACAGCAAGGCTATTTTAATTGTCGCAGGCTAATACTAACAGAAGCAGAATTAGTTATACCTTGAAATTACATGAAAGCATCTTGAACAAATGGAGGTTATAAAGTAGTTCAAGCAGAGAAAAGCAGTATAAGAATAATCACGTAGGATATATTAACAGCACTCTGAACTCAAACTCACATCATACTATCTGTATCACAGTCACACTGCAAGTGACAATTTAGTTTCAATGTTACATCTGTCACATTAATGTTGTTAGATTTAATTTTGCTACTCTGTGTAACATGATTTAATTTATAAATCTGTTTTTATTTTATAGCATGTAAGAGTAGATGCACAAGAAGTTAATACTAGGTTTTATGCTGTACATATTTAAGATTATAAAAGGTAATATGTCAACACAGGGGGCTTCATTTCTATTTAAAACAGTTCGGTGTGTTACTCACAATTGAAAAATACCTTTTCAGAATCCCGAAATAGGCTTCAGGGGTCTCTAAACACAACGAAATCAATTGTTGTGGCAATCCATAGACTTCAACAAATTCAAAGGGAAGTTCATAACTCCAAAAAGATGAGAAACGAGTTTTAGAATAATGAATTTGATAATTGTAGTACTCACTGGGAAAGCAGCATCTCCTAATCGCTTAAGGTTCAAAGGAATATGCTATCATTGAATTTTCCATGATTTGGTAAAAAGTCCATGACCAACTTCTGTTAAGGATTCCATTGCCTATAACTAAATATGTATCCTCTATTCAAAAAAGCTAAACACTTCATTTTGTGCCTCATTCGCATATTTTCTACCTTATTAGAGAAACAACATTCTACCCTTCAAGTAATAAAGAGATAAGAAGCTTACAATATTATAGGTACAGATAAACTTTCCTGGGTTTTACTTAATTACTGAAATAAGTTTTGTTACCAGTATAGTTCCTAATGATACTCAGCTCGTGAGCACAGAGGCAACACTGCTGACTGTAGAATGTTGGAGGAAAATATGTAACAGTAATTATCTCTTACAGATGCTTGTATAGCTATTGATAAGTTTAATATATGAAATGTACCTATATAAGAAAAATAAAAATGTGGAGCTGTTTAGTAAATTCTAAATACTTTCAAAATTTACATTTTTTTCTCCATGAGCCCTGAAATATTCAGAATTGTGGATTTTATTGTATAAATGTATGTGTTGAATTGGCCAGGGTCCTCACTATAAAGGGGTCACTCAGAAGGGCTGATTGATGAAAATATTTAGAATTTATATGTTGAAGGAAGGGCTTACAGGATTTACTACTAGACTGGATTTAAATTTTGAGATAAAGGATTAAGGATGAGTCTAAAGTTATGTTTTCCTGAGCAAGTAAAAGGATGGAGTTGCCAGTATGGGAGACGGTGAAGGATAAAAGAGAGCAAGCTTTGAGAGAAGATCAGAATTCCAGTTGTCCATCTACTTAATTTGAGATATGTATTAGGCATCTGAGTAGGTATATTGTAGGTTTTGGATGTACTGAATTACAAGTTCAGAGGATGCTGACGTAAAATTGGAATCTTCACTATAAAGATAATATTTAAAGCCACAATAGTAGATGAAATCACCTTAGAAAGAATATGTAGAGAAGAGAAAAATCTCAAGTTGAAACCAAGGATCATGCCAACATTTAAAAGTCAGAGAGAAGAGGAGGAAGCCACAAAGGAGATTGGAAAGGAGTGGCCAGCAAGCCAGAAGGCAAGCTGAGGAGTTTGGGAAGGGAGGGAAGGTCTGGAAGCCAAATGAAGAAAGCATTTGAAAGCAAACGAAGTGATCAGCTGTATCAATTGCTGCCGATAATTCGAGTAAGATGAAGACTGAGAAAACAGGTTATAGTGTAACAAAGTGGAAGTTATCAATAACCTGGATGAGAAGAGTTTCAGAGGAGACATGGATATGAAAGTCCATCTGGAGGAGATTTTAGAGAGAAGGGGAGGAGAAGAACTTAAGATGATAAAGACAGACATCACTTTCTAAGAGTTTTATTCTAAAGCAGAAGAGACAGGTGGGGCAGGACCGAAAGAGATAGGTGCCCAAGAAAGTGTAGAATAGCATGCATGTACGCTGATGGGAAATAGAGCAGAGAAGAAAGAAACATGGGGCAGGAGAAAAGACAACATCTGCAAGGAATGGCACCTAATGTGAAGAGGAGAGGTTGGCCTTTGGGAAGATTGTATAAAGATCATTGATAACAACAGCATGAAACCTGAGTGTGTGAGCGCAGACCCCTGTGGGTGTGTAGAAGTGGAGGTGGAAACGTGGCGATGTTCTTAGGGCTGCTCTGCTCTTGTGAAATAGGAAGAAATGTATCGCTGAGAATAAAGATGGGGGACATGTGTGCAAATTATTTTGTTCCCTACAATGCAATATTTTTAAATGCTGTACATGGGCTTGAAATAAAAGGTATTCTCTAAGTGTTTTCTCCACAACATCCTATACATATTTATTATAGCGAGCTTGCTGATATGTCTTATCATTTATATACTTACAACTTTCTTTTGTCTCATTCGTTATTCTTTACATCTGTAAAATGGGGATAATAATACATACCTTAGAATATTGTTGTGATGTCAGATTAATTTACACGAAAAGACATAAAAATATCTAGAATTTGGGTTGCATGAAATAACCAAGATTTTCTCTTTCGTTTTTGTTTTTGTTTTTTTTTTTTTGCCATTGAATCAAGAGGAGGCCTCTGCCTTAGTGAAATCCATCTTGTCTTATAAAATCTCCAGTCTGGGCTCTTGCGACCAAATGAGGACTCATCCTGGTCCTTAATTAGTGATGTACACCAGGCTAGTCATAATTAAATGCATACTCCACATCCCTTGCAGGTTAAGTACATGGTTCATGGAGTCAGACAAGAGGAGAAGCTTTATGAATGGTGTAGTCTGCTTCACCATAGAAATTTATTGCTGGGAAGAAATTGCTCCTGGCAACATAATTATAGATTAGAAATAAATGAGAGGGTAAACAGTTCAATATATAGCATGTGCTGGGACTGACACAATGAGAGGTTGACAGCCTGGCAGGAATCTATACTTGTGTGACTGAAGTGCCTTAACCTCTGATGCTAGCTTTGTCTCTATCATAAATTATTCCATTCATAGTGATTGGGTGATTGATTTTTTACTCAAGAACAATGACCTTGCTCTTGAAACAAGCACCCTAACGTAAGGAAGATGAATTCCCAATTCTCAAAATATGCCTTCTACAAAGACTGCCATCAGGCCCTCTGCTTGCACCTGAAACATCGAAGTGTTTCAGAGAACTTCCATCCTCTGGCTCAAATTTGTTTGAGAACTAGAAACTGGAGAGGATAAATGGATGCAGCAGGAGATAGTTTCCCTTCTTCATGTAGGTGATAGGAGCTTGAAGAGGAAGGGATCAGAAGAGGGCTCCTTTCCTGAGAGTGAAGATGGGCTTAAGAATCTCTGCAGTGTCTAGGTGACAATAATAAGAACAGAAGCCATTTAAGACAGTGACAGCCCTAATCCAATAAAACAGAAGAGTAGTTGAACCAAAGCTTCATTTTACTGTCTTATGCCGAGAGCATGCATGAGAGGAGATCTGGACTTTCTAATAAGGATCTGTTTTTCTGGATGGTAGGCAAGTAATTAACATATAACTCACCCTTACTGAAACCTCAAAGTAACTCATATGTCGTCCAAAACATTATACCCTTTTTTCTCTAATGTGAAGTTTGGGTTTTGTACCTATTCAAAGCATAGATGATGATGCATACTAATCTTAGAAAAAGGAGCAGTCAAGATCCAAATCTGCCTCAGGTACTTGATACCAGGTAATAAATTTCAGTCACTGTAAAAGATCTCTAATGAGACTAGATTAAAAGCAAGAAAAAAGACTGAAGAGAGGATTTATGGAGATGGTGTACATGCTAGGTGGAACTGACAACTATGAGGTGTCTCAAATGATGGTGGGCAAACCCTGCTGGCTCTTGGAGAATATTCTTCCTGTATGCTTCTGTCATATCTTTGTGGCACCTCAGCTGAATTCCGGGAGCATTATTTTGATTACTTAGCCTATTTTTTTTCTGACTTCTTGATTAAGTCTGGGAGAAAGGATCATTAAAAACATCTTTGACTGAAGACTTCCAGTCTCAGCTCTGCTTTGTGAGGAGCTTGGAAGTCACCACTCCCATCCTTAAAGGAAAAAAGCTGAGCAAACTGAAAACCAATGACTTTCTTAGACCCATCGGAGAACTGAGGCTGCAGGGCAAAACACTACCCTGAAATCTAGAGAGATGGTTTTGTGTAGAGAGACACAGCTGAGATCCGCTTACCTAGAGCAGACCGAGCTGGAGCCATAAACTGATAGGAATGCTTGAATGTTAGTTTTAATGAATTGCTGGTTGCTGAGTGTAAGCTAATGTAAGAGTGAGAAGCTTCTGGGGACTGTAGTCTTAGGAGGGGCTTGTGAGCTTTACTTCCAAGAACCTCCCCCATGTTCTCACAATGAAGAGCTGGAGAAGATTTCCTCCTGGATCTGATATGGATACGGGAAGAGTAATCAGTGTGAAATAAGCTCAGAGCATTCTCCATAACAAAGGTGTACTCTGCAAGAGAAAACCCTTCACAGACACCTGGATGAAGGGCATTTACCCTACTCTGGTCCCCTCTAGCCTTCAGAGGCACCTAATAGGGGAAGGGAGAAAGACATAGTGGAAAACATCACAGCCCAGGGATACAAGTCCACTAAAAGATGGAGTTTAAATCATAAAGTTATAGAATACTTCCTCCCCCTACACATAACCATCACCACAACAAGGCTCTAGAGTAATAACAGTGGATTATAGACAAAGAGCTGTGAAGTTCAAACTCTATTTAAGGAGAGCTCTCAGGGAAGTCCAAAGATAACAGGGGAGACAAAAATAAGGATGCTAGGAGAATCTGAAGTCTCTAGTGCCTACAGCTACAGGAAACACTAACCACAGACTAACTCTTAAACAGATTAGCTGGAAACTTCAACACTCATCTTTCAGAAGTTTACAGTTCAAGTGGCAGAAAATCACTAAGGATATAGTTGACCTGAATGGCAATATCAATCAACATGGTCTAATTGATATTTATGGAACATATATCCAATGACAGAAGAATACGCATTTTTTTCCAGGTGCACATAGCACATTTACCAGGATAGACCACATTCTAGGTGGGAAAATACACCTTAATAAAATTTTTAAAATTTTTACAAGGATAAAATATCAACAAAGTGTGCTCACAGACCACAAGGAAATTAAAATAGAAATCAATAACAGAAAGATAACTGTGAAACCCCCAAATGGAACAGGATGTTTCTAAATAGCACAAGACAAGAAAGAGATCTTAAGAGAATTTAAAATAAAATTTTGAGCCAAATGTAAATGACAATGCAACTTATCAAAATTTGTGGGATGTAGCAAAAGCAGTGTTTAGCAATTAAATTCATACATTAGGGAAAAAAGAAAGATTTACAATCAATATCTTTAACTTTCATTTTAGAAAAGTAGAGAAAGAAGACAATTCAAGCATAAAGCAAACAGAAGACAGAATCTAACAGTATTTAAAAATAACTATATATACCATGTCCAAGTGAAATTTATTCTAGGCATGCAAAACTGGTTCAATATTAAAAAAATAAGTTGATATAATCCACCATATCAAAAGTCTAAGATCATGTGATTTAACAAGATACCAAAGAAAAAAAAGGATCACATCCATTCATGATGAAAACTCTCAGTAAGGTAGGACTACAAGGGAACTTTCTCAACTTGATAACGAACATCTATAAAACACCTACGGCTAGCATAGACAATAGTGAGAAACTGGATGCTTTCTTCCTAAGATCAGGAACAAGGCAAGGATGACTTCCTTCACCATTCTTTTTCAACATTGTGCTAAATGTCCTAGCTACAAGAAAAGAAATTAAAAATTATGTAGACAAGAAAGAAAGCGAAAAAATCTTTGTTTGCAGATGACATGATTGGCTATGTAGAAAATTCCAAAGAATCAGCCAAAAAATGCTTGGAAATAATAAGTAACTGTAGCAAAATCATAAGACACACAATTAATATACAAAAGTCTATTGCTTTCTCCTATAACTACAGTGAAAACTGGAATTAGAAATTGATGAAATTATATCAATATCATTTAAAAGAGCACAAAACAATGAAATAAACGGATACAAATATCACAAAACAGGTATAGAGTCTACATTCAAAAAACTACAAAATAATGACAGAAAAATCAAAGAAAATCAAAATAAATGAGAGATAATATGTGTTCATGGATTGGAAGACTTTGTAATATTAACATGTCAGTTCTTCCCAAGTTGATCTACAAAGCAATTTCAACTAATATTCCTGTAAGCTATTTTTTAGGTATTGACCTACCTGAAGTTTGGGCCTAAACTAAATTTTAGAATTTTATTCTGAAGTTTATTCTAAAGTTTATTAAGAAAGGCAAAAGACCTAGAATTCCCAACACAGTACTGAAGAAGATAATAAAGTTGAAGGAATACACTCCCTGATTTCAAGACTTGCTCTGAAGTTACATTAGCTGGAATGGTGTGGCAGTGGCAGAAGGCTAGACACATAGATGAGTGGAGTTAGATACAGAGCCCAGAAACACAAATACAGCCAACTAACCTTTGACAAACAAGCAAAAGCAGTTTAACAAAGAAAGAATGGTGTTTTTATCAACTACCTACTGCTGGAATAGTTGAATGCTCATATGAAAAAAACAAACAAAACATTAACCTTGACGCAAACGTTATATCTTCCATAATAATTAACTTGAAATATATTACAGGTCTAAATGCAAAACACAAAATGTTAAACTTCTAGGAAAAAACATAGGATAAAATCTAGCTGACATTGGGTTTGCTAATGAGTTTTAGGTTAAAGAGCAAAAGTAGGATATATAATTTTTTTAAAAAATCAATAAATTAGGTTTTACTAAAATTCAATATTTTAACTCAGAGAAGTTTACCATTAAGAGAATGAAACAGCAAGTTACAGATAGGGAGAAAATATTTGTGAAACGCATATCTGATAGAAAACTTAAGTCCAAAATATACAAAGCACTCTTAAAACTCAACAATAAGAAAACAAACCACCCCATTAAAACAAAAAGGCAAAAGATATGAGCAGACACCTCACCAAAGGAGATATACAGGTGTCAAATGACCATAAATAAAGATTATCAATATAGTTTGTCATTAGAGAATTGCAAATTAAAGCAATAATGAGATATGACTACATACCTATTAGAATGACTAAAATCCAAAAACCTAACTCCCAACAGCTGACAAGGATGAGGAGCCACAGGAACTCTCATTCACTCTGGTGGAAATGCAAAATGATACAACTGTGAAAGCCAGTTTGACAGTTTCCTACGTAGCAAAACACAGTACTGCCATCTGACCCACTAACTGTACTCCTTGGTATGTACTCAGCTGATCTGAAAAAATATGCACACACAAAGATCTATACATGAATATTTATAACAGTTTTATTCATAATTGTGAAATACTAGAAAGAACCAAGATACCCTTCAACTGCTGACTAGAAAGACAAACTCTTGTACTGCCACATAGTGAAAAAATGTGCAACAATAAAAAGAAATGAGCTGTCAAGACACAAAAAGACATGGCTCAACCGTTAATGTATGCTGCTAAGTGAAAAAAGTCAGGATTCTACAGAGAAGCAAGGGGAGCAGGCTGGACTGATCCATTCGGTAATAGATTAGAGTTACAAACATAGGTATGAACTTTTGTCTAGATTAATATGGATACAAAGTTATGAATAGAAGTTTTATAGACATCAGCATACACAGAAGTTAGTATACACACATATATTTCCTTGCTCTGTCAGCTGTGACCTCCTAGTTGCAATGACACCCCAGTGTACCTAATGCCCAGATCTCGGTTTCTAAAACCATTGCTCAATAAAAGGAATCAAGTCTCATTGGCTAAATGGCTGATTCTGGCACTGACAAAGGGAATGTGCAACGTAAGCCTGGAGTATTTTTTAGTGTCAGAATGCAAGGAAGTGTTCAAAAAGAATAAAAATCCACAATGACGGGGATTTTTCAAAAGTACACAGCAGCCAAATTAGAGTTCCCCTTGGAAAAGCCAGTGCAATCTGAACAACAAAATCTAAAAATAGTATGGGCTATCACCTCAAGTAAAAACTATATATCCATGAGTCTATATTGATGTGAATGATTAGGTAAATAAATGGAAGAAAAGAGACACATTTCTCATTCCCAAAAGATTGCAAATAATTTATGTAGATATCACACTCTCTAGGAGATGAAGCATAACTCCCCATTTCTTCGGAGTGGACTGTGTATAGAGACATCCTTCCAAAGAGTACAGTGTGAAAAGGGAAACAAAAGAGTGACTTTACAACGGAGAAATCTGACAAACACCCTCTCAAGCTAGGGGAGCAAGGTTAACATCAATATCCATAAGTCATATTGAGAGAATGTACGCTTGATACGATGTGATGAAAATGGCACTCACCTCTGTGGTCCTGTTCACAATAAACCATAACCCCATCTAATCATGAGAAAAGCATCAGAAAAATCCCAACAGAGGGACATGCTACAAAATACCTGTTCAGTATTTCTCAAAACTTTCAAGGTTACAAGAAACAAGGGAAGTCTGAAACACTGTCACAGTTTAGAGAAGCCTAAGGAAACAGGACAAGGAAATGTAATGTGACATGTTGGATGCGGAATAGCAAAAGAGAAATTAGGTAAAGACTAAGGAAAGATGAAAAAAGTAGAGATTTTAGTTAATAATCATGTATCAATATTGGCTTATTAATTATAACAAACACACCAAACTAATGCAAGATGTTAACAATAGAAGAAACTGGGCACAGGTCGTCTGAAACCTCTCTGTACTATTGTCTCAATTTTCCTGTGAATCTAAAACTCTTTGAAAAAACAGTCTCTAAAAGATGAAATGTAATCAATTTCCACAGGAACATAAAATGTTCAGCACTCAAAATATTTCAGAATCAAAGGAGTTTGTTGTAATTTCTGACATAGGTTTTAAAAAGTATGCGTATAATATGGCTGGAGAAATGAAGTAGAACACATTCTAATAAATATGTCTGGAATTCATGGTATTTCTGAAAATCAAAATGCGTAGGGGAAAGGTTTAAAAAAGGTTTTGAATCCTATGCATTTTTTTAAAAGAGAGAAATGAAGATTAACAAGAGGAGTTTGTTAAAATAGCTGGTATATATTTTAGATAGTGAGAAAGAGAGACAGAAAAAGAGAAATAAAAGGTAAACCTTTTTTATAACTGAGCCCTTAATTTCCTTATTGGTACCAAGGCCATGCTTGATATTTGTCGATCTTACTTCAGAGATTTGGAGTTACTAGGTTCCTGGCTGGAAAGTTCGAGAAATGGGCTTTTGAGAAAGTCTATCTTTACCACAAAGCTTTTTCATTGTTGTTTTTGTTGCATCTCCTTTCTTTCCAAGAAGTATTAGGGAAATTTGTCCTAGATTCTGCCACTTACTGGCAGCTTAACCCTGATCAACATAGTTTGATGGCTGTTAATGGAGAAAAATATTTTGTGTCCTCCCACCACATAAGCTTACTTTGAGGATGAAATGTATATACATATGTATACATATATATACACATATATATGTATATACGTACACATGTATACATATGTATACAAATGTATACATAATATATATGTGATGAGCAGTGAGGACAGAATCTATCTTTGATATCTCTCTAATTACTGTTTTTCTTGAACCTTTAACCTAGTTAGAATGATCTAGAAGCTGTGACCTGAAACATTGTTTCAAAATATTATTCTAATCACAGCATACCTAGAAGACGGTATACTCCAGGCAACTTAGGATAAATGCACAAGACTCCTATGTACTGAAGGACACAGGGCCTGGATGCATCAGGCCAAGCCCAGGTGCACCTAGACGGTACCTTGGCACACCTGAGAACTGCCTCAGGCTTTCAGCAGTTGAGGCGCGCTGGATGGAAAACTGCGCATTCCGGCACCTTGCCATTTTCCCAGCCCCTAGCCTTTCATCAGTCCCTTCTCTTTGCCTACAACATCCTCCTCCGTTCATGAGCTATCAATTTAGTACCCAGAACTCAAATCCAATTATAACTTTTCTTTATTTCTTCCTGAGTACTTAGTCATGCATGCTTTCTCCATTTTCTAAATTTCTGTAGTACCCTAAATATCTCACTCATTAGCCCTCATATCTTGATTTTAGTTTTTATTTTTCTTCTTCGTGTGTATTTTTATTTATCCCAAGTAAATGAAACTCCTAGAGGAAAAAAAGTTTGTGCTTATATATCTTTGAGTTGTTCACAGGGCCTTGCCTCTAGCAGATACGAAAAGTTTTCTGAGAATATATTAAATATAAGGTCACTACCTTAAACTTGAGGCTGTGTGTAAAGAATATTTCCATGGATCTTAGCATCATTACCTGTGAAAGGAAACGTCTGGCCTATGGGTTGCAAGTGTGGGTGCCAACTCTGCCCTCAGCCCTGCTCCAACAAACATCACAAGGTGCCATTTTTTTTTTTATCTCTTCCTGCTGAAAACTTTTAGTGTACATAAATGATCAAAAGTTTTTCCAGCATGACCTTTATCAAAATACGTGATTTTGATAATACGTGACCTTGATTTCCTGGATGAGAATGAATCATATACCATAACACGTCACAAAATTGTCTTAATGCGTAAGATCAGGTAGGAAGGCCACAGAAAGCCACGGAGTAAAGTTGTGACAAAACGAAATAGCAGTATGGAATGTCCTTGCAACAGATGTTCAAGCATCTTTCCAAACTTAAAAATAAAAGGGAACAAAAATAAGGGAAAGCCATGGCATTTAGGTAGTGGAATGTGGAAATCAGCCTTCATTAGAATAACAATACGAAATTTTTTTGTTGAAACACACAAAAAAAATCATAGTAGCATTTGCAGCATGAAATGTTATTAAAACTAAACCAGATGTTACCTGCATATTTAAAGTTGTGAAGTCTTCCTAGCAGTGACAGTATATTAGCAAACAAAGTAAAATAAACAGTACGGTAACGTTGGAGTGTTGGGTTTACTGTCAACAAAGGTGAAACATATCTCAAAGAAAATCGCCCAAAATAAGGAACCAAGGGAAGACTGTCTTTGGTATGTAACCGAGGAGATCTGAATAGATCAAATGTAGATATGGCTTCAAGGAGAATGTTCCCTAAATTCACGAAGACAATCCAACTACCATACTGTTTTCCTATATAGATGATTGGAAAATTTTTTTAAAGGCCTGGGACTCTAAATGAATCCTATGAGCAATTAAAATTAATTAAAAGAATGCATCTATGAGCAGAGTCAAAACACTGAAATACTTTGTTCATATATTGCACATTATTTTTACTATATATACTATCTGAATACCCCTGGGACAAAGTGGCCTAGTGGGAAAGATGTGGACTTGATGTCAGATCTCATTCCAAATCAAGATATAAAATGTAATAATGATGGGGCCAGCCTGGTGGCATAGTGGTTGTTTGCAGGCTCCTCTGCAGCTGCCTGGGGTTTGCAGGTTCAGATCCCAGGCGCAGACCTACACACCACACATCAAGCCATGCTGTGGTGGGGTCCCACATACAAAACAGAAGAGGATTGGCACAGATGTTAGCTCAGCAACAATCTTCGTCAAGCAAAAAGGGAAAGATTGGCAACGGATGTTAGCTCAGTGACAATCTTCCTCAACAAAAAGTAATAATAAGAGAAAACCAAGCCTCAGTGTTCTCATGCTTAAAATGAAAATAATAATTATCTTATAGAGTAGAATTTAAATATCTGAAAATGATTCAACATATGAAACATGTCAAGCCAGGTGCTTGGCACCCAACAGATGTTAAATGTTAACCTCTATTTTATTGTTTTCAGTACAAAATCACATCCAAAGGAAGAATAGTGAAAGAACCAATTTACCAAAGAGATAGAAACCATAAAACTCTTCCATTGGCCCCCAAACATCCCTAATCGCTCAATGGTATCCCATTGGAAATGATTCCTCTGGAGCTAGAGAGCCCTTAAGGGATGAGAGCTGGGTTACATTATTTTGTGAACCGAAGCCCCATTTTGTGTGTGTTGCACAGGAAATAGTTGTTAGCATTGTGCTACATACGATGTTGAATGCTTAGCAAACTGGTACTTTCATAGTCAAGATAAAATTCCCTTTATTCATAGGCCTGGTACATGAATCTTGGGGAGATTAACAAGAGGCAAAGCTGATGCTAATTGTCTTACAGTTATTCAGAATTCCCCTCCCTCCTCCAGGACATTAGTTATGGTGTCAAGTTCATCATGCCCGGCTCCCTCTACTGTTAGGAAAAGTTACTTCTGAGGACATTCCTTAATCCATTAAGGAAATGGACACATCTGGCTTTCCCCTTCCTGAGTTCAAGAGATAAATAAGAGATTTATTTAAAATTTCTATTTTGATCATCCACACCAAGAATATGATAGTCATAAAGTTTTAGGTAATTAACATAATATAACAACATAGAAAGCCTAAACCTTCATATACACAAGAAGGATCATAATTATGCTAATCACTAATATTTATCAAATACTTACTAAATGCTATTTTAAATACTATATTTGACTTAACTTATTTTAACCTCCTGACAATCCCATGAGGTAGCTATCTTTCTTATTCCCATTTTGTACATAGGACACAGAGATGATAACATAAGTGATGATGGAAGGATTTTGATCGAGCCAGTCAGACTTCAGAACCTGCTCTCTTAGCTATGTTATGCTCCAGTCATAGCATAAGCCTTCAACACATCATGGTATGAACAGTGGAGCTCACCAAAGATGCCTTCTGCTCCTTAACCTTCCATAGAACTCTTGCAGTTAAGTGGAGCCACATAACTAGTAGCAGAGGGCAGATGTGTTGGACGTCATTCCCAGGTGCAGACGTGGAAGAGCTGGCACGTCATCCTTTAGCAATGTCTTCCCCATCCCAGCAACTGGGAAAGCCGTGTGTTCCAGACGGAGCGGCAATAAGGTGGGCCTCTCAGTCTGGGTCTTGAGTGGCTGTGTGGAGTTGAAACACACTCCTTCCATACACAGCACATATTAGACATGTGGCATGAACAAGAAATGAAATGTTGAGATATTGTTACCTCAGTGTAGCCTAGCTTACGCTAAGACACTCCCCACTCCCAGAATTGAAAAATGATTTGAATAAAACAGCACAAACTTTATTATTATCTTTCTGTCTACCTACCTATTAGCTAATTTTGTATCCGCAAAATAGGGTATACTTATAAATATCCATGGAATATCATCCGACCAAAATGAAGAAATTAAATAAATGAATGCAAAAAGACCACCTCTCTGGCCCAATAAGAAAAACTCTTAGAGACTAAAAAACCAAAAGTAAAAAATTTAATCTTGAGGATTTTTCCTGTTAGAAAGTAGAAACAAGTTGGATAGAGGATTTTAGCCTAGCATATGAATAAGATTATTCTGGATCTGTCTTCCAAGTCTCTATTTTCTCATATAGTCTATCCACAATGTAAAAATTGTTTTGACTTTATCTATCAGATTGCTAATTTGATCTAAATTTACTTTCAATCTATCATATTATTTATTGATGTCAAAATTTTGATATTAATTTTTTTAATTCTACAGAATAGTGTTATATTTTGTGAATTTAATACCCTCCGTAATTTCTCTGAGGATACTAATCAGAATCATTTAAAATTCCATTTATTCTTCACAGAATTTCTTGTGATCTCCAGAGTCAATTGTTATTTTGCTCATTTTGGTTCTTCTCTTTCATTTATGTTTTCTTAAATATGACTCAGTCCCTGATTGGCTTTTCACTAATCAGGTACCATCTGATTTACATCATCTAGAAATTCTTTAACATCTCTTTTTGGTCTTCCAGTGATAACTTCTCTGATTTTTGACACAGTTTTGTATTTATTCTTTTCCCAATAACTTTTTTTGTTATACAGTGTGATTTTTGGAGAAAGCAAAGTTAAACTTGTGTGCTCAGTTTACCTTCTCAATCTTGAATTCTGCTTTTGACTCCTTTGGGGTGAAATGGATCCTATTTTGTAGTGCAAGATTATCCCCAACTGATTGAGGATTCCAGCCCATTGGTCCAGACCTCACGCCTGGATCGTGCAACCATCATCTCTAACAGGTTTACTGCTTGATTCTAATGAAAAGAAAGCACCCACCTGTTGAGTTGTGACCCAGGATGCGTTTCTCTCTGACGTGGCACACACATTTGCCTACAGAACTGAATAAATTCTTATACAATTAATGCTACTGCAGCAACTCAGCTTTTAATTCGAATTACTGTTTTACTATCTTTCTTCATTGTGTATAATTCATTGAGAAAAATGACACCTTGATTGTGCCCTTTTTCTTGTTTTATAAATATTCATGTCTTCCTGGTTATATGAAAAATGTTGAAATGAAAGTTTCAGGTTTTCCTGAGGAAAAAAAACATGACAGTTTTCAATTCCTGTGCTGCTTATCACACAAGAAGTTTCATTTGCCTGATGGCTTCATCGACTGGTGTCAGGATAATGCCAAGTAGAGTGTTTCCCTAGCTTTCTGCCACCAACAGAGCTAGACAAAATATTGCTTTTCATGTACTTTACAAAAATAGTAGCTATTAATTGTGCTGATCAGCTATAAGCTGATTGAGCTGGAGAAAACGAGAAATGTGGCATCCACAATTTAGGAAGCCACTTCTCTCAGAATTCCAGTCATTAATTCACAGTTTAAATCTTGGACTTAGGAATATTTACCAAATTCTTTTAAGTCTCCTGATTTACTGAATGTTTACTTATTGCATGTTAATAAAGTAAAGTTCTGAAGAGGTTTGAGGCCACTGAGATTTGCTACATCATTATAACTTAATGTTGCATTTTTCTATTCTGGTTTAATGTATGAAAAGGTAAAATAAGAATAGATATTCAATTTTTAACAATCACTGGACATAGTCATAGACAATTTTCTTCAACAAGCATTTATTGGTGCTTTTGCTATACCAGGCACTGCTCTAGACACTATGGAATACAAAATGATAATTTCAGAATTGTGTGTGTAAATTTTAAAGCAGGACCAGAGTTTAAGCTACAAAGAGTATAATGGCAAAATTTTCTAGAAAAGTAGACTGGGGCTAGACTGGGAAATCTCTTGAATTTAAGGCCATGGGATGTGGACATAGGAGGAGCCATTGTAGACATTACCCAGGAAAGCAGCATGATGTGCTTTAGAAATGGTATATTGATCAAAGTTCAAATGATGCCCAGATATGGGATGTAACTGGATACAAAGGGAGCAGAAGTGCATCTGCTACAGTGGGCACAGGGCTTAAACAGTGACCACATGGATGGAGAGCAGGAAGGGACAATCAAAAACATGGTGGCAATAAAGTTTTGCAGCTGATTATTAGGCAAAACAGAAACGGATGAATAGATTATTGTTTGGAATTGCGGAGGATCAGAATTGACCACCCCAAAATGTGTCTCTTTGGTTCGATTATTTTTAAGGACAAGAGACTCTGAAGGGAACTTTGACCTTCCCCTAATTGCCTAAAAGAATTTAAGATAGAATGCCTGTCCCCAGGACAGGCCATCACCATAAATAACTCTGGGAATTTGTAGACTGGGAGGATCCTTGCTAAGCCCACTCATCAAAGTTCTAGCTACCAAACATTTGCTGTTCCATTTCCCTGTGAATTGTCTTTCTCCTCTTTGAAATCCCAAAACACTCCACCCAACATGCTCCTTTGTCTTTAGCTGAGGATGGTATTTAAGGTGAGAGGATTTGGCCATTCTGGCAAGTTACTCAGTTTTCCTGGGTTTCTCCCATGTATACATGTTATTAAACTCTGTTTGATTTTCTCCAGTTATCCTGTTTCAGGTCAGTTTAATTGTTACCCCAGCCAGAAGAACCTAGAAGGTAGGGGAATTATCTTCCTCCCCTATAGAATCATAGCAATACATGTGATGTGTCTCTTGGGAAGTCATTTACTTTGCAACTTTTCTCATCAAATTTGTCAGTTGACAATTCACCCTTCAATACTAAGAGCTGGCATTCCATGTAATAGAATGGAAAAGTAGATAAATAAGGTGGTAATCCTAATAAGAAATCCTAAAAATAATTGGAGCGTGGTAGTTAAAAACACGCATTTTGAGACCTCAATTAAAATTCTGGCTCTGCCACTGTAAGTCGTATGACCTTAGGCAGGTTACTTAATCTTTCCAGCTTCAGTTTCTTCACTTTCTGAGAGGAAGTTATGCATGCCAGCATCGTAGAATTGTTTTTAAATTTAAATGAAATATTATACATGAAACACTTAAGGCAGATGCTGCAAATAATAATCGTTCAAAATTTTAGTCATTATTATGTAGATAAATGAATTTCAAAGTCGTTTTATGATAGCCTATTTTCAGGTCAACTCATACAGAATTACAAGATATAAAACAGATCAAAGTAAAACCTAGTGTCTAATTATTTTGTAAGTTCAGATGTATGATTTTTTTTCCTTATTAGTAAAGAAGTTTCTAGGGACAAATCTTAATCCACATAGATTCTACTATATTAATATTTGCTATAGTCCATTACGTTGCATGAAGTTTTTAAAAATAAATAAAATATTGATAAACAAATTAGAGAAAATGCCAATAAAATATTTTCAGAATCCTGGAAGCATCTCTGTTTCCTAGAAGACGATTTAAAAAAAATAAACAAAACATGAATATAGGACAAGCCTGGCCACCTTCATTTTGCAAACAGGAAACACCCCGAGAAGAAAGGAATGACTTGCTCAAATTGACACAGCAGGTTGCTGGTAAAGCCAAGACTTGTTCTCTCTGTTCTTGGAACCATGTAGAACAGGGTAGCAGGATAACTTCTGATAACTAAGACGCGCTCCTTCAAACAGTACCTTCTCTGTTTCGTCAGTTTTGCTCCCCAGATCTCTCGGTTGCTACTGTCCCCATTTCGTCTTCTTAATAAAACTATGGAGGCAACTGTGAGTGATGCGAGCAAAACCTACACAAGCAGAAGCTCCCAAAAGGCAGGAATTTTATCTGTCTGCTCACTCCTGAATCTCCAATGCCTCTAACACTCTGGCTCATTAGCAAGTTCTTATGTTTGTGGAGTGAATGCCCATTTTAAAGACCACGATTGGGACTACGGGTGGATATGATTTCAATTAAAATAATAATGATGATAAAGAGAACGATGTTAATTAGTAAATATTTACTATCTGCCAGGCAATATTTAAACATTTTTTTATATAGTAACTTATTTAATCATCTCAGCAGACCTACTGGGTAGGTGCTGCTGTTATCTGCCTTTTGCAGGTGAGAAATTTAAGGGATGTAGAGTTTAAATCATTTTTAAAAGTTGCACGGTAAGTGAATGCCAGAGCCAGTATTTGAACTAAAGAGTTTGGTTCCAGAGTTCGCTCCCCAAATCACTAGAAAATGGCTACACGATGAAGTCTGGAGTTTCATTTTCCCTCTGCCAGTTTTCTGTTGTTTCAGAACGAGACTATGCATGAAGTTTTATATGGACATTATGCCAGAGAAAGAAGGTTGCTCCCTTTAGAGCAGGTGCCAGGCTGTCGGGGAGGGCTTGCTGAGCATGTCAGGACCACTACCGATGTGGGCCAGTGATGACCTGCAATGGGTGACTATCTGGCTGTGGTGGTTTTAAGCAATTTACCACAAATTATTAGATGCTTTTCCCTCCAAGAGGTAGAGCTTTTCTGTGCTCATCCTGAATATGGGCTGGACATGGTGATTCGCTTCTGATGAACAGAATACAGCACGCTGATGGCATGTCACTTAAGAGATTAATTTATAAAACGACTATGGGCTCTCTCTTGGATCGCTTGCTCTGGGGGAAGTGAGCTGCCATGTTGTGAGCAGCCCTGTGGAGAGACCTACATGGCAAGGAACTCAGATATTCAGCCAAGGGCCAGTGAGGAACTGAGGCCTGCCTGCAGCCACTTGAGAGAGTGTGGAAGCAGGTCTTCCAGCTCTGCATGACCGCAGCCCAGGCCAACAGCTTAAGTATGACCCCAGGAGAGACGCTGAGCCAGAACTGTCTCTCTAAGCTGCTCTCAGACTCCTGCTCCACAGAAACAGTGAGATAATCAATGCTATGTTAAGACACCAAGATTTGGTGTAATTTTTACACACCTACAGATAACTAATATACTGACCTAAGTTATCTAGAGAAGGTAATACGTAACAGGTTTTGAAAGAAGGCAAAATTCTTTGTAATATTGTTTCCTTTCACCTCCTTGATGAGTTTAGACTGTATCATAGAGTATGAACATTCACTTCTTACAAGGGGTCCTTATCAGGCTGCAGTTACATAAAGACCCCCTAGCAGGGTCTTTATCCATGCCCCATTCAGAGCTTGATGTGGGTTCATAAGAACCATTTTCTACTCCATTTACTGTATTTATTGAAAACAGAGAAGCCCAAACCAGGCTCATCTTAGTAATTACTTTCCCATTGTGCCATTAATAAAGCAAAAAAGTACTTGCTGGTCTGGGAGAAGACTAATTGATGGGGGAAAAGATATAAACAAATTAGAGTTGGTAATTCCATTGTGATAAAATGTCTTAATGCTAAAATTACATTGTAAAGCTGGGTCATATAATTTCTGAAGGAGGCTTTTTAGTGTACATTGCACATTAAAATGCGTCTGTGTGTGCATTTTAATTTGATGAACGGTGAAACCTTCCCATTCAAAATGCCAAGTAGTGGTTGACAAAGAGTTCAAGAGGGAGTGAAACAAAGCAAAAGGAAAAAGGGTGTGTAAAAAATGTTGATCTCTCATCAGAACACACTTGCACCATATTCGGAAACTCTTACTAAGGTACCAAAATCAGTGTCTCTCCCAAAACTATATGGTAGGCATTATGCATAGAGAGAATTTATAAAATCTTAAAAAATATTGTATCCCAAAGTGTCCTGGCAAATTTAGGTCCTTGTTGATGGTAGCAGAAAGAAGAGAAAGTATTTCTTTTTCTATGATTCCATTTGCATACGACGATAATGGCTTGGATGAGAGTAATAGCTAGAAAGGATGTGAAAAATGAAAAATCATTGATATCAGGATGTTTCTGAAAGTACAGTTGACAGGCTCATGGATCATATGTGGAGTGTGAGACAGAGAGAAGAACCAAGGTTGAAATCAAAGTTTGGCCTGAGGAGCAAGACAACAGTAGTGCTGGTAACCATAATTGAGAACACCAGCAGACTGATAGGTTAGGTGATGGTGATGGGCAGTGAGTCAGCAGTTCGGCTGAACTTTTACTGTTTATTTATACCTAAGTATAGATGTCAACATGCAGTAGCATTTACAAATCCACATTTCAAAGGAGAAGTTGTCATTGAAAATATAAATTTACGTATCTTCAAATTATAGTTATGGTAGCCAGCCTCCAAAATGGCCCCAAATGATATGATTCCTGCCCCTTGGGATTCATGGCCTTGTTTGGTCTCTTCCCTCATCTTATCAGGGTTGGTCTGTGTTACTAATAGAATATGCAAAAGGATGGTGTGCCACTTCTGCAATTAGGTTATTGTGTCAGTCGGCGTTCTCCAGAGAAACAGAAGAGAGAAAGAGAGAGAGAAATTCATTTAAGGAACTGGCTTATGCAACTGTAGTTACTGGCAAGTCCAAAGTCTAAAGAATGAGACAGCAGGCTGGAGACCTAGGGAAGAGATGATGTTGCAGTTCAAGTATAAAGGCGGTCTGCAGGCAGAATTCCTTCTTGCTCAGGAGAGGTCAAGTCTCGTTGCTATATTCCAGCCTTCACCTGACTGGATGAGGCCCACCCACATATGGAGAGCAATCTGATTTACTCAAAGTGCACCTCTTTAAATGTTAGTCTCATCCAAAAACACTCTCACAAAAAAATGCAGAATAATGTTTGACCAAATTTCTGGACCCTGCAGCCCAGGCAATTTGACACATAAAGTTAACTATCACAGTTGTGAAAGATACATGGCTTCTTCCTTTCTCTCTCTTGCATCACTTTCTTTTGGGGAAGCCAGCTGCCACATTATGAGGATAGTCGGGCAGCCCTGTGGAGAGGTGTGTGGTAAGGAACAGAACCTTCTGCCACATTAGTGAGCCACCTTAGGAGCAAAGTCCTTCAGCCCTAGTCAAACTTTCGGATGACCTCAGCTGTGGTCAACATCTTCACTGTAACCTCATGGAAGAGCCTGATTACAGCCACCCAGCTAGGCTGCTCCTGATTCCTAACCCTCAGAAAATGTGTCACGTAATAAATGTTGTTTTCAAGCTTCAAATTTTGGGGGTAATTTTTTACGCAGCAATTGATAACTGATACAGATTTTGGTAATGGAAGTCTTTGAGTATTAACAAACACTTTAAAAGGTGGGAATTGTTTTAGAACAAGTCAGTGGGTGGACGTGAGGAGGACTTTGATGACATAGTTAGTAAAATCTTGAAGAGCCTTGAAGACATTTTGTAGAAATATCCTGGCCCTTGAGGAGGCTATGATTGATGAAAGTGAGGAATATCTTCTTGGAAACTGGAGCAAAGGATGCTTTTATGTAGTGGTGGAACGTTTAGCAACACCATTCCCCACGTGAATGAGAAAAGTAAAGGTACCTAATGAATGGGGTGACGTAGCTGAGGAGACTTCCAGCCAGAGTCTTAGAGGTACCACTTGTTTGCATCTTGCTGCTCACAGTAAAATGTGAAACGAGAGGGACAGACTACAAGAACGACCATTAAACCTGAAGGAGTTGGGATTTAATGGTGTTAAAATTTCTCAGGTTCTCCAATGGAAAAATGATGCTAAAATTAAGAAATGTCTTCCAAATAAGGATCAACCTCCCCCCAGGGACTGCTAAGCAAACATGGACTACAGATGAAACCTAAGGTGTGACAGCAAAATCTTTTGTTAAGACTAGAGAAAAAACAAAAGTGGCGCATCAGAGTATCATTGAGTCAGAAAACAGTTCCTCTAAAGGCTATAAGTGTGTAACTCACCAAAACTCTTAATCCAATAATAGAGCTTCTAAGATGCTTAAGAGCATTGTTCCTCAGCTGGTTCAGCATAAACCCAACGTAGAGAAGAGCTATCTCAAAGAAGTGTGGAGGTATGTCTTTTGTCTACTGTGTGGGGCAGGTAACTTATCTCTCTAGTCTCACAGGTCTTCAGATTTAGAAAGAAATCACACTTGAGGAGATGTACTTAAGGAGTGAAATGCAAAGAGCTTCATTTATACGGGGACCTGATCCCTGACTCCTGGTATTCACACCCTTGCTTAGCCATTTCACACATTGTATTGAGGTTCATCTATGTGAACAATAGAAAATGGTAAAAGTCTTAGTATGTCATTTCCAAGGCCATGTTATATGACATAGTTCTCTTGGAATACTTGCTGTGGGGAATCCAGGTGTCATGTTTCGAGGACACTGAGGCAGCACTGTGGAGTGGTCCTTGTCAAGAGGCCTTCTTCCACCATCCAGGAAGAAACTGAGGCCTATTTCCAATAAACACCTGGAAAAGCCATCTTGGAAGCAGATCCTCTGACTTCAATCAAGCTTTCAGATAACCTCCACCGTAGCTGACAGCTAGACTGCAACTTCACGAGAGACCTTGAATCAAAACCATCCACCTAAGTCGCTGAGGAATTCTTGACCCTCAGAAATCATGTGAGATAATAAATGTTTGCTGTTTAAGCTAAATTTGGAGTAATTTGTTACACCGCAATAGATAACTAACACAATGATGTTTGAAGCCATTGGTCTGGAGAGATCTCCTAGAAAGTGAAGGTGGATAGAGAAGTCATGTTGTCGGAACCGATGCCTGAGGTGTGCCGGTGCTCAAGCATCAGGAGCAGGGCGAGAAGACACAGCTATATGACTTTGGCAAATTACTGGCATTTGCTTCCCCAATCCATCAACTAGAGATAGAACAGCCTCCAGAGATGTGGATGAGGATTAATAAGATAACATTTGTAGTGTGTACATTATGCTGTCTGCAACCTTAGAGAGTCTCAATGGGTATTCTCCTTCTTCCCTTTACCCTACTTACCCGTAGTTTTAGGTTTCCATTCTCATTAATGAGACAGGATCTCAGATGTTCAGATGAGCATTGTGACATGTGTAAAAATTTCAAAATTATTTTCAAATTAGGTTGACTGTGCTCTTTTTAGATCTCTTTCTTTCCCTTTAAATTGGTGCATTCCAAGATTCATTTTCCAAGGTTAGTAAAAGAATCTTATCAATATATGCATCTATACCTTTAGAATTATATGCAAGAAATATTGCTGGGGAAGGGGCATATTAAGGACTTAGCTACAGAATGATTCAGGTTTTACTTTCAGTACTATTCATGTTGAGGATTATTTTGTCTATCTGACTGCTGAGAAGTTTCTGTTCAATAATATATATTTTTTCTAGGTATAGCATCCTGGGAATTTCTTTGAACGATGAGAAGTTAGAAGATATCTATTCAAAGCAGATGGGTAGAAAGTGTATTTTCCTCAGAAATTATTTAATGTGACATTTAGAAATACTGTGCAGCTGAAATTTGAGATTAGCCATCAGTCATCTGACAATTTTCATCCTTCTCTGCCAGTCAAATGCTTCAAAAAGACTTAACGATCTTGCACTTCATAGTGTACTGGCAAAATTAGATTCTTGTTGATGGGAGGAGAATGCAGGGAAATTATTTATTTTTGTTTGACTCTCTTGGAATTCTGGAATGAAGTTTCCATACAACTGTTTCTTATATTGCTGTGAAATAAACATTATGGCTAGAACATAAATTCCATTTTAGATGATGCTGCTTATACTTCCAAAAAAATGAGATAAAAAAATGTTTAAATATCTTTTTATGCAAGCCTGCAAAGAAAAGGACATGCAACCTTGTCAGGATCGCAACCTGAGTCTGACACGGAGAGTGTCTACCCACAAGCAGGGTATATTGGCACTGCTAACATAGATGCTGACATTAATTTGATTACTCTTTTTGCCTGTTGCTTTTCTAATTCATTCTCTTCCACTGTTTACTGGTACTTTAAGCATGCGGAAAATAAATTCTGATCTTTCACTTTTTGCTTCCTAAAATATAAATTTCATTGTTAGGAAAAAAAAACGTTTAATAAGGGGGAGAATGAACATCTTTTCAATGTTTCTACCTGACCTAGGTCTAGTTCCATGAAAACAGACCCTGAGATGAAGATTTGTGTTGAAGAAGTTTACTAGAGATTTTTCACGAAAGTCCCTGAGGAGGGGAGGCAAATGAGCTTGGGCAGAAAGAGAGGTTAACCGGTGAAGAGGTGCAGCAGGAGCAGTCTGGAGCAGGATTGGACCCTCATATTTGTCCCAATACCCCTTCATTAACCAGTCATTGGATGTAGGCTGCCCCCAAAGAGCGGAGTGTAAGTCTGTCAGTCAGGAGAGTGATAGAATCTCTTTGTACTGCCCCAAGAGAGCCACTTGCTACATAGCCAAGAATTTTGCAAGCTGGTTATTCAATGCTTGAAACCTTGAAATCTGCCATCACGGGAATATGTACTTCAGGGTTTTGCTTTGGAGCACCAGTTTATCAACCACAATACTAGGTGTAGCCTTGGGCAAAGTGGTTTCCTTCAGCAGAAGGCAATGTCCAGAGAGGTACTCAGCAGTGAGCCATTTGTAGGCAATAATCCCAGAGGCCAGGGGAAGGAGTGTCCCAGTCATGAAAGGGGAGATTTGGGCAGTGCAGCATGAAGTACACTACAGTCCACACCATTATACCCAGATTCACTTGCTTTGTATACTAAATTCACCCCATCTGGGAAAGATTCCTTCAGAATTCCAGGTGGTCTCTTTTCTTTGGGTAACTTAGGAAGACGAAGATTAGTTAGTAGATATTGAAGCCACCCATTACATTCTTCATCTTCCTTCCTCTCTCTTTGAAAATCTCTCTCTTTTACAATCTATTGTACATTCCGTTTATGCTTGGTTAACACATCTACTGGTCTAGGTGGATAATTTATGGGGTGAGCCTTGTCTTCACTACTGAGAACTCTTTTCATGGATGGCTGCTATATTTGTCCATTTAGCATCAAAACTGGGTAATGAGGGTCAGCCCCAGGGCCCTAGTGGTTAAGTTTGGTGCATTCTGCTTTGACAGCCCGGGTTTGGCTCCCTGGCATGGACCTACACTACTCGTCTGTCAGTGGTCATGCTGTGGGGGCATCCCAGGTAGAAAAAGAGGAAGATTGTCAACAGATGTTAGTTCAGGCTGAATCCTCCTTAGGAAAAAAAAATTGGGTAAGGGAGCACCAAATGACTCCAAATAGATCACCCGAGTGCTAATTTATCCTTGCTTCCATAAGCCTTACTACCTACTGAAGGTCAGAGTGAATTACCCCTGGCAGAATGTTGAGTCCTTTCTTTGTTTCTGGTCTCTTGACACAAAGGACCCAAAGTGAGTAGGCAGAAGCCTGAAAATAAAATTGAATGGGGCTCTAACTCTGTCCCCTGGTGGAAGTGTTATCCCTCTGGCAACTAGAAGCTCTATATCCTCACAGTCTAAGGCAATAGAGAATGGAAGTACAAATTTCCTACGTGGGATACTGCGAGTGACAGCAATTAAGGCTACTCCTATTTCTACCCATTTAGTTCCCGGATTCATCCATTCTAATTTTGGAATCCTCATATGCTGCCGTCTCCAAGCTGGCACTCCAACTATGTCAGGTTAGCAGCTTTGGGGATGTATCATATGTAATATGACACCTATGGTCATGTGTCTACCCACACATCTCCTTTGGTGTGAAGTTGATCCCTTGGTCTATTGTGTTGTTATGCAGGATTCTGTGTTGGTGCATCAGATACTCTGAACGTCTTTGGATAGTGTGCTAGCTGAGGTCCTGTGGGCAAGAAAGGAAAAATGCATAGCCAGAATATACATATGCTGATTCCAGTCAAGATGAATATCTGTCTTCTAAGGTAGGAGAGAGCCAATGTAATAAATTTATCACCAAAAAGTCTTCCTGGTGGATAATATATTATTAGGGTGTGATGTTGGTTTGTGTTGTGGCAGGTTCAACATTCAGCAGAGGCAGTAGCTATATCAGGCTTAGTGACAGGCTTTTGGGCCCATGTGTAGTTTCCATCACTAACCTAATGGCTATTCTACTCATGAGTTCATTGTATTAGGAATGGGGTGGTGGATGATGAAGGCTGGCTGACGCCAAAATGCTGAGTTGCTCTGACTACATGGTAGTTCAGTACTTACTCCATTGAGTATGTTTTCTGGTGGGCATTTATATACAATGCAAAGTCTTCAAACATTATGACCACTTCCATTAGTGCGTCTATATGCCTCTTTCTCAGATTTCTTTGTCCTTAGTTTTCCAACTTTCTCCTCCTAGGCCCATAGAAATCCAGCCAGTCATTCACCATTGCTCATTAGTCCACTTGCATTCTTATATTGGACTGCTTCCCTTTCTACGCAAAGGGGATAACCAGATGTCTGAAGCTTGGCCTTTTTCTTCCTCTATTGGTTGGTCAAAATTTATTACTTACAGACCCCAGAACAGGGGGAGGAGAGGGTGCACCTGTAACGAGCCAAGGGGAGGGCAGTTCTCTGTCCCAGGTCACAGGCAAGCAGGGGTAGAGACCAGGGTCGCAAGCACCTGTTGCTTATGAGGTGGTTGGAGCAGAGGTTACTAAGTTTTTGTGGGCTAAACTCTAAGTGGTTATTTTAAAAGGTGCCCCAGGAAAAGCAAAGCAGGAATTTGTGGTGAGAATCCCAAGCTCAGATCCTTATCTAAATGTCCAGACTCTGGGTGTGAGCAGGGTTGTCATCCTGTGAGACGCCTAGGCAACAGCTCAGAATAGCTGTTTTCTTATCACACCGTGTTAAGATCTTTCATAACCATTTATCAAAACTACGAAATTAACATTGGTACAATACTATGGCTCAACAATAGAATTTATTCAGATTTCACCAGACTTTTAAATAATGTCCTTTTTTATTGGTGCTGCTCCAGAATCCAATCCACTATAACATTGCATTTAGGTGTCATGAGTACACTTTATGAGTAAAACCACAAGAAGGTGCATGCATGCCTAATAGAGTGGCTAAAATGGAAAAAAAGTTGACAATATCAAGTGTTGGCAAGACTGTAGAGCAACTGGAATTCTTGCCACTCCTTGGGGGAAACACAAAACGGTACAACAACTTTGGAGAAAATTTGGCAGTTTCTTAGGAAGATAAGCATAATATCCAGCAATCTACTCCCTGGAAATATGAAAATATCTGGCAACACAAAATGTGTACTGGAATGTTTATAGTAGCTTTATTCATAATGGCTCAAAACTGGAAACAATTCAAATGTCCATTAACTAGTCGACAGATAAACAAATGGTGGTACATCAATATAATAAAATACTATTTAGTAACAAAAAAATTAAACTACTAATACATGCATAAACATGTGTTAATGTTAAAAACCTTAGAAAAAGAGTACATATTTTTTAATTCTGTTTAGATAGCATTCTAGGAAAGATGAAATTATTGGAACAGACATCAGAACAGTGGTTGCTACAAGCCAGAGGCTGGGAAAGGGACTGACTGCCAAAGGGAGGAGGAAATTTTGGGGAGTGATGGAAATATTTTAAGTTTTTACTGTGGTGGTGGTGTTTATATGACTGTATATATTTTTCAAACTTATCAAATTAAAATTGAGCACAAAGGTGATTTTATAA
The DNA here is from genome assembly GCF_037783145.1 of Equus przewalskii. Taxonomy (NCBI): domain Eukaryota; kingdom Metazoa; phylum Chordata; class Mammalia; order Perissodactyla; family Equidae; genus Equus; species Equus przewalskii. The sequence goes on from NC_091831.1 coordinate 86,840,146, forward strand.
TGTAAATTATGACACAATAAACCCGATGCAAAATAAAGAAGAAAGAAAAGAAAGTAGCTGTCCACACCTATTGATTAGATTTTCAGCCCTTAAAATTAGAATATTTCATAAGAAAGCATAATAGGTCTTAAGAAATTAACAATCAGAACACAGCAAAACTGGTTGCTCAAAAGGACAATTCATTCTGCTTCTCTGCCTCACTGAGGACGACATAGACATCTCATCAAGGCTCCCCAGGAAGCTCGTGTTCTTAGAATAAGTAATTCCACATCTTTTGCTCATGGAGGACTCAAAAGTGGTTGGTATCTGCTAAATTGATTTATTGGTCAGATTTTATCCAGCTCTAAGGGTTGTAGTAAAGATTTGTAAAGGTCAAGACTACTCCCCTCCTGCTCTTCTTTTGATCCTCTTGTTAGATGAAAGATGCTCTAAGTTCCCCCATCCCTGCATCGAGTGAGCTCCCCCATTCCTGCTACTCTTTGCCTGAGAACACTGAGCAAAATGGTCTTTCTCAATTGCAGTGATGATAGCCCTGAAGAAGCCGGCCGCTTTGTGGGGCAGTGCTCCAATGTGCCTGCTGACACTGAAGTTTGCTCAGCCTAAAATCCTGAAACAAATATTAAATCAAAGATCAAATATCTCCTAGGCTCGGGGTATGGGGAGTCCAACTGCAGGCTGATGATCTTTCTATGCAGGAGGCCATGCCTGTAGATGAATACCATCTGAAGTATAATTAGAGGTTTTAAAGCCAAATGACACATATAGGCCGTTGTACAGTATGAAATTCTGAAGGTTTTTTGATAAATGGGAAAAAAAGATTAAAGTAAATGTGAAAAAATAAGACGTGACTCATATTTGAGATATGAACACTTTCGAAGGGCCAGAGTTGGACCTTATTGATGTCTCATGGTGATTGCAATGTGGAGAAACTATAGGTTTCTTGGTCTTGCTAGAGAAGTTGATGCCTGAAAAACTTGAAGAGAATCTCTTTGTGGTAAATTTAAGCATATTTTAATTGAGTAAAATCACGTACTGTAGTAGTTAAGAGTTTGAGACTTGGAGAATGGCAGGTCTTGGTTGAAATCTTAGTTCCGCCATGTTCCAGTAAGTGACCTTGGATGAGTCATACAAGCTCTCTAACTCTCTATTATTTCCTCTGAAAATGGAGACCACAAACATTATTTAATGAGATAAGTTAAAGATAGCATAAAACATGTGCAAGACATATAGCTTGATGCTGGCTCATAGCAAATGCTTAAGAGCAGAATTCAAATTTTTATAATCTTCATCGATGCTATTATTTTAAAATTTTATCTGAAAACCAGAGGATGTGTCCACTCTGTTTTCAGACATACATCTGGTGGCTCTGAATATTTTTGTTTGCTAGGAAGTGCTGGTGTGGATGTGTGTGGATGTTTTGCATTCATAAGTAAATACGCATCTGCATTTCCTAGATCTACTAAATGAAAAATAAAGACTGTGTCTAAGGAAAAGCAAACATCTGAATATTGAGACTATGGAAGACGAAATGTTCACACTATAAATATTTTATTCATAATTTATTAAAATCAATATAAAAGAGCATGAATTAGTTGTCACACACAGAAATTAAAAGAACACAAAATAAAAATGTAGACTGTGAAAATAGCTAGGGGTACTGCTGAATCACAAGAAAACATATTTTCTCTTTATTTCTCCTGGCACATCATATATCAAACTATTAGCCCACAAATGGTTATTAAAAAGAGGTTACCATGTCCCGTCAGTGGAAATTAGAGAAAGGTCCCAAAGAGTCATTTTCTTTTTCATTCTTTTTCGTTATTGTGTTTCCTTCGGCAAAATGTAAATTATAAGTGTTTAATTGTGTGTTTCCATTTAAGATGATGCGTTGAAAATTACTGAGGTTACACGGCAGCTATAGGAGGAAATATCCCTATTAAAATCTATATTATAGGATAAGAATATAAACAAGGCATCTATATACATGTCTCCTGTCTCACCCCCATTAAACTCCGTTTACAGTTAAAGGAAAAAATTTATATCATCACTGAATGTATTGTACATGCCGAGACGACACATTTTCCTGACATAGAGCAGAGATGTAATACAGAGATAACTTGAACCTGGTGGCTAATTTACACCTCTAACTTACCAGGAATTAAATAGAAAAGAGTCCCAAAGAATCTAGGTGTGATTTCTAATGTAGAGACAAGAACTAAAAGAGAAGGCGGGTGAAAAGAAGCGCACTTGAAATTTCTCCTGGTACTTGCTGATGGGTACCACTGGCAAGTCCTGACTTTGGGGCAGCCCAGGCTTCAAGCTGCATTCTCAGCTACAGGAAGCAGTCCTAGGACCGGAATTGTCTTTCATGATGTGTGTGGCAGCAACAGATCAGAAGAAACGAAGAGACGCTGTGTTCCTTGTCAAGCAAAACAGTGACGTAGAGAAATCATCCCAGCTCAGAGACTTTTTCAACGAGCAAAACAGAGTGGATGCAAATGTGCTTGCCAGGCCACCCACATGACTGCTCCCTCAGCACCCTGTTTCTGGACCTCAGAACTCGCCTTGAAAATTTGCATCAACCAGCTGTTGAGCTTAAGCTCTGATCAAAGGATACCATCAGAAACCGAAAAGTACTGAGAGAAAAAATAAAGGATATGAAAGCACCCAATTTGTGGACAAATACCTAGGGGATCTGGATGGATATCCCCTTATTCAGAGAGATCATATAAACAAAAGCTGGCAGAAGAGGCACGGAAATGTCCACATCAGTAAGGAAGGAGAAAAATATAACCAGCAAGAATCAGAAGCCTGTATAGGTGAAGATGCATCTCCTTTCCCATATCCGTATCTATATTTATATGCATATTTTATGTAATGTATTATATATACCTAATGTATCTATATATCTAAATATAAAATTTGCTTGCCTTATTCAGATTTTGTGTGCGGACAAGATTTCTTAAACTAGACTTTATTAGAGAAGGGTATGAATCACAATTTTAAGATTACTAATAAAAGATGGAGACATATGCATATCAGCATCAGATAAGAGATCATGGGTGACATCCCAATGGCATCTGTCCTTAGAAAAGCAAGCAGCCAGCTCACGTGAAGGAAGGAATGTCACGCCTTGTGTGTGTGCATGTGTGTATATGCATATACGAACCACGGCGGTTTATTGCCCATGTCAGTCATTTGCAATTGCCTATAAACTGTAAAGGTAGATCTGAATGCTGTTTTCTCCTCCACCTGTTCCCTGTTGTGGTTGAGACATATTTTAGGACAAGATATGGCCTCACCATAGGGGCCTCTTGTAGTTAGGATTTTTCTTGCAGAGATGCAAGAAAGCAATGCCCCAGACAACTGGCTTCAGTACATTTTTCAGCTCCTCTTTGAAAAACAGTAAAGAAAGGTCAAGTGGCCAAACATTTGAGCCCCTCTCTGCTGCTGTGCCCACCACATGTGGATTTTCTCAAGGCAAAGTATAGAAATGGTCAATACTTTTAAAGTAGGCTTTTAAAGTAGGCAAACTTTTTCTGTGAAGAGCCAAATAGTAAATACTTTAGGTCTTGGGAGCGGTATGATTTGTGTCATGACTATCAACTCTGCCATTGTAGGGCAAAGGTACCCAGATAACATGCAATGAGCGAGCATTGCGGTGGGACAAAAACAGGTGGCAATCAGATTTGTCCCTTGGGCCATAGTTTGCCCACCCCGATTTAGTGAGCATATGGACCTGATGGTATAACAATTAAAAAGGAAAAGTAAAATGAAGACACAATGTTGTGTGGAATTGAAGCTTTTTATACCAGAGCAGACGGAAGGGAAATTTAGATGATTAAAGAAAAGAGTACTATAGTCCAATAATGGGATTAACTTAATTTTTCTTGAGAGTCATTTCAGATTTGACACTTCAGGGAGGACAGCTGTGTTCCAGCAAGAAGGCCAACTAAGTTCTCCTGTAACAAAAACCTAAAAATGCTGCATAAATTGTACTTTTTAAAATACACAACAAGGCATTCTAAAACCAGGAGGAGAGAAAGAGAGAGATGAGTCTCTCCTGTTGGAGAAAACAGAAAACAAAATAGTAAGTATGTGACCTGTTATCATCGCTGGGGCTTATGTTGAGTTGTGTGTTTGTGTGTGTGTGTACATGTCTGTCTGTGTATTGGGGAACTAGTTTGTGCAGTACTGTTACTAGAAATTGGAAGGTTGTTTTTCTTTTTTTTAATGCTGAGATTTGAAAAAGTATGAAATATTTCAAACATACCAATAAACAATAATAAAATGGCACAAGACGTCGTTGAAGTGGATGCTGTGGTACATAACACAAATCGGCCTTGCAAGACCCAGGCAATGCACACATCACCCAACAGCAGAAAGTGGCAGCAGCTGAGGACCCAGAACTGTGCATTATTCTGGGAATTGCTCTTGGCTGAAGCAAATCGCCTTGCCAATACTTTCACTCCTTCCCAGGGTCGGTCTAGAGCCAATTACTGCTCAAAGCAGAGGTCCCAACACTCGACGTCCTGGTCTCAATTTGGGCAATCTCTGAAGAGTCATCACAGCTCCAAAGCCCCCTATGGGATCAGATGGTGGCCTTGTTGTAACTGATTGCAGTTCAGTCTTTCCTTCTGCCCAATCCGTCTTTCCTCATTCCTTTAGAAATCGTTCTCAGGTGTCCACAAATGGCTGTCTCAAGTTCTGTTTCCAGGGAACTGGACTTAATCATCACCCAGCTTTATAAATTAGCATTATTTCTTGTTTGAGATACTATTTTTATTTTCATTGGGGAATTATATATTCTAGACACCATTGGAAACCCTTCATTCCCATTATCTCCAGAAAAACCCATAACCTTTAATTCAGCATTTATAATTCCCATGAACATTTTTGTATTTTATTGTATATTTATGAATCCATAAACATTGTTTAGTAATTTTTGCAGGTATTGAAACTCTATATGTCGTACCACGGAATGCATTTTGCAACTTGAGTTTTGTTTGCACTCAAAATTGTCAAGGTTTATCTTTGCTGATATAATTAACTCTTTAAAACACGATCCAAAACAAATATGTCAAAATATTAACAGTTGATAAATTTCAAAGGAAGGCACGTTCTTTTCTGGTTTATCATTTCCTGTATATTTCTTTGTATTGAATGCTTCAGGATTAAACATTTTTATAAAGTAAACTAGTTTGATTCAAAGAAAAGTAATAACACAGAAATCTATTGTGTCTCTCCCCTACTCCCTACTCTACTCTACTCTAGTCAGGAGAGTCAAAATTGTATTGCCCAAAAGCATTTTCAGTGTGACTCAAATCTGCGTCTTCAGCTCCCTCGGCAGCTACATGCCGGCCTATATCTCTTGCTCTGGTCCATCATTTTCAATGGTATGTTCCACGGAAGAGCAGTCTTGAAAAATGTTCTTTAAAAAAGGTACTCTCTGGTCAAATACTCTGTTAATAACGCATGCTGTGGATGTCTCTTCGATGTACATTTGCTTCTCCATATGACAGGTGGCAAGAAATTCTGCAGTAAATAAACTTATTCAATTTTTATTTAACTAGCAGTTCCAAATTTTGTTTTTTCACGAAATTTTTTGCTTATGGAGCTCTTAACAAATTGCCCATAGAACCAGTGTGCTGTGAATGCACTTCACAATCACCACTCTAGTGTTATTTTGTCTATCCACTGTCTAACCTCAAAGCTTCTGTAAATTATTGTGTCTCCATGTTTTGCCCAATTACCCATGTTAAGTATATTTTTTCATTCACTCAATACAATGCTTCCAGTCCTTTTAAATCAATTTACTATGTCACCTCTATCATGTGGACTGCCCAAGGCACTCCCTCATCCACTAGAAAAGATCCTAATTAGTTAGAATCTCAGCTCCTTGAAGGCTGGGTCAGTATTTGTCCTGTTCACTCTTAGTGACTGACCAGTACCTGGCACATGTATGGAATTCAATAAGTATGTGTTAAGTACCTGGATGGACAGATAGATGGACGGATGGAAAAATATGTGTTCTCATAGAATTTATGCACAATTATCATATTGTATTAAAATCATTTGGGGGCCGGCCTCTTGGCTGAGTGGTTAAGTTTGCGTGCTCCGCTTTGGCTGCCCAGGGTTTCGACAGCTCAGATCCTAGGTGCGGACCTAGCACTGCTCATTGGGCCATGCTGAGACAGCCTCCCACATAACAGAGCCAGAAGGACCTACAACTAGAATATACAACTATGTACTCAGGGGCTATAGCGAGAAGAAGAAAAAAAAAGAAGATTGGCAACAGATGTCAGCTCAGGTGCCAATCTTTAAAAAAAAAATTAAAAAAATAAAAGAAAATCATTTGTTTATTCTCCCACTAGGCTGCAAGTTCCTCAGTGGCAGGATTGCATCTGCAATGCTTAACATCATGCCTGTCATGTAACAGGTGCTCAAGAAATGCTATTTGAAATTCTGGGGGAAAAAAACACAGAAGGAACTAAAAAAATTGATATGAAAGTCAAGCTTGAAATATTCTTCCAAAAATGTAATGGAGGAGGAAGTGAAAATTACCAGGTTAAGGAAGTTAGCCTATTTCAAAGTAAATAGTATAAATTATCTTTAACTCTTTCATGCAATTTTCTTTCTTTTCCATTGTTCTTTTTTATATAAAGAGAGTGGCTCTTGAAGATAATTTAGTCAGGGGTACAAGTGCCAAGTGTCAGAAGACACTTTATGAAAAACACTGAGTTTGTACAACTTATAAGCAGCTTCCAAGGTTTGTAACATGCTGACATAGCACCAGGATTACATTTCCTCAGAGGCCCAGTGTATTGAGGGCATGGATGACTTCTTCCAGAGAGGTGACAATCTCACAGTCCAACAGTGAGTAGGAGCTAATAAGTTTAGAAATTTTGTAGTTGGCTAACCTGTGATGGTTCAAATTGTCATTACTCCTGTTTACTTGGTCCTAGCCAAAAGTGTTTTGGTTTCAAATACTCTCTCTGATTAACTCAGCTTCATCATGCTTGGTAATTCTTTCTTCTTACCCAATTATTTGACTCATCACTTTCAAACCTGGAATTCACTATTGTGTAGCAAATGCATTCTCTTGTATCTTCAATATCCTCATTGAACTGTCCCTCTAACTCCATGCTTTCAGAAAAGATCTTCCATGAAGATGCCATTCTTTTTCGGATCTCCTAAATAGATCACATGCATATCGCACATCTGAAATAACTCGGCGTAGACAAGTGAATTTGGCATCTTCTTCCACTGAGCCATTTTTCTGGACCACTTTTTTCCTCACATTATGTAATATTCTCTGTCACTTGAGATTCACGCCAGCCTACTAGTGCAGTAACTGCCTCTTCTCTATTTCAGCCACCCATTCACTCCAGTCCATTTCTCTTGGTCTTTTCTTCCTCCATCCCTGCCCATCCATCCAGAGGCTGGAGTGGGAGCTCTTCCAATGTGCTCTCATAGAACTCTATCATTTCCCAAGAGTAAATCAGCATATGATTCTGAGTCTACTTATATGTATTCCTCAGTAGATTACTGCTTCCTGAGAGTAATCATTGTCTTTTTATTCTTTCATTATTGTACTCTAGTATTTGGCACAATGCCTCCCTCCAGATTTTACTCTACTAAATATTTACTGAAGAATTGCATGATTATAGGAACAGGGCAAAGAGATCCAGGTCTCCATCTGAAACGCATCATTAATGTTATTAATATTTTTCACCAGTGATCCTCAGGTCTCCATGAAGTTCTCTAATTATGACTAGCTGTTGTGTTTGCTGGGCTTTTCTCATTTATATTTCTCAGGCAGTTCATCATAATACATGATTCTACTTTTTTTTAACTGATTTCCTGGCTCCTAGTTCAAGTTCTATGCTCTATCTAAGGTAAATTATCAGTATTCAGAAGGTGGGTTAAGGGAGAATATTTATGTGGGTAACTGTTAATTCAGCTTAGAGAAAACATGGAACAAAGTAATCTAGAAACTTTTTTGCTGCCTCTGACCACTATGAGGAGACCTTCAAAGTTGCTACCTAGTAACCCCCACAATCTGGTATATCATCACATCCCAACTCCAATTATTCAGCACCTGTTCCCTCAGTGCACAGGTCACTTCACCTTAAACTTACACTTGTTGGATGTTTGTGGTCTCATTTGGTGCTGGATGAATAATAAACAAGGATGATCCCATATTAAGAATTTTGGTTCACAAAGACTGTTTCGTATCTTCCTCCATCTCACCGCTCCTGTGAAAGCCTCTAAAATCCACATAACTTCCAAGATCTTCCATGTTACTTTCTATAACCTTCAACCGCTTGCATTGACTCTCAATTTGCCCCTTCTCTGTTCCACACAGCTTCTTATTCAATGTTGTAACATCACCAGAGGTCCTATCAAAGCTTACTGTTGCAAAAGTCACCCCACTGAAACATCCCTTCCTCTCAATGACCCATAGATTTCAAACCATGCCCTCCTTGCTTAAATCTTACATTGTTTCTGATGGCCCTAGATTAGGCTAAATTTCAGTTAAAATTCTTTAGTTAAGCATTAACTCTTATTTATAATTTCTTCCTAAGCTGCTACGAGTCAATTAAACTTAGGCAAATTAAGCACTCTTAAACTGAAGTTGTTCAAATAAAGAAAAATTACAAAAACACAAGGAGTTTTACCCTCTAGTCCTCTCTCTCCGGATGAGACATATGCTCTGTCAGTACTTGCTCCCTCTGAACATAAGGCAATAAATGTTTCGGTTCTCTTGACTTATTCCTGACCACACTAGATCTATCCACTTATTTGTCCTGAAGAAAACTAAATAGAAAAGTAAGATTTTAGTTTATTTTCCAAACAAGCAGTTTTCATACCCATCTTCACAGTTGTACCATGTTTCGTGGAGCTTCCTAGCTGGACACTGGCCATTCATCATTGCCTTCATCCACTGTGCTGGATGGAGCTGATGTTTTCTACTGTGTGGTCCAAGGGGAAGAATTCTTTGCTACTCCGTTGCAATATCTTCCTTTATTTTCCAACTCTGGCAGACAGAGTCTGGAGTCTCTTTAGCTTAGTTCCTTCATCACCCACTTCAGAGGGCATTTATGAATGATAGCCTCATTTGTCATCAATTGACTGAAATATTTTGTTTACAATGCTATGTGTATGTGACCCACTTTTTTACTCTCTACACAGTATTTGGCAATGCATAAAATTGCAGTATATTTCTTTCTATACATATCACATGAGAGAACAGTGGACCTACTGAGAAACCCTTCTAGCTAATAAAATTGTCCCTTTACACTCCCTGAGCTACAGGTCGTACTTACCTCAACCCCTTCCTGAATTACTTGGCTTTTGCTTTTTACCTTCAGATGGACCCTCCTCTGGAACTCAGTGGACTCAGTCCCATATTCACATGCTGTTCTACCCACTGAAGTACCTGGTGCTGTTCTATAACATTCCTCCCTGAACAACTTGTTCTCTGATTCCCAGAATACCAACACAGTGATGTTTCAGAGCTGGCCAGGGGATAAATATGCACCACTTATGTTCTCAAAGAGCACCACTCACGAAATAAGGGCTTAAATAATTGTCAGGGGAAAGGAGCTGCTATTTCAAAGCCAAACATTTGACTACTTTGTACATTTAAGCATTCTATTTAGCTCATGTGATGACAAAAGTATCTATGGTGATATAAAGATGTTGGCACTTTTTAAAATCTGTTTGATAAAAATCTACTTGCATGAGTCATAAAAGGAACAAACCCAAAAAGGCAAATTCTAGTAGGAAGACCTTGGGCATAGATAGAGTGGGGTAAATTTCATACAGTGCATCCCAACACAGAGAGTAAGGTCGGTATTTTTTATATGAAGCCACATTAACTTTAACTCAGATCTGGTTTGAATTCCAGCTCTCTAGCCTTGGGAAAGTATTTTAACTTTTTCAACTTATAAAATAAGCAGCGGTTAGTTGGTAAAAAGTGTAAGAGTTTCTGTGGCTTTCGAATAAAACCTTCTGAGAAAGAATTTACCAGAGTAGTTAGCACATGTCAGATGATCAATCATCATTAGCTTTCTATAGCACATTAACTGCTGGAAGAAAATCCTTGAATGCATTTCTTAGATACATCCTTAATAGAGAATGAATCATTAAAAAAGATAAAATAAGTATATGGGAAATATAAGCAGAGATAAATGCATTTATGAAAATTAAACCTACACATAAAGCACATTTTTCTTAAGCGAGTGTAAAGGAAGATGAATTTCAAACCCTTCCTACAAAATAGTCATCCATTCAGAAACTATTGAACAGTAGAAATAGAAAACCACGTAGAACCAGGAGCCTTGAACAAGTCCTGGACCTTCTCTGAACCTCAATTCCTTATCTATAAAATATCGAAATCACTGTTGTCTTGAATGCAAATTAAAGGTATCAAATAAAAAGGGACAGTGTGGTGCAGACCATAGGGTGCTATGCTAGCCACGGGAACGTTCCCTCAATCCATCAGCAAGCATTTAATAAGTGCCTCCTAAAAGTTGTTTTCTGGGCTTAGTTTTGTCAAGCATTTCAGGAAAAATGCTACCAGGTCGAAGGTTCTATGATTTTGACATACTTCCTCCATTGGAACACATGATTAATGGAAAATTAAATAAAAGTGTAGTAACTGGTGTTTATTGACCTGGCTAAATACCAGACTAAGAACTGACGCCTCATAAGAAGGGCAGTCACTCAAGGCTGGAGCGTGTAGGTGTGTCCCCATCCCCATTAGATGTTTAAACATGAAAAACTGCTCATAGTGGGCTAGAGTTAAAAGGTCTTTTCATCTGGTATTTTTTCTTGAGTAATTCATATTTTGCAACCTCCAGCTTGTGTTCAACCCACATCTTAATCTGGAGTGAACGTGATTTTGTATAGATAGCTTTAACTTTCTCATAGGGCTTAAACGCCTTTTCTTTTTCCAAATTAAAGTAAATAAATAAAAGGCATTATTCAGAGGTTCCATACAATAAAGGATTAGTGATATTTCTTCCCTATCAAAATCCACTATTTGCTGTTGATGCAAGTGATAGCAAAGGAACCATTAAGGAATGGGATAAATTTGCCCAAATTTGGCTCTCATATAGATCCTAAAAGGCTGCCTAATAAACTTAAGTCATGTATTCATTTCAATGCTTTATAAAAGACCCTACAAACATTCTTCTAATGTCATCAGACTCTTAGCAAAATTTTTCAATCTCCTTGAATTAAAAGACATAAACAGTAACTACGTAGTGAAACCAAAAACACATAGATAACATTTAAAACAAAAATAGATTTGAAGGTATCTCTATGAACTGCAAAATACAACAATAGCCACAAGACAGGCATTGCACCGCTGTTTACGTGGGAAAAAGGCAAGGGAAGCAATGATAATGGTGTCCCTTGGAACTGAGAACAGAAATAGCCTCAAAGAACCGACATATGTTCTCTGTGAAATATAATGGGCCAACTTGAGAACCACAGCTGAAAATGGGGACGAATTTGCTCTCCACAAACAGGGTGAGTGCTACTGGCCCAGGTTAAGAAGTACTGAAGAGTTGCAGCAGCCCAGCCTCTAAGAACTCTCAAAAGAGACTCTCCGGGGATCCCTTTATGGATGGGTCCATCACTGAGCGGAAACTTACGTGAGTTGGATCGAAATAGAGCAAGACAGGACAAGAGAGAGGAAAACTGGAGAAGATCTGCATAAAAATGGGAATGGACACACAGCCAGAAAATCCCAGAGAGCAAGCCTGTGAAGAGGGAGCTCTGTGAAGTTAGAAAAGCTTTCCTGAACATTGCCTCTTTCTAAAGAATCAGAAAAACTAACTTCACATGAAAAACAGAAAAGCCCCAAATCACCATAAACCAAATAGATGTTTATCTCTCTCTCTTGTAAAATAATAAAGATAACAGTAACAGAAAACACACTTGTATTTGGAGCAACAAAAAATGTCAAGATTAAATCTCAGTCAAAATCTTACGAGATGAAAATGAGAATCAGGAGCAGACTAAATGCTGCACAGACTACGGAACATGCTGCAAAGATGGCCCACTAAACTAACAGAGACTGTCACTGACTATTTCCAAAGGAGCTAAAAGACATTGAGAAGATACAGGCCGTGAAAGGAAAACATGAATAAGAATTAGCAAAACTCAGGAGTAACTGAACTCAAGAGAGAAGCATAAACAAATAAAAACATTGGAGATTAAGACGAAACCGGAAGGAACGAAAGAAAGAAAAACAAAAAACAGTCTTAATAAACGGAAGATGATAAAGGAAATCTTTTAAATTGAAAAAAAAAATGAAGAGATAAAAAGGAATCAAGAAAGTGATAAATACCAGTGCTGAGCAGAAGAGAGTGCCTTAGGAATGATAGGGTTCTCTGAAAAGAAAACCAAAGTAGAACAAGAACGCTTGTTTGGAAAAAAAGAAAGAGGGAGAGAGAAAGAAAGAAAGAGAGAGAGAAGGAAGGAAAGAAAGAAAAAGAGAGAAGGAAGGGAGGAAGGAAGGAAAGGAGGGAGGGAGGAAAGAAGGAAAGAAAAAGAAATTCCCTCCTTCCAAACCCCCAAGAGTTGAGAACATAGTTGATATACATATAGAGGAATTGCAGGTGCATATCTGCATGTTTGACAACGACAAAAAAATCTGCCCTGTCAGGAGGTATCTCTAGATGAGGCTGACTGGGGCAGTTAGTGTTGAATTGGCAGACGAGAGTCCTGGGTATCAGTCACACCACATGATGGAAACAGATTCTAAATTAAAGAAATAGATCAGTCAATCAGGTAAAAACACTGTATTCTCAAACGAGACCCTAGAAAACGAAATCCCCTCACGTGTACACTTTAAACATGAGAGTCACTCAATGTCAACAGAGAGGGGTAGAGGTGGTCTTGGCTAATTGTTCCCCACCCACTCATCCTCAAATTTAAGCTAATTTCCTCTCCATTGTTGATCTTAACTTCAGTGCACATGAGACCATGTCAGTTTTTCATTAAATGGGGTTTAATAGTACTTAATAAGAACAACTTCTGGCAGGAAATGAAATGGCAGGCTCTATATTAACATGCAAAATACCATTTAAATAACTCAAAAAGAGTACGTGAATACCCAAACATACTGTTTTTGTAGAAGTTAAAACTCGTCACGGTATTTTGTACATTTTATACATCCTTCTGTAATATGTCCTTATGTGCAAAACCCATGTAAATCCAAGCAAAACGTTTTCTTCAGTGAAGGCAGAGCTGACCTTCAACTGCTGAGGCAGCAGCTCGAGAGACAGGAAGACCCAGCACACTTGTCCGTGCTCTGGAGGTTTAAATGCAGATTGCCACTGTATGTGGATTTCAAGGCTAACCCCTTCCAGGTGGGCAAAGATTGCACAACTGCTATTTTCTTAACCTTATTCTTGTAGAAGCTCATGAGAACTCAGGATAGAGTCATCGGTCAGCAGCAATTCAGAACACTGAGATAAAGATGTAAAGAATGGTGGTTTCCGCTCATCATCTAGAAAAGGACGTGCCAGCTCACCTGGTCCAACTCATTTTACAGGTGAAAAAACTGAGCCCCAGAGAGAGAAAGTGACTTAAAGATTGTGGGCTTCCATGGAAAATAGCAAATTCCTCTGGTTGTTTTATGATGGTGTCAGTGTCTATTCATTAACATGAAAATAATTTATGCAAGATATTAAGCAGTGTGTTCATTAGAATTCTGAAAAGATGTATACCAAAATCTTTTTCTGAGTCCTTTTTCTTCTGAATGTACTTTTCAGGTAAATATTTTATAATTTATTGTTCAATTTTGTTTATTTTCTGATTGTTAATAATGAACATACATTACTTGTATAATGGAGGAAGACAAATATGTTTGGATCTTGGTATTTTTATCACCCACAGTATTAGCAAAGTTTGAAATCATTTTAGACTGGCCAACCCGATGAGCCTACAGGATGAAATTTTGGAAAAGCAGTTTGCGCGGCCAATGGTTAATAAGGGCTTGTGTTTAGAGCTGGGGTGTTCCACAGGTAGGAGAGAAGACACTAGGGTTTGCTGCTCAAGGCATGGTCCATGGAACAGCAGGGTGGGCCTTCCCTGAGAGCTTGGTAGAAATGGAGGATTTCTGAACTCAGCTCTACCAAATCAGAGTCTGTATTTTAACAACGGGCTCTCTACATGTTTCATAAGCACATTACAGTTTGAGAATCACTATTTTAGACTAGAGCATAAACCCTCCTTGCATCAAATGACTGACTGAGTTTGAGGAAGCACGTGGAGGAAAGACAGGGAACAGAGAGGGTGTCACACATGGAAATGGGGGAAAACAAATGCAGCCATGGGGACGTGGGTTATGCTTCCAACCCAGCCTAGATTATATAACTTCTTCGTTTGACAGTTTCCTTATTTGTAAATGTGGTTGACAGTCCCTACATCTTGTGAATGTTTTGAGCATTAAATGCAGTGATGTATGTTAAACACACAGCAACGTACATGACATGTAGGATATCAGAGCTCCTTAATGCTGTTCTCTTTTTCCTAACTGAAAGTTTAGGGGCATCTGTGGTAGCTTTAGGGTCCTGCAGCAAGGAGAGGATATTAAAACACGACTAAGAAGACATATTCTGTTGCTTCAGGCTGCAACTCTTGTTTTCAAATTTTACGAAATGTCTCCAGCAGTCAGTGTAATACAAAGTCTCGTAGAACTCACACTTTGAGTTCTACACCTGTCCACGCTCTGGAGGTTTAAATGCAGATTGCTTCTGTATACAGATTTCAAGGCTTGGACACTTTCCTTTCCTAAAAAGGGAAGTAATGATGGGTTTTAATTGCAACATGATTAGAGCTTTTGATATCAAATTAATTTTCACTAATAGTGTTGGTCTTGGCAGAGAGTGCAGAACTTGTGAGATTAAAGCCGGTGAGTAATGCACGTTCTCTTATAGCTTTTTATGCAAATTGAAATTCCTGCTTCACTTTCCATTTCTAGAATCAAAGATTAAGGATAATAAAGCTTCTTAACTTAGCTAAATTTGTTAAATGCACTTTATTACATCAAGCCACACTTCATCATAGGCCGTACTGGCAAATTCTCTCCATTTTAAATAATTATTCACAAGATAATAATTTCATTCAATTTGTTTGTACAGATAATATGGAGACATGGTTCTAAATTAAAATTATAGAATTTTAACAGAATTTTGAGCCTGTATCTTACCCATAACCATTAATGTACTTATTAAGCCCATGCGGTTAAACTAGCATGCTTCCTGAAACAAAATCTTACTTTTGTTAGCTGTTAAAAATGTTTTGTATTTCTGCCTATAAAAGCAAGTGTTTTGGAATAAGGCACTTATTACCAAAAAAAAAAAATAGAAGGCATTTCATTTTGAAAGAACATAATCAATATTTGTCCAAAATATAGATCATTCACTTAAGACAATAGTAATGTCAGAGTAACTATAACAAAAACACAAAGCCAATAATTAAAGTGATAAATACTGACACAAATCATTTATTTAATATTGAAGTGTACATCCATCTCCAGCAGAATAGACATTTGTACTGAAGTTACCAGTGGGACACAACAGGATAACAAGTATGAGACCATCGAGATTTTTTTCTCCGTATAGAATAATAAAATTTTATTTTTCATTTGAATGCATTTTTTCTCATCTCTTCTCTTCTACGTTTAAATAGCTAGTACAGCAACATAGCTCAAAATTCAAAATGTACAAATGGGTACAGTGAAAGATTTTGCTCCAACCTTGGTGTCAAACTTGCAAACTTCTTCCCCTAAAGACCACGGTGATAAACAGAGCATTTGTTGAACCGTTTTTGAGCGCTGGGCTCTGTTCTAAACCTTATGAATCAGTTGACTCAGTTAATCCTCAACACAGCCCTTTAGGTATCAACTGTTATTCCCCAATTTCCTAGATGTGGAAACAGGCTCTGTGCAGTTAAATAATTGACTCAAGCACTTACAACCTGTAGTGACAGAGTTGGGACTGGAACTCAGGAAATCTGGGTACAATGACCACGTTCTTAACCACCTACCTCAACTGTTAACATAATTAATCCAAACAATGTTGCTTATATTTTCTTAAAATTTTATGAACCTTGCTTTTTCCATGAAATTATATATTTTAGATATTATTCAATATTATTGCTTGAAGCACTTCCTTATTTTTTTAAGTATTCAACTAAATATGATTTTTAAACTTTTATTCATTTTATTGTTTGAATCAATGAGCCCTCTGTGGATGGAAATGATGTGATCTCTAGCCTTTTCCTATTGTGAATGATGCTGCAATAACCATCCTTGTACATTGCTCACTCAGGCAAGGGTAACTGGAGTGTAAGATCCCATATATAGAAAGGCTGAGTCAAAAGGTGCATGAGGGGCCAGCCTGGTGGCACAGCGGTTAAGTGTGCACGTTCTGCTTCTTGGTGGCCCAGGGTTTGCCGGTTCGAATCCCAGGTGTGGACATGGCACCACTTGGCAAGCCATGCTGTGGTAGGCGTCCCACATACAAAGTAGAGGAAGATGGCCACGGATGTTAGCTCAGGGCCAGGCTTCCTCAGCAAAAATGAGAAGAACTGGAAGTAGTTAGCTCAGGGATAATCTTCCTCAAAAAAAAAAAAAAAGTACATGAATTTGAAATTTTGGTATGCATTCCATAGAGATTTAAATTTTGATATACCCCTTAGAGACTGTACCAATTTTCACCTAGGCTAATAACATATTAGGTTTCTGTTTTCTCACACACTGAACAAAACTGTTATAAAAATATTGATTCCTTATTGATATTATGACAAAATATATTTTATGGCATTTTTAATTATTAAAATTTAACTTTTCATTTTGAAAAGACTTCAGGCATAAAAAATGTTTCAAAAATTTGGTATACACATCAACGATATCACTCAAATATTAACATCTTTTATAAACACATTACCTTTACCAAAACCAGGAAATTACCGTTGACACAAAACTGTAAGTTACATACCTCATCAAAATTTCACCAAATACTCTACTACTGTCCCCATACTAATCTAGGTTAAATTCAGTGTCACACATTGCATTTACTTGCCGTGACATCTTAGTCTCCTTTAATCTGGAATCGTTTCTAGATCTTTCTTTCCCCTCTTGCATCACCTTGACATTTTTGAAGTAGATCAGCCAGTCATTTTGTGTAACGTCTCTAGTTTTAGCTTGCCTACTGTCTCTTCACGACTAAGTTCTTTGACGAGAATACCATGGAACTAACGGTGTGTCTTTCCTCGTATCCCAAGGTACCTGATGTGGATTTGGTTCCACTACTTAGGATGTCAAATTTGATCACTTACTTCAGATGGTACCTGGCGGGTTTTCCACTGTACTGTAATTTTCCCTTGGTAATTGTTGACTATCTTCTGGGGATACTTTGAGTCTGTGCAGATATTTTAACTCACACATTCACCCACTAGTTTTAGAATCAATTGAGGAAGATAAATGGTGATTTTCTATTTCCACCATTCATTCTACATAGAGTAGATGGAATTTAAGTGTTTTCCTGCCCCTCCTCTTACTTAATTATCGCTTATTGATTGATTGACTCATTTGTTCATATCAGTTTGGACCCATCAAATCTTGTAATATTCTAAGGTTAGTGATTCATTATTTCCATTATTTACTTGGCTGCTCAAGTAGTCCACATTTGGCTTTCTGGAGGTTCTTCATGCTAGCCCCTGTGGTCTTTTAACAAAGTCCCGTCATTTTTGAGTCTTTCCTTTCCTTTTGCTGTATTATCAGTGAGATTAAGCCACTTAAGTTTTACTTTCAGTGAAACTTTTTAACTTCTGTTCATTCTTCCATTTAGTTGTTCATTTTTTCTCATTGATTAATAAAAGTTCTTTTCATAATTAGGCAATTACTTCTTCGTAATATAATTTGTGAAATGTTTTTCAGTTGATTATTTATGTTTTGATTTTCTTATGTTTTTGCATTCATTAATTTCTTTTTAATGTAATAAAATTTATCAAGTTTTTAAAGCTTCTGGGTTTTGTTGTCATAATTGGACAGGCCTTTCCCACTCCTATATGATAAAACGTTTTTCCCCTTACAGTGTACTTTTCCTTTAAGTACACTTACACATGATTTTTTTTACATTTACATCTTTGGTTCATCTGAAATTTATCTTAGTATAAGATGTTAGTTATATATAAATCTTTTTTTTCTCTAGGTGAACTAAAAAAAGCCCCAAATGGGGCTATCCCAGTAGCTTAGCGGTTAAGTTCCCGAGCTCTGCTTCAGTGGCCCGGGGTTCGGGGGTTCTGATCCCAGGCACAGACCTACACGGCCCATCAAGCTATGCTGAGACTGCGTCCCACGTACAAAACAGGAAGATGGCACAGATGTTAGCTCACGGACAATCTTCCTCAAGCAAAAAGGAAAAAAAAGCCCCTTGTTTACTTCATCACTTCCCCATTTACTTAAAATTCTATCTTTATCTAATAGTAATATTTTGCATGTATTTGGTTTTACTTCTTCCATTAATTATTTCTATTTATGACTTTGCATCACACTCTTAATTTGTCTAGCTTTATGATGTATTTTAACATGCTAATCAGGTACCTCTCTTGTTACTTATCTTTTTCATATTTTTTCTGGTTATTTTCTTTTTTTTCCCCATATGCAATTTAGCTTATGTTTGTTCAGCTTAAGAAATCAATTATTATTACTGGAGTTACATTAAGTAAGGGGGAATTGACGTTTGTACTAATCTGAGTCTTCCTATTCCAGATCACGGTAATTTACTTTCTTTGATATGTTCAAGTCTTTCTTTGTGTCTTTCAAGAATGTTTTAGGGGCTGGCCCGGTGGTGCAGCGGTTGAGTTCGCACTTTCCGCTTTGGCAGCCCGGGGTATGCAGGTTCAGATCCCACGTGCGGACATGGCACCACTTGTCAAGCCATGCTGTGGCAGGCATCCTACATATAAAGTAGAGGAAGAGAGGTACATATGTTAGCTCAGGGCCAGTCTTCCTCAGCAAAAAGAGGAGGATTGGCAGCAGATGTTAGCTCAGGGCTAATCTTCCTCAAAAAAAAAAAAAAAAAAAGAATGTTTCAACAAACAAACACATAGATACTGAGAACAGAATTGGTGGTTACCAGAGGGGAAGTGAGTGGGGAGAGGGCGAAAGGGGTAAAGGACAAGTGTTTACAGTGACAAATGGCAACTAGACTTTTGGTGGTGAACACGATGCAGTCTATACAGAAGCCAAAATATAATGATGTCCACCTAAAATGTATATAGTTACAAACCGATGCGACTTCAATAAAAAAAAATTCTTTTAAAGAGATGTTTTAAAATATTCTTCATATCCAGAGAGTGTGTTTTTGTTAAGTCTTTAAGAGGTGTTTTATCACTTTTTAAATTATTTCAAACGAGATATTTTTCCTTTAATTTTTGTTGTCATTTGTAAATAGGAAAGTTATTGATTTCTACATATGGATTTTGTATCTAGAAATCTATCTGAATTTCTTTATTGTAACCACTTCTGTCAGTTGAATCATAGATTTTCCAAGTATACGTTCACATCACCGGTAAATAGGGAGAATTATGATTCCACTTCTCATTCTCATATGTCTAATTTCTTTCACTTGTCTGTCTACAATGGCTGATGCTTTGAAAATGATATCATGATAACGGTAACAGTGGCCATTCTTGTCTTAGAATCCTAATGAGAAGGCTTCTAATATTTTCTTGGTAAAAAAAAACAAGTTTAGGGTTAAAATAGCTATATTTCATCATGTTTAAAGAACACTCATGTATCCTTATTTTACTGTTTTTTAATCAAAGAGGATACTAAATTTTATCAAAGGCCTTTCAATATCTATGGAAATGATCTATGTCTTTCTCTTATTATCCATCAATATGATAAAATTAATAGGTTTCTTAATGCTGAAACATTCTTGCTGTAATGGAATAAATTTCGTTTAGTTATACCATCGCGTTATTGTTGTCATATGTGACTGAACTGTGTTTGAATTGAATAATATTTTAATGAAATAACACTTATTGAGTATTTTCATCAATAATCACAACAATATTTCATTTGATCTTTTTATAAATTCTTTGTTGGATTTTGATGTCATTGTAAGACTAGCCTCATAAAAGAGACTTAGTCCGTTTCTTTGTTCACGTTATTAAACGTTTAAAATAGTTTTGTAATTTTCTGATCTGTAAAAGTTTTGGTAAAATTTTTCTGAGAAAATGTCTGAGTTTGGTGATTCCAGACAAAGGGGTAGCATTTTCAAAACTTTATTTTTTTCTATAGTAGGTAGTATATAGATATTGTGTCTGTGTAGGAGTCAATTTAATTTAGTGGAAATTCCTTAAAAAAAAATTTCTTTTTTTTCCTGGGTTTTCAATTGCTTTTGTAGAGTTGAACAACATAGTCTCTTTTAATTCCCTCCAAATATGGTGATTTACCCCTCATCATTTATTATATTATGTATTCGTTCTTCCTGCTTCTGCATTATCTTGTTGATTGGTTTCCTCAAAGATTCAGTGTTTGGCTTATTTACTAGTTCTGCCATTTTTCTTGTTTCTAATTGATTACATTCTGCTTTCATCTTTATTAAATCCATCCTTTGCCTTCCGTTGGTTGTTTATTGTTTTCTTTTTTTCCTATCTTCAATTAAAACTTCATGCCTTTATCTCATAGTTTCTGATATGAATGGCTTTCATGATTGATAATTTTTAGGCATTCTACAATTTGGGTTTGGATTTTTTCTTAACTTGTTTCAGAAAGATTTCTTTTCATCATTTCCAGGTTTTAGGGACTTTTTAGTATTTTGTTTGCTGTTATATTCTTGTTCCAGTTCTGTGTGATCAGACAATATAATATTATTTCTACTTTGAAATACAGAGGCTGTGTTTGTGGCTTATTATTTGGCCAAATTTATGAATATTCTGTACACATTTCATAAAAAGGTATAGTCACTGCTTTTGTGATAGTTTGTGAAAGTTTTAATGTTTATACTATTTAAGGTTTTAAATGAAATAAACTTATTTTGTTAAGTTCCAAAAAATACATACTGTGATTTTTGGGAGAGATTATATGCCAGATAATCACAACATCAATTGGTGGGTAATTTAATTTTTACAAAGTTTAATTTTTTAAAATTCAGGAGCATTACCTATTTCTCTTTACTCAAAATTTGTTTCACATTTCTTAGTGAAAACTTCTTTTGTTTGGTTTAGGTGTTTTCGTATAGTTCCTGTTTATTTTCTTTTGAACGTTAGCTATTAATTATATATAAGATATAAATATAAGATTATCACATTTCACAACATTTTTGAATGAGAAAGTAAAATGACAAGCTATAATCATAACATAATTATGATAATATAACTTTTCATCTTTTTTCATGCACACACAGGCACACATACATAGGTATAATTATTTTTATTTGTTACATAGAATTCTTTTATATGATTCGATAATAAATTTGTTAAGTTGATCCCCAATTGATTGCCATTAGGTTGCTTACAACATTTTGCTAGTATGAATATTGTAGTTAGAGAGAAATATTTGCTTGTGAATATGTAAATGTGTATGTCCACACATTCACATGTATAGAAGATTCCAATTTAATTATGAAGACTCATTTCTATAAGAAAAAATGCTGCTTCTCAGAGTGTTCATTTAAAATAGATAGCATTGAGGACATGGATACTTAGAGCCATATTGCCCTCAAGAAACACTGTATTTTGAAGAAATGTACAAAGCAGATCTGTTTATGTATTAGTCTTGTTTCTTCTCCATTCCTCACTTAATCAGTTGGAATGAGAGTGGGTGAGGGAATGGAGTTTACAACAGTGATAAAGATCATGACTTCAATCCTAAAATTTATATGGAAGAAAAAAGGCTCTGAATAGCCAGAGGAATCCTGAGACAAAAGAACAAAGCTGGAGGTATCACACTCCTTGATGTCAAAATATACTACAAAGCTGTAGTAACCAGGACAGCATGGCTCTGGCACAAAAAACAGACACACAGAACAATGGAACATAACTGAGAGCCCAGAAATAAACCCACACGTCTATGGACAGTTAATTTGTGACAAAGGAGCCAAGAACATACAATGGAGAAGGGAAAGTCTCTTCAATAAATGGTGTTGGGAAAACTGGACAGCCACATGCAAAAGAATGAGAGTAGACCATTGTGTTACACCATACACAAAAATTAACTCAAAATGGGTTAAACACTTGGAGGTAAGACCTGAAACCATAAAACTGCTAGAAGAAAATATAGGTGATGTGTTCTTCTATATCAGTCTTAGCAGTATCTTTTTGAATACCATGTCTCCTCATGCAAAGGAAACAAAAAAATTTAAAAATGGTGCTACATCAAACTAAACCTTCCACATAGCAAAGGAAATCATGAAGAAAACCAAAGGACAACCTAAAAATTGGGAGAAGATATTTGCAAATCATATATCTGATAAGGGGTTAATATCCAAAATGTATAAAGAACTCATACAAATCAACAACATAAAAACAAGCAACCCAATTATAAAATGGGCAGAGGATCTAAACAGACATGTTTCCAAAGCAGATATACAGATGGCCAACAGGCACATGAAAAGATGGTCAACATTACTAATTATTAGGGAAATGCAAATCAAAACTACAATGAGATAACACCTCATGCCCATTGGAATGGCTAGTATTAAAAAGACAAGAAATAACAAGAGTTGGAGAGGATATGCAGAAAAAGGAACATTTGTACACTGTTGTGGGAATGTAAACTTGTGCAGCCACTGTGGAAAACAGTATGGAGATTCCTCAAAAAATTATGAATAGAACTACCATATGATCCAGCTATTCCACTTCTGGGTATTTATTCAAGAAACATGAAAACACTAATTAGAAAAGGTATATGCACTCCTTTATTCATTGCAGCACTATTCACAATAGTCAAGACTTGGAAACAACCTAAGTGTCCATCAACAGAAGAATGGATAAAGAAGATGTGGTATATATAAATATATATATGTGTATACATATATAAGTGTATATATGTATGTGTATATATATATATACATATACACATACATATACACATGAACACATAATGGAATACTACTGAGCCATAAAAAAAGATGAAATCTTGCCATTTGGGACAACATGGATGGACATTGAGGGTCTTATACCAAGCGAAATAAGTCAGATGGAGAAAGCCAAATACCATATGATTTCACTCCTATGAGGAAGATGAAAAGAACAACAACAACCAACAAACACAAAGATATATAGAATAGATTGGTGGTAACTGGGGCTGGGTGGGAGGTGGCGAAAGAAGTGAAGGGCACATGTGTACGGTGGCAGACGGTAATCAGACTTTGGGTGGTGAACATGATGCAGTATACATAGAAATCGAAATATAGCGATGTACCCTTGAAGTTTAAATGTTGTTATAAACTAATGCTACCTCAATAAAAAAATAATAAAATTTTTTTTAAATTTTAAAAATGTCTTCAAAGCGTGGTTAATAATGGGAAAGAGAAGGAAATGAAAACAACCACAATGTTCATCGGTGGAAAGTGGTTAAGTAAATTAAAGTGTAGCTGTAGAATGAATGAATATACTGCCTTAAAAATGGGTAATTCATTCATTGACATGGAGAGGTCTGAAGATCTCTGAGTATAAATTCTAGTTACAAAGCAGGAGGTGGACAAAATCCTTCAACTTTTCTGTCACAGATCATGAGAACTTTTATACAGCCCACAATTAAAAGTGGCTCACTGGGTCACTGATTCTCAGTTGGATAGTTGAGGGGAGCACAGTTCCCAGTTATGAACCATTGATGTATAGTATAAGATACATAAATAAAGATATATGTATATATTTATACCTTATCTATATATACAACTCCGTATGTGCATGTTTGCCACAAAAAACACTGAGTGGATCTTCACACAAATTTGAACAATGAATATTAGCCTAATAACTGCATTCAGAGCTGTTCACATTTCCCCATTCACATTTTCTGTTTTGTCCGAGTTTTCTGTACAATTGTATATTACCTACCAAATCAGAAAATAAAATAAGCTATTTTTCATCTGGAAAAAGGAAAAAATAAGATCATGTCTCTATGGCACTATTTATGGCACCCATGACTTTTACAGTTTAAGGCAGCTGCCTTCAGGAAGCCACAGTAAAACACCTGCTGTTTCACAATGCCTCCAGCAACGAAAAAGCCCCTGCAAAAATGACTGCATCCAGTCAGCTCCATCAAGATGTCCTAATCAGTCAATGTAAACAGTCACTATTATTGGTGTTGGCATTTTTAATATGGATTTCCTTTCCTCTATGATGTCCCATATTTTACAATTTTTCTGCTTTCATCACGTATTTTTATAATTAGAAAAAATGTACAACAATAAAAAAATAAAAATGCAAGATTGAAAGGATAGAGTTTAGAGACAGAAGTGAGAGCCACTGCCAAGCTCTGATCTCTGCAGCCCCCAGCACCCACCAGGACTCCGGAGGGTGACTTGCTTAAGTAAACAAGAGGCAAATCCGCCTCTACTCGCCTCGATCTCTCTATGGGGTAGAGCTGCCTATTTGGGGATTTGTAAAGACTCCAGGTTGACTAGCTGGTACACAGGCTGGTATTTGTTACCTTCAATGCCCAGCCCCTGCAAACAGTTGATATAATCCTTATAATTTGATCTATCTCAGATTCAAAACTTATTGCTTCTACCAGAGAATTTCCCATCCAGTTCTCAAACTGGACAGGTGGCCACTGCTCAGACCTGAGAAGAAGGTCATAGGTCAGCTTCTCCTATAATTGCTCATTTAGGCTCTATAGAGAGCTTGCAGGAGGAAAAGTTATTAGAATCGGATGTAAGCAACACACATGAAATTTCACTGAGTGGCGCATGCTGCAGGTAACATGAATGCTCAAGACACTTGTGGGGCTTGTTCAATGACAGTCAAAGCGTGTCTTGGGTACTTAGAAGACCTTATTATTCACATTCTGGACAATGCCTCTCCTATCTTATATTCATATCCAGCACTCTGGATTTGTTTCATGGCCATGCATGTCACTCTCAGAGACATGTGTCGAAAGAATCTGGGCAAATGGTGAAGAAGAGTGATGTGCTGGTTCTGAGTTGTGCATGTCACAACAAAACAGAAGACTCCTTTTGCCTTAGAAGACATTATTACATGGGGCTATAACCTGTGACTGCTGCAGTTTCTCACTGACACCCACACATGAAAGAACGAAAAACATAGGGAGTCACAAAGAAAGGAGGAGTTCTATTTGACATAGGGTGTTTAGATTCACCACAACTCCATATGCCAGCACAGCACCTGTGTGGTGCCGCAAGAAGTAGATACAGCAAAAAAGTTAATGTAGAAAGAGAGAAGAAGCAGAAATCAATTTTGGAAGCAGTTTTCATTTTCTTTTTGTTGTTCTGTAAGGATTTTCAAATACAGCTACTTGACCATTTGCCGGACGCCGTCCTGCAACCGCTGCAGCCCATTGACACAGTCAGGGCACATGAAGCACGGACGTTACAAAGCAACCCCTGCAGGAACGGCCAAGGGTCCTCCTTGCTCAATCTGCTGTTACTAGTTTGTTACTGTATTGGCTCTCTTCATGACGCTTGTGCTTACCCAGGGGAAGCTGCTGGGAAAGGTGAATCCCACTGTAATAGACAAGAAAGACCCTCTTCTGACTAACACTCCTTCAACATCCCCAGGGCCCTGCAGAAGAAAGAGGATTAAAGGGTCAGATGTCTCAGTGTGGGAGTTATATAAGAGGATGTGGGGACCTGTATGTGCCTGGTCTAAATGTACCTTGGCTCACGTTTGCCCCAAGGCTTGTTCCGTCCTGCAGCATAACCCGAGTCTCGCCCCCTGCAAAGAATACTGTAGAGATCTATAAATATTAACTGCACTTACCCAGAAAATGAAAAGAACAGCTCTTTCCCAAGACTGAATAAGGGAAGTAACCTTTAGAAACTGCTGATGACCCAAATAAATTAAGGAAGTAAAATGATATCATGGGGAAAAACCCAGCTACTTCAGGGGAGAAAATAGACGTACCCCAACCACTTATGTAATCCTCAAAGTATATATAAACACACGCTTGACAATAAAGACTTCAGACTTGCTTTCACCAACTTGGTGTGCAGTCTCATTCCCTTTGCCGACGCCGGTCATCCCTCAGGAACCTGGACTCTGTTGGAGCTGGACTCCGTCAACCATTACTTGAAAGTACTTATTTATTCACAGATCAAGATAATTTTTATTTGTGTTTTAGAAAGAAATACATATTTTCTCAATCAGCACCCTCCAAATAACAGAATTCTGCTTTTTATAGTGCTTTGGACACATTACATTTTGTTTTCTGACTAAAAATAAATAATCCATTTACAGCTTCTTTCAAGAAATGGTAGTTGTGTTTTCACCAGATATCTCAAAGCAGTTACTGATAAAATTGAACCAAGATTGAATAGGACAAAAGTAATTCCAATTTCACTAGATGGTGTGCCTTCTTAAAGACAGACCTAAGGGACTAGACTAAGAGGAGATGAATCATCTTCCTCAAATATCTATTGGTTGATGAAAACAAAATTTATATGGATTTCCCTGGAACCTGTCCTGGGGTTTCATAATCACATTAACTACTGAAAGGTTTAGAGAAATGGTTCAATATCTACACCTTCAGTATATTCCCCAAAATCGTCAAGAAAATCTTTACTAGCTTGGTGAATACTCTCTTTGGGTAATAAAGGAACAATATCCTAAAGCAAAGAAAGATCTTAACTCTGTCACTGTCCCCATAGGACAAATGGCACACGCGCTCAGTGCAAATACAACTTGGATCGCACAGATAAAAAGGAGCAATTTCAGAATCAGGAAATAGATTTCTTAAAATGTTATTCATTAAAATTATCGACCTCTGAACATAATTTTCAAATAGAACCCTTCTTTTTTGTGCCTTTTTCACCAATCTAATAATTTATTGACACTAGGTACACTGTTTCCTTCATTAGATGTACATGAACAGTTTTCTGTTGGCAAAAAACTCCAATAGTCACTTGCAGGGAAAAGGAGGAAGGGCAGTAACATCTGCTTCTGGTGATTTTTCTACCTTTTAGGTATGAAACAGCTTCACAAACTACTTTAGTTATGATTCTGAGCTCCTGCTACATTCCACTAAACAAATGCAAATTAACTTCGTTGTCATTACTGGGACCCCAAATCCTCCCAAGATCTGAAAATGCCCTGGGGTCTAACAGAGCCCCAACACTTAGGAGAATTTCCGCCTTTTGGTAGTTACCAGTCCTCATTGGAAACTCTGGAGGTAGATATTGTTCCAGTCTGTGTCACTTCAACACTGCTGCCTGAGCCCTTTTCAACCACATTTGTGTCACAGGATCCTTTGGAGGTGGCAGGACACCCCTGTGACTCGAGTCCCCTCTCCTTGGCCATTATGTATTCATTGCCTCTGAATCTTGCGCCTTGCCAAAAAGCTGCCACCAAGGAGCTGTTGTGTCTTCCCCTTCAGTCTGATGCCCCTAGTGGCGCCCTCCCCTCATTGCAGCAAAGAGACAGTTGCTGCTTATTTCGCTCAGACCTGTCTTCCCAATAAACATTAATCTCTTAAATAAGCGCAGGTTTTCAAAAAGGTAGGAATGTGTATTGACTTTGAAATGCTTTTCCTCTTCCACTCTGAATAAAAGGGTAAGATAAGAATAATTTAAAAATAAAAACCTGCTTTAAAAAGTGTGACTATAGGGCATGAGTTATGAGTGTGCCTTGATGCAACCCAAAATGGAGAGCAATTTGGAAAATAACTGTCCAAAGTAGAAATGCTCATGCTCTTTGACCCAGTAATTCTACTGCACCAAATTCATTTTGTATTTCAAATTAATGCTAAGAGAAGTATCTATAAGTATATGCATTGCAGAATCTTTTTCAAATAACAAAAGATAGAAATAATATCAACAAGCGACCAATTTAATAAATTTGGTACATACATATAATTTAATATTTTGTAACCATAAAAAAGGAGAAAGCGCTTTCTATAATAATATAGAGTGTTATCAAGTTGTTAAAGCAACATTTTTAAAAGCCTGGACTGCAAAGCTGGACATTGAACAAGGGAGACAATCTCTGTGCACAGTATTTTCCCTATTTGAATAATGAAGATGACAATATTGCTCCCCTGTTATGATTGTTGTGAGGATTATATGAATAAGCACTTTAAAAGGTCTTAGAATAGGATCTGACACATAGGTTAGTGCTATGTAAGTGTTAGTTATTTTCATTCCTGAGACAAATTGTTAAGTGGGAGGAGAAAAAGTTCAAAACAGTGTGAATAGTATGCTTCTATTTATGTAAAAATGGGAAAACAAGTGAACATGATCATGTGACTTTTATTTTTCATTTTGTTAGTATAATGTATCACATTGTTTGATTGGTGGATATTGAACCATCCCTGCATCCCTGGAATAAATCTCACTTGATTCTGGTTTATGAACCTTTCAATATATCGTTATTTGATTTGTTAATATTTCGTGAAGCTTTGTGCATCTATGTTCATCAGCAATATTGGCCTGTAATTTTCTTTTTTGTGTCATTCTTGTGTGGTTTTGGTATCAGGGTAATGTTGGCCTTGTGAAATGAATTAGGGAACATCCCTTCCTCTTCAATTTGTTGGAAGAATTTAAGGTTGGGTATTAGATCTTTCTTGAATGTTTGGTAGAATTCACCAGAGAAGCAATCTGGTCCTGGACTTTTGTTTTTTGGGAGGTTTTGATTACTGTTTCAATCTCTTTACAAGTGAGTGGTGCATTCAGATTCTCTATTTCTTCTTGATTCATATAATCAGATAATATATAAGCTTGTATAAGGTTATATGATTCTAGGAATCTATCCATTTCTTCTAGGTCATCCATTTTGTCGGTATATAATTTTTCATAATATTCTCTATAATCCTTTGTACTTCTATGGCATACATTGTAATTTCTACTCTTTCATTTATGATTTTATTTATTTTAGCCTTCTCTTCTTTTTCTTTAGTGATTCTAGCTAAATATTTGTCAATTTTGTTTATCTTCTCAGAGAATCAGCTTTTAGTTTCATTAATCCTTTCCACAGATTTTTTAGTCTCTCATTTATTTCTGCTCTAATTTTTATTATGTCCCTCTTTCTGCTGACTTCGGGCTTTGCTTGTTCTTTTTCTAGTTCTGTTAGGTATAGTTTAAGATAACTTATTTGAGATTTTTCTTGTTTATTGAAGTGGGCTGATATTGCTATAAATTTCCTTCTTAGTACTACCTTTGCTGCATCCCCTAAGAGTTGGTATGTTGTATTTTCATGTTCTATATATATCTATTAAGTTCTCCCGGTCTAATATTTCATTTAAGGCCTCTGTTTCCTTGGTGACTTCCTGTCTGGATGATATATCCATTAGTGTAAGTGGGGTATTAAATTTCCCCACTATTATTGTGTTGCTGTCAATCTCTCCCTTTCAATATGTCAATAACTGCTTTATATACTTTGGTGCTCCTATATTAGGTGTATATATATATTAATAAATGTTATTGTATTGTCCCTGTTATTATATAATGTCCATCTTTGTCTCTTGTTACCTTTTACGACTTGAGTCTATTTTGTCTGATATAAGTATGTCTATACCTATGTTCTTCAGGTTGACATGAGCTTAGAGTATCATCTTCTATCCCTTCACTTTGAGCCCACGTATGTCTTTAGACCTGAGCTGGGTCTCTTGGAGGCAGCATATTGTTGGCACTTGGTTTTTAATCCATCCAAATACTTTGTGTCTTTTGATTGATGAATTCAATCCATTTATATTTGGGGTGATTTTTGATATTTGAGGCCTTTGTATTGCCTCTTTGTCATTAGTTTTTTGGTTGTTCTATATTTCCATTGTTTCTTTTTCTTTGTGTTTCTGTCTGTGATTGCAATATGGTGGTTTTCTGTGATGTGTTTCTCAGTTTCCTCTTTTTTTATGTTTTGTGACTCAGTCCTGAACTTTTGTTTTGTGGTTACCAAGTATTTTGTACAAAAGCTCTCATAGATAAGATAGTCTTTTTTCTGCTGATAGTTTCTTATCTTTGATTGCCTATGCAGTTTCCATCCTTTTCCTCTTCACTTTCTATGTTTTTGTTGTAACAAATTATCCCTTTTTGTTTTATGATTTTGTTACCAAATTGAATTGGTTAAAGTCATTATTAATGCTTTCCTTTCCTTTAAACTTTATGTTATAGTTAAGTGTATACTATCCTATTCTGATACATATTTGCAATTTTATGATTCTCTTATCTATTTATCACCTTACTAAAGATTTGTGTACCTTTGCCTTTTCATTTCAGGTAGGAGTGTTCCTACCTGAAAAGAAATCCTGTATCTATTTTAACCAGTTTTCCCAAATGGTAACACATTTTGGGAAAAAAATATCTTTATCCGCAGATTTGTGTACAATATTACAAGTAGGATACTGACAGATACAATCAAGAAACTGAATATTTTCATCAGCCCAAGGATCCTTCATGGTGGGCTTTTATGGACACACCTATTTCCCTTCTGCCCTCATTTACCTCTTTAAAATTTGGAAACTACTAATCTGTTCTAAATTTCTATAAGTATTTCATTTTAAAAATGTTATAAAAGTGAAGTCATATAGTATGTAATCTTTTAGAATTGGCTTTTTTCCTTCTTTTTTTTACATTGAGATATAATTTACATATAACATGATGTAAGTTTAACATGTACAGTGTGTTGATTTAATGCATTTATATATTGCAGTATAATTACCTCTGTAGTATTAGTTAACACCTCTATCATATCACATAATTATCATTTTTGAGGGATGAGACATTTAAGATTGAGTATCTTAGCAGTTTTGATGTATATAATATAGTATTGTTGACTATAACGAATATGCTGTGCATTAGAACTCCAGAACTTATTTACCTCATAGTTGCAAGCTCGTACCCTTTAACAACATCTCAATTCCCCCACCACTCAGCCCCTGGTAACCAACATTCTGCTCTCTATTTCTACGAATTTGTTTTTTTTAGACTCCACATATAAATGGTATCATACAATATTTGTCTTTCTCTGTCTGGCTTATCTAACTAAGAATATCCATTCATGTTGATGCAAATGGCAGAATTTCCTTCTTTCCCACTTGTCCCACTTGTCGATTTTTGCTTTGTTGCTTGTGCTTTTGGTTGTCATAGTGAAATGCCATCATGATCCATTCATGTTGTTGCAAATGGCAGAATTTCCTTCTTTCTGATGGCTGAATAACATTCCACTGTATATATACACCAACCTTTTTTATCCGTTTGTTGATGGACACTTAGGTCTTCTTATCTTGGCTATTTTGGATAATGCTGCAATAAATATGAGAGGGCAAATATCTTTTGATATCAAATTTTCATTTCCTTTGGATATATACCCAGAAGTGGGATTTCTGGATCAGCTGGCAATTCTACTTTCAATTTTTTGAGAGACATTTATACTATTTTCCATAAGGGCTGAACCAGTTTACATCATCCCCAACAGTGAACAAAGATTCCCTTTTCTCCACATTCTCATCAATACTCATTATGTCTTGTTTTCTTGATGATAACCATTCTAACAAGTGTGAGGCGATATCTCATTGTGGTTTTGATTTTCATTTCCCTCATAATTAGTGATATTAACCATCTTTCCATATATCTGTTGGCTATGTGTGTGTTTCTTTGCAAAATGTTGACTCAGTTCCTCTGCCAGTTTTTAAATCAGCCTTTGGCTTTTTTTGTTGTTATTCTGGGAGGATTATATGAGTTTAATTATGATTGTCTTGGTATATATGTTTGGGGGACATCCTGCTTAGATTTTCCTTAGCTACTTTAATCTGTATGTTTATGTTTATGTTAACCCCTTATGTGATACATGGTTTGCAAATATTTTTTTCCTATTCTATAGGTTGTTTTTTCTTTTGTTGAATATTTCTTTTATTGTGTAGAAGGTTTTTAGTTTGAGGTGGTCCCACTTGTCGATTTTCGCTTTGTTGCTTGTGCTTTTGGTTGTCATAGTGAAAAACTCATTGCGAAGACCAATATCAAAGAGCTTCTTGCCTGTTTTCTTCTGGGAATTTCACAATATCAGGTTTTATATTTAAATCTTTAATCCAGTTTGAGTTAATCTTTGTGTTGGTGTAAAGTAGAGGCCCCATTTCATTTTTCTGCATATAGTTATCTAGTTTTCCCAACATCATTTGTTGAAGAGACTGCTCTGAGGACTGTAGTCAAGGCTTTGGTGATATAGCAAGGAGGTATCTGTGTTTGGACCACAGCCCAAAAGCTGATAGAGCTCCCTCTTCCTACTTCCTCCACTCTCGGAGCCCTAGCCTTAGGTTAGGTTGCTGCATGGTGGAAACAGGCAGCAAGGAGAAGAGCTAGATGAAGGTGTTAGAGGCTTGCCTGGAGTGTGGGGGGCAGAGGGAGTTAATACAATGCAACCAGGCCTATCGAGCTGAAACTCTAAGCAGAATAGTGCAGTCAGTAAGAGCACAGACTCTGGAACCCAGATCTGAAACCATGCTGCCTATGCTTGGCTCACATCTCTGCTGTGTGGTTTTTGGTCAGTTATCTAAACACTGAGCTTTTGTTTTCTCCAGTATAAAATGTAGGTCCTACATCATAGAGTTGTTGCAGGAATTAAATGAGTTAATCTGTGTGAAGTACACACAGCAGCGCCAGAGCGTATTCAGCAGCTAAAAGCATGGGCTCTTAGTGCTGTGTCATCAGAGCTTCTTTGCTTCTTGATTGATGGACCTGAGAGAGTAGTGGACTTTTGCGGAAAGTCAGAATACTTGTGTCTTTTCTTCTCACTGTAATTTGTGCTTTTAAGGAAGGTAGAGTTCATTTTGGACTCTTCCCTTTCCCTCTTCCTCTACTCTGGCTCCTCGTTCTTCCAAGCACGTATCCTGCTGATGCTATTTCCTCAGTCAGTCTTTCCTCTCTATGCCTTTGGCCACCGCTCTATTTAAGACTTCATGGCCGGTCATCTGAATTACTGTTATCACTGCCTTTCTCTCATCTTGTCCCCTTCAAGTCCATTATCCACTGAGCTGAAATTCTGACCAAATCCCTTCCCTTTTAAGCCTTTTCACTGACTCCCCATCAGCTCTACAATGAAGCCCAACCTCCTTTACACGGCTCGCAAAGCTCAGCCCATCTCTATCTCCTGTTTCTCTACTTGTCTCACACTCTGTGCCTTAGCAATACCGAGCTTCTTGTGGCTTCTTGTCGTAGATACCTGGCTGTCTCTTGCATCTGTAATTTTCTAGGCCTTAGTGGCAATGATAGAATGGATTGAGTGAGTGCATCTAGGCATTGTGTTTGTGCATTCATAGGCAGGGATAGGAATGTAGAATTAAGGGTACTTTCTTATTTTTTAAATTAAGCACAGGATGAAGTGACAAAATGAAGCAACATCCTCTCAAGAACATCCCCTGAATCTCAATCTCCCAGCTGGGTTAGTTGTCCCAGCTCATCGCTCATTTATCTTTACTTATATTATTGCATTATAATTATGCCAAACTGAATGATTTGAGAGCATGGACCCTGACATAGCCTACATAGGGATATGGATTTGATCTTCAGTTAGGATTGTGGACATAAATGAAACTCAAATGACTAAAAAATTGTAACCACAACAATGACCAGAAGAATCTTAGCACATTTCCCCACCAAGAAACACCTGTTCCTTTTTCTGTATTTTTCTATTTTAATTCCCCAAGCCAAAAAAACAAAATGGGAATTATCTTTATTCTGTAATTTTTCTTACTACCAAGTCTATCTCATCTGTTGATTTCTCACAAATAAGCTATTGATATTTAACATATGAAAGAGTTTTCCCACTTGGTCATTGTAAAATGAAAATGATGTGCATCTTTCGTAAAGGAGGGGGATATTCTGGGTTATATTTTCAAGAAATAAAATCTTAAGGAGACATCCCATTATAAATCATAGGAAGATGCTCAAGTTTATTAGTATTTAGAAAAATGGAAATGTAAACATAATGACATATTACTTTAGTCTTAAGAGTTTGATAAAAATTATAATGCTGGATACTGCCATATGTTGGCTGGGATATGGGGATATAAGGACCCTCAGGCATGTCTGGTGTTGATGAAGTCTAGTGTAGCCAATGAGAGGCATAATCAGGTGACATACTTTACACAAAGTAAATAGCATGTGTTCAATGTCAATCCTCAGTTCTACTCCTGGGTGTGTGGCTTTCTATATGTCCTAGAGACTGGGGTCTATTAGTGAACCTGGATAGGATGTTCAGTGTTCCTTTGTCTTTGGTGGCAGACACTTGCAGGCCATCTAGGGGTCCATGTGGGGGAGGTGCATAACAGAATACCATTCCATAATCAACACAATATGTGCACAGACCCCAGTGAAGGTAGACTTGGAACTCAAAGTGCTGATTGAAAAATGTAATAAGCAAAATAAAACCTATCGTTCAATGTCATTTGTGAGCCTCTCCTTGCCTCAGTTTCCTCATCCATAGGTTTGGAAAATTATCGTACCTATCTTACAAAGTTGTTCCAAGCACTAAAAGAGTCAATTCATGAAAAGCAGTTAGCTAAATGCCTGAGACACAGTAGTGCTCTGTAATACTAGTTATTACTCATTTTATTTTTATTATACAAATTAGTGACACATGCAAACAAAAGAACATTTGACTTTTGACATAAATGCATACTAGTAAAAAATATCCATCAGACTCTTCAGATTTGTTGCTTGTGGAACTGGAGTGGAAAATGGGGTAAAAAAGAATAAAGACATAGCTATCACAAGAGGTCATGTGTCAGAAACTGACCAATATGATTAACACTGCTACACTTGAGTTCCAAAAAAGGATAAAATAAACAATATCCAAAGGGTTTGCTCACTGGAAGGATGTAAGTTAAGGTGATTTCAGCTGCAAATCAAATAATGCCCAACTAAGAGTGACTTAATCAATAGGAGGTGTTATTATCACTGAGAATAGATGTTTGGAGGTAGTCACAGGTCAGTTCGGTTCTCAGTAATATTATTCTTCTGTCTTGTCTTTAAAACCCTGGCTTTCACATTCTGACTTTGATCTCATGGTCATAATAGATCCCATATCTCAGAGTCCAATTGGTAGGGAAAAGAGATGATTCAGTTAGAGCATCTCTCTCTTCCAACCAAGAGGAAAATTTTGCCAGAATGTCCACTGCTAGCAAGCATACCATCAACTTAACCAAACCCATTACTCAAAATGGATCATTGCCTTATGTCTCTGCTCTGGGGAAAGGCAAATCTACTATCTGATATTGACAGCCTCTCTGATGGAATGGCAGCTCTTCCTATAAGACACAGGAGTTGGGAATGGCCGCTGAGAAGGTCTACCATTGAAACACAAGGATGTGGGTTGTATAAAAAATGAGTTAACCTCATACCGCTTGAGTTATAATCACCACTTCACCACTTACAGGCCTTCAACCTTATGAAAATGATCCAACCTTTCTGTGCCTCATTTTCCCTCTCTGTGAAAAAGGAATAATACTATCCACCTCATAAGTATGTACTAACAAATGTTAGCTATAGTTACTATATGTTAGTAATGACTAAGTGATCAAAGGATTTGTGATCTTTTGCGTCTCCATTAGAATCCCAGGATTGTCACTTCCTTGCAATGCATATCCTTATACATTAGTGCTCCTACCTGGGGGTGATTTTGTTCCTTAGGGAATATCCAGCAATGTCTTTTTGTTGTCACCATTGTCAGGAAGCAGGAGGAGTGCTAAGGGAATTTAACACCAGTAGAAGCCAGGGATGCTGCTAAACATCCTACCATACATAGGACAGCCTCCACAAGAGAGAATTATTCAGTCCAAAATGTTAATACTGTCACGATTGATAAACCCTTTAATATATGTAACTGAGACTCAAATAGGTCAAAAATGGACATTTTTAATGACCTCTATCAACTATCTTTTTGTCTACAAAATGGAGATAATGATCTCACCCTTAAAGCATTGTTGAGAAGATTAAAAATCCAACATGTATACAACATGCCAGACAGAGGGAGCAAACAGTTCCCATCCATGTGGCTCAGTTTCTTCAACTATAAAATATGATAATAATGCTTCACTGTAATGTTACTGTGAGGATTAAATAAAATATGCTTAAGGTTCCCAGCACACAGTAGGCAATGCTAAGTTATTGGGTGCTGTATTTCTTCCCTTCCCCTTAACCTTCAAAGGACAGGACTTTGATGCTCTCAGGTGATGAGGTAATGAAGGAGCTACTGAGAAAAAAAATATATATAACAAAGGAACTTAGACCAAAGCTTGGATCCCTAGAGTTAAGTTCTTTCACTATTGAATTGCCACAAGATATCTCTCATGAATAGTATTAGATTAATCAGGCTGTAGTAAAAAATTTGTACATTCAGTTTCAGAGTCAGAAGCATGAATTGGGAGAAGAAAAAAGATCAGTACTTATTCTCTATTTTCCATTTGATTTTTACAAGGCCATTCCTTCCTTAATGGCATTCATGACAGTTTGTAATGGAAGTTCCACACGCTTCCTGCTCAAATTACTGTAAACATCATTGTGCATATTTACTAGAAAACCCCGTATTATTCACGTACTGAGTCTTGGTAACAAGAGAGCAGCCAGTGATTCATCTCTGAGTTATTTAATGCAGGACACTTTTGAGGTCTGAAATACAGAAAGAATCTTCTTTCAAAAGGAAATATCACAGAGAGGAAAGGTATTATCAGTGTATGGGTTGAAACCAAATGAGACCTGAGGCTAATAAAAGCTCTGAAGCTTGCCCTTGCAGACATCCCCACGCCTTTCACAGTTTCCAACTCAGACAAGGTGTAATGGCCAACATAAACCATGCTCAAATCCCGTTACCGCTTAAAGATTTCAAAATTGCCAGCCAATAAAATAGAAGAGAACTTGTGCATCCATGTGTAGGAAATAAAGATAAAAATTGGGTGAAAAATGTGGTGATTAGCATTGAGAAGGAAGGATGGGGTCTCAAGACAAAGCAGCAGATACGAGCAGTGAAATAGAAGAGCAAAGCTCACTGTGGCCACTCTATTGCCATGGAATCAAGCCAACAGGGTTAATGAAACCAGCCTTGGCTTTTAGCATTTCATTTTTTGCTGTTTGCACTATATTTTGTTTTCTTTTTATCTTCTGTAATGATTTTGAAGGCAGACATCGAGGAAAACGGGAAACATGAGAAGCGCAATGAAGTATCTGGCTCATATTTGTTGACAAAAAGAATAATATTGGATGCCTTCTTTCCTTCCTTTTCTGTTTCTCTCTGGTGTTAGAGAATTTTCTAACACCACCACCATCATCTCTCTTGAATACTTCGAAACATTTTTCCCTTAGGGATTCTGCTTTATATTGAGTTAAAATACAGTTCTGGTGTTTTGCTTTTGTTTTACTCATTGGTGCCATTTTTAACGCTTGAGTTCACATGACGGACCTTCAGTAGTTTGAAGAAAAAAGCTGTGATTCTTTGCACATTATCCTATCTCGTGGCTAAACATTCCTGTTCCTTTGATATGTCAAGTTTCCTCATTGTTATGACGACACTGTCCTCAAATTTGGCCAGATGGTTCAGATTACTGTGAAGCAAAAGAAGGATTTTAAGAGTGGCCTAGAGCAGCACTTTTTAACTTCAGTGCTCATTCCAGTCACTGGGAGGTCTTGTGAAGATGCAGATTCACACTGGAGGAAGCCCTAGATTTTTCCTTTCTAGAAAGCTGCATTGAGATGCTAAAGCTGCTAGTTAGTCAACAAGTATTTGAGAAGCAATACTCTAAGAATGCAGAGTGGAATAGAATATATTATTAATTTCGTCATTCTGAATACTGTTCCTCTAGCAATGCAGCGTTAAGACACCTTTTTTTTGTAACGTATGTAAAAGAGCCCGGGCACCTTTCCTAGACCCTGTGAAGAGAGCAGGTTTTCATTTATTCATTCATTTTGTTTCAGTCATATTCTCTGTTCTCGGGAACATGAACCTTACTGTCAAGTAAATAGATCTCACCATCCTTCATTACTCAGGATGACCTTTGAATCTATTTTTGTAGGTAGGTAGTGGCTACCTCCGTGACTGCTCCCTTTGTCATTGGTGTCGATCAGCCTTTAAAGCAAACTTCACTATGTTCCAGCACTGACCTGTCATCTCCAAGAAAGGGTAACACCATATAGCCAGGTGTCGAGATAGGAACTTTGGAAGTTACTTAATGTTTCCCTCCACATCATCTCTTTAGTCAGTGAATTTATTGCCAAGACCTGAGGATGATACTTCCTAAAGAGTTGGTAGTGTTATACATGCTTCAGATCTTAAGTTAAAGATTGCTTTCTCCAAGGAGCCTTCCATTTTTTCCCTGCCATCCACATCCACAACCACGTCTACACACAACCAGTTGACTCCTGCTCAATGCCCTCAGAGCTACCCATGTTCTCCTCTCCTAATTTTAGCATATTTGTGATTATAGAAGCTATATATGTTTTTATTTTCCTCTATCACATCCAAGCCCACTGGGGAGTCTAGAAGGGAGAAAAGGTCTAACAATTATCTGTTGAACATTTAATAAATATTGAAAAACACCTGTGCTTGACTTAGTACTGTCCGTCTGTAACTAGGTAAATTGCAATGACATTCATTTGAAACGAAGCCCAACTTTAGTTGCTTATCACAACTTTATTTTGCAATTATAGATGCTTTTCCTATAAGGAGAACATTAAAAATGAATTTTTCTACTAATATGTGAAATCTGTTAAATGGTGCTTTAATCCAAAAAATGTTAGTGGATAGCATTCCTATATAAAATCTTTCTCTTGCACTTAACTACAAATATAAAACAATAATGACAGCCTAACACATTCTAGATTTTAAAAGATTGTACTGAAGCCCGGTTTTTATTGATGCATGGATGATGACATGCACGCTTTTCTGGAATCCCTTTATTTTTGCTCTCACAGAAAAATGTGCTGAATGCTGGCACCAGCTGTCCATGAAGATTGTGAGCCAGGAGTAAAGTGATCAACTCTCCCACTTTGCCCAGGATGTAGGGACTTCTTAGGATGTGGGACGTTCAGTGCTAAAACCAGAACATTCTTGGAGAAACTCGGGTAGCTGTTCGCAATAGCTAGTGTTGGTTGGATCTGGGATCTAGCATCTTCTTATAACACCTACCCAGCTCCAAAGTCCATAATAGCCAGGCATGTCAAAGGAAGTCACAGTGGCTGCGGTAGCTGCTTTCTCGATCCAAAGCAGAAATCTGGCTTGGCAGGCTTTCCTGGCCAATTTGTACCTTCCAACAGATTGATTTCTTGTTACCTTATATTGGGCTCATTGCTATGGAAGACCAGTCATAGTGGAATGACATTCTTTGTTTTTTTTTTTAAGCTAAAGACTTATTTTCTACTATTTATAAAGAAGCAGATTCTATCCTTTTCTGTAATATCAGCCATGGCAGCCATCCGATGGTAATAATTTAACCATCTGCAACTGCAATCATTTAGTAAACTGTTTGCAAAAAATAAACCATAAAATGAAATGCAAATTGGATGAATTCAGAGGCACATATTTCTCTAATTAATATTGCTTCCTTAGGGAATTATAGGTTCCTTTTGGCAGCATTCATTTTACTGAAATCTTCTCTGGAAACGCCATATAAAGAGTGGAACACTAAATTTTTAGAAGGAAATAACATGGTTTCTTTAGAAATATCTCCACCTTAAGTCTGTACTTTCAAAACAGAGCTCTTTTAAAAGTAGAAGTTTAGGGACAAAGTCTTTTCTCAGTAGAGAGAAATGAAATATGGAATGGCTTCCTAATGCCTCATGGATGAAATTCAAAGTGCTTAGTCTCATTTTCAAAGGCTTCTTGAGGTGGTCTGAAAATAACCATCCCCAAGTCTTTTCGTGATCTCTATGGAAAATTGCTGCACTTCTGTCTGGTAGGTCATCAGCTTCTCTTGAGACCCTGCTAGCACTGAGTTTTGCACAAAGTAGGCACTCAATAAATATAGGCTGCATGGATGAATAAATGGTAGAGAAATAAATGCTGGCAAAATATTTAGGACCTTAATCCAAGAACGTGCCCACGTTTTCAATGCCAAGGTGGCAGATGGTCTCTCACTCTATCCCTCCCATGTTCCACTCTGTTGCTCCTCTTCTTTTTCCTATCTTAAAGAAACCCCAAACTAGGGCCCCTCTTGCCCAAAGGACCATATGTTGAAACTCACCTTTCTCTAATCTTTCTTTATCTTACTCTTCTCCCTAACCCAAATTCCTGTTTAAATATGTAATTGCTACCAAAAAAGTAGAAGAATTTGATTAAATTATCAAAGTTCACACCAAGGTTAATGACATAGCTAGAAATATTTTAGTCTTTAAAATGTCATTGTTAAACCAAATACATGTCTATATAATAAATTTTCCAATACTGGGAACTGTTGGCTTTCAGACAATTTGATGAGATGGAGAAATGAATATGTGTGTGCATGCGCACACTCCCTAGGGAGACAGACATTTCTCTTCTCCCATTATCAAAGCCTAAAACGTGAATAAGAATAAGTATTAAGGGGTAGTGAGAGGGCATGGACCAATAAGGGCTAGTAATGGAGAAAAATATTAATTGAACCTTCAATTAACTGGATTGTTAGTAGTAAGGAGTAAGTTTTACTATATCTTGCTTTTATTAAAAAGTGAGAAATTTAAGAGAATAATCATAGGAAGATCATTTTTTAATTCTTGGGAGTAGTCCACTGAGGTCAGAATATATTCACTTAATTGCCTATATTTTTCTATTTGCCAAGTTCTAACAAGCGGAATAGTTGGAATAGATGTACTAAATGATGATCTTGAGCCCCAACATGGGCTGTAATGACGAGACAATGAGAGAATGTGGGTGAAAGCATTTTGTGAATTACAGTGCACCATGCAGATACAAGGAAGACTTTGTCATGAGTAGCTATCTCTAAAAATTAGTATTTCTTTGTAAAATTGTGACGCCCTCTTTACAGAATTACTTAATGTAGCTAGATGGCAACGTTTTAAGAAAGCTGTAGAAAAAGTTCCTTAAAGGGTCAGAGGTCTGCCTAAATCATTTTCATTATTCCTTCCACCTCTGATATTTCATAGTCTATTGTAACATGAGTGAAGGAAATGCTATTTCAACAATTAGACTCTTGAACACGAAACAAATGTAATTTATTTCTATTAGCACTGAACCTACCTTCTGCCAAGCAATTTAGTCTTGAAACTACCAGGTAATGTGATCTAATCTAGTGAATCTCACAAATCAGTTTCAGCTCAGCGCTTCTCCATACTCAGTTCTCCCTTCTCACCAGGCACTTACCTCTTCCTGCCATCAAGCAGCCGCTACCGCCTGTCGTAACAGTAAGAACTGGGGCTGGAATGTTGGCTTCCAGGATTGGTTCTCCA
This sequence comes from Equus przewalskii, assembly GCF_037783145.1. NCBI lineage: Eukaryota > Metazoa > Chordata > Mammalia > Perissodactyla > Equidae > Equus > Equus przewalskii. The sequence goes on from NC_091831.1 coordinate 86,881,719, forward strand.
GAGTCAGTAGTTCACTGAGGGCTGGCATCATCCACTGTGCTAGCCCACAGCGGAGGTATTCATGGCACAGCAGATGTTTGATGTTTGTTACTGGTGGAGATGAATGGATACTAGTAAGTTCTTCTGGAACAGATTTATTTCCTGTGGCTTTCCCCACTTTGGGGATCCTCTGAGAGATGGAGACGGATGTTTGTTATGGCTCAAGGCAGGCAGCCCATCACTGCATTCCTCTGATGGACCTTACCTTGTCTGGTACCCAGAGGTATATTCAAAACATTACTCCCACTGGTATGGTACAGCTACTGACAATCAGAACAGATACTGGCCAGAGGTGTGGAATGGAGTCTGTGCCAATTTAGCCCTCCATTTCACAGCTCTTGGGTGCCGAGAGAGGGGCTGGGAGATAGGAGGTGCTCAGGTGCCAGGGCAGCTGCTGTTTCTCTATCAGTCAGAAGGATTTCCATTTAACAACCAGTTGAGTCGTGCTGGGGCACATCAGCTAGGTATTAGTCCTGTCAATACCCTGGTGGTCTCTGGAAAGACTGTAGATCCACATTTTCAGCTGCCGTTCACAACTGAAACCCATGGGAAGCTTTGGCATCTTCTTCCATAGAACTGTGGAGGGCAGGGGCAGTGGTCCTAGGGTTCAGACCAAGAGGTGTAAGCATCGGGGAATTATAGCATAGGTCTGCTTCCAAATCCCAACCTTACTATTCTATTATACGTTATATTATATAATGTGTTATATTGTGTATTGTCAAGTGAAATTATCATTCCTTCTTTTTCCAGTTTTATTGAGGTACAATTGACCTACACCACTGTATGAGTTTCCAGTGTACAGCATAAAGGTCTGACTTACATATATTATGAATTAGTTACCACAATAACTTTAGTTAGCATCTATCATCTCATATAGATACATTAAAAAAGAAAAAAAATTCACATTATAATGAGAACTTTTAGGACTTACTCTCTTAACAATTTTCTTTCTTTCTTTTTTTTCTTTTAGGAAGATTAGCCCTGAGCTAACTGCTGCCAATCCTCCTCTTTTTGCTGAGGAAGACTGGCTCTGAGCTAACATCCGTGTCCATCTTCCTCTACTTTATATGTGGGACACCTACCACAGCATGGCTTGCCAAGCGGCAAACCCCAGGCCACCAAAGCAGAATGTGTGCACTTAACCACTGCACCACTGGGCCAGCCCAACAATTTTCATGTACATCATCCAGCAGGGGTAACCGCAGTCATCATGTTGTATATTACATCCCTAGCAGTTATTTATCTTATAACTGGAAGTCTGTACTTTTTGACTACCTTCCTCTAATTCCACTATTTTTTTTAACATAGAATGATTCTTATTCTTGCTCTAGCCTGCAGACTCCTTATCCATGAAATGTGATACTTGAACCAATTTATTACTAGTCACCTTCTAGCTCTAAGTTCTATGCTTCTATGCATAATGGTAAAGTATTAATTTTATTCAGAAACCAAGAAATAAATTTCTATTCAGCTCAGTGTATTGTGAGGATGCTGTGGATGACTTATTTTGCTCTCCACACTATATAGTGCATGTAAATATTTCAGGAAAACCATCAATTGCTGAAGAGGCCATTCATTCTGAAAATTCATTAGTATTATTTGTTCAACATAATAAAACTTGGTGTTTTATATTGTTGAAACAATGACTATTTCATAGCTATGTTATTTTGATATGGCGTTATGGGGATATTATAATATTTTTGTTCCAAAAATCTATAGGAAAATGCAAGGGCTCATTGTTTGGGGCTCAGTACAGTCTTGTCTGGCAGTTTCCTTTATATAGCAGTGTATTCACTTAGCATACTAACGTACTGTTCATAGATTTTACCTCTCTCTTTCCATTTTATTTATATTCTTGAATGTCTCCTTTAGATTATAATTAGGTCTCTAAATCTCAGGATCATAATGCACACCAATTGCCTCACTGTAAATCAAATCTACAAAAGCCAATTTTATTTAAGGAGGGTTTTGAAGCCTAGAAAATACTTTCCCAAGAGTATTTAGACTGCACGAAATGGAACAATGGGTAACGGTTGGTCTGAAAAGGTTTTTGAATTTTTTCCGCTATGATTTAATTGGTTGACATAGCACCCTATAATAATCATCTCTATGAGGTAGAGAGAGCAAGAGCAAGAAGAAGGAGGAGGAGGAAGAGGGGGAGCGAAGAAGGAAGAGGAAGAGAAGAAGGAGAAGAAGGTATGTTATCTTCTCAAGAGTTCCTTTTAAATGAGTCAACTGGAAGACGGCTGAACTGAAACTGGTGAGGGGTCCAGAACCCTTTGAAGGGGCTCTGCAAACAGGGGTTCTACTGACAAAGCAACAAGGATAGACTGATGTGATGCTGGCATCCAACCCAGGACGTGGTCGGCATGCATGTTAACAGATCTTTCCTAACACAAGCCATCATGGATTCATTCCTTGAATGTATAGTGTAGGATAAAATAGCTGGTCTCTTCGTTCACTTTTAAGTTTGTCAACTGTGGTGCATTTGGGAAACACGTGCAGCCCTGAATCGAAAAAGCCCATCAGTGCTAGGATGATTTCCTTACCATGTAGAGTTCACGTTTTATGGTACGTTTTTTTACCCAAAATGGCTGGGGTGCTGGTTATACTAATAAAATGGATTTATTTGTTTAACAAATATTTACTGAGCAGCTCTTAATCACCTGCCATTGTCAGGAAAAAAAGAGATATGTAAAAATGTCATCCCTAACTTGAAAATCACAGTGTCAATGGAGGTGATGGGTGATTTTATGTGTTAACTTTGCTGAGACATTGGGTACCCAGATATTTAATTAAACGTTACTCTAGATGTGTCTGTGAGGGTGTTTCTGCATGAGATTAACATTTGAATTGATAAGGTGAATAAAGCAGGTTGCTCTCTCCAGTGTGGTGGGCCTCATCCCATCCATTGGAGGCCTGAAGAGGACAAAGGCTGAGTAAGAAAGAATTCTCTCTCTCTGCCTGACTAACTTCAAGCTGGGGCATTTGTCTTTTCCTGGACTTAAAGTGGTACTTACACCATTGACATTCCTCGTTCTCATGCCACGCGTCTAGGACTAGAGCTGTACCATCAGCCCTCCTGGGTCTCCAGCTTGCAAATGGTAGATCATGGGACTTCTCAGCCTCCGCGGTCAAGTAAGCCAATTCCTTATAATAAATCTCTCTCTAACTGTCTGTCTGTCTATGTATCCATGTATCTATGTAGCTATCTATCTATCAAACCTATTCGTTCTGCTTCTCCAGAGAACTCTATCTAATAGAATGGAGAAGTACAGATGTACACAATCCTAACCCTCACAATCAATTCTGATTTGTGAATCATATGATAACAGATATAAACAAAATGTCTTGGGAGCCCATAAATAGGAATGGATGCATTATCTGAGGGGCCAGTAAGCGAGGATTCACGGAGCAGGTGATATTTGAGCTGGCTCTTTTTCCAGGGAGAGAAGGTGGGATGTTATGTTCCGGGCACAGTAAACAGCAGGCACAAAAATATGGGCCATTCACTTTCTCCATTTCTCCAAGGAACGGAGAAGGTGAAAATGAATAGATTTTACACCATATGGAGAGAGAAAGGAAAGATGCCTGGTGCATTTTCAAAGTGAAAAGACCGCATCATGGTCCATAAGGAAAGCAAGTCATGCTTGAATCTAGTCAAATCAGAGCGACTTTTTTGGAAACTGAGCATCATTTCTTGGTTGCCTAGTTTACTTGTAATGAATAATCTTGTTACAAGTTCCTGAGAGTTTTACATTCTCCTGTAAAATATTCCTCAACTTCCCTTCATATTACTGTCCCTATGCTAGCTCAAACCATCATCTTTTTTTTACCTAGATAACTGTAAACACCTTCCAACTCTACCAATACCTTGATTTCAGCCTAGAGAGCCTCTAAGGAGAGGACCTAGCTGAGCCCTTCTGGACTTCTGACCACCAGATATTGTCGGAGAATAAATTTATCTAGTTTTAAGCCGCTGAATTTGTTACAGCAGCAAGAGAGAACTAATACATAGTACACTACTGTCTGGTTTGACATAGGACAGTAAACTGTCTAGTTCATGTTTTTAAAACATAATGTAATTCTCAGTGGGAAGATATTTGGGAACATATAGTAGAAGCCTGAGCCAATGGTCATGTATTTAGGGTCATGGTGATGGCAGTAAAGACACAGAAACGTGTTTGGATTTGAACGTTGGGAAGTAAGAGCTTCCAAGCTGGTGATGGAGCAGATATTCAAGGGGAGGAGAAGTCACATGTCCACAATTAGTCTTAGGTGTTGGCTTATGAAACTGGTGAATGCTGTTTTCAGTCAAGCTGAAGGGGACACTCTAGGGAGAACAGACTGAGAAGGAAAGGTCTTCAGCCACTCAACTGACTAACTACCTAACTGTGTAATTTCTTTGAAGAAATGTTGTGCTTGTGGGAAAAAAAAAATGTGTGTTCCTCTTTGCAAACATACTTCTCCTGAGCTGCTCACCTGCGGCTCTTTATTTTGAGCTACAAAAATGTTCCGATGCCTATGTTATATTTCAACCTCTGAAAATAACCAATTTGCCCTTGGTTCTCCACAAAAATTAGTGAACTCTTTAAACTCATTTACTCACTCAATCCTGAAACACACATCTGCAGACTAATTACTGGAAGAGATTAAATGTACTTTTTAAATATGCAGAATGACATATTTATCCAAAGAAATTCTCCCCAAGTTCATTTACCTGCAGGAAATGTAATGGGAATCAACCCCCAGGTGCCGTTCATCTTCCATGGTCCAATTTTCCAATTTTCAGAGTCGAACAGTTCATTGCCTATCAAAACAGGAGACTATTTCACTTGGCTTGGCTTGGTGTATAATATAATATAACATAACATAATATCACTGATATAGTATAATATACATTATATGTGAGACATTATCATATTATATGTGAGACACATATTATATGTTATATATATATGATACCTATGTTATCTATGTTATATGCAATGTTTTATTGACCCCAGCCGTTCTGTCTGCTTTTGCCACCCTTTCCACAGATCAGAGGGCCTTGGAGGCAGAAAGGAGAGGGCACACGCAAAGGGAATACGCACTGGTAGTAGCTTTCCTTTGAGTCACACACTCATTTGGCATTGTGTGATTTGGAGAAGAGATCTCTTTACACCTTAGTTTATGCATATGTGCGTTGGTGATAAAAATAACAACTTCAAAGTATTCTGTCCAGTACTAAATGACTTAATCCATGCAAACACTTAGCACAGGGCTTATTACCTGGAACGTGTTCAGAAGTATTCTTGTACCTATCCTGGAGATATCTAATTGAACCTATTTAACCGACAGGTGAAGAAACTAAAATGCAGAGAAGCGAAATGTCTTGGCCCTACTCATGTGCCTTGAAGCCGGGGGGCCTGAATCCTGACAGAGGACACTGAGCTACCTGCTGCTACATGCTGCCCGCTTGTGTTTGAGAGCAGCATGATTCAAAATCACCTGCAACTCAGATTATTGGGCTTGACCCTCTGAGTTTCTGATGCAGTAGGTTTCTAGCAAGTTCTCAGATGAAACTGAGGCTGCTGGTCTGGGGATCACATTTTGAGAGATGTGAAGTAGACTATGAGGGAGAGAGACCAGTTAAGAGTCTATTTCAAAGCGTGTTGATGTCAAAGATTAAATCAATGATTGAAGGGGTGAAATAGATAGGAACTTAATGACCCATGAGAGGTGAGGGAGGGGGATGAATGCTCAGATGTCTATCTAGGACAGCTAGGCAAATGCTGAGACTATTAATTTAGATTAGGAGAGCAGAAGGAGTAAATGGTTCGGGCGGTGATTGTGGGCTCAGTTTTAAATAAGCCAAATGTGAGGCGTCTGCAGCCTGAACATGAAGAAGACGTGCTAAACGATCACTTAAAAGTCTGACTCTATAACTTTGGCAAAAGCACTGAGCTTATGTTAAAATCTATAGTTGAAAATGTGATCAATGAAAATGAGGATGTGAAAGAAACTGCGTATAAATTGACAGAGAAGAATAAGAATAAGAACATCACTGTTGAATAGGGGCAGAGAGTGGAAACAATGAAAAAGGACAAAGAATCATTTGTGGGAGAGGAGAATTGGGAGAGAGCAGTAGGGTGGGTGATAAGAGATGAATTTCATAAAGTGGGTGGTCCCCATCAGCAGAAACTGCATCTTAAAATACAGGAGAAAAAATTATATCTATATGATTTAAAGGTTTCAATAGAGTAATGGGATGGAAGCCAGACAGTCGATGATGTGTCGTATCTGCAAGTTTGCTAGCAAGCTAAAAATGCGTAATTCCAAAAAGAAATTAGATTATGTCCAGCTCTGGATTGACTCCAACACTCCAGTCAAGTTCTCATTTGCCTACTGAACATCTCTCCTTCGATGTGTCAGATTTAAAGACTTCTTGAGCCTTTCAGGTTGATTTAATCTAAAAATTAAAATGGCTCACAGATGAACTGATTATCTGGGTTCATTCTCAAGCTGGCAATGGCAGGAAACCTCCAAACCAGAAATCTGAAGGCACTTGTAAACCTTTTCTTGCTATCACTATCCAACTCTAGTTCCTAATGATTGTCACATTGATGCTGCCTCCCTAAGAATGGTCATATCCATCTTTACCACCTTCCCAATGCAGCTAGCTAGTAAGATTGAATATCACCTGTACCTCTGCAGTTGTCACTTACCACATTACTCTTCCTCTAGCTCCAGTCCCTTCCAATCTGTCAATCAGAAAGCTGTCAGGGTGCTCTTTCTAAAGGGAAATATGCTCAGTCCACTTTCCTGCCCAAAACCCACTGACCTTGGGCAAATTCCAAATGGTGTGAGCTATCATACAGCCTTTCTCTCCAGTTGCAGTTTTCATTGTAACTCCTTTCCACTGCAAACTATTTATAGATAAAAAATAGGTCTTACAACTACAATAAAACCTGATATTTATAGTTTCCACTGCATGGCATAAACTCTGATCAACATTCTACATATATTATAGCGTTTATTCCTTGGCTTGTCCCACTGTATCCCATTTCTGCCCTTCCAACCTAGCAACCAAATTAAGATCTGAGACACAGTTCCCAACATGTAGGCCCAATTTAAACAGGGCCACACAGAATAGACAGGTAGGTCTCAGAAACTTAGACCCAGAAGTTCCATTATTGAATAGGACTTAGTGGAAGACACCATTAGGGAGATGGGTGGTCATGCCTACAAGCCCATATCCTGGGTCAGACTAAAAGGAAACCTCATCTAATAAAAATATACTGGTTGGATGAGGGTTGCAAGAGGATTTGCGTTCTTCAATTCTGTGAATAAACTTCAACGATAACGTTTGGGAGTATGCATTTTTGTCCTGGATTAAGAATTAAACATCAAGAAATTTAAGCAACTACCCAAATATTTATAGATTAAATAGAACTCAGATGGAGTGCATTAAATGTTTTTATAATTTATTTCTTGTGGCTTTCAACATTTTTTTCATTGAGACAAAATCTAATTGTGAACTATGTATATCTTAAGAGTACAACAAATGAGCTTTGACCCATGTAGTCCACATCCTAATCTTGATTGCTATAGCTTTATAAGAAGTCTTAAAGTCAGGTTATAAGTATTTAGTTTTTCTTCATCAAAGTTGTTTTGTCTAATTTAGGTGATTTGTATATTTCCCTATAAATTTTAGAATTAGCTTGACAACCTCTACAAAAAAAAATCCTGCTGGGATTTTGATTGGTTTTCGTTTAATTTAAAGATCAATGTAAGATAATTGACATCTTTATACTATTGGGACATCCAATCCATAAACACGGAGTTCCTTGTTACTGACTTAGCTTGTTTAATTTCCGTCAGAAATGTTTTATGGTTTTCAATGTAGAGCTCGTGGAAGTATTTTATTAAATTTGTTCCTAAGTACTTAATGTTTTAGAATGTTTTAGTTTTAAATTTCTTGTTAAAAATAGTTTATTCTTAATATACAGAAATACAATTGTTTTTGTATACAATTGATTTTTATATGTTGACACTGTGCCTTATAATATTACTAAACACTATTATTAATTTTAGGAGTCCCACCCCCCGCTTTTAGATTTCTTGGGATTTTCTACATACACTATAATGTCATCTACAAATAAAAACAATTTTACTTCTTCCTTTCCAACCTAATTCCTTTAGTTTGTTTTCCTGCTTATTGAATTAGCTGGAACTTCTGGTGCAATTTTGCATGAAAGTGGTATCAGTGGACATTGTTTTCTTGGTTTTGATCTTACAAGGAAAGTCTTCTGTTTTGCGCCATTAAGTATGATGTTAGCTGTAGGCTTTACAAAAACACTCTGTTTCAAATTGAGGAAATTTCCCTTCAATTCCTAGTCTCCTGAGATACTTTATTTTGAAAGGGAATTGCATTTTCTCAAATGTTTTTTCTGCATCTAGTTAGATTATCATATGATTTTCTTAACCTGTTAATGTGGTTAACTACACTGAGTAAGTTTCCAATGTTAATGGTATTTCTGGGATAAAGTCTACTTGATTATATACTTTGTATCCTTTTTATGTATTGTGTAATTGATTTTCTAATATTTTAAGATTTTTTTTTAATAAGGAGTCATGAGTGTTACATGTCTGCAATTTTTCTTTCCTGTAATATCCTTGTCTGTATTTGGTATCACGGTTTCATCGCCCTCATAAAATGAGTTGGCAAGTGAAATAGTTTGTGTATGGTGAGTATTATTTCTTCATTACTGTTTAACACAATGCACCAGTTAAACGACCTGGCCCTGGAGGGTTTTCTTGTGTTGGAAGTTATTTTAATTACAAATTCAATTTCTTTAATAAATATAGAACTACTCCTATTCCTTGATTCTACTTGTATTAGTTTTGATAATTTGTTTTTAAAAATTCTGTCCACATCAAAAAACTTTTTGAATTTATTAACATAAACTCTTCATAATATCCAATTATTATCCTTTTTATTCTAGAGGAATAGTAGTATCTTTTATTTCTAATATTTGTATTTTATTCTTTTATCTCTCTTTCTTCATCTGTCTTGCTGGAGGCTTAACAGTTTTAAACTCTTTTCAAAGAACAAACTGTGGTTCATTTTCTCTCCTGTTTGTCTCTCTTCTACCTTGTTGATTTCTGCTCTTGTTTTTAAGTTATTTCCCCTCATTTATTTATTATCATTTTACTTTGCTCTTTTTCTACCTACTTAAGGTGGCAGCATAAATCATTGAATCTACACCTTTCTGCTTTTCTATCATAAGCATTTAAAGCAGTACCTTCACTCTGAATAGTACCTTAGTTGCATCTTTCACCTTTTGATACATAGCATTTTAATATTTTTAAATTCCTCTTGCAATTTCTTCTTTGACTAATGACTTGCTTGTAAGTGTTTGCTTGTGGAAGTGACTTGCTGCCAGATATTTGAAGTTTTACTAAATATCTTTTTGATTTTTGCTTTCAAGGTAAGACTATATTGATGATGGAATATATCCTCATATTGATTTCTATTTCTCGCACATTTCTATTCTCATATTGAAATTCATCGGATATTGTTTCATGCCCCAGACTAAGGTCTAGATAAGTGACAAGAATCTTTTTTGTTGTTGTTGTTGAGGAAGATTGTCACTGAGCTAACATCTGTGCCAACCTTCTTCTATTTTATGTGGGATTCTGCCATAGTATGGCTTGACGAGTGGTACTAGGTCTATGACTGGGATCCGAGCCTGCAAACCTTGGGCCACCAAAGTGGAGCATGTGAACTTAACCACTAAGTAAACCACTTAACCACTAAACAATAAAAAAAATAAACAAATGGTACTACATTAAACTAGAAAGCTTCTGCACAGCAAAGAAAACCATCAAAAAGAAAATGAGAAAACAACCTAACAATTGGAAGAAAATATTTGAAAACCATATATCTGATATGGGGTTAATATCCAAAATATGTAAAGAACACATACATCTATCTCAACAACAAAAAAAAACTAACAATCTAATTAAAAAATGGGCAAAATATCAGAACAGACATTTCTCCAAGGAGGACATAGAGATGGCCAACAGGCACATGAAAAGATGTTCAACATCATTAACTATCACGGAAATGCAAATCAAAACTACAATAAGATATCATCTCGCTCTCATCAGAATGGCTATAATTAACAAGACAGGAAACAACAGGTGTTGGAGAGGATGTGGGGAGAAGGGAACCCTCATACACTGCTGGTGGGAGTGCAAACTGGTGCAGCCACTATGGAAAACATTATGGAGATTCCTCAAAAAATTAAATAGATCTACCATAAGATCCAGCTATTCTGCTGCTAGGTATTTATCCACAGATCATGAAAACACGAATGCATAAAGATATATGCACCCCTATGTTCATTTTCACAATAGCCAAGACTTGGAAGCAACCTAGGTGCCCAGCAAGGGATGAACGGATAAAGAAGATGTGGCATATATATCCAATGGAATACTACTCAGCCATAAAAACTGAGGAAATCTGGCCACTTGTGACAACACAGATGGACCTTGAGGGCATTGTGCTAAGTGAAATAAGTCAGAGGGAGAAAATCAAATACCATATGATCTCACTCATAAGTGGAAGATAAAAACAACGACAAACAAACACAGAGCAACAGAGATTGGATTGGTGGTTACCAGGGGGAAAGTGGGGAGGGAGGAGAGTGAAAGCGGTGATTAGGCACATGTGTGGTGATGGATTGTAATTGGTCTTTGAGTGGTGAACATGATGCAATCCACACAGAAATCAAAATACAGTGATGTACACCTGAAATTATATAATGTTATACACCAGTGTTACTGCAATAAAAAAGAAATTTACAGCAGCATTCTTCCAGTTATCACTCTTGTCCTTTTTGCACGTCTTCTCGTATACTTTACTTCTCCCTTCATGATCAACCAAATAAGATATCATTAATATTATCTTTATCCATCAATAATCTTTAAAGACCTTAAATACTTTTAAAGTTTCCTTATATTTACTTACTTTTCACTCCTTCAGTGTTCTTCCTTTCTTCCTGCTCAAGGGGATTTTACTGGGCTAAGATAACAGTCTCTAAAGAACATCCGTTGTATTTCTCATGTACAAGTCTTCTGGAAAGTGTTTTTCAGACTTTTTTTTCTGTCTGAGAATGGCTTTATCTTGCCTGTACTTTTAATCAATGTTTCACTCAATATTAAAGTATAGGTTGGCTTTTTTTTTATCTTTCCTCACTTAAGTACGTTGTTCTACTATCTTCTGGCCTCAACTGTTTCTAACGTCAGCCCTAATTCTTATTATGGTTCCCCTGTATAGAATATACTTTTTCCCTGGTCACAGTCAAGATTTTTCTCTTTATCTTTGGTGTTTAGTGCAGGTATAGTTTTCTTCTTATTTATTCTACTTGGGATTTACTCCGCTTCTTGGACCTGTGAACTGATGTTTTATGTTTATTGTGGATAATTTTAGTCATTATATCTTCAAATATTTCTATTGTTCTTTTCTCTTTTTCTTCTCCTCAGACCACATAGGGAAATGCAAAACAATAAGAAGCATGACAAACACATGCTCCTTCGGTTATTTTTATCTGTAATAGCTAAAATGAAAGAAAGTTCTGGATTGAAATTTGGAGCCAGAGTAAACCAGGACTTTGCTAGTCTGAGTGTTGGCCAACAGCCCCGAAGCCACTCACAAAGGGAAAAATTATGGGACAACAGAAAGTACCTCTAAGGCCTCTGGACACCAAGAAAGTGGTCTATGGGTGACCAGAACAAAACCAAGCAATTATCAATATCCAGGGTATAGTATGAAGGAGTTGTTTTGTTTTGTAGATTAGTATCATCAGCTTCCTGAAGAGCTTTTTCCTTTACTAAAATGGACTATGAGAGGGACTAATTTAGGGGCAGTGTCTTTGGTTTTGAATTCTGCTGAGTGGCAGAGCATGTTTTGGTTGACAGAGGGCCCACAGCTCACTATGGAGCAATCACAAATGGCCCTACATGATCCCGACACACGAGGTTATTCCTGAGGGACAGGCAGCCTGGTGGACTGGATAAAGGCTACTATATAGTTTGTTTACCCTGAGAAAAGGGACCATCCGACTCCCCCTATAAATGCCACAGGCTCCTTTCATTTTTTTAAATTATTTTGTATTTTCTCTTCAAATTAGAGAATTTATGTTGATGTGTCTTTAAGTCCACTGATTCTCTCTTTTGTCATACAGTGAGTTTACCATTTCAGATATTGTACTTTTTCATCCCAGAGTATTATTTTATTACAGTTTTCATAAGTAGGCAAAGATTTTCTATCTTTTTACCTTTTATGATCATGCTTCCCTCTAACCTCTATAGCATATTCATAATGGTTACTTTAAAGATTTGTGCTTTTTTTTTTTCCTGGTAAATTCAACTTCTGCATCTTCTAGGCACTGATTTCTATCATCTAATTTTTTTGTTTGTTTATTTTGATTATGAATCACTTTTTCTGCATCTTTTTACATGTTTCTGTCTCTATGTATAATGATGTATTATTCTATGCTAAATGTTGAAGTACTTTGTAGAAATTCTGAATTATATTTTTTCCTTTAAAGAGCATCGTGTTGTGTTCTCGCACTCAATTGTCTTCCTGGCTGATTCATTTCATCCTTGAAGGTTAATTTTGTTTTTTGTTAGCATTGTGGAGGTCTCTTTTGGTTTTGTCCTTGGTCTTACAGAATGGCCCTTACTCGGTGACGTGTTTCTCATTTCCAAAGATATGACCTATCTAAGATTTCAACTGAATGGCCAAGGCCACTGAAATCTCTCTACTCTGGCTGGGCTGGACCTCTGAAGACCAGCACATGGTAACTTCCAGAGCCTCCACAGAGCTCTCAGACTCCTAGAAGCTCCTTTCTTTTGGCCTTAATAGTATTGTTCTGCTCATGCACAGCCTAACAACTCCTTCCCTTCCTATATCCTATTCTGCAAATTCTAACTGCTTCAGAATCCCATAAGGTTAGTCTCTTCTTCCCTTCAGCAAAAGTTTCCCTCTACTTGGGCTCCCCCACCTTGCACCATAGTAGGCGAAGCACCCCCACTTAAAGAACCAGGGAAAATAGGAGCTTAATTTTGGAGTGTCTTTTTTCTCAAGGAGTTTAGATACAGGCTTCCTGCTTCTTCGATGCATGAAAATAGTTGCCTCCTATGTTGTGTCCAGTTTTAGCGTGTATACAGCAGAAGGATAAGCCCAGTGCCAATTACCACGTCATAGCTGGAGGCTGAAGTCTCTTTAGAGCAGATCTATTTGACTGCAAGGTACATGGTTTTCCATTATACATTCCAAGCACTGTTATTATCTAAACCTTCCTAATACTGTAGACTCTGAAGTCTCCAGGAAACAATCTATTTCTTTATACCTTTTCAAGGGTCTAAGGGCCACCTGCACTTGTTGGCTGTTGGGCCCTTCTTCTATCTCAAAACCATCAGTGTAACATCTTCAAATCTACGTCACATCCCTCTGACACTCTGCTTCTGTTTTCACACTCTGACCCTTTGTTCTCTTTTTTAATATTATTTTTAATTTTTTTATTGAGGTATAATTGACATATACCATTATAATGGTTTTAAGCATAGAAAATAATGATTCAATATTTGTGTGCACTGTGAAACAGTCATCACAATAAGTCTAATTAACATGTGTCACCACACAGAGTTACAATTTTTGTTTTCTTGTGATGGGAACTTTTAAGATCTACTCTCTTAGCAACTTTCAAATATGCAATACAATGTTATTAACTATAGTACCATACTGTACATTACATCCCCATGACTTATTTATTTTATAGCTGAAAGTTTATACCTTTGAACCCCTTCACCAATTTCACCCACCCTCCCGCCCCCTGCCTCCTGCCTGTTCTCTGTATCAATGAGTTTTTTTTTTATTTTGTTTTGGTTTTAGATTCCCATATACATGATATCATATGGTGTTTGTCTTTCTCTGTCTGACTTATTTCACATATCATAATGTCTTCAAGTCCATCCAAGGTTGTCACAAATGGCAAGATTTCATTCTTTTTAATGGGTGAATAATGTTCTACTGTATGTTTGTGTGTGTGTGTGTGCATATATATATATATATATATATATACGTACACCACATTTTTTATCCATTCATCTATCAATGGACACTTAGGTTGTTTCCATATCTTAGCAATTGTAAACACTGCTGCAATGAACTTGGAAGTGCGTATAACTTTTTGAGTTAGTGTTTTCATTTTCTTAGAATAAATATCCAGAAGAGGAATTGCTAGATCACATGGCCTCTCTCTTAATTACTTTAGGCCCAACTGGATAACCAGGATAATATCCCCATCTTAAGATGCTTAATTTAATAGCATCTGCAAAGTCCTTTACGTCATATAAGGTAACATATTCATAGTTTCTGGGGATTAGGGCATGCTATATTTGGGGAGGGCATTATTCTGCCTACCATAAATATTTTTTAGATACTTCTTTGAATTTCTCCTCGGACGATCCACCATTATGACATGTGGAGATAAGATGATGACTCTCACCTAATGAAGTAAACAGTCACATCCCTATGGAGGATTTGGGCTCTTTTGGTGGTTACGAAGAAGTTAGACAAGGAAGTCTACCTTGTTTCAATCTCTGAACAAATGATTCTGTTCTGTTTCTTTCTCATTCTTTTTCAAGTAGTCCTAATAAGAGACTATCAACCTATAGAAAATAAGACAAAAGAAAAAATAATCTTCATATATAAGTTCCTAGGCTCTAGGCAAAAATACTTTAGTAATAAAAATCCCAAGCTGTGCAGATCTTTCTGAATGAGAGACATTGATGATTTCTAGATGTTCAGATCTACTACTGTTCCACTGAACAGCAAAATGTGGCCACCATGTTTACCCTTGCTTCCCAAGTTTCTGAAAGACTGTTGGAGCCTGTTTCCTTCCACCTGATCATTTCTTGCAGTGACTTACTTGTCCATCAAGCTGTTACGCTATAACCTTACCAGAATTTGGAATATATGCATGAATGCTATTGATATAAAGTACTATGAAGACAAATGCATTTAGTTGCAACTATACAAAAATTTGTATGGCTATAGAAATGCGACAGAAATTAAACAGCTAAAAGGGAAATATAGTAGGTAGCAAGATATTTTCTGCTTTATTTATTCATTTAACTTTTAATTCAAGAATTCTTGTTGGGCTCCTAATATGTGTCATACATTATGATGGATACTGGAGAATCAAATATTTAGAATACAATCTCTATCCTAAAGAAGCTGGCATTACCTGACCAGACAAACCACAACAACAAACAATTACAAAATATATGAGAGTTGTTATGAAGGCTTTCAACTAATGTATAATTGGAAATCAGAGATAGGGCTTTTAAGAAAGTCTGGGGTGTCAGATATAGAGACTCTGAATAAAACTAAATCTTAAAAAAACAGAGTGCTTCTCCAGGTGAGGTTAGGGAATGGTCTGTCAAACAGAGAACAGGAATGCACAAAGGTGAGGAGGTAAGTCACTATAGAGATAAACTTACATGCTTGTCATTGCAGATGACTGGAACAGACCCTGTGCGGTGAGGATTGGTAAATGACACTGTCAGGCAATTAAAATCATACAGGATATGTTCAAAACTTAGGTTTTAAATTATTTTCCTTAATATTATTTGTCCATTTTGATAATACATAAAAATAATAAAGGGAGAATTGCTGCTAAGTATGGGAACCATACAGCATGTCTCTTTTTGGTTCTCTGTGGCTCCTTAAATGGGAGGTGAGCTCTCTAGAACATTCCTTTAATCCTCACAGTACATTCTGCATTGTCTTGGAGCTAGAGTTGCATCTTGATCCATAAAGACATTCATTCTCTTCCATTGGATTGATACCTGGGAAGAACAAACTCCTGAAGCTAAGGAACACCATTTTTATGATTTTACTAATATTTAATTCCATGTTTCATTTGGAAGTCATATGTGTCATTTTCTACATATTTTGTTGGAACTAAAACAACTGTTCCTAGTACCCATGTAAACAGGTGGTATTATCAACATTCACTTATTCTTTGAAAAATCCACTTTCTGTTGGCAATCTTCTCACTCAACCCCCAAACTAAATATAAAGCATTAGAAAATAAAAATTCTTTTGAATGCTGTAGTGTGAATTGGTAATTGAAGGTTTTCTTCATATAGTGGAAAGAGGTCAGACTGTAGAGGCAGACAGATCTGGTTTTGAATCCCAGTTTTGTTACATAATGTATGACTTTCAGCAAATTACTTCACCTCACAGAACTTCAGTTTCTTCATCTCTAAATTGAGGATAATAATGTCTACCTTGTTTGGGTATTGTGTGGAAGACAAATAATATGTGGACTGCTCATAACATTAAGTAGGATTCAATAACTGGTAGCTATTATTATAATTATGGTCATTTCCCACATTGAAGAATTTTGTCTCTTTCCCCTAAAAAGTTAATCTCTACTCCCAGCTCTAAAGTATTCTCATAAACTTGAAGAAGTGGGCAGTCACTGAAGTAATTACATACATACACTTTCCTTCTGCCAGCTATTGCTAGTGATTAAATGTATTTGCATATGTAAATTAAAACACTGTGTACTCATTACTTTAAATATGTTTTTCATTAGGTAAATGAAATGCTTATTGAAGATGATATAAGGCTAAAAGCAGAATATTGTCAAGACAAGTTACAGGATGGATTTTTTTACATTTATATTTTAAGTATGGCAACGCCATTTTACTTTTAATCATGTAGTACATATATATATTCACTGTATTCAATATTTTTCATCAGTACACATACTGGTCTATAAACAAATTACATTAACAATTATGGTTCTTCTAGCTGCTTTAGAGGTATGATTTAAACTTTCTTTAAATGTTGTTTTAATTACACAAGGATGAATTAGGTATTTTCTCTTTTATTCTTGACCACAGGCCAAAGCAGAAATGAAGACAAAGTTGGAAAATGCCCACTTTGAAAACTGAAAGCAACAAAAATCTATTTTAAAGAAAGCACAACAGATTACCCATCAGCAGAGCATCTCTACCACCGAGATTTGAAAATTTTCCAAATATTATTACAGTGAGTGGAATAGCTGGTTTCCATCTTTTCTTGCAACACCTCAGTCGACATCTCTTCCCTACTAATTCTTTCTCAGTGTATGCACATCTTCATTCACCTTCCCTGTGACTAAAATAAACAAGCAAGGTCGTTTTCTGGTTCCCCTCGCCTGCTCCCAGATGACTGCCCAAAGTCTTTCCTGATGATCTTCTATACACTTTCACAAATACATTCTGGCTCTATGTTCATGCTTTTCTCTATCTCAACTCTCAGAGCCATCCACATTAACTCCTTCCAATTTCCCATGACTCAACCAATGAGTCCTCAACTCACCTGTGCTCCCTCTGCCTTCTCATCTTTCCATGGCTTTTCCCATCCTCAATCTTCACCATTCAACAGTTAAAGACTGATTCTGGTTGGAGAATAAAAATGTGAAGAAGAGCCAATTATTTCTTATTACTTTAATTAATACATTTAACGCCTCCAAGCTCCAATACAAATTTCTTTTTGCTGTTGGCTGTGAGATTCACTGCCTGTTCTTGGGTCTTTTTTTATGGACCTGAATATCCTCATGTGCACACCACATTGTCCTGTTAATAGTGGTCATTTTCTTGGCGTTTTAATAATTTCCTAATGGTGATTTCTTGGACTTTGCCATCCCAGTATGAGGTTATCTATCAAAGCCTTATCTCAGAACATTAAGGATTTCATTTAAGCAGTAAACACACATTAAAGAGGAAAGAAAGAAGAGAGGAGGTGAATCTTTAGGTTGTCAATAAAGAACAGAGAATGAGAGACCCAGGGAGAGTGTGTGTTTTCTCCCTCAAGCTGCTGTCTGAATTCACACTACTTGCTCCATCGAGATTTATTCTCCAGGATGTTAGGCTGTAAAAAGACTATTAAAATTGTTTGATTATGCAATATCTGAGTCTGGTGAGTCTTTCCCCTTGGATTTCCTTCACCTAGGAAAAGGAGGTCTTTTCTTTTTGTAATACTTTCTTCTACTTCTCTCTCATCTAAATCCACCCCACTTTTCTCTGGATTTTTTACTTCTGATTGGATTTCAGTCTGCTCAGGCATCAAAAGGTATCATAGAAATGCACTGCCACTCAAAAGCTTTTCTTGTTCTTGCTGCATGTTCTGAAGCAAAGGCAACACAAGCTGTACTTGAGTGATGCTTGGGCAAAAAATCTAGCATACCACAAAGGATTCTGTATACATGCTGTTATTTCAGGGGCTCGATAATTCCTCTATTGTTGTTGTTCTTAAATTCCAAATATCTCAAGTATTGATCCAAAATATTTTGGATCTGTGTAGCACTCTAAAACAGCCTAAAAGTTCCTAAGGGGTTGTTCTGTCCTTACTGGACTCTCATGATGACAATATTAAAAAAGGAAAAAATGTGGAAGCACATCCTAAAATGTTTTGTATGGTGCAAGGCTTCCTCTTACAGCTTCACACAGGTAGTACGACTCCTGTGCATTCTCTCTGGAAGATGGGGTGTGAAGTTTTCACAGATGATCAATAGTCCAGAGTCAACTTTGGTCAATGCCAGAGGCACACAAAAGATCGGGCACTTGGAAACGAGATAAGCGAGATTTCTTTGAACAAGTCTCCTAGAAGTGCAAATGTATGGACTGTTCTTCTGTCGTGCCAATTTTTCAGCATCCCTAGGCACAAAAGTCTAGGTCCTCTGCTATCTCTAATTCTGGAAATATATTTGTTGAAAACAGTTGATCCTAACTGTGTGTTAGGCTCCCCAAAGATGTTGGCTGCTTTCCTGCCCTCACATGAGTCTGTTTGGTTTTCATATTCTCTATTTTCCAAAACTTTGGTGAAGACACAAACAAGGTTATATCTAATATCCTCTAATCCAGAAGGCCTTCACATGCCACTGCTGAGCTCTGTATTATTTCTAAGAATCAGGACATTTTGGTCTGCTAGAATTTCTACCTGGATTTTTTTAAATGATGGAATCTTTGCAGATTTTAGAGTCAAAATGATTCAAATTTTCCTCTCAGGTTAGCTTTTCATCCCATGTGAAGTTGGACCCGGTATGTAAGCTCCTGAAACTCAGACAATGTAGCTAGGGATTATCCAGTAGGACTATAGAGAAAAAGATTTATTTGGATGATGTGGCTGCCAGCCAGAGTCCTGGATAAGAAGTTTGTGGTCTTTCATTTACATTTTCCCTCTAACATAGATTCTAAATGTCTTTGAATGATTTTCTTCACGTATTCCTTCTTTCATTTATTTGATCATAATTTATTAAATGCCAACTCCACACTAAGGACATAAGGATAGGATTACTTTCTATAAAAAGCTTATAGTCAAGACATAAAACAGCCACTTTATCAAACATGTATAGTAGACTGTTGAGTCAGCCAATTACTGTAAGAAAACAAATGGCGCAGTCAATTTAGGGTAATTTGAAGAGGGTTGATTTACAAAGGGATATTTATAGAGGTGCAGTGAGGGGGAAAAACAAGGATAGTTCAGTATCCTGCAGCCTGTAATAGCACAGCTGTCATCACCCGAAAAGATGAGAGGAGGGAGTGCTTCACAGAAAGTGAAGGAAAGAATTGCAAAGAGGAGGCAGCCTTCACAGAAGCCTTTGGTCAAGGGCAAAAAACGGTCCAAAATGACTTTGAAAGGAGGAAGCCAGGAGGGCCTAAAAGAAGATGTCATTCTTCTTCCAGTCCCTTGAAATAAGTCCCCATTGGCCACAGCCAATCAGAAGACAGAGGATAAGAGAGCCCATTGATAACATCTGTGCAAGTTAGCCACCAGAGAGTGAGCTGAAGAAAGAAAGGCGATGAGTTGATCGAGTATGCAAGAGAAGCATCTTTTGTCGTTTACCCTTTTTACTTTTTAACATCCTAACTTTCCTTTCACGTAGGGGAAAAGTTCGTAAAAAAAATAAACAAATAAGTAAACTTCTATTCCAGTCTCTATGTTATAAGAAACAGATCATTTTTGTCTGACTGATGCCTGAATCTTAGATCATTTACTACTGATGATCTTGACAAAAAGTAATGGGGATAGGCATAAGAGAAAGGTGGAATAGAAATGTTAAGTAACATAAAATGCATATGCTACATTTAGTGCATGATCTTGTACAACATATATATTTATTAGGATCACATACACCATCACATATCAGAGATATTTGTGTATGCTGCTGCCGAAATATTAGGAGGTCCACTAAGGATTTACATCTCTTTATTTATGGTGTACAGAACAGAGTTTGGCAACTTATCTTTCACTTTGAAAGGGATATAACATCATGCTCCAGACCCGTACATCCCTGGAAATTCTGTTGACATGACATCGCCCTTAACTTTCTCTGGGTCTGTCTCCCACTTGATGAGTTTAGCAGTAAAATATCACTTAGCAATGCTACACAACAAGTAACCACAAACACTCAGGGCATAAAACAATAAGCATCTATTTCTTACTAAGTTTACAAATCAGTTGGTGTGGCTCCACTTTAGTCTGTGCCAGCTTCAAAGCGCAGACTCTGCTACGCAGTTCTCCCAAGCTCCTCTGGATCTAGCGTGCCAGTGGGAGCATGTCCTGGTGATGGCAGAGGGGCAAGATAACAAGGAGATGCACCAAGGCCTCCTAAGCCTTAGGTGAAAACAGACACACTGTCATTTCTGCCTCCACGCCATTGGTCAGAGTAAGCGACGCGGCTGAGTCTAATGACAACAGGTAGCAAAAAATATTCCACGTTTATTGGAGGACACAAAAGTCCCATGGCAAAAGGCTTAGAAAAAGGGAGGGGTAAGGATTTGGACCAATAATATAATCTACCACAAGGATCGAAATGGAGTATAATGTCATCAGTGGCATGGGCTAGCATTAAGTTCTATGGGATATTAAGAAGATTAAGATCAATTCAGACGATGATAGGACGTAGAGGTTGGAATGTTGAAGTAGCCCTGGGATGTGACACAAAAAATAGTATACTGCTGTCCTTTCCATTAAAACCAAAGTTACTTCTCAATTTCCTTAATGAAGGTAAGATCTTAGACCTCTTATGGTAGATAGGCAATGTCTTCCTGTACTGCTCAAACTAGGTTGTGTTGAGATGTAACCATCTTTGCCAGGATCAGAGGCAGAAAGATGATACAGGTAAGCTCATGAGGCAACTTTCCAGTTGCAACTCTTAAAAGGATCTTTTGCAGGTGACAGTGGCTTTCCTCAAATGAGCAAAGAGCTGCTTCCGCCAGTAAGGAGTTTACAGAGGAATTTGGAGTCTCAAGCTTTCAGCCCCATCCATGTCTTCCCAGATATCTCCACCTCTTTTCTCAAGCTCTCATGTATTTCCTTGACGTAGTGTCTGCTCACTCCTCTGGAGTGACTGGAGTGAGTTGGTGCAACTTTTATCATTATTGTCTTGTCTGCAACTCTCATCACTGTACCCTGGACTTGCTCTAAACCGTTTCTCTCATGTGGCTGCAAGAAACAAGAGCCTTTCTCAAAGCTACCATGAAGTCCTAAAGTTTTCATACATGTTCTTAGTTATCTGTTCATAGATTTTATTTTCTCTTTGTTCCTACGGATACTCACTAGGGTTATTAGAAAACACACGATTCCACAAGTTTTCTAATTGCTGTTCATGCCATAGCAACTAATTATCACCTTCAGTGATCCCCCAACATCTTGTCTTCCACCTGCTTTACATCTAACATCACCACTGGTGGTGTTGGGATTAATCATGATGGGATTGTATACAGTGGATAACTCATATTCCACCCCCTCCCCAAAATTAGATTAACTTTGTAGCCTTGAATATATGACTAACTCAAGTTCAAAATCTTATTGTAAATGTCTGTTTCCTGAAGTTTCTTATGATCCTAGTCAAGGTCTCAGTAGAAAACAGATGGCATGTTCAAATTAGGACCATTTTTTTAAAGGTTTGTTTACCAGAGGCTGTGGTGTATTAGAGAGTGTTAACAATTCTTTGAAACTCCTTCATTGAAAGAATTTCCCCTCTCTTTGAATTTTGGCTAAATTGCCACTACTTTGATCAAGAGGGTATGGCATAAATGACACTATTTGAGTTCTGGGGCTAGCCTTTAAGAGGACTAAACCACCTTAGTTTATCCAAAACCCTAAACCACCATGCAAGAAGTAAGACTAGCCTGCAGGAAAGACCACCCAGATGCCCTGAGACCACCCTAAAAGAGAGAGGGGCACAGTCAGCCTAGCTATCCAACCATCTGAAGAAAGTGCCAGACATGTTAGTGAAACCTTCTTAGATAGACCTCCCAGGTGAGACCAGCTACCAGGTTAACGCCATTGGATAAAGCCACGTGGGGCAGAAGATTTGGTCAGCCATGCCTTGCCCAAACTTCTGACCCACAAAACTGTGCACGATGACATGACAGTTGTTGTCATCCACTAATCTTGTGGGTAGCCTGTCATGCAGCACAGACAACAGGAATTCAATTTAGTACTAGGAAAGAGGTCGCTATTCTAACAAAACACAAGATTAAGTGACATTGGCTTGGGACAAGTCATAGCATGGAAGCTGGAAGGAACTCAGGAGATTCAGTGCAAGTTGGAACGGCCTCCTGGAGCCTGACCGTGGAGGTTCTGAGGACATCTGGAAAATATTATTGGAGGCTGAAGAAAAACAAAGTTATTTTTGAGTTGTAACAATAGGCTACAGTCTTGCCTATGGGAACATGGAAAATATGAAAGATATTTCACAAACTTGTGGAGGTTGATGGAAAAAGTTCTTCTAAAAAGTTAGAACTTGCTTGTTTTAGCTACTGATGAGAACAGAGAGGTAGGAGAAGACGGAAACTAAGAGGAATTTTTACTTATTTTAAAGCAGAATTTAGTAAATATATAGGGGGCCAGGGATGGTCTTTAAAGCTTGCAAAAGGCTCTCAAAGTAAGAATTGGCCTCAAGGCAAAATTCAAGTCAGAGTAGTAAAGCATGATCTGAGGCTAAAGATAAAGTCAGAATGTGGCTAAAAGACCCCTATGAAGACCCAAGAAAGATTCAGCTTTCTAAGAATATTAAGGAAGCAGGTGGTTTCAGTTATAAATGAGGGCATCTAATAATATTAAGCACAGTGTCCCTGTTATGGGTTGGACTGTGTTCCCCAAAAATTGGTATGTTGAAGTCCCAAGCCCCAGTACTTCAGAGTGTGGCTTTATTTGGAAATAGTTGGTTGGAAATAGAAATATCAGCATTAAGGATGTTCCAGGAAGGGCTCAGAAGGAAATGAGGAACATATAACAGGAAACTAAAGGAAAGGGACCTTTGTTATGTAACATCAGAAAATTTAGCAGAATTATTTCTGCAGTTGTGTTGAAAGAACTCATGAGTGAGGAATGTAAATATATAGCTGAGGAGATTCCCAAGCACTTCTGGAAGGTTCTGCTTCGTTTCTTCTTCCTACTTATGGGAAAATGTGAGAGAAGTAAATTGAAGGAAGAATTGTTGAACAAAAAAGAAACAGGATCTAATGATTTTGAAAATCTCCAGCCTCTTCAGATAACACAAACACTAAAAGGAAAATGCTAGAAGGGAAAAATTATTTCCAAAACATGGCGTAAGAGAAGACTGAATGTTCCACGTTCTTTTATGTGATGGGCAGTCAGGTGTGGCCACAAGAGGATACACAGGAGAGGCTCAAGAAAATAAAGTTGATTATACTCACAGGTCCTCAAAAGAGGGGTCACCATGTGCCACACAGGCTCACAGGGAAAGCACCAGGTTTGGTGAGCAGGCAGAAGAGAGAAGCAAGGGGAAAGTTTAGGCCAGAGCCTTTACTGGGATTTCTGCAGGAAAGACAAGGCAAGACAGAGCAAACATCTCAGGCATGGACTCTGGGATACAGGGGTGGTCTCTAGTCACCTAGTACCTGGACCTGAGATGATTAAGGCAGAGAATATTGCCTCCTGGCATGAAATAGCCAGATAGAGGAGATAAGCTCTAGATTGGCTAATTTGCATATCAAAGAACTGCCCCTGGCTGAGCATTTGCTATCTAGAAGAATTGGCTAGCTCTGGGAGCGGATGGATCTCCCCAGCCAGAAAGGTTTTTGACATGTCAAAACATCATAATATCCAGAACATAAAAAATATAAACAGTACACTGAATGTGTGATGCTACAAACTTTTGCAAAAGCCTCAGAAAGATCGAAAAGATTTGTGAGTGTGGTTTTCGGCTAATGGAGTGAAACCCAGTAAAATCTTGAGACCCCCAGTGTTCTTGAGGAATTTTTTTCATCAGAAATATTGCTGACCTGGACTGAAAGTGACAGAGAGAACTTGAAATGAAAGGAGGCTTTTAGACCACTAAAATTCTATCAGCAGCAAGCAGGCTGATAAAACCACTCAGCTTCAAACACTTGCTACTTTTCATGAGAAAGGAGGGACTCAGAGAGTGGAAACAAGAGCCCAGAGGGCAGAGCCTAGAGACCCAGTGAATTATTCCTAATCTTTAAAATTGAGTCAAGAAAAATCTCACTGTTTACCCAGCTGTATTGCAGAATTTTCAGGAAGAGGCTACTCCTTTTTACTTTCTATTTTTCCCCCTTTTGAACTGGAATAGCTATAACAGTTATCCTATACTTGGCTCACCACCGGGAGTCAAGTATACTGGGAGTGTTATGGATAGATAAATTGACTCTTTATTTTCACAAGCCCACAGATGGAGACAAATTTTGCCCCAGAAGCTGAATTTAAAGGATTACTCACCAGAGTTTCATCTTCACCTGATGCAGATGTTTTGGATAAAGAGTAATGAGTTCTTGGACTTTGAGCTGATGCCATCATAGCATGAGACTCTTTGAGAACCTTTGGAGAGGAAGTTAATGTACTGCTCATTTTGGAGGGGTATAAATCATAGGGGAACTTGGGAGGACTGTGATAAGCAAACTTCTAAGGTGGTCCCTGATTCCTGCCCTCAGTGTCCATGCTCTATACAATCTCATACCTTTGAACATGATTGGGACTTGTGAATATGATGGGAAGTTTGTTAAATAGCAACAGAAAACTAATGCAGCAGATACCAGCCTAGTTTCTAAGAGGCTGTTTTCATTTTAGTCTATTTAAGCCCAATAAGAAAGGATCTATTCAAGCCACGTAAGATCCACCATGTAAGAAATCTGACTGCTGACGAATAAATGACAAGCAATGGCAATGAGATATATTTGAGTATATGAGAAAGCCATTTGGTTTAAAACTAATTCGACCTGACCTTGTTATTCCAGAAAGGCCTGATGTGGCCTGTTGAACATACGTTGTACATCTGCTTTAAACATTTACAATGTCCCAAAGACAAGAATGATGCCCTTAAAGATAGGGATGTAGCTTCCCCCCAATATTGGCATTTCTTTAAGGCTAAGCATCTCTTCCTGGAAACTAAAGATTGCTTACTGACCTGCTATGTTCACCTGTGACCACCAACTTCTTATGCTACCAAAGTCATCTCCTGACTGCTGCAGAAGGGATATTCCTGTCATTTGTGATGTGTGCTCTTTGTTCCAAAATGGTATATAACCACTCTGCCCACCTCCACTTCTTTAGTGCCCTTCCTTCCTTGGGGAAGGAAGGCCCCTGGGCTATAGTCCTCAGACCTGGCGCATAATAAACTCACCTCAAATTTTGATTTATACATTCATTATGGATTATTTATACCAACATTTCACCACTGGAAAGAGAAGGTGGCAATGCCCTGAGACCACATGGAAAACAGGAAGGACCTGTTTGAGCCCAACCTTCTGGTTGACTCTATGAGTGCTCTGGAGATATTAGTGGAGCACTCTTGGACATTCTAGAGCAGTCCAGCCTTCAGCCTTCATCAAATGAACCCAGTCAATTTACATGAGGCAGAAGAATTGGTCAGCCAAGTCCTGCCAGAATTCCTAACCCAAAACTTTATGAGAAAAAGTAAAACATTTGTTGACAAAATCACCAAATTTGGGAGAAGTTTTCTCACAAAATGAATATCTTGAAGAGGAGTTATTTACAGAAATATGAATGTGGTATGATCATAAGAGATAAAGCCATAAGCCAAAGCTACTGAGCAGCAGGCTTATAAAATCACCATGCTAAAGGGATGAGGGAATAAAGATTTAGTATAATCCTATGGTGAGTGTTGTTTATAAGAGACCACCTTGAAAGAAGTACTGATTTGGAGTTGAAGAACATGGTCAGACTAAGAGGAACCCATAGGAATAAAGCCCCCAACTGCCTTCTCCTTTCTTCGTCTGATCTCTTGCCATGGCTCCCAATTGGTGAGTGCTTCAGAAACCACAGATATGATAGCCCCTTGTAGTTTACACAAGTCAGCCTTCTGGGGCAGAAATTATGGTGGAGATAGGTGAATAGTACCTCTGCTGGAGCTTAGGGAAGATGTCCAGTCAACTGTAATCCCTGCTGTGATGGAGGTAGACCTACGACGTGTAGATACTAAAGATCAATGAATGCATCTCAGGGACTGGGGATTCAATTGGCTTTCTTGAGGCTCTGTTGCTTAAAAGATTGCTAAAAGTTGTATAAGCAAAGAGTTAAGGAGGAGACAATTTATAAAAAGAGAACAGCAGGAAAACTCATGGAGAAAAAATAAAAATACCACATTTTATGATAGTTCTGGGTAATTAGAGCAGGGCAATTAGCAGTAGCATTTACCACAAGACACCGTTACTGTTTTTGTTTATTGCTAAACCACTTATTGACAAAATAGGCTGAGCGTAGAGTTTTTCAACAATCTACCACACCCCATCTGTCATGTAATTGGTATTTTCAAAGCTTGAACTTCAGCAAATAGAATTATTTGGGGACACTCTCTTGCTCTTGATCTGATACTCATTTATTCTATCCTCCTCTCTTTCCTAAATGGTTTGTTTGTAAATCAACATTTAAAAAAAGGAAAGAAAAGACACAACAGGATTCATTGGGAAAGAAAGTCAATACTGTGATCAGAGATTCAGGTAGGAGTTGGGGAACAATTTACTAATCTAGACCTTTCCAGCAGAACAGCACTTGTTATGCGATTTTTGTTGGGTCCCTTTCACAGTATTCATGAGATGTCCCACTTACTGAGCAGGATGGCGGGTCCATCGTCACATGCTGAGCCGAGGAAGCAAAACAGATACTACATCTGTAGAATGAATGCAACAATCACAAATTAACTAGATTCCCTTTTGGAAGATAAACGTTAGATAAAAATTGTTTTTCTGCGCCAGGGTACTGATGTGGGGGGAACACAATAGGAGACACCTCGTTTGTTGAGCCAAAGGTACGACGAAGTGAGATCTGTGTTTGCAAATACTCCACTTTACATGTGGCTTCCATTAAAAGCCATAAAAGCTTTTCCATCCTGCCAGATTTAATAAACACTTCTGTCTAGTGTTTGTGGTCAGATGCAAGAAGGCAGTGACTTGCCTATCTGCTTAGGGGCTATTTTCTGTCATCGTCTTTCAGCTGCTACGAGTCTCCAATGGCAAGAAGCCAAATATTCAGCATAAAATTATTTGTAGGACAAAACAGTCACAAAAGGCTTGGGCTGTTAACAATGACTGTGATTGCTCCCTTAAAGAAGCAAACTGGGGTTGTTCTAGGGGTTTGCTGAGTGACGTTAGCTGAGAGCACTGAAAGAGTTCTTTAAAATTGATTTTTTATGCATTTTTTTATACTTTAACATTCCTTATCTATCCAGATATTTAGAATACTGGTGACTCATACCATTTATCATTGGAAGGGACAACATGCTTTCAACCCTCCCATCACTTGAAGGCGAGAACAATGTCTTATTTTAAATTAGTTTTGAGTGACACAAGTAATAGACTAATTTCTTTCTCCTGGTAAACAAACCCAACCATAAAGAATACATAATGTACAAGCACAAGCTATCCTCACACACTTCCCCACACGTTGTCCCTCCCCTTTCTCCAGAGATGACCACCATTATCAATTTCCTATGAGTAGAGGCAGATCTGGAGAGCCCTGAAGGCTTCCTCTCCTCCACCTTATCAGTCATTATTTAGTGCAGCAGATCTTAGTCAGCCCCAAGAGAAGTGGATGTCAAAGTCAGCCGATGAGCTTCCAACGTTTCTCCTTTCTACCAAGACCAGTTGCCCCAGTGGGATGCTTTCACTGTGATCTCTTCTTTGACTAGATGTTCCATGAAACCCCTTCCAAATTTCCTAAAAATTTGTAGAGTGATATGGGGTATAGTTCTCTTTCCTGGACCCTTTCCCATGGGGCATCAACATCAGGACTAACCACAACTTTCTGTGGGATTCTCTACGGACTGATTTTCCCCAATAAACTTGACTTTATATTTAGATTGTGTGGCACTAGATGTGTATGTGTGTGCATGAAGTGTGTATTTTTTCAAACATTCTCCATATTATTTATCTCTATATTTCTAAATCTATATCTAACCATAATAATGTAAAAGAACATACAAGTATATGTATGTATACAGTCATGCGCTGCTTAACAAAGGATTGGTTCCAAGAAATGCATTATTAGGTGAATTCTTTGTTGTGTGAACATGATAAAGTACACTTGCACAAACCTAGATGGTATAGGTTACTACACACCTAGGCTATATGGTACTAATCCTATGGGACCACCGTGGTATATGCGATCCATCATTGACCACAATGTCATTATGTAGCAGTTGACTGTATATGTATATATGTATATATATATATATATATATATATATACAAGTGTATATATTGCTTTTATGTTATTATGGTTTTATTTCTTACATAAATAGATTTAATGTAGCATATTCCCACCAGCTATGTTTTGGAGTATCCTATATTCACATCAACCAGCACTGTGATACTTTATGTTTTTTCCAACCTGATGAGAAAAAAACAAGCACATCCTCTTTTGTATTTCCCTGATTGCCAGTGAAGTTGACCACACAGCCTACTAGTGGACATATTGATTTTTTCTGTGAAATTTCTCTCATTCCAATTGACCATTTCTTAATAAGGTTTATTATCAGTGGAAATAATAGGGCTAACAAATTTTCCCAAAGTAATTTATTTACTAGAGCATTCTTTCCCCATAGAACTGAACGATCAAGGTTGCATATATTGCATTCTTTTGTGTCAGCAGATACGATTCTCTACTCTATGTTCAGTGCTACTCATATATTTATCCTTTCCTGTGCCAGTGCAGCTATGTTGCAATTACTCCAGCTCTTAACATATTTTCACAGCAGTAGTACTTGTCAGACCTCATCCGTCTTCTTGATTAGAGCATCCACAGAGTTTCATATGTAGTATACGTTTAACCATCCAAGTTCTTAGGATATTTTGTTGGAACTTTAATTGAGATTGAAATAATATTCTTCAATTCAGTAGTATAGTGTTATATATTAGGGTATTACATAGCTGTTGTTAATTTACTCTTATCTAGATTAAATTTTTATTTTAGTTATAATCTTTTCATCTTTTACATTTCAAATTGGTCATTGCTGGTATAAATCAAATATATACATTTATATACTATATTTGTATACTATATTTATGTATATATTTATATATAAACTATACTATGTATATATTTATATACCATACTCTATATTATACTATTTATGTATAAAGTATATGTTTACAAATACTTTACTTATCTAGTATGGAGACATCTCATTTTAATAGTAGTTTTCTACAAAGATAATCTTTTCCTCTTCAAATAATTGAAGTTTTCCTACCTTTGTGATATTTAGTCTTTACTTTTTGCTTTTTCTTTCCTTGTCATATTTGCGTAAATATCTAATACTAAAATAGCAGTGGTAATATCTTTTCCCCTATTTTAACATAAAGTTTTTATAAAACTTGAATAAAACATTTTTACAAGAGACAGTTTTTTAAACCTCTTGTAGAAAGTATAGAGTAAGAAGGTTCCTGTGTTCCATATCCAGGCAATACTTTGTATTTTCCAGCTCTCCAATTATTGTCAACTGATGAATATACAATGCTATTATATTGATCATAGACCTAAATGCAGAACACAAAACTATAAAACTTCTGAAAAGAAATATAGAAAAAATCTAATGACCTTGGATTTTGCAATGAGAACTTAGATAAAACATCAATAGCTCATGAAACAACTCATGAAAGAAAAAAAAATTAGGCAATTTTGACCTGATAAAAGTTAAAAACTTCATCTCCACGATAAACTTAGTAAAGAAAATGAAGAGATAAGCCACACAGTGGGAGAAATTATGTGTAAAACATGTGTTTGTCTAAGGACTCATATCCAAAATGTATAAAGAACTCTCAAAACTCAACAATAAGAAAACCATGACTTCATTTAAAAACGCATAAAAGACTTGAACATCCACTTCACCAAAGAAGATATATACACCTTTACAGGGCTAATAAAAAGGCTAAAATCAAAAATTGTGACAACATCAATTGCTGGCAAGGATGAGGAGCAATAGGAAGTCTCATTTATTGCTGGTAGAATGAAAAATGATACAGCCATTTTGGAAGACAGTCGATAGTTTCTTGTGAAGCTAAACATTGTCTTACTATACGATCTGGCTTTTTTGTTTTTAGAAATTTGCTCAACAAATTTGAAAATATTCAGATACTTGAATGCCAATGTTTATAGCAACTTTATTCATAATCACCACAAACTGGATATATCCCGTATGACCTTCAATAGGTGAATGAACCAACAAACTTGGTATAGCACATAAGGTGAATGTTGAATAACTTACTTGCAAGCTAATGAGTTAGGCTACCATCTTTTCGTGGATGCTGGCAGAAGATCTAAGATCCCTGGTCTGGAGACAAAGGACTTCACTGTCATGACACAGCAGTCAGCATGAGTTTCATATTTGCATTGGTTACCCTTGATCTCAGGTACCACGAAGACAACACAGTGCTGTTCAGGTGGATGCTATGCATGTAATGAGTGTATCACAGCTAAAGAACCTTAAGCTTAGGAAATCTAATATTTTATAGTGAGATGTAAAACAAATGACCCAAGCTTTGCCCTTGATAGAGACGATGTTTTTAATATACTGGATAGCAAACAAATCTATGCTCTGCTCTACAGGTAAATGTTATGTTTATCTGTTCTCTATAGAGGCACGGTTGAAAAGGTGTCCAGACTAAAGTTGCCAGTGCCTCTGCTCATAAGACTGCAGAAACAAGAGGGCCCCATGGACAACTGACTCAAAACAAACAATAATTTAAGCTATACAAACACTTTATTCTTCTCAATTATATGTTTGTATTGGCTTTACATTGCCAGCTTGTCTAATAATAATTCCATTTCTGGGTTATCTTTGACTCTCTTACTTTTTATTCCTAAGAAAACTTGCACAAAACTATTCTTATTTCCCATATGTGATATCCTTCTTTACAATAACAATTTTATTCTTTTTGAAATATATTGAATTTGCTATTTTAACTCCCTTTTCTCATATATCAGTTTGATTGCTAAGGTTGTTGCCTTTCTTTCATTTTATAATTTTTTGTAATGTTTTGTGATCCTTTGTTGTGTGTTTATCTTTTGTTTGGTATTCACTGTTTTCCTTTCTGTTCATATTACATGTTTTTTCTCAACCCTGGGCACAGCAATCTTGAAGGGTCACTATGTGGCCTATACAGATTAAGTGCTATTGGTTTATTTATTTGCAGTGAAAAATCCCCATTTCCTTTGAGTATTGTCCTGCCTTTATGTCTGGTGCTCAGAATATATTTTTTGTCCTAAAGCAAAATCTCTGCTTCCTCCTGCTTGTCGTAAGTTGCGAAGGAAGAGAAATTCACACTCCTTGCATCTTTGCATTAATATTTTAAAAGTAAAGTTTTAGACATTTATCCTCCTAAATGCTCTTATCATACCTGTGTTTTTGGTCATAGCTCTTTCCGACAAGTAGAATATATAGGAATCTGGTATTCCAGGCATTCTTTGTATTTTTTTGTTTGCTGATGCTATATTTTATTTTATTTCCCATGATTTTATGGATTTATTTGCTTTTAAATGCCTAATGTTAAAAGTGTGCACATGCGTGTGTATACGTACACACATACCCATATATTCCAATAATTATTAGGGATTTATGACAAGAGGATAAGTTTCACAGTTAAATCCAACATCATCAAAACTTTGACAACATTTTACTTGTATGTATATTTTCCACACTTCTTCAGCCCATGATATATATTTAATAATAAAATTTTTTTCATCATAGCTACATGAAGAACAAAGGTAGTGGTATTAGTAGCTTCTTCATGGATAAAACAGTTTATTGTGAACATTAAATCATATTTCTGTTTCTTGGAATATTGGTGACAAGATACCCAGAAAAATATTTCCACTAGAGAACACATAAAAATTCTGTATGAACTAGGAAAGAGTCTCTATATCAATATCTATTTCCAAAACCATTTTATGTATGGAAATCCATATCTGTAGATAGAAATTCCTCAGTGGCTAGAAAGCAAGTTTGAATCTGGAGAGGTGAGACTTCTGCTGTGATTGACCTTGCTGACACAGGCTGATCAACCATGGCTAAAGCCAGGTGTCAACACGTCCAGGAAGGCAGCAGACAAATGTGTTTTTAATCGGAGGTCTTCAGTCAGAGAAAAATGCTTGCAAACACCTGCTTCGTTCTTAGCTTTTGGTAAATTTGGAAAGAAGAGCCAAGTCCAAAACAGTGGTGAGGCAACATGCTGTACAATGTATCTGACAGAAGAAAAAAACAAAATACAACATAGAAGGATGGACTTCAGTCCCAGGCCTTCTGTGAATTTCCATAAGGAAAAGGAGCTCAAAATTTAAAAAATTCCAAGACCCCCAAGGAAACATGTCACCATGAGCAAGAGTCAGCAAAAATAACAGCCTGCTGAATTGGGCTTGCAAAACCTTGAAACATTGGAATTATCAGATATAAAATATAAAACAATGATATTTAATAAATATAAGGAAATTGTCTTCGTTCCTTCGGGCCACTATAACAAAATACCACAGATTGAGTGGCTTCAAAACAACAGACGTTTATTTCTCACAGATCTGGAGGCTAGAAGTGCCAGATCAGGATGCCAGCACAGTCAGGTCTGCCGCAGGCTCTCTTCTGACTTGCAGACCCGCCACCTTCTCACTGTGCCCTCCCATGGGGGGAAGGGCTAGGGAGCTCTGTGAGGTCTGTTTTATAAAAGCACTAATCCTATTCATCAGGGCTCCACCCTCAAATCTTAAGCATTTCTCAAAGGTCACAGCTCCCATGTGGCATTAGGATTTCAACATATGAATGGGGGAGGGGACACACAAACATTGAAACCATAGCAGAAAGAGAAGACAGAATTGGAAATACGACTAATGAAAAGACACTATTGACTTTCAAAGGGGTACATTATTAAAGAAATACACATTTTCTAAGGATGAAAAAGTATTAAAGTTATAATTATAAACTCAATGAATATTTTGCAGCAGATTAAACATAGAGAGAAATTAGAAATTCAGAAAACTGGGGAAATTATCCAGAATGCAACAAAGAAAAACACTTATGAATATGAACTAGAAATAAGGATATATAAATGAGAGATGAAAAACTCAAATTTAGCTCTAATTTGATTTTCAAAGAGAGACAATAGAAAGAATAGAGGATACGTAACTATTTGAAAATAAAATGAAAGAAAATTTTCTTTATTGAAAGTGACCAAACCAGAATTCCGATGGGTACTAAGCAGAATAAATGAAAATAAGTACGTAAAAGTAAATAAGTAAATAGATATGTTATAATGAAATTGTAAAACTCCCAAGAAAAAGAAGTCGCCAAAACAATCACAGGGAAAGGAATTTCCTGTGGATACGCCTAACTTCTCAATAGCCACATTAGAAACCAACAGAAGGAAATAATAACCTGAAAATACTAACAGAAACAAAGTTATTTTTTAGAGATTTGGGATTCTGTTTTACATCTATGCATAAAAGAAGAGTGTCTGATTACAAGTAACAAAAGCACATGTGCTCTATTCTAAGCCAAAAATGAGCATTTATTGCAAAGATAGTAGAGTGTTTCATGGAACTCAAAGACACCATGTACAATGGGCGTCCAAAGCAACTAGAACCAGGAACTGAAAATTGAGAGGGAACCATGGCAGCTTCTCCTCATTCTCTCACTCTCTCTCACTTTCTCTCTCATTTTCTCTCTCTTTCTCTCTCTCTCTTTCTGCTCTGCATGTCCATGTATGATCACAAATGCTCTGTGAGCATGGATTTTTGAGTTGACAAATTTTAGCAAATAGATGAATTTGCAAATAGAGATCTACAAATAATGAGGATTGAGTGTATAATTCAGCTTCAGTATTTCATGTCCCCTGTTGCCTTCTATATTCTCTTGAATATTG
Source organism: Equus przewalskii (assembly GCF_037783145.1). Lineage (NCBI taxonomy): Eukaryota > Metazoa > Chordata > Mammalia > Perissodactyla > Equidae > Equus > Equus przewalskii. Next base: position 86,916,219 of record NC_091831.1, read on the forward strand.
TCAAAGAAAATCATTAAGTACTCACTCATGATTTATGATAGGTTTTCTCCCTCAGCTGTGCTCTTCAAAGTGTCAGTTGCTATGTTAACCCTGTTAATGTTGGATGAACCAATATTCTGCATTGTGAACTTCTTTCTTGCAAAGAGAAGAGAATCAGCTGAATACATGATTCTTATATCGTCACTGTGAAATTTAGTTTAAATTTATTTGGATTATGACCTATAACTAAAATATACAACTATGTACTGGGGGGATTTGGGGAGAAAAAGCAAAATATATAAATAAATAAATTTGTTTGGATTAATATTAATTATCTTAGTGATATACATGTCAGAGAAGAAATGACAATATGGAATATAGCCAATTATGTAAAACATTATAACTGCCTATTTCCATTACATTTATTCAGCATATTTTTAGTTATGATGATTTTTATATTACCGTTTTTACTGACTACACTCTCTAAACTGTGATGCACCACTTTAAAGTTTAATTTCATCCTAATTATGATGAGAAAATTGCCCCTTAATGATTTTCAAGCCCAAACATTTGCTGTAAAACAACTCATTGACCCCTGGAAAATAATGTGCAGTGTGTTCTCAGTCACTCTAAATTGTAGCTGTGCAAAGAGAGCGGTGAGACGCGGAAGAATTTTGTCATTACAAAAATGTATATGTCACCATTAAGGTATAAATATGAAAGTTATCCATTCATCAGGGCCAGGTTTTCCCTAATTTAATTTGTTTCTACTTATAATTTAAAAAATAATATTATAGAAAGTTTACAAAACAAAGGAAGAAGTCACCCATGAAGACAAAATTACACCTAACCTTTAAGAATAATATCACAAAAAATAGAAAATTTCAAAGGGAATATAAGTGAGCATAAAATGTAACTAACATATCACCAACGAAGAAAACTTTTTTCAAAATCAAAATTATTGATTTTTCAAAATCAATAATCAGTTGTATATGTTATGTTAAAATTGGAAAACGACAACTGAAGGAATTCCCATTAAAATTACTAATAAAATAAATGATCAAAATCAGTATAATCTAATATTAATCAAAGTTTGTTTAATCAATTAAATAGAAAGGAAGCAAAATTATAGCTAATCAGACAATAAACTCATTATTTATTCATTATGTGGAAAAACGGCCAATAATTTTTCTATTTACTCATTATATGATTATATACATAAAAAAGGGATTATTTAAGAACATTATAGTATTAAAAGGGTTTAATACTATAATATTACATTCATCTAATATATTATCTATAATACTAGATAATACAATGTTAGAAGATAGATGTGGAAATCATGATTATTTAGTATATATTCCAGCGATAACCAGCTGGAAAAAAAATGATTACAATAGCGTAATCCCCACCAAATGTATTTTGAAATACACGTCCTGAGAAATACAGGGATTATCTGAAAAGAAATGTCCACACATACTCATGAAGGTGGTCAATCATCGTCGTGAAAGTGGGAAAGTGTGAGTATAGTGGATGAGAGCAGACACAGAGCCAGGCTGCTGGGTTCAAATCCCACTTCTGCCAGTGGTAAGCCTGCCATCTGAGACAAGTGGATTGACCTCTCTGTTCCTCAGTTTCCTCAGCTGTAAATTCCAGATATTAATAATACCTGTCTCATAAGATCTGAATGAGTTAATAGAACGGACATAAAACACTGCCTAGAGTATAGGAATGCCATGAACTTGCCAGTTATTCATATTGTAGGTAAAACCCGAAAATTTGACTCCTTTGCAAATAAAACTCATGTGTAATGGCAACATTCACGATCACACTCAGAAGGGATTTCCCTGGAATTCAAAACAGTAAACAAAAAAGTCATAAATTAAAAACAATTATGAGTAAGAATAATATTCTGGAATAAATGACCAGGTATGTCTATCATTATGAGTTACTAAATGCAAAGTGAGATAAAACACTAAGATACTGAGAGTCTTAATAGAAATAGAATCTTGGACCTTTCAGTAAAGATGCATTAAAATATTAGTAGTACCAAGTACCTTTTAAGGATTTACAGCTTGATACGTGTCAGATAGTCCTGTAGGCTTTTGACCAGGTTGCACCAACACAGCAAGGCGAGTAATTCATTACTATCCCATTTTACAGATGAGGACATAGAAGAAAGCAGGGGGATTACATAACTTGTTAGGAGCTGTGTCCCAATAAACAGCAAGAAAGTATTTTAAGTATGAAATAGTAAACCTCAATCATATATTACACATTGCAGTGTTTACTAAATATTGTCAAAGTAGTACAAATAAAACTGGGCACTTCATGAACCAGGCTTGACCCAGAGTTTTAGTCAAGTAAACAGCAATCTAACCCCTCAAGCCTTGGCAAATAATGTCAGCCTTTCTATAGTTTTTCTTAAGAGGTCTGTAAGCGGACGCATCAGAAAGCAAACCATGATAGAGCACATCTTAAGCCTCCTCTTTCGACTCTCTCCTCCTCCAGCTCAACTTTCTCCCATCAACCCCCTCACCTCCTCACCTTTTCCTCATTGACATTTTTTTTTATCCCTGTCATCACTGTATTCCCCACACCTTCCATATCTGGGAGACCCACCATGATTCTCTGATTTGAAAGCATCATTTATATAAATATAATTAGCAGCCAACCTGTTTCCTTCTGTTTCCTCAATTTCCAGACCTCAGTTTGGTAAGTAATACAATAGCCTGTTTCTTTTCATCCCATACTTCTATAAATTCATTTTTGCATAAAATTTATAAACATATTTCAACGTCAGTATATGATCATTTCTCAGGTGATGTTTTAAGGGCATAGAAATCTTCCTTCGTATAAATGTTTACTATTACATCTAACCAATTCTCAGTGGTTGAGAAATTTGGTTGTTTCAAATTTTTCACTACTACAAATAACTGTAAAACAAACAGCCTTGCAGTTAATTATGCTGAAAGTTTGACCGTACGCTTAATTATTTCCTTAGGATAAATTTCTAGCAATTGAATTTTTGATTTGTTGTTTATACATATTGTTAAGGCTTTTGATACACGTTATCCAATTACTCTGCAGATAGCTTATACACATTTAAATTCACTCCAGCCGAGACAGAGTGATAGTAAAAAAAGGTATCTCGTAGTTATTTTCATTTACATTTCACAGTGAGGTGTGAAATTGTTTAATAATTTTACTTTTGCCAAAAATGTAACCAGTTGTCTTCATAGATTTGTTGCTTAAACCAGTTGAAACTGAAATTATAACAATACATTATGGAATACACGCACACACGTACACATAAAACGTATGGTATTTCCTATGCATTGAATAAACCCACACACGTGCACGCATATTTCAAACCACTGGCTGATCACTTAGAAAATCAAATAGATAAATGCCTAACTCCTAAATATTTGCCACATAGAGCAGTGTTTTTCCACGTGTGTTTCTAAGCCCGTGAATGGTTTGTGTAATGAAGATCAAGATAAACATTTTCCCAATCACCAGAGAACAGAACAAAATATATCTGTGTGTGCATGTTTCCTAAGTAGCATATAATTTCTGTTTCTTGCTGTGAGCTGTGATCAAAAAAAGTTTGAAAGCCACTGATATAGACAATCTGTAGAGTTAAATGTGCTAACATGTTGCAAGCTTTATGTATACTTGGCATACAATAAGCACTCAGTATGTATTTATAAGTATGATGATCATTACACACACATACATTTCTGTGTATATCGTAATCAGGAAAATGTAAGGCTTTTGAAATGAAAGTACGCCTTCTGGTGTAGGTATAACAAACCTCTGGCAAGGGCTTCAGCATGCATATTTCGACAAATAGGTGATCCCTCCTGAACTCTGAGCTTTACCACATCCTCTGTGAAAGAGCTGGTTTCTCTTTATTGAGCCCAGCTTTATCCTAAGGGGGGCTTGTGAGGCTAAGCTTGTGCATTCACTAACACACAACTGCTCATGAATTAGTATTTTGAGCATTTTGCCCTTGAAAAGGATATGTGTTCTTATTGATGTTCCTAATTTGGACTTAAATGAGCCCATTCATTTTTCAATGATTTGATGCTAGTATTTCTTCTTTGCCTAGGAACAGGCTTGAAATACATTAACTCTGCATACTCAACTTGAGCATTCACCACATGATAAATGGATTACAAAAGATATGCTCATTAATAAGAGGCCCATGGCATGACCAAAACAGGAGTAGATGTGATGGGCGCATTGAGAAGCACTGGAAAAATGGATCGCTACTCCCGTCCAAAGCATCTTCTTAACCAGACACATGTTGCTGCATGCACAGTGATCCTCAGGAGGTATCTGAACGGAGCTTAGAAAACCCTGTGTGATCAGACCACCTTTTACATCTCTATCTCCAATTCTGGCATTTTGCTTCTCCACAATCGTGTTCAAGTTCTAATCTACGATTCTAGTTTCTCAAGTGTTTCTTTTTCTTTTTTTTTGAACCCTAACCTCTGCTCTCCTCTGTGCCCAGGTCTCTGTCTCCATAGATGTGAGACCTGTACCATAAGTGGCATAAGAAACCATTTTAGACTGATGTTCAGAGTTTTGAGTATCATTGTATCACCGTATAAGCAAAGTTCCTCATCTTCTATTGGATTACATCGATGAGAAAGTCTCACTTTCATACTAAGTGAATTTATTTGTTTATTTGCTTAAAATTAAGATTGCTAATACCCCCTTTTACTTAGAAAAGAGGAGGTCAGGTTCAAACTTTCTGCAGGAGGCAGTAATTGAGATTAAATATATGTTTTATGTCAATGTACTTATTTTCAGAGATAGTTTCTGTGTATAATACAGAATTTGGTTTTCTTCTTAAGGAAATAATATAAACTTGTCCTTTAAGACAATTTTAATCTAAATTTTAAAAGTAAATTGATCAAAATTAAGTATTCTGTAAATAATATTATTGCGTGTATGCAAATATGGCAGAAGTCATGAGCTCGGTAGCATATGAGTAACGTTTTGGAAATCCTGACCTAGAACTTTCTTCACCACACTCTTTCTGTATCTTCAGTTCCTATCGGAAATATCAATTCTTTCAGAAAGACATCTTTGACTCTCTCTACAACCTACTTCCACTACCTCTTTTTTTTATTATTGTTGTTCTCTATTTCCCTTTACTCATCTATCAAAGGATTTATTCCCTTTTATTAAATAATTTATTAAATTCCTTTTAATAAATGTATAAATAAAAATTATATGCTGGCCTTTATCCCCTGTGTCAAGTTCTGTGAAGGCAGCTGTCATTCAAAAAGTCATGCGATAAATATTCATTGAATAGATAAGCGTAGAACTTGGATGGACAAGCACTAGGTTAAAAGGGCGGAATTATCATGATTGGTTCTCTAAAACATAGACTTAAATTGCTGCTCTTTTGGTGTTTTTCAAGACTTAGTTCTTCCTTTAAAAAAGAAATTTTTTTAACCTACGATCAATTACAAGATAAAGAGATTGTGACTCTAGACCCACCAGACACCGGGCCTAAAAGGAGCAGATTAATACCAGACTTTACTCCCTAGCTGGGAGGAGATTTCCAATGGTCTATCAGTTTATAGTCTACAAATTCAAAGTTTGCTTGAGCTGAGTCACCAGGAAGCCTGTCATATTATACACTGTGGTGGGGACTGAGACAGAAAACAACTACCCTGTTGATACTTAGTCTCAGTCTTTGCAACTGTCGATGGTATCTTGTTGACATTCCAGGCAGGTTAGACAGACCTGAAAAGGAGCCTGATCTAGGGTGGGTGTGATTGTGAAGAGAAACTTGTAAACCAGGGCTGTGAATGGAAATGAATGGCAGAGATTTAAGAAGTCCCCAACTTGTAAGGGAAGGTGATGGATGCTGAGGGAGCCAGTTACCCTGGGCAACTGCATGCAGAGAAGGAAGATCTGTTACTGAGAGACGAAAACTTATCAGTTAGTCAGTAATTGAGAATTTGATTAGCCAATCAATAATTTACTACCTTAACTGTCCATAAAATACTTCATTGCAAGATCTTAAATGGATTTTGAAATTACTCATGTTAATTAAATTTCTTTCTTAGGCAGTGCCTATGAAATCATAATATTCCTTTATTACAGCAAACTAAGAGCTATTTAAAGAGAAAGGCCACCACACAGAGAAAAGAAATCATGTTACATATCGTGTGCTTAATTTAGGTAACAGGGCACCACATAAATCAAATTGTTATTACAATTTGCAACATAACGTATGTCTTAATGAAGAAAAAGATTACCCCCACAAATGTATGTTTTTCATTCTCTGGGTATTTGAAGTGGGAAAAAGGTAAGATAAGGTATTGTTTTAAGAAGCCTAATTTGTCATCCTTGGGAACCACTATATTGTACTGATATCCTGAATTTCCATTTCATAAGACATTCATGGACACATTGTCTAATCACAGATATTAAAATATAATACTTATTACAAAAGTAAAATAGCACAAACATGGAAATGCTATGCAATCCTATATGATTTCAGAGGTAGGTAGAGAGAATTGTATTCCTTCATTTATTCAACAAATACTTATTAATCAACATATGTGTCATGTACTGTATGAGACAGTTGCTGCCTCCTTGTAAGACTTATTTATTTATTTTTTATTGACGGGTCTCAATTTTTTTTATACTCATTTTGGGAATAATAAGCTCTCAGGAGGTCACTATGATAGATTGCTAGCTATGCTTGTCTTCTGCATGCGCCTGAACTACATTTCCCATCCTCCTTTGCAGTGAGACGTGGCCAAGTCACTGAAATTTGGACAGTGCAGAGAAAGTGGCTGTGATTTGCCAGGCCCATGGAAACTTCCCACTTGTTCTCCTTCATGTTCTTTCCCTTCTACCAATTGGATATGGATGACAATAAGTCCTGGGAGATGAAGGCTACTGGATCCCTCGTCATGAAGAAATGGAGAGCACCTCCTTAACAAGAAGAACGCTACCTTTGTTATATGAAACAGAAAATACTTGATGTGTTTTCATCATTCTACATTTTGGGGCTGTTAGAGCAGTTTAGCCGACCCTAATTACTATAGTCACACAGACCTAGACATGGTTTGACTTTCAGTTCCTCCACTTATGCCTGCTCTCACTTTGGACAGTTGTGTAATTTCTCTCAGTCTAATTTACCTCGTTAGAAAATGAGGCTTATGATTATAGTTTGAATATAGTTCAGAAGCTGCAGGGATACAGAAGGTACAACATCAAGAAGTCATGCTACTTCTTCCCCTTCTCTATCAGGGTAGAGGAACTGAAGATATATCTGAGGAGGGGACCAACATGTGTGAACATTATTATACGCATTTTAACCAGTCGGAGAATTGCGCATTCATGGATATGTTTGTGATATTATGCACTATTGCAATGGCAGGTATAATTATAAGGAAGGGGATATTTAATATCCATCTTGAGATAAAAGGTAGACTGCCTTGTAATAATTACATAGATTTATTTAACACTTATTTCCTCAAAAGTAACCTTAGGTCTATAAAATATAAATGTTCTTATTGTACTCTTACTTATTAATTTTTATATAAGGAAGCAAAGTACTTTAGAAATTTTTCTATTAACCACTCTGAGAGTGTTTATCTGAGTCATCCTGGTTCTTGGAAATCAAATGAAATTTTTATATTTCTCATTTTAATTTGACTAAAATCATTCTAAGTGTTTCTGATGCCTATCTTCCTGAATATTTAGATCTTGTTATGACAGGTTCTCCTTGTGAGAACTGGAAACTCCTGCGGATCCATGTTAGAGAAGAATGAGAGCAGCAGGTAAATGGGAAGCGCTGAGAAGCTCTACTCTGGGCAGAGAGGAGCCATGGAGTCAGTGTTCAGCACTGAGCTGACATGATGATTAAGGTTATTGCCCCACACTCTGGCTTTGAAATGCTCATCTTCAGAGGGAAGTGGCAGCCATGGGTATCTTACTTTTCACCCAACAGCATTTAATTTCCCTTTGAAGTATTGTCCCTCTCTCATCTGATGGGGAGCTCAATCACATGAGATGAACATTTGACCTGAACAGAACAAACTGGATTCAGCCCCGGGGATCTGCTTCAACCATCATAAAGGAGGTCCTCCTTCTCTTCTGAGACATACAGCTCTAATGACTATATGAGCAGAGATGCTCTGGAAATCTTTGGCTGAAAATGAGTTCACTACAGAAGAAAGCCGAGTCCAAAGATAAATCAAGTACAGTTGTGTCTGACGTCCTGGAGCCAGCTGTCCTTGTGTCTAACCCATCTATTGACATTTTCTTTAACTCAGTGGTTCTCACAATGTGGCCCAGGAGCAGGAGCAGCAGCACCTGGGAACTTGTCAGAAATGCAGATTCTTAGGCCCTAACCAAAACCCTACCGACTCAGACTTTTTGGGGCTGGTGCCCAGCAATCTGTGTTTGAATAAGCCCTCTAGGGGATTCAGAGGCCTGCTAAAGTTTGAGCACCCCTGGGCTGCGTGAATTGCTGTGCTTCTTTTGCTTATTTAATCTCATGTATAACCAGAAAACATATGTATTGGTTACAAACAGAGGCTGTCCTTGATTTAGCATCTTATTCATTCATGCATTACATCATTCATTCACTAGTTCATTCAACAGAATTGACTAAGCTCTTGGTACGTATAGCATGTCTCTAGATGCTGAGAATGAGAACTAGACAAGGAGTTTTCTAATTTCAAATAACTTGCAGAATAAGAGATAGCTGGGGATAATAAAGACTTAAGCTACCACTCTTCTGAGCCCATGATAATTATTCCTGAACAAATTACTAACAAATTGCTATCATAACGCTTCCCAATGAAGTACTTCAGTCAGGTAACACCAATCTAACAGAACTGGTTCAAGATGATACATGAGCCATCTCTGGGGTTGAGAGAAAAAAGCAATTCTATTATTTATTTTTCATTTTGCATATAAATTATATTTGATATAAAGTGGTTTGGGCCAGAGATATAAGGGATCTTTTCAGTGTAAGTCAATAATTTTTTGATTACCTTTTTGGAACAATATGCTTTATATTATATTACCACCATATATATAATATAAATAATAATTATTATTTTATATTATATAATATATAATAATGATCATTATAATAAATAATTATTCACATTAATATCAATATAAATATTAATAAACATAATATAATATAATTAATATTATTATTAACATAATACAAATAATAGTAAATAATGAATACCATTATATATGATGGTACTATTATATATATATCTTCATAGCATTTGAAATGTTCTCTATTTAGAATTGTATTTCAGTTACTTCAAAAACTTTTGGGAGGTCAGCCCCATGGCCGAGTGGTTAAAGTTCTGTGTGCTCCACTTCAGCAACCTGGGTTTGTGGTTTCGGATCCCGGGTGTGGACCTACTCCACTCATCAGCCATGCTGTGAAGGTATCCCACATACAAAGTAGAGGAAGATTGGAATAGATGTTAGCTCAGGGCTAATCTTCCTCAAGCAAAAAATAAAGAGGGAGATTGGCAATGGATGTTGGTTTAGGGGAAATCTTCCTCAAAAAAATAAAAAACTTTTGGAAATGTTTGATATAGAATACTATTGAAATTTTATGTATGTAGATATTGATGCCAGAGAGAATGCATCTTTGTACCTGTATCCTCAGCAACCTCACCGTGCTCCAAGTTACCAATGGATGCGTAATGTGATAAAAATTCTGATACAAATGCACTTAGAAGTACCAGAATGAGAGCATATTTTTGGGTCTTGTAGATCAGGTTAAGAAGAATGTCATTGTGTGTTTTTCATTTAGGGAAGTTGGCAATGTGGGTGGGACATAATGAAGATAACATGACCCAATTTGCGTTTGGAAAAGACCATTCCAGCATAAACAGATAGAAAGACATCAGAGTCAAGGAGAATAGACCAGGTGAGTTCCTCTAGCTACTCACTGAAGGAATAAACAGCAAGTCAAACGAATGAAGGAGTGAGTGAATAAATGAAAAGAGTGCTATCTGAGTTTTGTTAGACTTTTTTGGGGGGAGGAGTGGGCAGTTTGGGCTTTGATTTTCTAAGCCTGTAAATGTCACATTCTCTCTCCACTGGACAGGGTTAGGGTGGTGTCTTAAAAGGTACTTTTGATTCAGCAGTTCTTGAAAGACAAAGATGAAGCTCAGGTGTGAAGAAACAAGAGTAGGGAAAGAAGACTTCCTGATTTTCCTTTGTGATTTTGCAATCCAGCTTCTCAGAACTGAAAGACAGGCAGGAGAAGGGGCAAAGGACAGGGGGATCCTGTACGGGAAGAAAGTGGTGTTCTAACTCTTAGAGACCCAGAGGAGAATGGAAGGCCACGTAACGCAGTTGAAGAAGATGGCCACGGGAGTCAAACAGGGGCCAATTACTAAGTGAATTTGGCATGTGTTGCCTCTGGAAACAATCTGACATAGCATTGATGGGAGCGTTTTACCTCAGAATACCGGGCAATCCTTGGCATTCTGTTTGACCTGGTGAACTTTCTGCCTCGGTATTATCTGTCTCTTCTTTGGTGAGTGATTCTGCTTAGGAAAATACAAACAGAATTGGAGAGAAAACATGAAGACAAAAAAGCCCATTAAAAGTCATCTGATTCTTCTTTATGACCTTGGATTAGGCAGTGGTTTTGTAAATACGATACCAAAAGAAAGAATAGATAAATTGGACTTCATCAACATGAAAATATTTTGTCCATTAAAGGACACTATCAAGAAAGGAAAAGCACAACCCCTAAAAATGGGAGAAAGTATATGCAAGTCACATATCTGATAAGGCTCTAGAGTCCAGAATATAAAGAATTCTAATAATTCAACAACAAAAAGACAAACCAAGAGAAAAAAATGTGCGAAGGACTCAAATAGACATTTCTGCAAAGGATATATACAAACGGCAACAGGCACATGAAAAGATGGTAACATCATTAGTCACTAGAGAAATGCAAATCAAAACCACAGTGAGATACCACTTCAAACTAGCTGGGATGGTTATAATAATAATTTTAAAAATATTTTATAACAAGTGTTGGCCAGGATATTGAATAATTTGAAGCCTCATAAATTGCTGGTAGAAATGTAAAATGGTATACATTGTGAATATACTAAATGTCACTAAATTCATATACACGCATGCACACACACACACACACACACATTCACACACAAGAACTCTAGTGTAGAAATGGATCTTTTTATTTACACAGAGAGTAAATAAACTAATTTACTGACACCTCAAATTTCCATGAGATGATGCAGTGAGAGCCAGACGTCAGCTGAACATGCAGGAGCATTTGAACCACAAAAGAGGAATTCTAAAATTTAAAAACTCAGTGTGTACAGAGCTGCTGGCATACCTGCCATTTCTCCCCTCCTGAGACAAAGAGAGAAGCCTCATCTTTTACTCTGGAATGTAAACAAATTGTCTCTTGGGGAGTAGAGAAAGATCTCTACCCCAGAATGTAAGCAATTGTCTTAGGGGAGATAAAAAAGGCTTCTCTAGATGTTATTATGCTTAGAATGGGAGAGAAATAGCCTTGGAGAAGAAGAGAGAAGTGTCTCTGAGTTTATCCCCCTTAGAATCTGAGCAAACAACCGTTGGGGAGGAAAGATTTTCTGTATCTTTATATCCTGTAGATTTCCATTATTCAGAAGCCTGGACCATGTAGGAACACAGAAAAGATCAGTTAGGACTGTCTTTCAACACTGGTCTAAAAAAAAAAAAAAGCTGTCTAATCTAAAAGACCATTTTGGTTCTTTCTCACTAGGCATCCCTCTTCTTGGTTTGAATAGTTTCAGGGAACTCATTACCTTCCAGAACCACTTACTCTATCTTTGAAACAAGTTCATCTTTTGGACAGCTATGTGCTAAGTTTTGATTATAGATAGGTCAGGGAAATAACAGGGTTTATTTTTGTATGTAGAATATAGGTATATGATAGTATTTAACATACAGACAAATAATATTTAATAACTTTTAGTATTTAATGTACACAGAGTATTTAGTAGCTTGAGGGAATATATACTGTAATATAACATTAAATTATTTCCTAATACTATGCAAATTTTTACACTGCTTCATTGTTTCATTTTACTATCAATCTGTTATTTAATGAAATGTAACGGTTACTTTTCTTCAAACTTTTGTTTCCATGCTCAAAAGGTAACACAAAGTCTTATGGAATTTTGCTTTGAAAAGTCTGGCCCAAAATGTAAGTTTCAGCAGAGTTCTGAATTAATCAACTGATTTTTAATTGTAGAGTGGAGAGTGGCACTATGCCAGAAAAATACAAGCAAAAGGAAGTAGTAAAGAGACCACTTGGACCAGAAGAACTTATCCTAATTCGGTCGTTTCTCCTCTCTAATGCTCAGTTAAAATGGAGGTGGTGCTTGCTTAAACAGCTGAGGGGAGAATTACATGAAAGCTGTTTAAAATTCAGAATTAAGATTCTGGATTGAAGATCATTTACAGAGCCCTTGCTTGCCTCTCTGATGTCTCCCTCACCCTACAGGAGAAAATAGAACCTGTTATGAGCTCCAGCAGCCAGAAGTGGGGACACCTCATACTTCAGCACGGGCTCACACCTTGAAGGATGATGCTTCATACGTCCGAACCCATTTGTCTCATTCCAATCTTAGACTTCTTGAACATGAAAAGAAGACAGGTCTTTCCAGAATGCAAAAAAACCCAAAGTACTATTAATCCAGACCCAAATCCTGACCCAGATGTTCCTCTACTTTGAGTAAGTGAACAACTTTATTCACGTGATGGAAAAGAGACAGAGATTGTCAGCGATGAGGCAAAGCTTGCACATGGCAAGAGAGCAAACCGATTAGAATGATTTAGTCTAGACAGAAAGAGGTGAGAAGGGCCTTGATTGAAGAGGGCAGAATCATGATGTGGATAATAAGACCGGCTCACACTCTCCAGTCTCTGGCCTATAATCATGGGATGAGACAGTCTTAGCGATCTGTAGTAGCAAAGTGCTGCTAGGTCCTTTATTAGCTCTTCTCATGACATTAACCTTTTCCCTACATTATGGGCATGGGAAACGATGGCAAATGTTCCAGTGATCTTCAAAATAAGAATGGACAGGCACAGTGGGAGAGAGAGTGGGTATGTTTTTAGAAGGGAAGGTAACATACATATTGAGTACATATACGTCTGGTGGCCCAGTTTGGAGACTGCACAGTCATTTGGAGACTGAAGTACACTCCATTTGTAAGTGAAGTACAGCCTTTCTTGAGAGGTGGCGGGTTGAACCTGTTTGTGATTTTAGCTAAACAGGGCAAAAAAATAGACATGGAAATCTAACCTCCTTCATATGCAGGCTCGTGCTAAAATTCCTCAGGAAAGTATGCATACTAGGGCTTCAGGACCCGTAGGCAATTGCCAAGGCTCTAGAATTAATATGTACACGCCCTCCACACACACATTCACAGTCGTTTCAGAAGAAATCCCATGAGTACACTTTATTAAAATACCACAGCGGAAAAGAACATCTAATAGCAGCAGCATGAAGCTGAATGTGAGGCTGAGTTTGTTTAAATACTGATTAAAGCAGATGAACATGCGTCCAAGAGTCTAGGTTCACTTCCTTTGCTTCTGTTTCCTCATCTGTGAAAGAATAACGCATAATTCAAAAGTTAGTTTTTAGGCTCAAAGGAATAGTGTTCATTAAGCACTGAGCACAAGATAAGTAGCCATTATCATTGTGACGCTTTATAGATGAGAAGAGAGTTAAATGAGAGGCTTAAGGTAATAGGTCATTAATAAGAAAAGCACAAACACATATTTAGCTTTATCTGCAAGAAATATTCACATATCATAGGACCTAGGACAAAAGGGACAAATAGAATGAGTTTCAAAAATAGAAACCGTTTCTCCAGGAAATAACTATTAAGTTCCCAAATTACAGATAAGAAGACTATGGCTGAGTGTCTTTGTAAACTGTCCAAGGGAAACTAGGTAATAATTGATGAAGGCCAGTCCTCTGCCCCCAGGATCCAATAAGCTGTATTTTATCCTAAGCACCAGGAAGAGATTTTGAGCAGAGATTTTGTATAATAATGTCAATATTTCCATTTGAACAACACATGTTGATTTTCTTATAATGACGTCAGTAAGAAGCAGAGTGGGTTCATATAGTAAATCATGAAAAATGCTTGTGTAATGAATAAGTGAGTGAACAAGTATAAAGTTTAAATAGAGTATTAATCTAGAATGATACATTGTTTCTGAATAGTTTCAGAAATAAAACAGGTTTCATATTGCAGAAATTGAGTGTCTTCTCTGTGTCTGGAACTGTGTGAGGCACCCAGGATATATACACGTTAATAAGATGCTTCATGCAACAAGACACCCCAAACTCTCCTCATTTCACTGCTTCCATGTTGCTGCTAATACCAGTTACGAGTTTAGAATCTTTCACAAAAATCCTCAAAATATTCATTCCAACGCAGCAAGTTTTTGAAGACAGTAAAGTGAACTGAAATTGCTTAGAAATGTCAACCAAAAATTCAAACAGGTGATACTACTCTAAAATCTCAAACTTTAATTTAAAGGTCTTTATAAATAGGCATTAAAAAGCTGCATACTCCAACCAGTGGACAGCAAGAAGGAGGAAATTTCGAGCACCGGCCCGGTGGCGTAGTGGTCAAGTTCTTGCACTGTGCTTCAGTTGCCTGGGGTTCACAGGTTTGGATCCCAGGTGTGGACCTACACACCGCTCATCAAGCCAAGCCATGGCGGCATCCCATATACAAAAAAAACAGGAAGATTAGTGCAGGTGTTAGCTCAGGATGAATCTTCCTCACCAGAAAAAAATTTAAAAAGAAGGAGGAAGCTTTTGAAGGTCACTGAGCTCAGAGATCCTGCTGACAATGGCCTGCAGAGACCTTCCCTGTGGAAATGCAAAGAGTTCTGGATCCAATATATATGGGTGGGCTTGAATCCAACCTTAAACAGCTCAGCAACTGATATTGGCCAATTATTTAAACTCTGCTCATTCACCTGCAAAATGGCCTGGTTTGAGGAGTCATCATGCGGATGAAATAAGAAAAGTGCCTAGCATAACAAATCAGTATTTTTTTCCACCCTCTTCACATGGATTCCTTTTCTCATGGCTACCTGTTTTCATCCTATATATCTTGGCTTTAAGGAAACCCCTTAAAGGAAACTTTCCTGGCTTCTTCCCTCAGAAGATGCCACCATTAGGCTCTAATATTGCACCATACATTTTCCTTATGGGCCTGATCAAGATTCATGATTGTGTAATTTCAGGATTACTTATGTTCCGATCTCTCCTCTACTAGACTATAAGATCTGTGAGGGGCTAAGACTACATCTGTTGTCTTAAACATTGGGTTTCTAGCATCTAGCACATTTCCTTGTATATATAGGTTCCCAGTAAATATTTATTGTATGAATGAAAAAAGATTTATTAATTATAAGTAAATAGCCCTTTAAAGGAGAAAACAAGAAGACCTTCAACTGAGCTGCTGGCAAAATGAATTCTTTTTTGTAATTAATAATGAGAGGAAAGGGGCAAAGTGTAAGGATAAGACAAGCCTTAGAGAGAAAGGCAATCCTGACGGGTAGTGTTCTTTTTATTCAACCTAAATGTCACTGAAAAAATCAGATTGAGTCTAAATTGGTTATTTTATAAATAGCTACTCCACTGGAAAAAAGGTTATAGAGCTCTTTCGCATCAGTCAATATAATTAGCTCATTGTCTCTGTGTGTGAAACTGTGTCTGAAGAGGAAGAAGTTAAAGCCTATAATCTATTTACTCCCTTTACCATGGGTACAATCCTAGGGGAAGGAAACAAAGACAGGTGACACAGCCTAATATCCTTGACAGCACAATAACTGGACCTATGAGCAAGCAGACTAATATTATTTGTTAGGAAAGGGGTACTTATCTATTGAATAAGCATGTCTCATTTAGGGATTGATGGCCCTGGTGGTCTAGTGGTTAAGATTTGGCACTCTCACTGGCATGGCCCAGGTTCATCTCCCCATTAGGGAACCCACCACCCCTCTGTCGGTTGTCATATTGTGGTGTCTGTGTGTTGTTGTGATGCTGAAAGCTCTGCCACTGGGGTTTGAAATACCAGCAGGGTCACCCATGGTGGACAGGTTTCGGTGGAGCTTCCAGAATAAGACTGACTAGGAAGAAGGAACTGCACTCCCACTTCTGAAGAAAGTGGCCGTGCAAAGCCTGTGAATAGCAGCAGCACATTGTCTGGTAGAGCACCAGAAGAGGAGAGGCTTCTGCTCTTCTGTGCACGGCATCTCTAGGAGTCAAAATTTACTCCACAGCACTAAAAACAAGAACGCTTAAGGAAACTCTGTAGTAGAAGAAAAAGGAGAAAAAGAAGAGGAAGAATAAAAAGAATCATTATTTATGGACTTATGAGGCATGCCTCTCTGTATAATGACACCAAGGACAGAGTATAAAATAGAGATGGTTCATAGACTAAAAGCCTTCTACTGCTGCACTTAAATTAGAGACTTTATCTATTCTGGACCACTAAGTGTGTATCCAGTGCAGGGAAAAAAATTTAAAAACCAGAGCAGTTGTCTTGATTTCCTAGACCTCCATATCCTTCTTCTGAGTTTAGTTGTCTGTGTTGTTGAAATTACTAATAAAGCTTTACATGGGGTGATATTTATCATTGACATGAGTCCGACTTAACAATCTGATGCTTTGTGTTGTTTCACCATCTATGAACTGCTTCTACCAAGACACATTCCAGCTAGAGATGTCCATGTTGTAGGGGAGGAAGAAATATTCCTCTACCCTTCCAGGTTCTTCTGGCTGGTCTAAGAAATAGATTGACCTGAGATGGGATAACAGGAGAAAATCAAATAAATTTAATAACATGTACACATGGGAGAAACCCAGGAAAACTGAGTAACTCATCAAAGTAGCTGAAGCCACCA
This sequence comes from Equus przewalskii, assembly GCF_037783145.1. Taxonomy (NCBI): domain Eukaryota; kingdom Metazoa; phylum Chordata; class Mammalia; order Perissodactyla; family Equidae; genus Equus; species Equus przewalskii. The sequence goes on from NC_091831.1 coordinate 86,933,190, forward strand.
CCTTAAATACCATCCTCAGCTGAAGACAAGGAGGATGTTGGGGGTAGCAGTTTGGGATTTCCAAGGGGAGGAAGGCAATTCACATGGAGATGGAAAAGCAAATGTTTGATGAACAAATGTTTACTAGGTCATCTACGGACAATGAGAGAGAACTTTGATAAAAATGGGCTTAGTGAGGATCCTCCCACTCTATCATACCTTGAATTATCTGTGGTGGTGACCTGTCCTGGGACAGGTCTTTTATCTTAAATTCTTTTAGGCAGTTAGGGGACAGTCAAAGTTTTTTCCTGAATCTTTTGATCTTAGAGACAATCAAGACAAAGAGAAACATTTGGGGATAGCAAATTCAGCTTCCCTACATTGTGAAATATTGACTCTGGCCAAGGAGACATTAAAAAAAACTCTCTGGGAAAGAATTCCAAAAACATTTTGCTATCGTGACAAAATGAGACATACTACCTAGAAAGTATCTTTTTCTCTTGTCTTTCCTTTTTTCTAGAATGTAAAAATGATCCTTATAGAAGCAAATCTTGTTTTGTGACCATAAGGATTAAAAAAATCAAGAAAATCCAAGAGTTTAAAATAAACATTAATCTTGGTGTATAGGAGCTACTGGAATAATGCCATCAGCCACAGCTCTGGACTTATTATTTATCTCAGCAAGTCTCTATTTATTTAAGCTACGGTAGCCATCTTTTGGTTACTTGCAACCAGCATAAAGGCATTCCTAAATTATAGAGCACCTGTTAAAAATGACGGAACCATCCTAGCTAACATTTTGGAAGGTCAAATAAATTTCAAAGCGTTGTAGATACGAATTCTGCATAAACTTATGTGATTATCCAGAAAACGTCAAAGTAATCCAGATGTTTGTGACAAAAGACAGACCCACAAATGAAACAGTGATTTCTCTAACTCTGCGTTTCAAATATCTTCATCCACTGAAAAGCTACTTAATCTACACAATGCCCTATACGGGGAACCTATACTATATATTCCCTATTCAACCTATATTGAATTTCTTTGAGCTTTCCTGACAAGTTTAGGAAATGAAAAAGCTCTCAGAGGATACTCATTAAATCCTGATCTTCACATTAATCATATTTCACAGGATGATGCCATGTTTTCAATTTAAAATTTACTTTTTGTTCCACAACTGCTTGAAAATCCCAGATTTCACCAGATAACTAACTCTGTTTATTCCCACCCCCCCCCCCCATCACCCCACTTCATTTCATTGTGTGTTTGGAATCAGAAAAATTGAGTACTATTCAATGGTGATTTGACGCGGAGTCTTTTATCTCTTGCACCATAGTTTACTTAATATCTAAGATGGTGGAAGGACTCCTACCTCACTGTTGTTTTAAAGATTAAAAGAGAACATCCATTTAGAGAGTATCTTTTTCCCTTTTGTACTGGTAGAGAGAAATGCAAAGTTGGTGGCCGAAATCATGAATTTTGAACTGTAATTAGTGCTTAACTTTTCTATTGTTCTCTCAAATGAGCAAAGGGGAAAAAAGGCCAAAGAATGAGAGAAGCTTAGGATGAACTCAGTTAATTTGTAAGTATCTGAATCAAAAGAGAAACACAAATGGCAGCCCCCAATGACTTCATCATTATCTTCTTAGACTGCAAAAGTCACATTGTCTTTTGTAGTCACGGCATTTGTATGGAAATGAGGGTGGTTGGAGAAGAAATAACAATGTTGCTTTCTGCCTGGATCTACTGACCTAAGATCTCTGGGTGGGGAGCTCCACTACACCGGGTCACTGAAGCTTCAGATGGGACCACAGTTATGTAATCATAGGAGTGGCCTCTGGGGTCATGTCCAAACGCAGGATTTATTCACACACACTCAGAAATGCAATCTCACCACACAAGAGAGTAGAATATAAAGAGCACAGTATAAAAGGTTTGCATTTTTTTAAAAAAGTATTCTTGTTTCTTGAATACCTAGATTTATGGCAAGTTCAAGAGAAAAGAGACGTTAGAAGTCATAAATTCAAAAGTCTTCATTTTACAAATAAAAAATCCAAGGAGAAGAAGTAATAACATAAATCTTGAGCAAGTTCCCAGATTCAACCATCCTCACAAATATATGAAATTATCAACTTAATGATCGTACTTCCTTGTATAGTTTTCTTTTTTAAACTTTTAGGTTTAACATGCAGATGCACATCTTTTCCTACCTTGATAAGCATTGCCACAAATATACTAATTAATCTATTAAATTATTAATCTATTAGCAAAGATGTGGATTTGTATCTTCTAAAACTAGAGGGTGAAAAAATAGGTAGATCTGATTGAATGAAGTGTTTTGCACATAGCATCAGGGATTCTAATTTTCATTTCATCCTATAAAGAGTAAAGAGCACATTATCAAGTCACTGGTTAACACAACTCTAGGTACTCATGTGATTTTTTTTCTAGTATTGCTTTGGACTCAGGTAAAATCTTCATGACATACAGAAGGTGTCAAATTAACAAAAGGAAAGATAATTATTAATGATTGTGCATTTAACATGCCATGTGCTAAATGCTTTTATTGCATTAGCATATCCTTATGAGTTAGGTGTTCTTTTCCACACTGTTATAGGTCAGTACACTGAGATTCAGAGGTCAAATCACTTCTGAATCTTTACACACCTCAAAATGTTGAAACCAGAATAAGAAAGCAATATCGTCTAATTCAAATTTCGTGTTCTTTTTACTACTTCAGATTTATTGTATAGATTAGGACATATTGCTAGGATCATATTAGACTGGCAGTTTTTGGAGGGGGCTGAGACCAAGAACTAGACCTGTACCCTTAGGTGGGGCAGGAAGTAGGAGAACAACCATTGTTGCTGCAAGGAAAGTGACTTTACTGGGCAGAGCCACATATGTGGAAGATGCTATTGGAGGAAATCTAGTGTGGCAGGCAAAATTCTCAGATGACCACGGTGATCTCCACCATCTGGGGTTATATCCTGGATAATCGCTTCAGCTCGAGTCTGGGAAGAACCCGTTACTTTCTTTTAACTAACAGAATATGGCAAAGATGATGTGATGCCACTGCTTTGGCTGGGTTACATTGTATAGCAAGGATAAGGGGGTGTCACTCCTATCATTATGCTAAGTTATATAAGGCTCTATCCTCACAGACTGGAGCAAGAGATTCTCCTCCTCTCCTTGAAGAAGCCAGGTGCTGTGCTCTGAACTGCTTATGGAGGGGGCTATGTGGCAGGGAACTGTAGGTGGCCTCTAAGATCTGAGGGCCTTAGTGTATAGCCACAAAGAAATGAATTCTGCCTACAGCCTGTATGAGCTTGGAAGCAGATATTTTCCCCAGTCAAGCCTCCAGATGAGAACACAGCCCAGTTTACATCTTGATTACAGCCTTGTAAAATCTTGAGCAGAGGATCTAGCTCAGTCGCACCTGGACTCTGGACCCCAGGAAACTGTGAGATAATAAATATGGATTGTTTGAAGCCGCCAAGTTGGTGGGGACGTATTACACAGCAATAGAAAACTAATGCAACTAGTGAAGTGGTTGGTGTTAAGGAGGCCCAGTTCACTGTTTCAGGGCAACATGACAGGAAGATGGTACTGGATGGGACTTCTTTCCTGGGACTAGAGAGCTAGAGGGTCTATAAATAAGTGGCTCAAGAACAATGTAGGACTTGAGTTATCCGCACAAGGGCACAATACAGAGTAGAGATTAGTAGTAAAGCGGGACCAAAATGAGCCAAGCATTTTGTCTTTTATTCAGAAATATCTACTAATGACATAATTGACAAGAGAATAAATGAAAGAGACGAGAGATCTGAAGAAATTACCCAGAATGAGGCAGAGAAAGAAAAAAAGATGGAAAACGTTCAAGATAGGTGAAAAGATACTTCTCACTCCAGATCTGTGAATCAGAAACTCTGGTGGAGGGTGTAGCCCTCTGTGCTTTCCCTGCAACTCATTCTGATGCACTCTACAGTTTACAAACCACTGATGAAGACTAAGAAAGGTAAAGGAACACATCTTGACTTAAAAAAGTGATGGGTTATGAAAAAAATGTGTTTCAATTTTGGTATTCTCTTACCCCTTTGTGATAATAAAAAAAAAGAATATATGCTCGTTAAGTATAAGAGAAGATATAAGCATACCTAAAACTTTATGTTAGAAGTTACAAACTAAACGTTCGTGTCTGTCCAAAATTCATATTGAAGCCCTAATGTGATGGTGTTCGGAGGTGGGCCTTTGGGAGGTAAATTAGATCATTATAAGACGTGGTAAACATCTAGCCCTTTCTCTCTCCAACACTTGAGGGGAAAAGATGGCAGCCTGTAAACAAGGCAGAGGGCCCTCACCAAGAAGCAGACCATGCCGGCATCCTGATCTTGGACTTGCAGCCTTCAGAACAGAGAAATACATGTTTGTTGTTTAAGTCACTCAGTCTATGGTATTCTATTGTAATAGTTGAAATTCACTAAGACAGAAGAAAAGACAACTGGTTTTTAAATGAATCAGAAGTAAAAAAAAAAGGTTATGGAAAATATTGAATTGTCACTGTTTTAACGTCACACGGCCATAAAATAATTAGATAGTATATAAAGCAACCATTTTCCTTTGTATCTGCATGGAGTAAGGGGCACTTCATTTTATTATAAAACTTTCTGTTTTAAAATATCACTATTCTCTTGGGACCTGAAATTTGTCTTCTGCAGAGTTTCATTTGACACTGCAGTGAAATAGCTGTATATTCTTTGACATGCGCCAGAATAACAATGGATTGGAAATTTCCCAAACTGCAGGCATAATTAATGAATCCAACTGATGCAATATGTAAAGTGGAAAGAGCAGATGCTTCTTTCACACTTGCCCATCCAACTAAATGTCAGAATCACTTTGTTTCAGCACTTGCTTAATATCAAAGATTTCAAGTACGTGACCTCTCAAACAACTTTTAAGTGCTGATTTTTACTGTTTCCTATGCTGAATACTTTTTAAAGATGATCGGTTTTGCAGATACCTTTTAAAATCTTGAAATTAGGAGGCAAATACTGGCAATAAAGTTAGTCAAGTGTTGGAAAGTAAAAACTAGAAAAACCTTGCATCATTAAGTTCACAAAACTACTTTTACAGAATTTATGTAAATACTTTTTAATATTAAAAGTCAGAAGACCTGCATTTGGAATTCGTTCTGTAGCACTGAGCATTTTAAATAATAGAAACTAGTGCTTTTCCTGAAACTTGTTTCATTCTGGAAAACAAATCTTTTACAACTTCCTTAATATAGACCCATTGTGAGAAAAGAAAACCCTGTGATAATTGTGCTTGTGTGGTATTACAGATTGAATTGTAATTCTGCCCCAAATTCCTATGTTGAAGACATCACCCCTGATATGACTTCATTTGGAGACAGGGCCTTTCAGGAGGTAATGATTGTTAAGTGAGGTCATAAGGGTGACCCTAGGTCATAGGGCCCTAATCTGATAGGATTGTTGTCCTTATAAGAAGAAACAGAAATGCTGGAGTTTATTCTGGAAGCACAGAGAAAAGGCCAAAGAAGGATTCAGTGGGAAGGCACCATCTGCAAGCCAAAGAAAAAGTTCTCACCTGAAACAAACCCTGCCAACACCTTGATCTTGGACTTACAGCCCCAAAATAAATTGGGAGAAAATAAATTTCTGTTGTTTAAGACATCCAGCCTGTGGTATTGTGTTGCGGCAGCCCGAGCCAGAATAGTACATCTGATCATATTTTAATGTGCCTAGAACAATGCCCAGGTCAAAGATGGTGCTGAAAAGATATTTTTTGAATAAAGGAATAAATGCAGAGAGTTTTCAATGCTCGATACGGCCACAGATGTCTTAACTTCACATCTCAGGCACATACGTATTATCTATAAAAACCAATCTGTAAACGTCTAATGACTGCTATTTTATGCCATTTGGTAAACTGCCCATTTGGTTTTTGTAACTGTGTGACCATGCTCATGTAATTGTGAAGACTAAAGCCTTAGAGTATAAAATGCATTTGTCTTGCGTTCAAAGCCTGAGTGAGAGAAATTGAGTACAAGAATCGCCTCTGCCATGCACTGGCCCCTAACTGCAGAGTCTCAGTGCAGCATCGTTCAAAGACTGGAGCAGGTAGATGACTGACTCCTGAGGACCAAACTCTATTTTTCCTAGAAGAACATGGGAACTGGACAACGATTTAATATTCATTTAATATCCTGGTTTTTATACCAGAAGCAATGTCAGTAACTTCCCCTCAGCGCTCTTGCGGGCAGAACTAGGTATCGGCCCCCACTTGATTGAAAGGAAGAGAGGAAATGTGTGGAAGCACATGGATGGGAGTTGAATAGTAAATGTGTCTGCCACACAATCAATCTTCGGTTTCAAGCTTTTAGTGACAGTTGACTGAATCTGTTTGGGTACCACATACTTCATCCATCAGGGTTGGCTCAGGAAAGTATTTCAGGGGATTAATACAAGAAATCAGGAAACTACAATATATTTGTAAGGATGATGTTATGAAGGTCAGAACAAAACAACAATGATCTCAGGGAAGCAAGAAGTTGTATGAATCTGCAAGACACAAGATCCTGCAGCACTGATGCAGGCGATGGCCTGGGAGATTTTGGGAAGCTGCTGCAAAGCCTCACGTGTGCAGACTGCCAACGTCCTGTGCCTGGCAATGATGGTACAGCGGAATAAGGATGCCGCCACTCTTGCTGTTCCCAAATCTCGCGGCAGTAACTCTCACTGGTGGAATGTAAACTAGAATTTACTGGCAATAAATTCTGGGAAATGTACTTCTTGGACTTTCATACCATTCCCTGAAACACACACAAGAGTACATAAGCAAGTGGAGAGCATGCCTGGTTATTAAATAGAAAATAAATGTAAGCATACATGCATGTGTGTCTGACTGACTCTATAAATCCTTGAGGTTCCATTTTGGCTTTGGCTCCCAGGGAATTCAGAAATTTCCCTCCGTTGTTTCTTAATCTTCTTTCTCATAGTCTATGAATATTAACAAAACTTAACCGCGCTTTGATGGGTACAGGAATTTGCAGTGTAAAATTCTTTTGTAACTAAAATACTATCGTTGTCATACATCCTTGCCTTTGTCAATACTTAAACTTCTCATCTGTAAAATGGAAATTTCAACTTTAGGCACAGTTTCATGATTAGTCTGCATTGACAAACTCCAGTATGTCCGAAGAAAATTACTCCCGTTTTAAGGCAATTCCTGGTGCCCGCATCTCTGAAATAAGTGTTATAAAAACACAAATGGGAAATTAAATGCCTCATTGAATGTTTATGACATTTGAACAGAGTTTACATTACCTTTACTCTGAAGTTGTGTTTGATTTTGGCTGACGATTATAGTATTTTATGAGCGACAGTAATATGATGTGGCTGCGAAAATAATCTTTCCATTGTTGAAATGCTACCCTTTTATATTTGGAAATGTCTTGAATAATTAATATGCAATATGGAATTTATGAGAAAAAAAATCTGTTTATATGGTAGCCAAAAATATAAAATAATTTGGAATTAAGGTAACAAAAATGCATAGGACCTATATGAAGAAAATTTTAACATGCTACTGGTAGTAAAGAAAACTTTTTTTATTGAGGTAAGATTGGTTTATAACATTATATAGATTTCAGGTGTACATCATTATATTTTGTCTTCTGTGTAGATTGCATTGTGTTCACCCACCAAAGACTAATTACCATTGATCACCATAGACGTGCCTAATCCCCGCTGTCGCCCTCCTCCCTCTCCCCTTCCCCTCTGGTAACCACCAATCCAATGTCTGTCTCCATATGTTTATTTATTGTTGGTTTTATCTTCTATATATGAGTGAGATCACACAGTACTTGACTTTTTTCTTCTAAGTTGTTTCGCTTAGCGTAATACTCTCAATCTCCATCCATTTTGTCGCAAATGGCAAGATTTCATCTTTTTTTACGTCAGAGTAGTATTCCATTGTGTACATATACCACATCTTCTGTATCCATTCGTCCCATAATGCACACCTAGTTTGCTTCCAAGTCTTGGCTATTGTGAATCATGCCGCAATGAACATAGGGGTGCGTATATCTTTACGCATTCATGTTTTCATGTTCTTTGGATAAATACCCAGCAGTGTAATAGCTGTATCATATTGTAGTTATAGTCTTAATTTTTTGAGCAATCTCCATACTGTTTTCCATAGTGGCTGCACCAGTTTGCACTCCCACTAGAAGTGTATGAGAGTTCCCTTTTCTCCACATCATCTCTAACACTCGTTATTTCTTGTCTTGTTAATTATAGTCATTCTGACAGGCATGAGATGATATCTTATTGTAGTTTTGGTTTGCATTTCCCTAGAATTAGTGATGCTGAACATCTTTTCATGTGACTGTTGGCCATCTGCATATCTTCCTGGGAAAAATGTCTGTTCAGATCTTTTTTCCATTTTTTTAATTGAGTTGTTAGAGTTTTTTGTTGTTGAGATGTGTAAGTTCTCTATATATTTTGAATATTAACCCCTTATCAGATATATGGTTTGCAGATATCTTCTCTCAATTGTTAGGCTGCCTTTTCATTTTGTTGATGATTTATTTTCTGTGAAGAAGCTTTTAGTTTGATGTAGTGTCATTTGTTTACTTTTTCTTTTGTTTCCCTTTCCTGATCAGACATGGTAATTGAAAAGATGCTGCCAAGTGCAGTGTTGACGAGTGTGATGCTTATGTTTTCTTCTAGGAGTTTTATGGTTTTAAGTCTTACATTCAAATCTTTAATCCCTTTTGAGTTAATGTTTGTGTATGGTGTAAGATAATGGTCTACTTTCATTCTTCTCTCTCTCTCTTTTTTTTTTTTTGGTAAGGAAAATTGGCCCTGAGCTAGCACTTTTTACCAATCTTCCTTTCTTTTGTATGTGGGTTGCTGCCACAGCATGGCTTGATGAGTGGTATGTAGGTCCAAGCCCAGGATCTGAACCTGTGAACCCTGGGTAGCTGAAGCAGAGTACATGAGCCCAACCAATATGCCATCAGGCCATCCCCTCTACTTTCATCCTTCTGCACGTGGCTGTCCAGTTTTCCCAACACCATTTATTGAAGAGACTTTCCATTCTCCACTGTATGTCCTTGGAGCCCTTGTCAAAAATTAGCTGTTGTTCGCATGTCCATTGTGAATCCTTATGGGTATAGGAAGGGTCTACTCTTTGTGGTCATTCAGGGATCGAAGTCTGATGGAAGCACTGCCATCTTGAACATTGCTAGTCGGTATGATGAGGATTATTTTAGACTGGTTACTTTTAACAACTGCAGACGGGAAGGAGGCTCTGAGGAGTAGACTTTACTTACCCTTTGTTAAAAGACATTTGCATTGTAAAGGAAATCTCCATCTGTAAAGGTGTCTCCCTCTCTGTAACAGGAAGAAGGGGGGATGACCTTATCTCTAGAAATTCTTAATCAATGCCAAAGGCAAGGACTTAAATCTGCATCTTGTTTACTGTACTTGTGTGGTAATCTCCCATGATCGACTCCCCCTCCACCCCCAACATCCTCTTTTGTCTTTAGCTAAAAATAATATTTAAGGTGGTGGCTTCAGCCATTTACTTAATCTGGTTTGATTCTTATCTAAAGTTATAGGACCACCCAATAACCATACTCCACTTGCACTGATACTATTTTAATGACTTTTTTACATACTCTTTTCTTTGTCTTGTAAAGAGATAACTCACATACCTATGCCTTAAATTCAGCCCTACCCTCAACCCATGTTTGCAGCAGCGCTCACTGGTCATGGGTCCTGTCCCCATGCCTGCAGCTCTTACTGCCCATGGGTCCTGTCCCCGTGCTATTCCATACTATTCTCTAAATAAAAGAGCACTACTGACAGACCTTGAGAGTCCAAGAAATCTTTCTTTCGACTCCTCCTCTTATTGACCCCGCATCAATTATACAGAGGGAAATGTCATTGGAACTTGTTAGGGATTGCATTGAATCTGTAGATTGCTTTAGGAAGTATGGACATTTTAACTATGTTAATTCTTCCAATCCAAGAGCACAGAACATCTTTCCATTTCTTTGTGTCTTCTTCAATTTCTTTCAACAATGTTTTATAGTTTTCAGTGTATAGGTCTTTCACCTCTTTGGTAAAATTTATTCCTAAGTATTTTATTCTTTTTGTTGTAATTGTGAATGGGATTGTATTCTTAATTTCTCTTTCTGCTACTTCATTGTTAGTGTGTAGAAACATGACTAATTTTTGTATGCTGATTTTGTATCCTGCAACTTTACTGTGTTCATTTATTATTTCTAAAGGTTTTTTGGTGGATTCTTTAGGGATTTCTATATATAAAATCATGTTATCTGCAAATAGTGACAGTTTCACTTCTTCCTTTCCAATTTGGATTCCTTTTTTTTAATTTCTTTTCCTTGCCTGCTTGCTCTGGCTAGGACTTCCAACACTATGTTAAATAAGAGTGGTGCAAGTGGGCATCCTTGTCTAGGTCCTGCTCTTATAGGAATAGCTTTCAGTTTTTCTCTGTTGAGTATGTTAACTGTGGGTTTGTCATACATGGCGCTTATTATGTGGCAGCACTTTCCTTCTATACTCATGTTATGCAGAGTTTTTATCATAAATGGATGCTATATCTTGTCAAATGCTCTCTAAGAAAACTTAATTGGAAAGTCTCAGTCTCTGTCTTTGTTTCTCTTTTAAAGAAATGATAACAGTGTAACAAACAAGTGGCAATCTGGCAAGTGGACAAGGAGAGCCAACGGCTTGGAGGTCTGATTGCTGGAAAGCAACACAACAGTGGAGTGGCTGGGAATTTAACAGGGAGTTCTGGGAGTTGAGACAGCCATAGAGGACTTGCTAAGCTCCAAAGATCCCCTGAGCTGACTGAGGCCATGTGCATGTGCAACAGAGGTCAGAAAGGACCCAGGCCACTGCACATCCTTGCTGAAAAACCCTGTATGCATATATAGACAAAACGTGAGAGACTGGTGCTAAGTAAAAGCTGGACAAGACTTTTAAGTTTGCATTTACTTTACAGCTAAAACACAGATCTATCAGCATGGATTGGACACCTTAGTGACTCAAGGTGTTTAAGCACAACTTCTGTCCAATTTTTGGTTGATCAAAAGTTATGATGATCCATAGGGAAATATCCATACAAATATCGGTTGTGTTTCTACATACTAGCACAAACAATTGGAAATTACAATTTTAAAAATTCTTTTAAACTAGCATCAGCAATCTAAACTGCTAAATATATCTATACACTAAAAAACACAAAATATTGGTAAAAGAAATTAAAGAAGACCTAAACAAATGAAGAAATAAACTTTCATATTGGATTGAAACATTCAATATTGTTGTCAGTAATATAAAGGAAAGAGCTACTGATATACAACAAAGGCAGCTGAATCTTATTAACAGAATTCTGAGCAAAAGACATCAAAGAATACATAGTCTATAATTCCATTCCTATGAAATTATAGAAAAGGCAAAATGATAGTGATAGGGATCAGATCAGTGGTGCCAGGTACTGGAGGAAATGATAAGGGAGTGACTGCAAAGTACCACAAGGGAACTTTTGGGATGATGGAAATGACCTATATCAAGATTGTGGTGGTGGTTACACGACAGGGTATCTGTCAAAACTCATTCAACTGTACATGCTACACAGGTGAATTTCATGGTGTGTAAATAATAAAGCTGTCAATAGGAATGCCCCAAATATATTTATAAAAGTGTGAAGAGTTACTTGAACATGGATTTTCACTGCGGTATTATTTATAGTAACAAAAATCTGAATACAATCTAACTTTCAGTCAATAGGAAATTGTTTAAATCCATCATGGTACATTCTTATAATGGAATACCAAATAAATATCATAAAGAATTAGGAAGGGAGGTTCATATGTGCTCATTCAAGAAAATATCTCTCCAATATGTTAAAAGAAAAAAAATTGCGTGAGGAATGTTATTAATAAGAATACACAAGTACCTTGATATTCTTGTATATTCCCAATCATCCATAAAAGTCTTACATTTTGCTCCTATACCTGTTTCTCTTCCAGATTTCTCCATTCCAGTTCATGGTACCACTTCCTGCTGATTGCTCATTGACTTTGCTTTGCACGTCTTAATAGCCCATTGATTATTTTAAAAGATTAACTTTTCTCTTGGTCAAAGAAGACATTGTAGTGAAAATATCAAAGATCTGTATTTTTAAGACAGGTTCCAGTCTAGACTTCATCATCAACTTTGTTATGATCTTAATAAATCAACTAGTTTCTGTTTTTTTAATTTATTTTTTATTGAGGTCACATTGGTTTATAACATCATATAAATTTCAGGTGTACATCATTATATTTTGACTTCTGTAGAGACTACATCATGTTTTAGAAGGATACGTATTAAGTTTTCTCTGATTGTTTGGTAGAATTCACCAGGGAATCCATCTGGTCCTGGACTTTTGTTTTGGGAAGGATTTTGATTACTGTTTCAATCTCTTTACTTGGGATTGGTCTATGCAGATTCTCTATTTCTTTTTGATTCAGCTTTAGAAGGTTATATGATGTTGGAATTTTTTTTTTTTTTAAAGATTGGCACCTGAGCTAACAACTGTTGCCAATCTTCTTTTTTGTTTTATTTTTTCTGTGCTTTTTCTCCCCAAATTCCCCCAGTATATAGTTGTATATTTTTTTAGTTGTGGGTCCTTCTAGTTGTGGGATGTAGGACACCACCTCAACATGGCCTGACGAGCAGTGCCATGTCCATGCCCAGGATCCAAACTGATGAAACCCCATGCCGCTGAAGCGGAACCTGTGAACTTAACCACTCTGCCACTGTGCCATTCCCTGATCCTGGAATTTATCCATTTCTTCTAGATTATCCAATTTGTTGGCATATAGCTTTTTATAGTATCCTCTTATAATACTTTCTATTTCTGTGATATCTGTTGTAATTGCTCCTCTTTCATTTCTAATTTTATGTATTTGAGCCTTCTCTCATTTTTTCTTAGTGAGTTTATCTAAAGATTTGTCAATTTTGTTTATCTTTTAAAAGAACTAACTTTAGGTTTCATTGATCTTTACTATTTTCTTTCTAGTCTCTATGTCATTTATTTCCCCTCTGATTTTTATTGTTTCCTTCCATCTACTGCTGTCAGGTTTCATGTTTTATTCTTTTCCTAGTTTCTTTAGGTGTAATGTTAGATTGTTTATTTGAGATTTTTCTTTTTGTGAGGTAGGCCTGTATTGCTGTAAACTTCCCTCTTAGTATCACTTTTGCTATATCCCATAGATTTTGGTATGTCTTATTTTCATTTTCACTTGTCTCAAGTATTTTTGATTTCTCTGTTGATCCAATAGTTGTTCAGTAGCATTTTGTTTAATCTCCACATATTTGTGACTTTTCCAGTTTTCTTCTTGTAGTTGATTTCTAGTTTCATCCCATTGTGGTCAGAAAAGGTGCTTGATATTATTTCAATATTCTAAAATTTATTAAAATTTATTGAGACTTGTTTTGGCCTAATAGGTGATCTATACTGGAGAGTGTTTCATGTGCATTTGAAAAGAATGTCTATTCTGCAATTTGGGGATGGAATGTTCTGTCTATATCTGTTATGTCCATCTGGCCTAATGTGTCATTTAAGGCCAATGTTTCTCTATTGACTTCTGTCTGGATGACTTATTCATTGACATAAGAGGGCTGTTAAAGTTCCCTACTATTATGATGCTACTATGAATTTCTCCTTTTATGTCTATTAATCAATTTGTCTTGATTTTAGAATCTCTTCTACTGTGTATTATAGATAATGAATTTAACAATTTAAGCTCTCTCTGTACTTATCTGAGAGTTTTTATGAGAAAGGAAGTAACATTCTATGCATTTTAACTTATAAATCTGAATAGAAAATATTTTAAGTTATAACTTCATAGGAGAGTATTAAAGAGTGAGTTTTTGTGTCATTGTAGATGTATTCTTTATATTACATATTAAATGTCTCTTGTACTCTACCATTCCTCCAAGTTAGATGATGAGAGTTGCATGTGTTATATTTCTTCAGGAAAGCAGGTTTCTGAATAACGGTTGAATTTGTGCTTTATTGCTTGTTGCTGTTTGCCCTCAAACAAGCTACTTATGTTTTCTGAGGCTCAGTTTTCTCACTTCTAAAATGTGAAAAACTTTATCCTTCTTAAATTTACAAGATACACATGTATACATATATGCCTACATATACATAAATACATATGCATGCTTATACATACACCTACAATATATACATATATATTTAATATATGGTGTTATTACTAAGATAAATATTAAATCAAAAAAGAAATTTACTGAATTTGGAGTCAATAAGTCTAAGAATGATTCATGACTTTTCCATAACAATGAAGTAATGTACTGTTTTCTCACTTGTAAATTGATGAAATACTTGTGCTGCCCACTACACAGGAAGATTTTAAGCATCAATAGGAAAAGGAGGGGCTGGCCCAGTGGCACAGTTGGTTAAGTTTGCACATTCTGCTTTGGCGACCCTGGGTTCGCAGGTTCAGATCCCATGTGCAGACATGGCACCACTTGGCAAACCATGCTTTGGTAGGCGTCCTACATATACAGTAGAGGAAGATGGGCATAAATGTTAGCTCAGGGCAGTCTTCCTCAGCAAAAAGAGGAGGATTGGTGGTAGATGTTAGCTCAGGGTAAATCTTACTCAAAAAAAAAAAAAAGGAAAAGGAAATATTGCAGATGTGAGAGTAATTGGAAGATTGCAAAATATGTACAACCTACTATGGGAATAATATTACTGCTCCTGCTACCATGCAGTCCTCTGTACATATTGTTGCATAAAAATAGCTGTGCACAAAATGTTCATTGACTGCAATCTGACTTTTTTTCGTACTATATTTTTCTAACTGTGAATTTGTTCAGACAATAGCATAATATAATAACTTTAAAAGATTAGAAGTTCATGCTGATGTGTACTGTATGAAAGTCTTGGAGTATTAGGGAAAATGAGCTAAGGTACAGTGACAGTTAACTGTGAGAAGGGGAAACAGTAGAGGAAAGGGACTAAGGAGTAGCTCTGAGATACAGAGGGCAACTTGGGAATTTATCAAATAGGAAATAACACACCAACAACACCTTTGCACAAAAATACTAAGGACTGCTATCAGGGAAGGCAGAGGCAACATCATAGCAATTAGACTGCAAGGCAGTGAAAGGGGATTTGGGTTTGGGAAAATGAATGTCTCCAGGCAAGTTTATAAACTCAGCTAACAGTTTTAAAGGTAATATTAAATGTAAACATGAGCTCACAAAGAAAAATTACAGGAAAACATAGGAAGAACAAACGTCATGAAGAAACATCACCCAAAGACATAGACCTAATGGAGCAGAAAAGAGAGTGCTTTAGAACTATGATGGACAAATTCTTTGAGAGACCAGTGAGAATGTTTTATTTACAATCTAAGAATTTTGGCGGTTCAATAGAAATAACTGCTGGAAATCTTGCAAATGCAAACCACAAAAGTAGTAGAAATAAAACCTCAAAAATGTAAATAGTAATGTGGGGTAAAAAATACTATCTTGAATTCTTCAAAAGGATAAAATGATAGAAAATAGGACAGTTCAAATCAAAGACAGCATAATCCTGACATTTCTCTAATAGCCTTCCAGAAAAGAAACAGAAAGAGAGAGCGAGAGAGAGAGACAGAGGAGAAAATAGCTAAGACAGAATTTCCAAATATGTGAGAATTTGCCTGAACTGGAAAATAAGTGAGCAATCAGATTGAAAGGACCCAACCTGTATCTAGAATGAATTTAGTAATAAGCATTGCAAAGAACTGTCATCAGGATGTCTTGTACCTTTTTTTTTTTTTTTTTTTGAGGAAGATTAGCCCTGAGCTAACTAATTCCAGTCCTCCTCTTTTTGCTGAGGAAGCCTGGCCCTGAGCTAACATCGTGCCCATCTTCCTCTACTTTATATGTGGGACGCCTACCACAGCATGACGTGCCAAGCAGTGCCATGTCCGCACCCAGGATCCGAACCGGCAAACCCCAGGCCGCCAAAGTGGAATATGCGAACTTAACTGCTGCGCCACCAGGCCGGCCCTAAATTCTCCACTTATATCATCTATATTGTCTCATGCCTGAAATGCCTCTGACGGAAGGCATTGGAGACAAAAAGTCAAGACTTTCTTTGTATATTTTTCATGTTCTGCCCTGTCATTCTTCTCTGATTTGTTAAGAGTGGAATGTCTCAGTTGTCTCAATAGAAAGACAATGGATAAAGTAAAATACTAGAAGTGGGGGGAAACTGCTGCTAATATTTAAAGATATAATTTACCACACATTTTTAAGATCATTTACTCTTTACACCAACCCTATGACATAGGAATTACAATATTGATTTTATAAATGAGGAAACCAACAGATAGTGCTCCCAAGGTCTTACAATGCACATCTAGTAGAGCTTTGATTGACAGGCAGGTCTGCCTGATGACAAAGGCCTGCTCCTTGCATTACACCATGCTCCCTACACCTGGGTTTCTTCAGCCTGCTTATTGCAGGTTCCAAATGAATTCTTCAGAGTCCTCTTCTTAAATGACCTCAATACCAACTTGTCCCCTATCTATGTAAAGGGGATGGTGTCATATATAAGGCATTCTTGTAAGGCATCTTGTGGGAGGTTTTCTACAAAAGAGAATGCTATGTAAATTCGCACTAGGATTATTAATGTCCAGAATTCAGATATTGCAAAGTGTGGCATTATTCATGAAGGTGAGTGATTATCAACCCAGGCCCTGACAAAGTTTGTGAAACATTTAAGACATACATACTTTTTCTGGAACAGGTCCATCATATTAGGCATTTAGATTATGGCAATTAATGACTTGCACTATTTACAAATGAAGATAGCAAAAAATTTTTGCTTTTTTTTTCCTCTGTGACATGAGTTCAGAGTCCCATTGAGCCTCTTGAATGTCCTCTAGCAGATATTTTTAAAGCTATTTAGATCTCATTTTTTTCAAATAACACAATTCTAAATGTTCTCTCTTCATGTCTTAGCAAAAAATCTTATGTGAGATCTCAGTTAAATATGTCAGATTTTTTATATATCTGTTCTCCTAAATTGAAGTTCCAGAATAGAGAATTTTGCTTTGTTTATATTCCGTTACGACTACAGATTTCTCCAACTCTATTTCAGTTAAAAGATAAATATTACCTGCGTTTAAGATTTGAGATTGACAGACAAATAACAGCGACAAGTTATCAATTGTTGTTGTTTTATATATAAAACTGAAGTGTCCTTTAAGCTTCTGAATATCTAGAGCCCTGTATGAAGACTATATTTTAAGCACACAGATGTTGCGTTCAAGAAACAGTAGGTTCTCGGGAGTGTGCTGATTCAGCCCACAAATTATGAGTGCGATTAGCTCATGTTAAGCAAGGGTTTAGTTCTCTAAGAGGACTGGTTTGTCTTACATCTCTGCACATCTGGATGCTGCTTCCTGAGTCCGAAACGTATTCACCTCCTCAAATGAAAAACGTATTCCCAGACGTCTTTCAAAACTCAGACATAAAGTCATAAACTCTGCATTCCTTGCCTGACATGCACAGTTAAACCTCACTCTGCTCTCTCTACATTCCTCTCATAGCACTTAGAATATTATACTTAGTTATCTGTCACTGTCTCATTAAATGATGGTAGAACGTTGTGCATTCAAATACTTCCTTTTATGAATTTTTCATTCATTCACTCGTTTAACACATATTTATTGAGCATGTATCATCATGCAGAAATAAAGACCAAGCCTGTCCCATGAGGAAACTCGAGAAATAGACAGGAGTCTGAATGTGAAGGATCTTAGAGGCCCTGTCAAGGATGTGGGGTGCTTTTCCTTATCTGAGGTACAATGGAAGCCCCTAGGTAAGAACAGAACTAGGAAATCATTGTTCACACCGTGAGGCTCAACATGCCTTCTGAGCCTCATGGATTGGAGGATACAAGTATCTGATGACAACAATTATCATCATCTCCTCCTTGTCATCGTCATCTTGGTACCAATATAAAGGGGGAAACACTTGTTCAAGAGAAGCATTTAGGAGTTTGAAGTGACTCATTTTGGTGATAAAGAGAACGTGCATTAAAAAAGGAGGGTGTGATCTCTCTAACGTAGCTGAGGGTGAGGGCCCTGGGTTCAGTTTTCAATGAGTTTATCCCTCAACATGGACAGCCTTCTGAATCCTCTGTTACCCAATCTTTTGACGATTTGGGGATCAGATTTCACTTTGTCAAGACTAAAATGAGGAGAGCTTCCAATGATTATAACTAAGGTCGCCCGAAGATTAAGTGAGATGATGTACAGATAAAGCACCTCTTCAGCACCTGCATGCAGAGAGGGGCAAAGAAAAGGGAGAGTCTTCTCTGTTCCCTTCCCAATGCCGCCATGATCTCCTCCTTGGTTTCACCTCAATGTGTCTCTTTTATTTCACTTTTTTGCAGTGAGGCTAGGTTTTTTTCTTTTCCTGGGAGGCCCTGTCTTATGCATGTTTTGTCTTTTGCTTGTCCTTAGATTTGTTAAAATCTTTTATTTTGAAATAATTATCTATTTGCAAAAGAAGTGAAGACACTGGAGAGAGTTCTCATGTACTCTTCACCCAGTTGTCCCTAATGTTAACATCTTCCAACTTAGCATCTGGTACCTTTTTCAAAACTAAGAAATTAATGTGTGTGTACAACTATTAACTGAATTCCAGACTTTATTCAGGATTCATCAACTTTTCCACAAACGTCCTTTTCGTTTTCAAAATCCAATTCAGGACACTTTGCGTGCTAATTTTCTAAGGCTGTCATAACAAAGCACCATAGACTGGGTGGCTCAAACAGCAAAAATTTGTTTTCTTACAGTTCTAGAGGCTAGAAGTCCAAGATCGAGGTATCTGCAGGCTTCATTTCTCCTTGGCTTGTGGATAGCCGGCTTCTCCCCCTGTCTTCTCAGGGTCTCTCCTCTGTGTGTGTCTGTGTCCCAATCTTCTTATAAGGACACCAGTCGCGTTAGAGTAGGGCTCACCCCAATGACCTCATTCTACCTTAATTAATTCTTTAAAGACCCTGTCTCCTAAAACAGTCACATTCTAAAGTACTGGGGGTTACTGAATGATGTGAGGACACAATTCAACTGCTGACACCATATTTCATTTCATCTTTCTGTCACCTTAGGCTTGTCTAATCTGTGACAGTTTCTCAGACTTTCATTTTCTTTGAAACTTTTGAAGGGCACTAATCGAGTATTAGACTAACTATCCCTAAATTTATGTGTGTTTGATATTTTCCCATAATCAGACTGGGGTTAATTGTTTTTGGAAAGAATACTACAGAGGTGATGCTTCCTTCTCATCACATCATTCTTATTTTGGGTGGGGGGGACATTAAATTAACCTGATTTATGATGTTAACCTCGATCACTTGGTTAAGGCTGTGTTTGTCAGATGTCTCCACTTTAAAATTAGTGTGTTCCCTTTTCCACAATCTACTCATTAGAAGTGAGCCACTAAGTCTAGCCACACTCAAGGGTAGAGAATTAAGCTCCACCTCCTGGTGGGAGGAGTGTTAAATAATATGTAAACATATGTAAAATAATATGTAAACATATGTTAAAGCCACCAAAATAATTAAGGAATATGGGAGAGGGACTTTGAAGCTATGCAAATATCCTGTTTCTCCTTAATGTTTCACCTTTATTTGCATTTTTTGGTATTGTTCAGTGACAATCTCTTGAGAAAAAAGGAGAGCAACCCGCCCCGAGGATGTAAGTACCTGACAATCTATTGTCAACAGCTAGACTGGGGTGTATCTTTTCTGAATGTCACAGTCCTCCATCTCTTTGCTTACTTAGCAAACTCTTTGCTTTTGTAGTTGTCAGCACTTCCATTAGGAAGTAAGATACCACTGATTGTGTTCTGGGAACTTTG
The DNA here is from genome assembly GCF_037783145.1 of Equus przewalskii. Lineage (NCBI taxonomy): Eukaryota > Metazoa > Chordata > Mammalia > Perissodactyla > Equidae > Equus > Equus przewalskii. The sequence continues at coordinate 86,953,169 of NC_091831.1, forward strand.
GGAATTGGGTCTCTAATATAATTATCTTAAGGGGTAGAACAATGAAGTCTTTGTTGGAGCCCCTGGATGCTCTAATTGGGCCTCTTGTGAAAGAGAAAAGCAGGGGCCCAGCGTGGTGACCATAGTCCACAACTGAATTCTAAAAACAACAGCCAGAAAAGGGGTACTTATTTCCTCCATCCAAAGCCTTATATATGCAGTAATTCTCCTACTAGATATCACTGTGATGTACTTATTTTTCAAGTTTCACTCTTGAAAAGTCTTCCTATTTTTCCAAGTGGTAAGAATGCCTTTGTTCAGTCTCCCATTTTAATTAGAAGCAGTATTAAATTACAGTAGAAATAGAACTCTCATGCGACATTAAATGATGACCTGAACTTACTTTTCTGGTTGACATAATCTCTCCCTCAGGGGAATTGGCTGTAAGATACTGCATTACAGTCAGCAGGTGTCTTGTAAGGATGCAAATCCAAGTGAGGGATACAGTCGATGGTCTTAATGACCCATGCCCTGGAGCTCTGTTTTACTGCAGTTGAAAACTCCATTAGAGAGAGAGAGTGCCATCAAGATTACCTAGCTTTCTGGATGCTGGGACATATTCTTTCCTAGACAGAGCTGCAAATATTGACATATTGCAGTTTTTTGCTCTCTTTTTCTAGACTCTAGATCAATAAATGCTTTTAGTCAGAGACTTATAAGGTCTTTTATATTTATTCATTTATTCTAAAAATATCTATTAAGCACCCGTTGTATCAGGAATCAGATAGAAACTGGGATACAGTTAGAAAAAAGTCATATGTGGCCTGTGTCCTCTACAGAGAAGGCTTGACTAAGTTCCCAGGACTCAGTCTTTCCGCTTTACACCTGGTATATATTCTAATTCTTAGGCAGCCCCTTCTCAGGTAGCTGATATTATCAATTAATTTGCTGAATTTTCTAATTTTTCTCTTTATGATCACTTTATTTTCCAAGGACTAGGGCTGCTTCAATTGAGTCTGTCCGTATACTGCTTGAAAGTCATTGTGAACAATCTGGATTTGGTGGTCAAGGGCCGGTCCAGGTTATATGGGCCTAAAGCTTATGCAATTTGAGGAGACCTCTTTAAGAAAAAGAATACAAAATTGCAAGTGCAAAATTTGGTATCAAATAGGATATTTATTTAGAATGAAAAAAATAATTGCAAACATCCATGGGAATCTCAGATACCGACGTTCCTTTCTTTTGAGATTCCTTTAGAAATTTGTCAGAAATGCTTACAAAGAAATGCGAGCTAACTTCTCCTCTCCAAAATACTCTACCACTCTTAGGAACCGGCAGCCCTTGCAAAGGCCCATGCCTGCAAGCTGCCTTGAAGCTTAAGGTTCAGTGGCTTTGTGGTAGAGCTGCCTCCACCAATGGTGCTTTCTGGAGTAGAGCTCTCAAAGCAACAATTGCAGAGAGAACCTAAAAACAAGATGCAATTCCAAGTCAAACTCGGGTAAAGACATAATTAAGTCATCAAAGTTAAATATATGTGAAATGAAAGTGAAGTTCGGAATGAAGGGAGGTCAGAAATGGAGTGAATACCAGGAACCATAATGCCTAGGAGGGAGGCAATAGGGTAACTGGAGTCAGGAGAAGAATTTTAAAAATGGGCCATGAGAGTAAGCCACAGAGGCTAGGAAAAGGAAACAAAGACATATGGATGTGATGTGTCCTATACCCTTGAACCTCAAGATATGTCTCTGTGTGTGGCTCTGAACCTTGCATGTCAACACATTCCAATGACCTCAAGGCTTGGAGTCAGGGAGAAGACACAGACGTGCAGAAGAGGACTTATATGATTTTTTCCCTCCCTGATCTAATATGTTTTTAGCATGACTCACAGCTAAGAGAAGATTCTCCCTTGCCGCCTGAGAGGTTATAGATGCTTTGGGGTCCATTCTAGAAATCTGACAGAGTTCCAGAATGCCTTTCATGCTCTTTCACTTACTACTTTTGGGCACCTACTGAAGAGAAGACAAGTGCACAGATCTTGTTCTGCAAAAGCCGTTTCCCAGAAAATTCTGCATCTCCATGAAGTGAGGAAATCACATCTTCCCAATGTGAAGCAAGGCTTTTCAATCAGACTCAAGAAATATCCTTTATAATCAATACATTAATTCAAAAATATTAGAGGAAGAAAAATGCTACTTAAAATAAATATTGACTACCAAAATTTGTTGTTTTAGGAGAGTAGAATAATTCATGCTGAAGTCAGGTGGTTGTATTGTCTTGAGGAAAAAATACATATTCTCTTTGAGAATAAAAAGTAGAGATTCCAGGGGAAGGATAAGTTTCTCTGCATAAAGAAGAAACAAAACTTTTGAGTTTTGAGAGGACAGCCTAGAGTGGAAGAGAAGAGATTTGTAATGAAGGAAAGAAAAACATAAGGAGAATTGAGAGGGGGAGAAAAGAGACAGACAGAGGGAAAAAAGGGAGACAGAGAAAGTGGGGCAGCAGAAGAGTGACTCAGTATATGGAGACTGGAGTTTAAGAAGAGTCTTTGTCACTTGAGAACATTCCTGTGCCAGCAAATGGCTAATCAATTTTTAGAATAGGGGAATCTGAGATATCCTCCTGTGTGTTGTAATTGCTCACTGTTCCCCTCAAACTATAAGTAGAAGTGAACCATACACAATCATCTTGTGTTATAAACAAGTCAGGGGAAGGTAGAATGGATTGAGCAGTGTCCAGAAAGACAGGAACCAAATCAAACGTCAGAAAGACATTTCAAACTATATCACAATGTCATAGTAGTTAAAATAGGATGGCATAAAAACAGACACATAGATCAATGGAACAGAATAGAGAGCCCAGAAATAAATTCATGCATGTATGGTTAATTAATTTATGATAAAGGAGCCAAGAATATACAATGGGGAAAGGACAGTTTCTTCAATAAATGATGTTGGGAAAACTGGACAGCCATATGCAAAAGAACGAAGCTGAACAAAACTATCTTACACTATGCACAAAAATTAGCTCAATCATATTAAAGACTTGAATGTAAGACCTGAAACCATAAAACTCCTAGAAGAAAACATAGGCAGTAAGCTCTTTGACATCACTCTTGGTGATGATTTTTTAAATCTGACACCAAAAATAAAAGTACTAGAAGCAAAAATAACTAAGTGAGACTATATCAAAGTAAAAAGTGTCTGCACAGCAAAGAAAATCACCAACAAAATGAAAAGGCAATCTATGGAATGGGAGAAAATATTTGCAAATCATATACTCGGCAATGGGCTAATACCCAAAATAAAGAACTCATACATCGCAATAGCAAATAAACAAGAAATCCAATTCAAAAATGGGCAGAAGATCTGAATAGACGTTTTTTCAAAGGAAACATACAGATGGCCAACAGGTACATGAAAAAATGCTCTATAATGTTAATCATCAGGGAAAGGCAAATCAAAATCACAATGAGATATCACTTCACATCTGTTAGAATGGCTGTTATCAAAAAGACCAGAAGCCTTTCTGCAATGTGTGTTGTCAAGGATGTGAAGCAAAGGGAACTCTTGTGCACTGTTGGTGGGAATGTAAATCGGTGCAGCCACAATGTGAAATAGTATGGAGGTTCCTCAAAAAACTAAAAATAGAACTACCATGTGATCCAGCAATTCCACTTCTGGGTATTTTTCTGAAAAACAAAAAACACTAATTTGAAAAGATATATGCACCAACATGTTCATTGCAGCATTATTTACAATAGCCAAGATATGGAAACAATCTAAGTGTCCATCAGTGGATGAATGGATAAAAAAATTGTAGCATATATATACAATGGAATATTATCCAGTCATAAAAAAGAATGAAATCTTGTCATTTGTGACAACATGGATGGACCTCGAAGACATTATGCTAAGTGAAATAAGTCGGACAAAGAAAAACAAATGCCAGATGTCTCTCTTATATGTGGAATCTATCTATGTATATATAAAAGAAAATGAAAACTAAGTCTGTAGACACAGAGAAGAGATTGGTGGTTGCCAGAGGTGGGAGAAATGAGTGAATTGTTTTTTTGGTTTGAATAAATTGAATCAAAAAAACTATGAGCAGCAACAACAGCAAAATGTCAGGAAGAGAATAATAATGAAGAAGTTGACTGGAGGATGAGCTTGCTCAAAATAATCATTCACTTCTTTTCCAACCATCCCTCAGAGGGTTTGGGAAGGGTTCTATACTTCCCGAAGCATATAATACAGTGAGGGACGGTTCCAGAAGGCTCAAGAATCTGAGGCTATCCAAGCTGTGGAAATTAGATTTCCTGTAGAATAGTTGCATGATCTTGGACAAATCACTTTTGCAGTCTTTGAGACTCAGAATCTTAACCTCTAAAATGAGGGCTTAGCCAAGCCAAACTAAAATCTGTCATTCGACAAAGTCAAATTTCTGGTATTAATTCATTAAACCTAGGTTCTTCTGTGGGAATAAAGAAGAAATAAGAAAATAAAGAATTGTTCTTCTAAATCATTCTTTGGAATTCTATCCTTAAAAATCACTCAAGTTTAATTCCACAGTGACAGAATTGGAATTACACAAGAATTTCAGGAGACAGGTACAATTCTTCCTTGATTATTTTGGGGATCTTCATGGGTATTATGAGTGTTTACGTACGTACTTATGTTATTTCAGACAGATGTCAATATACTGAATGAAAGAGGTCACAGGTTTTATTTTAAGTATCAGACTACCCAGGAGTGTCTGGAAGGGATTGGATTTTGATGGTCTTTATTGATTTGTAATATGTAGGAGTTTGTGGAGAAAATATTGATAAATAAGCATAGTTTTTTACTCAAAAATTGAATCGAGGTTATTTTATAGGAAATAATTGGACCTGTAAACATAAGAATTGATTAAATACATTATGGTGGATTAATAGTAATGATAATGGATAATCTTGCACCATATACTTTTGCAAGTGCTTACTAGTATTAAATCTGTTAATCCTCCCATGGAAGGCATAGAGATAGTAATTAATTTGCCCAAAGTCACGAGGCTGTTTGCTCTCAGCTGTCGACGATAACAATTCTGTAAAGTGGAGTGCTATGCAGCCTTCACAGATCATGAGGTAGATGTGTGTTTCTTGAAATGCAAATATATTCATGACAAATAAGAAATAACAAAGAGTGTATATAAATATGTGTATGTATATATATCACATATAAAATGTTTTATAAAATCCTTATCTATTTTAACTCTCTCAGTGGTGACCTTAACCTCCTTTATACATATTTGTTACATTTCTCCCTATTTCAATTTTGAGAATAAAAAGTAGTGCATCTTTGCCCCTTCTCTGAGTGAAATTTTAAAAAATTGCACATTTTAATTTTTGAGGTTTTTAATTTTTTAGTTCTTATTTGGATTTTGGAATTATTTAAACTGAACTGTATATTCATTTGGATTTTGGAATTATTTAGGTTTAACTGTATAGTCATTGTGTGTTATGAATTGCCATGTCTTTTTACACTACAATTTCCTAACTTTTCCGTTTTAAATTTCTTCACTGGGCAGCTCTATTGAACTTCGGGTGATCAATTGTTCCAATTTGCCTGGGACTGAGGAATTTCTTGGAACAAGGGACTTCAGTTCTAAAAGTGGGATAGTAGTGGGCAAATAGGACAGTTCATTGCCTTAGTAGTGAGTACCTTTAAGCAAAACTTATCTACTTACCTGAAGAAAATAACAGAGATATCTGTACTTACATGTGAATAGAGAGATCTATTAAGAAAGGTTAAAGGAAAAGATGAGAGAATTACGAGGAGAAAGGGAAAGAGTCATACATATGTAACGGCTACAGATACTCGTCTATGTTTGTATGTATATGTTTTCTAAGGGTATATTTATACAAGTGTGTCTCCATATGTATGTAGATATATTAAGAAGGCGGAGAGAGGTAGAGAGAAGAAATGGTCTTAGTTTCAACCCTCATTTTGACACATATATAATCTGTGGCAAGTCATGAACTATTTCTGAGCTCTGATTTCTTTATCTGTATAGCAGGTATAATAATATCTTCTTTATACGATTGCTGTAAATATTTAATATAATGTGTATATATTACCTATTAATTATATAACACAAAGCACAAGAAATTTATTAATACATATTCTTATTTAAAAAATACTTTATTTTTTTAAAATATACCAAATCCATCCCATATCATCTCTCGCGAAGGTCAGAAGTCCATCCACAAGGATTCGTCAGTGCTTTTCTTCCCTGCTTGGGATTACACATGAAACCTACTAGGCATCAAAGCTATGAACTCATGAGAAAGGCCAGGCTTTGGTCCTCTGAAGTTACCATGGCTTCTTGTGAGTTGATTTCATGCAGGATGTCACAGCACATCTTCTGGGAGTTCTCAGCGCACTGACTCTGACCAAGGTCCTCTCTGCTGACCTTCTGTGAAACGCTGAACACCCAGGTTAAGAGTTGAACCTCCATAGACATCCACGCAGCTTTCCCCCAGCCGAGATCCGTACTCCTGTGGGGTGCTCTGTGGCGGGCGGTGGGTACACTGATGCCTGTTGTGGCCCTCACAAAGCCCTGCCCTCCCTCTTGTTTCTGAGAACCTTTTCCTAGGTTGTGTCCCCCAACCTCCCACCGGGAAAGCCTGAAACACTTGGCCCACCCACCTTTGGAAAACCATTCTAATCCCCTCAGGGGCCAGGATTCTGAACATTCTACTCAAGAGAAAAAGGAAGCCTAGAACTCAAAGGCAAAATGTCTGATGGTCTCTTGACAGGGGAAATTTATACGCTATAAACACGCACGTTGCTGGTGAGTTTATAGCAGTGCCCCCAAAGTGACACGACTTAATTAATTTATGAATAATTTACTCCCTACTTTTAATTACAAAGTAGGTATTTAATAAAAATTTAGTTGCATTTTCTTCCAGACCCTTGTATGCAAAAAATATCTGGAGCCAATTCTGCCTTCTCTGAGAACTGACTAATGAGAAGATAATTAGGAAAGAAAAAATGCTCGCTACCTATCCGTTAGTGTAAACAACTTTTCAGTCACAGTAATCATACTGATGGCAATAGTTAATGCAGCCACTTAAGGTGTTTCTTTATTAAAAGGAATTACCAATTTCATCTGAGTTTACCACCCATTCTAGCATAGTGTATAAACAATCTTCCTGTTTGGCATCCATCTTAGTGTAAATACTCAAAGGAGAATATTCACTTCCTAACACTCTATAATTCTTAGGTGGTTGAGACGTTGTCAGAATTGGGAACTGCGTGCAAAATGAATTCTAGAGACAGCCACAGGATCTAGAAAGTTTTAATCTCAATCCTAACTTGTTTGAGATTTTTTAGTATGTTCATTTTAGTTTCCTAGTAGACACCAGTTTGTTAATTTTCTGCCTTCAAGTAGTTTTGTAAGAACACTGTCACAAAAATATGAGCGGAGGTAGGCTGGGGGAGGGGGAGCACACACACACATGCACTTGTTTCTTTATTAATTTTGTTGTCTCAGAAACTTACTGTAAGCAGTGAAGATTGAGACCATTTCTGTTTTTATTAACCAATATATTACCAAGTTGCTGAATGAATCAATGTTGGTCACAATTTCAAAGATCATCGTATATTTTTTGCAAAGCATTAGTTACTTAGAACAATAAGGGAGGAATTCTTAAATTCAGCTCCTCTATATTACCTTTATTCCCCATATCACAACATGTCAGCTATCTTACATAGATTATTACCACTTCAGAGTTCAGAGTTATCCTGGCTGAGAAGCCGCCCATGCATTCTAGCTCCAGAGAGTAGGGGATTGAAAACACAATTTAAGCTGTAAGTTAAAACCAAAGAATTTCAATCCAAAAATTGATCTGTAGCATCAGAAACACCAAAAAATACACAAAATGCCTTGAATAATTTTCTGAAATTTAAAATTTGAAAATAATATTTTAACATGGGTATATACTAGGATAGATATGGATGGTGCAATTCCACTACCAAATGTATCATAATGATTTTGGAGAATGAAAAATTTATTGTTGAATCCCCCTAAGGTCGTAAATGATTAACCTTTAGATTTTCAGAGTTGGAAGAGATCTTAAAGATTATTTGAGGTAAAGCATGAGAAATCCCACTGTAAACGTAAAATAGTAAACAGATTATTTTTTCCATCTTTGTGTAATTTTTTCCATACATCCTGGTCCAACCAACCATCATCTCTCACCTCTATTACTCCACCGGTCTCTCATCGTGTTTCTTTTGATCCACTCTTACCAGCTAAAGCCATTTTCTACACAGAAGTCAGAGTCATCTTTTTAAAGAAAATCTTAACAGATCCCTCCTCCCTTTAATAATGTCTCATTGCAATTAAATTCAAATCAAAACTCCATACCACGTCTTACAAGATCCCACATGAACTGGCTTGTGCCAGCCTGCCGCATATTACCATCTCCTTCAACTCATCCTAGTAAACTCTGTTGCAGACCCTCTGGCCTCCTTGCTCCTGCTCCAGCGTGCCACCCTTCCTCCCACCAAAGGGCCTCACACTCACTGTTCCTTCTACCTCGGTTGTCTTTGCCCAGGCCTTTGGCTGGGTGGCTGCTTGTCATTGTTCAGTCCTGGTTTGACACAGAGGGAATCTCCTCAGAGCTGGCTTTTCCAGTTACCCTACCCAACATAGCTCCCTCCCCACCATTTCCACCTAGCCACTCCCTATTTCCTTAGGTTTCTCAATCATAAGCTGAAATTATATTATTTAGTTGCTTACTCACTTACTGTCTGTGTCCCCCACCCCCAGAACTCTAGCCCAATGAAAGTGGGGACCTCATCTGTTCTGTTTACCACTGTGTCTCCTGTCCTTAGAACCTGATCTCACACACAGTAAGCACTTGACAGATGCCTACATAAGGGAGCGAGAGGAGGGAGGAAGAAAATACATGGGCGTGTGTACACATGGGGGAGAGAAGCGTGGAGAATTATCTCGCCTGCTCTGTCCACCCAACCTCTCTTCACAGGAAAATCTTGGTCACTACGGTTTTTAAGGAAGAAGCCAGGGGCTCCCAGGGTGAGGCTGGTGCTCTTCCCCATGACACAGAAGGCACCGTGGTGAGCAGCACAATATTTTTCTCTCCTGTCGTGTGGGTTCTGGCACTTGATGACTGACTCCCTCTCTGCCGTCTCTGTAATCAGGCTTCATATTGTCAAAGGACATAAACACACATTTTAGCTTTGCTTCAGGGAGTAGCAATAATTAATGCAGTTTTATTAATGACAAGTAGAATTCTTTGAACTGGCTCAGTATCACATATGATTTTCAAGGCCTTTTTAAACCACCTCAAACCTATTCTCAGCTCCCAGAATGTCAAAAGCTTATAGAGCTCTTCCCCTGCCGGGGACAACAGTTTTCATGGATGGTTTGAGGCCGGGAGCTATCTGTCAAGTACTAAATAATGGACAAAATATGCGCCAGCTCCCTGAGTTGGAAAGCAACAGGCAAGAAGGTTGCCATTTGCCCCTAGGTGTAAGGGAAACGAGAGAAATTGTTACAGCAACTCGGTGCTGTTGAGCAAATATGTCTAATCTCTGGAAAATAGGAAGCCTCGGGGGAGAATATAATAATATTGTCCTGCTTCTTGTGGCCTCCTCCACAACAAACGCTCAATTGCAATGCAGAGGAGCGGAACAGAAGCCCCAGTTAATCAAACCAAGGAGGTATGCCAAGAGCAAAAAGGCAAGTCCCTTCAAAGAAAACACTATAAAACAATGTACTAATTGGGATTGTAAGGATGGGAAACAAAGCCATTACTTTTTATGGAATATTAAAATGGGTTCCCTAAATTGGACTGTTGAAAATTATGTTCAACCAATTTTCTGAATATGAAAGTAAAACATGTCTATCATAAAAAAATAGAACATGTTGGAAACTATATACGCTTCTCAACATCTTACCACACAGAAATAACCATTGTTAGTATTTTAACATTTCCTTCCTAGAGCTTATATTGAGAACATTTTCTAAAGCAATCAATATTCTCTTAAAGCATGGTATTTAATAATTCAATATTCTTCCATCCTACTGTTGCATCATAGTTTACTTAAGCATTTCGGGGATATTTTTCAATTGCTTTTATTGAGTTTGTTTTACTCATATACGTATACATACTTATAGGAAAAAATGGGAAGGAACACATGATATATAAATCAATAATAATATATAAAATTGTAATTCAGTTTTGTCCTATTTCCTTAATTCAACGTAATACTGGGAATAATACTCAAGAATATTTCAACTTTATATGATTCAATAGAATTTCATCATTATGTAAAATATCATGATTTATTTAATCATGTGACTTAATTTTATTTTTTCCTGTGGTAAATATTCTCATACACAAATCCTTGTGTAATTTTCTGTATATAACCTCTATTATGCAATATTTCAGCCATAAAAGATAATATCATATATGCCCCGCCATTCTTTCTTTGTGTGTGTGCAGATAATTTTCCTGTTCATGCCATTACTCATGTTTGCACTAGTATATTGTTGTGAGGCATCAGATTTTGTCATTTTGCTCATTCCTACCTTCTAGAACAGTACCCAGCACACACTAGCCGTGTAATTAAGATTTGTTAAAACAATTAAAATTTGGTTCTTAATTGTTTTCTTATTTTTAAGAGCTCTCTGTTAATACGCTTGTATAATAGATGTTACAGACATTCTTCCAATCACATCATATACTTTATATTTTTATAAATATCCATTTTAAATTTTATTCCTGTAAATATAATCCCATTTCAGTTTTCTCTTTGCTTCCATTCCTGGAAAGTTCTTGCCCAACTGTATTTCTTCTAGGTCTTTTATGGTTTTATTATTACATTTAACTCTCTGGTCCATCAGTATTTTATCATAGTGTACAGTATGAAGTAGAGATCTATATTGCCTTTTTTAAGTTAGCCAATTTTCTAGCAACTCTTCTTTCTTTCTTTCATTTTTTTTTTTTTTGGTGAGGAAGATTGGCCCTGAGCTAACATCTGTCAGCAATCTTCCTCTTTTTCTTGAGGAAGATTGCCCCCAAGGCAACATCTGTGACAATCTTCCTCCATTTTGTATGTGGAACACCGCCACAGCATGGCTTGATGAGTGATGTGTAGGTTCGCGCCTGGGATGCAAACCTGCGAACCCTGGGCCACTGAAGTGGAGTGTGTGAACTTTACTACGCCACCGGGCCAGCCCCAACATTTCTTGAATAAGGTGAACTTAATTTATAATTTAAAATTTCCTTAACTTCTGAAAGATTTTTGTGTACGGGTTTGTTTCTGGGCTGTTGCTTATTTTTCTCCTCTTGGCATAGCTGCATCAACGCAGTGAGGTTTAATAATAAAAGGTAACGTCTTTGATGGGATACTAACCTGTCCTCATTCTTTCCGTACAGTTTTATTTTTCAAAGTGTTTTTGGCTAGTCTCATCCATATGTTTTCCAAAACACTGCTAGTATGTCTTTTATTCCATTGCATTATATTTATGAATTAAATTGGAGATTCTTAACAAGTGTAAAATATGGACTGCTCCCTAACAGAAAAATGATATTCTCATTTATTTAAATCTTCATGAATACTATTTTATTTGGTAGTTCCCTTAGGTTTATTTCAAAGTAATGTATATTTATGTTAATATTGCCAATTGGATCTTATTTAGCTTATATTTTCTAGCTGATTATTCTGTTTTGTTTTTAGACTTATCACTGAAATCGCTTACAGCATCATTCTATTGACTCCTGAACTTTCTTTTAGATCATTTAGATTCTACTTTTGCTGTATTTATATCCATTTTCTTTTCTTATTCTTTTCTTATGGCTGGATACTGCTCATCTATGTTAATTGAGATAATAGTAATGATAGTGAAAGATCAGCCTTGTTCTTTAATCTAAGGGAGATTAATCTAATGTTTGATCGCTATGTTTAACACTGGCCATTGATTTTGCACTGTTAAGAAAGTGGATGTTTTTTCTCTAATTAACGAAATGCTTTTTTTCAGGAATAGAAATTGAATCCTATGTGATTTTTACTATTTATGGACATAAGTCATGTTGCTAAAAACATTAATATTAAAATGTCTTTAAATTGATGAAATAAACCTTATACTGTCATGGTGAGTTCCTTTTTATTATATTAGTATAATCCATTTGCAAGCATTTCATTAAGATTTTTTGCATATGTATTTATAAGTGACGTCAGGAAAAGCAATTTTCCCAAAGACAGTTCTGCCTAATGTTAGTGAAATACTAAATGTACTTAGGGAGACAAAAAGGTTTTGTCATCCAAATATTTATGGGAAATAGATCTGGATGCCTAAAAGGAGAGGCTGGGGACTTTCCAGGGCTCATCTTTCCCACTTGCTGGTTACAGTGTCTGACCCCAAGGTTAGACCCCATTGGTAAGAAAATAAGAAGAAAATGAAGTAAGAAGGAAATAAGAAGAACAAGTATAGTGCCCACCCTTTGAATGAAGCAGATGAATGAGTACGAGAGCTTTCGTGGAGCACTTTCTGGAGTTGTTGGAGACCCGCTATCTGGGGATCTGTGAGTGCAGCTCACCTGACAGAGCTGATGCCTCCCCCTGGCTTTGACCTCTCCTTAGCCCTGGACCACCCCGTGTAGCCTAGACCACCCCACAGACTCTCTGTTGGGTCATATTGCTCCCCCAGGCCCTTCTTCTTGCCACAGGCCCCCATAGGAGTAGAAGGTGCATGCATCTTCCCTCTGAGACAAGTGCATGGATCCCTCTCCCCATGTTTCTGTGTCTCTTCAGTCTAGCAATTGGCAGGTAAGCTTCAGTCCTTTTCCTTTTCCCCGGGCTAGAGTTTCAAGGAGACGCATATCATGGGATCTACCAATGGCTCCCTAAATGTCCCCCCACTCATCTTGATGTGAAAGGAGCCATCCTTTCTTCCTCTGAACAACAGAACAGCACAAAATACTGACAACTCTCTCCAAAGGAACTCTCCTTTCAAAGCTCACATTTTTATAGCCAGGAAGTGGGTGATGGCTAACGCTGGCAGAAATGACTTTAATATTTAATGGCACATCCCTCTGAGGTGAACTACAGATTGCTCTAAGGAGGAGAGGTGCAAGGCTCCTATTGTACATGTCCTGTATATGTGTGTATTAATTTATTATATGCCACTGTATAGTAGATAACATATATTGATATACGATTATATTTTATATGTGTGCATGTATTTACACACATATATGTTCATATATATATACGTATAATATAAAGACCTTATGTATAGAATTACTTGAACCTGGAAGCCTGTTGTAAGTAATTAAGTAATTCCTCTGTTTATTTCCCCATGAATATTTCCATAACTCAAATTTTCTGTCTTTAAGTCACTTTGGTACATTTTATTTTCCCTGAAAAGTTGTGTTTCCTTGGGATTTTCATAGGAATGAGCACAGACTTATTTATGCTGTCGAAGAATAGCTTAAAAAATATTTTCCATGCTTGTAATTTATATATTTCCCTTTTGCTTTCTGTATTTGATTGTGTTTTTCTCATTTTAAAATTATTCTTTTCCTAAATTTGCAGCTTTCTTTTATTTTTTGAGTTATTACTTCTACCATTTTTCTTATTCTAAATATCTAATTTTCTGCCTTTATATCAATTTTCCTATTTTAAAAAGTGGATTATATTATTTTCTAACTTTCTCAGTTGAATTCTTAAATTAATGCTTCATTTTCTTGCTTAATGTTGAATTCGTTTAAGGCTCTGCTGATGCCACCGAGTTGAGCTTTGGCTGGTTTTAAATATTTTTTTATGTCTTGATTTTCATTTTTTAAATTTCCTTTAACTGAAACTTTTATTTCCTCTTTGACACTTGTTATTTAGAAGAGCAGAATTTTTTTTTTTTAGCATTTAAGAATGTCATTTTCTATTTGCTGTTTTCTTCTTAAGTTTTGAAACAAACAATGTATGTTAGAGAGGAAGAGTAGGAAATTAGACAGCTTTCTGTGTTTTTGACTCTAACACTGTTGGAGCCTATTTTCACACTGGGAATTTTCCTGTTTGCTAACTCTGTCAGATTTCAGTTCTGCTTTCTTTATTTGTTCTTCTTTAAAAGAAAGTTACTAGACTTTCTTTCTTCCATCATGTGTTTCCTCTTTTACTCTCAGCCATTGTTGCCCTTAATCTTTTATCTCATTTCTGAGTATAAATTTTCCTATCATTTTGCTATAGTAGCTGATAATTTCTATGGCACAGCATTAGAGCAGATCTGATTTTGAAAGGAATCATGACCTCTGCCCATTGAAAGTGATATGTTTGGCCTTTGTTTATCCCAACAAGTTGCTTCCCAATGCTCCTGTTGAGGTATTTTATGGTCTCTTTGCCTTGACCATACAGAAATTCCTCCAGGGCTTGTGTCTGTCCAAGAAGGGTGAGTGTGGGAGAGATTGAATGAATTTTCTTTATTTCTTCTATTGACCACATAGCTGCACACACAATCCTCCTTTCAGATGTTAGGCATGGGGGACCAACCACAGAGGCTTTCCCCGTGACCAGGTGCCCTACCCCAGGCTCCTTCTGGCTTTGGCAGCCACTGACTCTGGACTCAAGGGAGGGAGATCGAGTCCCCCAAACTGGAATTTCACTTGTCTTACCTTGATGTCATCTTGTACGTCGAATTGCACAAAGGACCGGTAGGACTGTATATATATATATATATATTATATATAATTATAATTATAATTTTATATATAATTTTTTGTATATAATAACATTTCAGCGATGTGGCACCTTGTAGCAAATGGACAGGGAAGTGCAGCCACACGCTCTTACTTTGTTGAAGTGGATCACCTGAGGACCACCATTTTGTACCTAGTCTTCACTTGAGGGAAAAGTAGGTGTAGATATGACCATAGATATGGTCCTTCTTTCCTCCTTCCTGGCACTACTGCCTGCCATATTTGGGATAAGAAATAGCAATTTTGCTAACTATCTGATCACTGCACCTTGTGTGTGAGCATTTTAAATAACCCGCAGAATTGAGTGTGAGTCCCATTCATTATTTCTGTGGCCCGCACTCATTTCTAGCACTTGTTACATCCTGTCTGTGGGTTTAGTGAACTAGGGTCAAAAATATCCTCAGCCTTGGACATCCTACCCTGTCTTGGACATTTGAACTATGATTATCGGAAATTCCTCAAGGAAGATAACGATAAAGATTAGAAAATACGGGGTAAGTCTGCAAGGATTCTGGTTTGAAATCCAGCCCCTTAAGATTTATTATCTGTGAAACCTTGGGAAAGTTTCTTAACTTCTCTGTGCCTTGGTTTTCTCATCTTTAAAATGGGACTCATACTCCTCCCTCCTTCACAGGGTTATCATGAAGACTAAGTTCCTAAATGTAAACACTTAACGCCAGGCGTGTTCTCGGTTTGTGGTAACGACTTCCCTTATGTTAATGTCAGTCCTCCCCAGTTCCAAAGCTGATGGCAATCTTTAAATCATCATCTCCTTTATTTTCAACGCTCAGTTTTTTGATTGTGGATTGGGAGATGTGAATTCAGTCAGTTTTACAGACGTTTCTCTAGAACGTGTCTTTTTATCCAGCTGTCTACATTAGCAAAATATTATGATTTTGGTGATCAAAATTCATCGAGGAAGTTGCTCCAAATAACAAAATTGATACAGTGAGAGAATCTAATATCTGTCTATCTAAACATTGATATATGCTTATGTCAAGAAAACATTAATGCATGTCTGTGTACATATAATATTTAAACATTGACACAAGCCAAAGGTAGGTAAACATTTAAAAATCAATTGAATAATACATGGTAAATGTTTAAAGAGCCCTTTGAAAATATGAATGTGTTTCATTTATGTAATGGCTAGTGTATTATGTGTAAAGATACTTCAGTAATTGAGGAAATTATCCCAGACCATATGTAAAGCTAATAAAGCAAGACAAAAAAATATTTTAAATACTAGATGACTCCCATTTTGTAAATGATAGATAGTATGTATATATATTTAATTAAAAATATTGGAAAGAAATATACTCAAATATTAATAGTGGTTATCTCCTGGTGGTGATTTTTATTTTTCTTCTTATACATTTTATGTGTAAACCTATAACATTTTTCTATGTAGAAGTTAAAATTAAGCTTCATTAAATGATGTATTTCTGATCAGATCTAAACCAATTACATTTTAACTACAATATGTTATATTGCTATGCAAAGTAAATAAAAAATAAAAATTCAAGAGATGTTAAAACTATACATATCAGTCACTTCTAGAAATCAATTGAGTAATGTCTAAAACAAATTTTTAATGTGGTTATACTCAAAGGTAGAACTATGGAGACGGGAAAAAGATCAGTGGTTGCTGTGAGGGTGGCAGAGAGAGAGAGAGAAATAAATAGATGGAGAACAGAGATTTTTAGGATAGTGAAAGTACTCTGTGTGATACCACAATGATGGATTCATTATTAAACATTTGTCACAATCCATACAATGTACAATTACAGAGTGAATAATAATGTAAACTATGGATTTTGTGCGATTCTGATGTGTCCCTGTAGGGTCTTCAGTTGTAATGAATGTACTGCTCTGGTGGGAGACGTTGATAATGGGGAGGTTGTGCATGTGTGGGGGCAAAAATTATGTGGGAAATCTCTATATCTTCCTCTCAATTTTGCTGTGAAGCTAAAATTGCTCTAAAGAAACCAGAGTCTTAGTGAAAAAAAAAAGTCATATCTATTGACTCAGCTGTAGAATTTCTTGTAACAGGTAATCAAGAAATTATTTAAAGGAATTATTCCTAACCATTGAAGTTCATAGATTTCTTTTCTAACTTTATGAAATTTTTCGTTGTAGACTCTCTCCCTCAGCAAAAAAATACACATACTAACCCATACACATGTATTACTTCTAATTTTGAGTGTTTATAGACCCTATGAAATTTGTTCATGTACCTGTAGTTTCCTTACAAAAGAAAGAAAAATTATTAATTTAAGAATTTAATAATATTAACTGTGAAGTTACTTATGGTAGTGAATAAGTCAAAGCAATTTGAATGTCAAATAATAATAGAATGTCTAAATAAGTTATAAGACAAGAACAAATTGGAATTTATGTAGCCTTTAAATTATGATATACATACTGTTTTTTAAATTAAAATACAACATAGTAGAAAACTGTGAAATATGCATATATGTGGAAAATGAGAAGAAAATACACAAAGACACTACTTATTATGGTCTTGGCATTGATGAATTCATGGCTGATTGTTTTCTTGTTTTTCACACTTTCAGTAACATTAATTTTAAAATGAGAAGATAAAAAACACAAAACAAAAAGAAAATCATTCGTTAAGTCTAACTATCTGTTGAGCAAATGTCCATGGCATCAGGTCCCGTCTCCTTTTCCTTGGAGAAAGGACTCATAGTAATTCTTACTCATTTTTCGTAGCTGAGATAGATGGAATCTGCAGGATAAGCTGGAGTTTTTTTCTTTTTAACAAAAGAATGCCACATTTCTCAAACTCTATAGTATACTTTTCGGTTTTATTTGGATCCAAGGAAGACTGCAACTCTTTATATGTGTTAGACATTTTAATTTTCAAAATATGTTTACGTCTGCCTCCGTATTTGATTCACAGCTTCCTCGATGTTTAGCTTAAACTGTGAGAGCATTCAGCGAAAGTTGTCAATGAGAAGATAACGATGGATTAATAGATAATAATTTATTTTTATAAATCTGCTTATTTTTTCCATTTTAAACACAGATTTTCATAAATTTGTGTCAAGTTAGAAGAAAAAGACAAAAGTGGACACTTTAGTATATGTAAATGTTTGTGCTCAATGGGCAAAATTAATGCCCAATAGAAATTCTAAAAAATGAAATATAATTGTAGAAAGAAGAGTCTAGTTTACAGAGATGAATTATGAAAAAAAAATGCCTTATTATGAAAATCATTTGCTTAATATTTCTTTACATTTAGAAAGAAATTTGAGCCTTAGATATGAGTTGATTTTTAGTCAATATTTAACTTGAAGCCTTTAAAAATGTTGTTATTGATTTGTTGTTTAGTCATTGTTTAAAGGATGATTGTTTTAGTTATTGTTTTGTTTTGTATAAATAGTTTCGTCTTTCTCTCTTACAAAATGGAAAAAGCTGTTGTAAAAAAACAATAATAAAAAGGTTGAGAAGTCTATTACCAATATGAGGAAAATTAAAGGGCCCTGGGGTATGTCTGCAAATGAGAAGATATTGACTAAAGTCGTGACCCTTATTGTCAATTTGAAAAGTCCCTAGTTTACTACTCCCCTAACACAGCTCAAAAGAATAAAGGTATTTTTCTCTACAGAATCACATTGTTCTCTTATTTTAGCTGCAAATTCCCTGTTTGACAAAAGAGGAGCAAGATAAGCGAAACAGGAAGTAGAAACTTGCCTCAGGGAATCTGGGTTTCCAGCTTCATCAAAGGCTATGGAGAGGATACGACAGGGAAATGGTGGCCAGGGGCTCCCTCCACAGATGGAGACTTGGGTGACAAAGTCAGGATTATTATTAAATTGGTTATTAAATTCATGCCTTAATTTTTAATGAGCAGTGTGATATAGCTCCCCCAAATGACCAGCAGACATACTGGAACTAACCTTTACTGGCATGTCAACGAACATACATCTAGGATTATTTGACACTGCCTTCTTATCCCACAGAGCAGTGGACATCACTGGGAAATGTTCTCTTAGAAGAAGATAAAGGAAATACATATCCACTCCATGGAACAAAATTATTATCACAAGCACAGGAGATTGTTTCTGGTAAATTTTTTAAAAATGACAACTAAAGGGGCTGGCCCCACGGCCGAGTGGTTAAGTTCGCACGCTCCGCTGCAGGCAGCCCAGTGTTTCGTTGGTTCCAATCCTGGGCGCGGACATGGCACTGCTCATCAAACCATGCTGAGGCAGCGTCCCACATGCCACAACTAGAAGGACCCACAACGAAGAATATACAACTATGTACCGGGGGGCTTTGGGGAGAAAAGGAAAAAAATAAAATCTTTTTAAAAAAATGACAACTAAAAATATTCTGCTGACCATTTTGCATGTATTCTTCTTTTTGTGACTTACATTCCTTACTCAACATATTCATTTTAAGAACTAGGGAATTTGATTTTTATTTAGATTTAATCTGTACAATTAAGGCATTTCCCTCTAATTATCTTTAACATAAACACAGTGGCCACTGGAAGATATGTAGTGATTTTAGAGAGAGTTTTCTGTTCTTCGCTTTGTTTCGGTTAGAACAGATGTATCTATTCTCCAGGAATTTCTTGATAAAACAGGATTCAAAAGCAGGTTGTAAAGAACAAACCTTAAAAGATAATCACTATATTTTCTCGTTGCATGCATTTTCTAGGAAACATATCTGCAACCAAGGTCTTCCAGGTCGAAGAGTTTGGACAAACTTGGGCGAGCAGTAGGGGAAAAATCTAAGGAAAAGGAGTGCAACATTAAGTTTTAACACACCATGTGTGCTGTGTGTGTGTGATGTTTTAAGCCCTTACAGTTGAATTGATTTCAGAAAGGGCGATATTAATGTAAAGTGTAACAAGGCTGCATGAGTGGTTCATCAGACCTCCAAATATATCAAAAATAAGAAAAAAAAATTATGGATTTTTTTTCTATTTTGATTTTGTAAACAACTACATGGAATTGTTATAACTTTAAAAACCAATACAACTTAAAGAGACATTATTTTTGATTAAAATATTTTAACATTCTGCATTGCTTTATTGATGACTAAGGAATTCAGACTTTGGAATCTTGATGAAGATAGATTATATATGGAAGAATTAGTGCTAGTCAGGATGCTATTGGAGGAGCAAACAGGTATTGATTTGTCAAAAACAGCAATTAACAACCAAAATTAAATAAGTAAGAAAACTCTGCATGTTTTGTCTATTGTGCCCCCTAAAGACAGGATTCTTTCCAACTACAATGTGCAAGTGTCTCCAGAGAATGTATTCACTATTAATTGGAGAGTTTATGTGAGGGAGTTTGACATGCAAATAGTTGAGACTATCAATAAATACTCTATGCAATAAGATTGTGTCCCTGTGAGAGGAGAATGTCTTCAGGTCTTGCACCTTTTCTGTAGAATCCTTTGCTCTGGCTTTTGAGAAAAGTTTACAGGATGTAGTTCTTTAAAAAAAATCTGGGGCAGACTTTGATGGTCCAGGTTTTAAATTAGGTATTTTCTTGGCTATCCCTTCTTCTCTATTTCCTGTTCTAAGTAAATTGACTTTAAAAACAATCACAAAAGGGCTGGCCCCGTGGCCGAGTGGTTAAGTTTGCACGTTCTGCTGCAGGTGGCCCAGTGTTTTGGTGGTTCGAGTCCTGGGTGTGGACATGGCACTGCTCATCGAGCCACGCTGAGGTGGTGTCCCACGTACCACAACTAGAGGGACCCACAACTAAGAATATACAACTATGTACTGGGGGGCTTTGGGAAGAAAAGGGAAAAAAAATAAAATCTTAAAAAAAAAAATCACAAAAGTGATCCGGTCTATTTCTCCTTGGAAATTGAATGGAATATTATAAAGTAAGTCTTAGTCATAGATTGATATACAGATTTTAACAATTTTTGAGTCTCACAGAGGCAGACTTGCAGTCGTTGACTTTCCAAAGGGTTGTATTGAAATGACTGGATGACAAATGACCAGGTGAAGTCTGAGTTTTGACAGGGTATTCCATTCGGAAGGGAAATCAGAGATGAACTAGATCATCCCCTTGTTTGACGGATGGGGTCATGGAGCTACTATTGTGTGCAGATAAGTTAGAAGCTTTCACAAAGACGACTTTCAATATAAAGATTTTCTAATTCATTTCCAACAATAAGAGATCGTTTGCTATCACACAATTAATTCTTTCATAGCCAACAATACACATGCAATCAATACAGGTATTCATGACAAAAAGTTATCAAAATACTAAAAGACTAGGACTTCTGGTCCCCTCTGCTATCATCTTCATGTCTTCACTGAGTATCCAACATTAACACATAGCTTCCCCACCACCATTCTGCCTTCACCTCAACTCCTTCCTGGAGTTCAGTGGGCATTAGAAGTCAAAGGCACCTGCTCAGGCACCTTTGGAAGAAGTTAAATTTGAAAAAAATATATTTGAGATCATTATACACTATAGGGACAGCAATCATAGATGCCCATAGTTTAATCTTTATTTCTAAGAGATAATCTAACAGAGATTTTATTCCAGCATCTTTTGAATTTTCCAACCCGATGATATTTCTGTTTCCCTAAGAAAGAGAAAGAACTGAAAAATGACCGTATTATCTAAATGTTGCCAAGTTGGCTGATCTCTAAATGATTTGATTTTGTTGGTACGCCATGAGGCAATCACTTCAATGTTTGTCAAATTAATCAAAAATGAAGCTACTAAAATAATTGAGAACCTAAATTTAATATATATTTTATATATACATATATCTTTATATGTGTGTGTGTGTGTGTACGTGTGTGTAGCCACAGTAGGAAACAGATTATTAAGGGAGAACAGTATAGATCTTTAGGAATGAATTTCTTCCTTTACCCTCACTATTTCTTTAAAAGGGAAAGAATAAAAGATGAAGAGATAAGCTTATTTAAAGGCCTCATTCCCCATGATATATTAGGATGCATTTAAAATTTAGAACAGGCCAGAAACACTGTGCAGTTCTTTCCTGGATGAAGATTGACTTTCTGAAGACTAAAGTACAAACACAGTATGGACATGCCATCACCGAAGACACTGTACTGAATCTATACATTTGAATAATAATAAAAAAGTATTCATTATATATAAAATGTTTCCCAGATACCAAAGATCAAATAAAAATCCCACCCCTCCTGCTGTGTTCCTAAGTATGCTATATACTCATTTGGGAAATGTTTCACAGCACTTGTCTCAGAGCAATATTTTCTGGTTTATGGGGCTGGAAGCAAAGGGACCACCATACCCCCTACTTTGGGAGTCATGGTTTCCTATAGCACCACACTGCAGGCCAGCTGTGAATGAATGCCGCATACACTCAACATATTCTCGTGTTGACCTGGTTATCGACAACCTTATCTGTGGTCACCAGATGCCACACTCAACTTGTAGCTGTTATTCAATCTAGAACCCAATGGGCATTCTCTTGAAGTCGGCTTGGTCCTTCTATTCTCCTTTTGGTAGGTCTGATATGTTATTACGATAAAAACAGATTAAATCGTGAAGTCCTAAAAACAGCACTGTTCCTCTTCTAGAGGACCTTGCTATTGCTACTTAGAAATAATGTAAATCGTTGGAGATGTGATAAATTTATAAATATTTAGTCCTTCATCCACAGAGATATTGGATTAGAGTATATAACATACAGCACTTAATGTACATAAGAAAATTTGGATGCCAATCCTCCAACATAATTTCTACATTGTAAATTTGGTCATGTATTTTGAACAAGAGCATTCCATAGCAGTCACCGGCAAAATTAGAATAACAAAAGCTTTATAAAAAACAGATGTATCGGAAAATGATTCAGAGTAAAAAATAATGAATGACATTCATTCTCTCGTAAATAATGAATATGCAACTCACTTGATTACAAATCTCCAAATATCTACTCACACAACAAAGACAGGAAAAGTGAAGCAAAATCAAAGTTGTCTTGTAGAAATAAACACTTTTCTATAGGCACATGAGCTTGAAAGATAAGGGACTGATGGCTCCAGGTGTTTGCCATATTAGGTCGACTTTGAAAGTCATAATACGGTCAGCACTTGTTAGCTGGTGCCCAAAGACGTGCATTTTGAGCTTGGACCTTTGTCACAGGAAAACTTATTACTCCATAAAAAGACAAAGGACCACTGAAGGTAACCATTACTATTTGTTCTTTTGGAGGATGTTGTCTTGACTATCAATTAGGAAGTAACTCTCTAAACTTTACATCAGATTGCCAGTGGAGGTGCCCGAGTGCACGGCAGTGTTTATAATCACATAATATATGGTTCTACCTTAAAAAAAAAAATAAAGGGTTTTATCAGGACTTAAGTTGGATTGACAGTCTTCAATCTTTTCAGAGTAAATAATATATTAAAATAACTGCACTGAGTCACAGAGGAGATTACCTCCTAATTAGGTCAATCCTGTATGAATCCTTTAGATGAGCAACAGGTAAAATTTTAATGAAAAACCCAAGGACAAGGTGGTCTTCAACAGATTTGTGAGGCCTTCCAGTTAATGTCTGATAATTATGATAAATTTCAACACAATAACATACTGGATGTGCAACTTATGGGGTTTTTATATACCTGTTAATTAAGACTATCCTTCTAAAATTTTCCCAGGTAATATTTTTAAAAGAGAACTTAGATAATCTAGACATTAAAAATTTATACTAATCTTTAAGAGGCTAAAATATTACCTCTATATTCAAAACAATGAAAGCATAATGAGACAAATAATGAACACCACAAATCTCTAGTTAAATATAAAACACATTTCTACCGAAGTGTTTTCAACATTTGAAACCTTGAATTTCCACTAAACAATGTCGTTAAGAACACAATGCTCTTCCTTTTCCCTGTATGGCATCATATTTGTTATTAAACAGTGCTCTCAAGGAGCAATTTGCAATGTATTTTCAACAGAAACAACTTAACTTCCAATAAGAGTTGTATATATTCAATATTTGATTCAAAAACAGGTACATTCCCTTTTGATGGAATGTGAATCCTCCACGAGAAAATTTTAACCAAGGTTTTCCCAAACTGCAGTAAAAGAAATCTTTTATGTACTTTCAAATACTGTGCCTTTTTATTTAAAACAGTGTAAACATAACAACTCAACACCACCAATAATTGGAAAAAGACTGGTTATGTGAACACTAATTTCCTTGAATGCCCCATGAAAGTCAGGGTAAAGAAAACACACAAATCTTCAGGAGAAGTTTCAGTTCACCTTAGCAGTGGTAAAAATATTGCTTTATTCCAAATGAACATACAACACAATTTACTGTTCTTTTGGGGGCTTCCTGTGAACTGAGTAGTCTGGGCTCGTGATTTCAACAATTTATTCTTTCCATATGAACCACAGAAGCCAATGTCTTGTTCCACCCATAGTAGACTTGCTACAAAATAAATACTAATGAGGATGACGAGAAAGCAAAGGGTAACTGTCGATTTGATCATTGGCTTGTGTAAATAACTTAAATATGCATGATTCAAAATAAACACACATCCTCACCTCACCTTGAGATACTTATATCATAATGAGCCAATAGTTGTTCCTCTAAAAAATATTCACATCAGAAAATGGTCTAGACATTGTCAAGAGGTTTATAGGACCCCACCATGCAAGTGACCTTGATTGAAGAACTTACTAACTGAACATTATACTTAATGGAAAATTTTAAAGTGAACAGATCTAAGAGGGAACATTTATTTTTTTTCTGAATACTAGATTCCCTGATGTTTCAGAACAAATTTTAGCAAGCTGGATACGCACACACATGCACACACATACACACAATGAACACATGTGCATACAACATACCAGTGCTCCATTGAGCAAGCCCACACACACACACACTCGCACACACATACACACACACACTCAGGCGCCCCTTCAGAGCCCCTAAATGATCTCAAAGAAAAACATTTCTATTAGCATGATTTTAGTGACATGACATTGTGATTTTTTTTTGTCTCTTTTTCTATAATAATTTCATACTTCCCTCTGAGATTCTGTGCCTTCAAACTTCAGAGGAAGCTGGCACATAAGAGTAGCTAAGATTGCCCCCAGTGACTCCTTCTATCTCCTGTTCTCCTTCTTCTTCCAGAGTTTTAGTGCCATTCTTCAAAAATTAAATAGAAAACACTACATTTGTTGACATGACATAACCCATGATGAGGCTGTCGAGTGAATAGAAATTTAGGGGTTGGGACTGGCAAGCCAAATGGCAAGGGCCACCTGCTCATCGGCACGTCTGCCCTCAGGATACAGCTCGTCTCTTTGAAACTGGGTCACTGCCAGTGCTTTTTTAAGAAGACACTGGCACTCTGGGGCTGAGGGTCTGTATCGCCCACATCTAAGAGCCAAGGAGGACAGTGTTGGGACTAACTGAAATTGTATTCCGAATCCTACCCAAAAGCTTTAGTTGTAAGCTTTATCCCTCCTGAAACATTTCTTTCCATTTAAAAAAATATTTTGTTAAAAAACACTATGATATGAGGGCGATAGACTATTTGGTTTCTTCTAAGTAGATGCTCTTAAATTAATGCATATAAATAATTTGTATTTAATTTCCTCTCTTTCCTGTTGAGCAAAGCATAGAATGCACAGATTCCTACAACTCAAGTCACTTGGTCAATGCACAGTCTCTTTGTATTTCACTTCTTAAGACAAATTGTGCCTCTCGTTCTGATTTGGCCATGGGGCTCAGGGGCAGAAAGGCTGTGTTTTCACTTGCGCTGTCCTCGGTTTCTACGCTGGCCAGTTCGTAGTCTTCTGACCTCCTGGCATCAGTCAGAATTCGGATCTGCTCCTGGACAGTTTCTAGCAATATTTTTACTTCTTGTTGTTCTGCTATAAGACAATCGCTGACTGGAATACTCACATTGACAATATCCGCAGAGTAAGAGTTTTTGCACCATTTGATGCTTTTGACTTCAGAAATCCCTGGCATTTGCATGCAGGTTTCCTCCAGGCCCACCGAAGGGATGATGGGCACGGAACTGGCCCTAGTGGATGAATATCCCATCAGGTCCTTTTGATCCAAGCTATTAAAATAGGAGTTTGTCTCTCTTGAAGGCAGTTGCATATTTATAGATGCGTTTTGTTGGGTTTTTAAACCAGTGGACGAGTACCTGAAAGAGAAACAAAGAGTTGCATATTCTGCTTTCTGTTATCCTCCTTTTGAGCAATAATCAGTCAACAAAGCACTTTCCACATGCACCATCTCACTGAATTCTCACAGCAACCCCATGAGACGGATAATATGTTCCCAGTTAAACAGAGAAGTAAACTGAAGTTCAGATAGGTGAAGTGACTTGCCCAAGGTCACACAGAAAATAAGTGACAGACTGAGACTCAAACCCAGATCTTCTTACTTTAAGTCCAGGGATCTTTCAACACACCACAGCTGTAAAGGCAGGTGGGATATAGTCTTCCTCACCTCTATCCTAGAATACAAAGTAAATGGGGATTGAGCGGTAAGTGTGGCCTTTCCATAGTGACAGACAGGAAACCCACAATGGCATTACTCCACTCCATCAACTTGACCACCCTCTTAGCCCTGGTTTAGTCTGGTAGACTTGTTGTGGCCACCCTAGTTGGGGGCAGTCAATCACAAAGCTGGATATTATGCATCAAGTTACTACGGTCCTGAGTTTTTCTGCTTCATCCAGACTCCAGGGAAACCAAATCCAAGTTCCGTTGGCACTCCGCTATGAAGGAACTGCCTCACTGCCAGCTTGCTGACCCTGGAAATGGGCATGGGGGGCACACAATTCCTCTGTCTGCCCAGGGACGCACATGAAGTGAGTTCCATAGGGCCCCTACCAATCTAGCAACATTTCTCACATAGTTTCAAGAGTCATGTAAGTTAGTTCATTGATACATGGCCCTAGCTTGTCAAGAATGCCAATGTGCCATTCCAAGTCATTTGAATACGCTAGAGTCTGGCTAGCCCCCTTCTTGCCTGTGCAGAGCTAGCGGATTTTCCAGTGCCTCTGAACTTCCCAGGGCCAGAACTTGGGCAGCCATATCCTAGAGTCATAGAAACATGGTTTGGGGACTTGGACAATTGTCTTTATTCCATTCCTCAGTTATTTGTCCTTAATTTAAACGTTAAATTAAACATTACAATTTAAGCATAATCCAAACATATCCGCCCTTCATATAATACATCTCATTCCTCTTGTTTTACATTATAACGTAAAGAAAAATCATGTTTATACATGGAAAGAATAATTGCAATGAGATGTGTTGGACACTAAATACAAGTCTTTATTAAAAAGACATGATCCACCAGAGTGAGAAAAGATGGGGAACAAATTGAGGGGTTGTTGTAGCCCCCTTCTCCCTTACTGTGCATAGTACAGAGTTGGGAATCCATAAATCTTGATGGGATGCATGAATGAATACATGAAAAGATCTTCAAGGTAAAGATTCCCTTTACATACCCTTTAATATCCATTTCAAACGTAATAACAATAGCCAATATTCGCACAGTGCTTTTAAAAAGCACTTTCATCTCTTATTACCTCATTAAATTTTTTTTAAAAACTGTGTGGTTTATTTATTATTATTACCATGTAATGGATGAATAAAGAGACTAATGGTTACCCAAACGAATTGCTCCAAATTGTACCTTTAGTAAGCAGCAAAGGAAGAAGTGAAACCCAAGTTGTCTTATTTTAACTGTTACTATCAAAGCCAGAGATGAGTGGGCGTCCCAAGGTGCACCAGAACACTTTTTTTTGAAATATATAAGTTTTACGTGTGCAAATTGTATAGCCACGTACAAGAAAATTTCCTGGAGGATCTTACTCCTTTCCCTTTAGCGTTATATGACTGAAAATCTGAGCCTAAAGCTTCTAATCAATTAATCGACCTCAACAAGAAGAAAGTGGGCACATTTCAAGCTTTTGTATTCTGTTCTTACCACCATCCTGTCAGCACTATTAATAATGTTCAAAGATATAGAACATCTGTTATCAGATTCATCAATGACATAGAGCCAAGAAATACAATTAGGATAAAATCATATTTCATGTAGATATCATGAGGGTATATCATTGGGTAGAAGCTAATAGGTGGAAATGTGAAGGTAATAGGTGCAAATTCTTATACCTGGATCTAAACGTTATTTGTAAGAACGTTGAATAAATATGTAAATATCTTAGAGGATTTAGTCAATTGTAGCTTCAATAAGCCAACGATGAGGCATGACTAAGAAGTAACTAAAGACAATTCAAGCCAAACTTGGAGCAGTCTAACATGGCTAAGTGCTGAATTAAGGACTTGGATGAGAAAGAAGAATTGTGGTGATTTATGGATCACCTCACAAGCCAGATACGGGATGCACAGCTGGCAAAACCTGAAATCTGAAATGCTACCATAACGTGAAGGTGCCCTTATACCATTAGAACTCTCTGAAAATCTGAGTTTGTTTTGAGTCAGACATGATTTCAAGTCCCAAGGCCGTTGTACGCTCTGGAATCTTAGACAAATAGCAGTCTCAGTGTAATTTCCTCATCAATGAAAACAATCAGGTAGGATTGCTCTGAGGGTTGGTTGAAGTAATACACCTTCGCTATTCAACCAGAGCACATTGGGAGTCCTCATGTCCTTCCCAGAGTTGCTGTGAGTGTTCTAGCACTGGTATTTGAGTAGAAGATGAACGCTGCTCTCCAGAAGTGTAAGTGAGAGCTAAATTTCTAGATGTGATTCTGGATTAGAAGACTCTCAGAGTCTGTTTCCCTTGAGAGTCAATGACTCTTTCCCAAGTATGGTCCATGAGCTTGTCGTTCATTGACTGTAAAATACCAGCTCAGACTGCCCTTCCTTTGATACCAAAACAAAGAAATCACAGGTGCATTTCCTCTGTAACTATGTGAGTCAAAGCACCCTTTAAAGAAAAAAGATTCCGACAATTAGTCACTTGGTTTGACTCCCAGTAATTCAGGGGTCAGGCCAAGGAATTTGTGTTTCCCCAAGAGACTCCAAGACTCGGTTCCTGGTGCATACGGCATTAGAATGAACTGACTAAATCGAAGGAATCCACTTTTTTCTCTGGAGCTGTACAATTAGAGATTCCATTTACACATCATCATCCATAAATATGACTTTCTTCACATTTCTTTCCTGGTTTAGTGGTTTATTTAGTCAGAAAGGCCAGCATTCAATCTCAGTTCTTTTATAAGGGATAGCTCACCTTGGGCTAGCTATCTAAATTCTGCTATCCTTACTGTGTTCATCCATAGAATTCCCGAGGAATAAGTGATGCGAAGTTTGTAAAGTTGCTAGTTAAATGAGGTAGATAATTGGTATATTCTGGATACCTTCTACTTTGAAGGTGGCAAGCTAACTTTTGTGATTCCACTTCTTTCTGTCTAGCATGTGAATATACTAGTCTGATTTGCCTGACATAAGCCAGTTCAAAGCCATGCAAACCATTGCCATGATTATCCCTGAGGCACTAAGAAGGAAAGGCTCCTGAAAAATCTCCTCTCCACCTCAGGCTTCACTAAGATAGGTGCCGGGTTCAAGCTGGGCTGAAGTCAGTGCCAAGAAGACAAATCACATACTCTGGGAGCCTAACTAGCAGACAGCGCCACATGCTTGATAAATAAGCAACAGATGGCTGAAGGCTCTTGCAAATTCATTTACTCCCCCTCCAGGCTAGGGCCAGATTTGAGGAGAGCCTTTGGCTGTGAAATTCTATTACCATCCCATTTCCAGTCCAGAGAGACGGTAAGTCCCCCAGGAGTGGGAAATAGCTGTTTTCAAGGACTGAGAATGAAATTGCTCCTTGAGATTCATTGTGCTGAGCACACAGTGACTTATACTTAGAGTCACCATTTATCAACATCGGGTGCATATCACACACAGGAAAACATGTGGCTGGCCAGCTGGAGAGAATATTCCAGACCCAATGATGACTGAACCAAAATAAAGCCACCAACATGCAAACAATAAGTGTAAGTTTTCTAGGAGGTAAAAGACAAACCAGTGTCTGAGGGTGCCATGGGAATCTCTGAGCCCCTGCAGATCTGTTGTGTGTATGATCCAAGACTGTGCCTGGCACAGGCTCCAAGCATCCTTATTGCTGGTACATGTGAAATGATAGCCATGATGGTGCCCAACAGAAAGAAAGACAGCTTGGGCTGGGTTCTCTCTCTACTCACAAAATCTCTGAGCTCGATTTCACCTCACTCATTCTCACTCTAACGTTCACCCCAGGGAAAAAAAATATATATATTTATATATATATCCCTAAGGAACAGACGTGATTAGTGATTTAAGAAGACAAGTAATTATGAAACAAGATTAATTATAATTATAGGCTAAATGCAAGCCCCTTTTCCAGATATAAGGCAAAGAGAAATGCAAATTGCTTTTTGACTTGCCTTACACATTTTGGACAACTTGGCTGCTATATTGAATTTGCAAATGTCACCCCAGATTTGTACCAAATACATTTTACGGTCAATTTGGAATTGCTTCAAAATTACAAAGCCCAGCCACAAGCTATTTATTTCCTATCTTCTGATCTTCCTTAAGAAATCTGTTGCTGAGCTTTGTCAGACAGGGAATTACTGCATATATATATATATATATATATATATATATATATATATATATATATATATGTTGCCCAGAAGGAAGGAAAAAGGTCTGTGATGGTCCTCCTGCCTGCCTTGGCCTTCAGCTGGATATAGACAGTGTGGAGAAATACCCAGGCCAAAGCAGCATGGAAACCCGGCCCGGCTTATCCAGAGAACAAACAAACTAGATGCAGTAAGAACCTGGCTGAGCTGACAGAGGGCATGGATCCTGAAATTTCTGCAGTAAACCCTGACTGTGTTGCTCTTGAAATCAATGATAATCCTATAACAGTTTCCTTGAGAATAAATACCAGTGCTAACTTTTCTGCTGGCTCTGCTTCAGGTACACACTCTTTGCACATGTAATATTCATTAAACCTGCCCAACAGCCCTCTTGAAGGCTGGTATTATTTTGTTCAATTTATAGATGAGAAAACTCAAGCTTAAGTGCTAAAACTTTCTCAAATTTACACGAGTAGTAAGGGACAAAGATGAGATTTGAACCCCAGTCAATTTAAGTAAGGGCTTCCATGTTTGATTGAGCAGTGTCTGCCAATTAGAAGAACGATGGCTAAATCCATCCTACACTCCACTCCCCATGCCACGAGCCCTGTGGACACAGGGTAAAGGACACCTTTCTCACTGCAAGGTGGGCAGCAGTCACGGTGTCCGAGGTCTGTCTTTCCATCCCTACACCACGAATGAAACAAGATACCTGAGTTCAGCAAATTGTATGGTGACAATATGCTGTCAACATTGACCTTGACACAGTCAAGACTGCTCCATGTAAGCAGATACTATGTATATGTCACAGGTGACTGTCTAGGTATTGTCCATAATTACGTAATTTTTTTCAAACCTAAGGATAAAGAATTAAATACTTTTTTTCAAACCTAAGGATAAAGGAACACTTTAGTCCTCCTAAGAAATCTCTATTTTTTTTAATCAAAGACAGATTCCCAGTTGTTTTAGCAACTATATAATAACATAGCACCTAGACATCTATACACTTTTCATCTTAGTGTTATACTTCTTTTCCATCTAACATTTCCCTAATATCTATTTCCATTGCACACTCTTTTGAGTTAGTTTAGCTTTGTGCAACAAAGATGGGAGCAAGCATGAACAGCCAATTAATGATGAAATCAGTGGATAAAACCCCAAGGAACATAATATCTCAATTTAAAGCTATAGCACTAACAACACCCTCGCTAAATTGCATGGCTTTTAAGACCTACCCTTGACAAGGTATTGTGTCCTGATCTGGGATCCTTGATTCCTCAAGTTGCTGATATGCTGGTCCCACGATTCCGCCCAGCCTACTTCGGGGCGAGGGGGGTGTCCTCCTGAAGGCATTCCTATGGAGCATACCACTCCTTTGCCCTGGGCTGCAGCAAGAGGAGAGACTCCTGCTGGGGTGAAAGAAAACCAACAAACAAGTTGACCATAGCAAAGACCTTACAAGTGGCTGCTCAGACTTTTGAAACACTGCATTTGCACCCAGATCCTCAAAGTCCTAGGCCAGGCTGCATCGGTGACTGTTGTGTATCTGTCAGGAGGGCATTGGAAGCTGTCAAATCCATTTTACCCTTGGAGAGACTGAGACAAAGAGAAGTCCCTGAATTTCTGGCTTCCCAGTGCGGAGCACAGTGGACTAAAATAATTGCAGCTTTCTAGCCAAAGATAAGAGGTGGGCTTAAGGAATTCTCAAGCTCCTGACTCACGTGCTCTCTCACTATCTAAGCTGCAGGAGTTGTCTCTCTAATAAAAATAAAATGGCTTTGCTATTAGACACTGACAAGAACTAAACACAGGAATTTGGTCTTTAGGAGGTTATGGGGAAAATTTCACTTGTGTTAGTGGTAGAATAAACAAAGTTTATTTTAATTGGCATTCACCCCTTAACATACGTGTTAAGTTCTGAGTTGACTACCTCAAATTTTCGTCAATCTTGAGAAACTCAATTATTTTTCTTTTGAGTTGGCTTTTAATAAAAATCTGATTATATACTTCATTTTGACTCATAAAACCAAATACCCGAATAACCATATGATTTTTAGATTCCATCAAAGGGCAAAAGACATCAGTAAAACATATACTAGGTGAGATCCCTACAGAGATAGTGTTACACAAAAGAACAGCCTCTCTATAAAAATCAATTGCTAATTTGTCTCATTACCTATTCCATATCCATTTCCATCTCCACCCCACTGAATTCCCTCTACTACCACGTGAAATGGTAAGAACTTTGTTCCTGTGTAGACATTCCGTGAGATGTCAGTTTATGTGGTCAAACTGCTTTTGCAGTGTTCAGACAATAAGTGAACTTAGAATTTTGTACTGCCTTCTCATTTCACTCTGAAAGCATCAGTAAAACCATATAGAAGAAGATGAAAAAAACCTTTTCAAAATTTCAATAAACCCATCAAGTTCTAAAGGGATCAGTCCCCCAAAGGAATTTTACCCCAAATCACTATATTATTTGGAGCTCTGGAACTCTGCTCCCACCAGTATTACTGTTATTTCTACTTAATAAATACAAAGCTTATATTATTTAAAGTTAGAGTTTGAGAATCTGACATTTGAGTGTTAGTAGCCACTCTCCTGGTTTGGGCGACGTAATGGATCAAATTTCATATTCATCAAGCCAACATTAACTTCCTAAGTTAGTGCAAAGACTAGATCATACCTGGCAACACTATTATAGTTTCATTCTTTATCACAGTATTTCTTGTATATTGAGCCTTAAAAGGCCTGACAACAGGGGACCTCTAATTAGGTCACTAAGTCCACAAGTTTAAGGAGCTCATGCGTTTCCCTTCCTTCCAGCTTCTGTCTATAGCAACCAGTGGCAATTATGGAGTCTGCGGGGTACTCAGGCTTGGGTGCTGGAGTTAGTAGCATCTGGGTGTGCATGTCCAGTCTGTATGTTACTAGCAGCACGACACTGGGGGAAGTACTTGTACTTGTCAGAGTCCTGGAGGGAAATAGATGGCACTCTAAATTGGCTCATTTGGGGAGATTTTGCTATTTAAAAAAGTGTGTTCAGTATTTGAAGAAAAAATAAAAGCAATACAGGATACTACCATGCATCAGGGCTAGTGACAAAAGGAAGGCGTTCCTGTGCCTGTAACTAAAGGGACAAGGGGAGGGAGCAGTTACCAGAATGGAGAGAGAAAGGGGTTACAAGGAGAAGACCACCTGGCAGGCACTGCGGCCCCAGGAAGAGGGACATAGCTGAGGCAACTAAGCAGGGAGAGAGGGGGCAGAAGTACCAGCACCTGCCCCTCCCGCTCCTTCTATGTGCAGTGTGCAAAAAGAAATTGATTACCCACAGCTAGCCAAACTGTCACAACCACAAAGTCTAAAGGTATGAACTGGTGGCCCGTCTTAAAAAACAGCTCTCCACCTATTGATCAATCAACTCTTCCAGCCTTCTCACTCAGTGGCATTCAGGAAGTTATGGAGCAGTTTGCAGGCCACATAAATCAGTGACCAGGTTATCAATCACGAAAACGTTTAACTCTACTGCATGTTTTACAAAACAAAAGCTATGATATATTAAACTATAATTTACAAAGTTCTAAAAGCACTTTATAAATCAACCCTTGCCTATCCATCAGGACACAAGGTATGTCAACAAATACTGCAATGTCATTGAACCAAACACAGAGAAAGGTCTCCTAAAGACTTCCTTATTTAATCTGCAAAGTGACGGCTAGAAACCACAGCAGAAGCCAGTTTAGGAGGGCATGTCTCAACAAGGAGTAGGGGTGGCTATTTGCAGCTCAAATACATTAGAAGCTGTAATTCTTTTTTATCTCAGCTTTAAAACGTTTATGGCATAATATAGTACTAGAATAATATTATCCTTAATTATTTCACTTGACTGGATAGAATACTAGTTTAACATATGTTATAATCAGCAGGGGAAAATATTGTTCTGGAAGAAATATCCATCTTCTAAAGGGCTGGTAATTTTGGACTTATTTCCCTAATTAAAGAACTTCCATTAGGTCCAGTGAACTGAAATGCTCATTTCACAGGGAAATATATGTAAAAACCTCAATTGATATAACCCAAAACTTGTGGTTAATAACTAAAGCAATTATCCAATAGTCAAACATATTTCAATCCGGAGCTGTAAATATTTAAACTATTTTTTTTTAAAAAACTTAGCAAACCCTTAGTATCTCAGTCTCGAGTCAGGCAGAATGAGAATAAAAATCATTGTCAAGTACTGAGGAATAGTATCGAGAGTGACTGAAAACCTCATAGAAAATGTGGCCAGCATCAACAAAATCCTTTTTTAGGGACTCATTGAGAGGTGAAGGAGAACACGGTTTCTTTGTATATTGCACATTTCTGTCGTGATGGTTTTTAAAACATTGTCTAGATACATGAAAACCAAGGGTCAACAACATTTGTCTTTCATTGCTGGGGACAATGGTTATTTTTTACTTGTTACTTTAAAAAAATTTAATCCTTCCATATATTCTTCTATAATTTTAAAATACTGTACTTCTCACTTAGAAAAGGAAGCTGAAATGTTTAGACAACTTCCACAAAGACTGAGATATACATAAACATAATGTCTGTTCTAGCATTAGTCCCAAACTTTGGCACTTGGTTTAGGAAAAAACCTTGAATCTTTGGCGTTCTAGATTCCTTATGTACAAAACACAGAATTTGACTAGAAGATGCAGAAGAGCTTGTTCACCCTCAGAATGTGATGAAATTTATAAAATAACTTTATTTTTGGCTTTCTCCCCAAAAAGAGCCAATTTCTATGGTCAGCTTGTACAAGAGCGCCATATTATCTATTCTTGATAATAGAAGATCATATAGACCCAAGGAAAAGATTTTCCAGGCTTCTTCCCCATGCAAAGTTTTCTTTGTGTGAGATCTGTGTTGAAAGACCTGGAGCACGTCACATCAGCTGCCTAGGGAAGAAGTGGTCATTAAATTTGCAGACAGTGATATGGCAGGCTAGGAAAAACCATGTTTTAATAGTTTTCCAGAATGCAATATTTTCAGTCACTGGTCTGTGTCTGCAGCTTTGACGGGTGTTGAAAATAGTTCCTTTAACCTTCTTGTAGGGGCACTGCTGCCTGTGGGTATCTTTGGTTTACCTGCTGAGAGCTGTTGAGCATCCACTGCATGAGGAACTACAGGAGAAGCAAGAACAGTCATCTCTCTGGAATAATGTTGCAAGCGCTTGTCACGTGTTGTCCAGCATTATTCACAGTGTGAATGCACGCATCCCCACCCTGATTAGCTACCTGTACCTGTGATGTTTGACAGATTGGCTTCCTCTGTCAGGAGAAGGGACCTCTGGGAAGGACTGGGGGCCGGCAAAACTTGACTCCATCATTTTCTCCAGTGCAGTCACGGGATGCCTTTCCGCCTTTGAATACTGTGGGAAATCACATGCACAGAGTTGAGCTGGAGATCAGGTATGAGAGGAGGGCCTATAATACACTATAGCTAGGTATTGAAGTTATTGAAACTTGCCAGTAACTTTTCTACTGGCACCTCATCAGAAGAACGATAGAGACATCATTTGCATCCCATTTCTCGCACGCTGTGTGTGCTCTCTCCCCTTCCCCGATAACTGTCTGTGATTAGGTAAGGTCTATTTAAGATGGTTCATCACCTTAGAATCCTGAGTCTGTCTTCTCATTTTAATCTACACCCACGGTACATCATGCCTAACAGCCAAAAACACAAGAGTCTGTTTTATTTAATGTAACTTTTACAAAAAAATTAAATAAAACAATTAGTAGCTAGACTACTAATAATAGGGATTCAATAGACGCTGAGTGAATGGGAACATTCTCAGAATCATGGACAAAATTGATTCAGAGTATCTACCTGCCACTTTCCACTGTTCCACTCTTTCAGCCTGTTTCCGGGTAATTACCATGTCTAACAAGAGAAATTTGTGAGCGTTTCACACTTTACGGTCATTAACTCTTGGTTTCACTGTTGGCTATGGTATCTCATAGGGCCCAGGAGCCTAAGAAAAACCTATAGAGATGACACATTAAGGAAAACTTTCCCAAAGGAAATTTCAGTGGCATCTCAACCAGCCAGCGAGTTGTCAAGTTTGACACTGCCTGGACACTTGGCACTTGAACAGGCAGTGAGGGGTAGCAGGTTTCCCTTTGAGAAACTCCAGATGAAAACTATTCTGAGAAATGATATTTTTAGAACGCTAACCAAACTAGAGAGATTTTGAAATCTGGATATTGACATACAATGTATGAACAAGAATTTCTCAGAAAAGTAAAGACATATACAATGTACACATGAGAAGGTGTGCAACTGCATTCATTGTCAAGGAAAGAAAGTCAGAATAGAGAAAGTTAAATTTCAAGAATATTAGGTAAAGGCAAAGATTCAAGACAAAGTAGAATTTGTGCTCACTTGTTGGATACAATTGGCAATATGTTCCAAAATGTTAAATATACATACTTTTTGATCCAGAATACCACTTCTAAGAATTTCCGTCATTAATATAACTGAAAAAGTTCAAAATGATGTAATTGCCAGAGTATGTCAGAGGTACAGTTTTTAATAACAGAACAGAGAACAAACACAAAAGAAAAACAATTGGAAACAATAGAAATGTCCACAAATGGACAGCCACTGCAAAGAATAAAATCAAGGTACAAAAAGGTATTCATAATATGAATCTATTTGTGTAAATAAGGAAAATGCAGTAAACATATGTGCACTTTAAGTGCATATATGTGTGTATATACATATGTATTTAGCTTTGTATGTATATATATACACATATAGATTTTACATGTGTACATAGACGTATATATTTCTGTGTACATGTGTTTATGTGTGTGCATGTATGTGTTTCCCACACAACCAAGCAAGATGTAGGTGAAAAAAATAAGTAAAACAAACTATTATTTAGGTGTTATCCTTGGGGAAGAATATACCAGTGGGTATGGTCTATGGAGACTAGGGGAAAATGTCAAGGTTATGTAACCTTAAGTTCAAAATCTCTAACTAAATGTTTTCTTTTTAAGTACTTCCCAAAGAAACCACATAGTGGCAGTAATGACCATGTCTTGAATCAGAATCCAAATTCTACAAAATGGACTTACAGTACAGAAGCTGGTCAGACTTCTCGCATAATGGAGTAAATTGACACAGAACAAAAAGAAGATATGGAGATAATTTGGAAAAGGTGGTGGTTTTCAACAATCCAAAATTACAAAGATCCAAAGAAAGATGGCAATACCTTCATAGGTGCTTCTTTATTGACTAATTAAAGTTGTTTATTACAAACCATCCATGGAAAAAGTGAATTGAGCGGACATGTTACTTAAATGTAAGCAATGTCCTGAATTTCTATCTGACTTTGGGGTTCTATAAAAGATCTATTGGGTTTTTTTTTTTCCTCCTCCAACTTCTAATAAATTCTTTCAAAAGATGAACTCAGACGCCTGGAAGGCTCAGCTACAGAGACAAGTGAGATGATCTGGGGACGTCTGTGTCACAACGGAGGAGGTAAGCCTCTGCTTTGCTCCCTCAGAGGGCTTTCAGGGGCAACATCAGACAAGTGTTTCTGGAGCATCTGAATTTTCTAGAGAAATCATCAAATCGTTAAAAGTCAACTACTCATTCATTTTTTTTTTTTAAAGAATGTGTGTCAAAAAGCCTAATTCAGCTTCTGGGTGGTTAGTTCAGAGTCTCTGCCTTGAATGAGACTTGGATTCTGATAGCTAGTGGCTCTTGTTCAACATCCTGGATAAAAGTTTTGAATACAATCCACCTCTTACTTGTTCTTCTCATTCGTAGCGTTTATAACAGATATTGTGTTCTAAATCTTTTCTTTCCAATTCTTAGACTGTTGCTCTACAGTTGATTTCAATTATATGATTTTGGTCCATTAACATAAATTTGTTCCTAAAATTTATTATTTTAGATCGTTTTCCTTCTCTCACAGCCTTTATGAGAATTGTTTTTATTTCAGTGGCTGCATTTAATCTGAGATTCAGGTTTAAATTGTTACTATACCTATCCAGATTTGGTTGACACATGTGGAAACACTAAAAAAAGTCCAATACTTTGTCAATCCTTCAAACTAATATGCTATACTTGTTGGTTCAGATGAAGTTAGAAATAGCTTCTAGTTTTCAGTTCTGACAAGTAAAGAGCTTGGAGGTCATCGTTCTTGTCCTTATAACAAGAAAAAAGCTGAACTGAATATCAATAACTATTCTTATATCTATCAGATAATTGAGGTTGTAGGGCAAAGCACCACTCTGACATCTGGAGGGACAAATGAATACAGAAAATCATAGTCAAGATCAGCTTATCTACACCAGAACAAAAAAAGAAAGAAAGAAAGAACAAGTGCAAAGAATAGAAAACACTTACAAATATGGCAAATATTAATTGAACTATACCAATAACCATTTTAAATATACAAGGTATAAATACACCAATAAAAATACAGAGCTTGTCCTCACGGATGAAAAAACAAAATCCAAGTATATATTGTCTACAAGAAACCCACTTTAAATATAAAGATACAGATAGGATAAGTGTAAGAGTGGAGAAAGATATATCATGCTAGCACTGATCAAAGAAAAGCTGGAGTAGGTATATTAATTGCAAACAAAGCAGACTTCAGAACGAGGAAAAGTATTAGGGATAAAGTAGGATAAAAGAAATGTCATTTACCTAATGATAAAGGGACCAATTTTCCAAGAAGATAAAACAGTTCTTAACATATAGGCACTTGACAACTGATTATAAAAATATATAAGGCAAAAACTGGTAGAACTGAAAGGAGAAACAGACAAATCCACCATTATACTTGAAGACTTCAAAGCCTGTCCGTCAGTAATTGACAGATCCAGCAGGCAGAAAATTATTAAGGATATAGTTGATCTGAAGGGCACTCCCAAACAACTGGATCTAATTGAGATTTATAAAATACTGCTTCCAAAACAGCAGACTACACATTCTCCTTGAGCTCACATGGAACATTCATCAAAATAAATCATATTCTTGACCATATAACACATTTTAAGAAACTAAAAAAAAAAGAAATCATACAAAGTGTATTCTCAGACCACCTTGAAATTAAACTAGAAATCAATAATAGATAGTTGGAAAATCCAAAACTATTTGGAGATTAAACAACATTCCTGTAAATAACAGAAAGTTCAAAGAGAAAGTCTCATGAAAAATTTTAGAATATTTTAATTAAATGAAAATTAAAAATACAACGTGTCAAAATTTGTGGGAGGTAATGAAAGCAGTGAATAGAGGTAAATTTACAACATTAAATTCTTATATTTGAAAACAAGAAATATCTAAAATCAGTAATCTAACTTTCCACCTTAGGAAACTAGAAAAAAGAGTAGAACAAGCAGAAGAAGAGAAATAGTAACAGTTAGGAATTAACAAAATTGGAAACAGAAAAAGAATAGAGCAAATCAATAGAAGCAAAGGAGATTTTCTGAGATGATCAATAATGTTGATAAATCTCTAGTCAGGCTAACGTGGGAAAAAAAAAAGAGAGAAAATTACCAATAATAGAAGTGAAAGAGAGAGGCCATCACTACTATTCCCATGGACACAAATAGGTTAATAAAAGAACACTGTGAATAACTCTATGCCCTCCAAGTTGAGAAATAAGTTGAAAGAGACCAATTTCTCGAAAAGAAACAAATTACCAAACTTCACACAAGGGGGAATAGGTAAACGTAATAGCCCCACATCTAGTAAAGAAATCTATCTACTAGCAAAATAAGTATCATTTAGGAGGTCTGGAGATCCCAGGAATGTAAACTGACAAGGGAAACTGACTGTATTGCAAATGTGTGAAAGACCATCAGTGGGAGGTGGGGTGGGGGCAGCGCTGTCCTCAGAAACCGTGGAAATGAATGCAATCTGTAAAGGGAAAGGCAAAAAGTACTGCACATAAGCCCTGTCTCCTTGCTTCTAGGCCCCTCAGCAGATAATAATAATAAATGTAATAATAAATAAAATATTTGTGATATATTTATATATGATATATAAATATAATTATATAATTGCATATATGTCTCTTGCATTATATATTATGGATTATAATATATTAAAATATATACTTATTTGTATATTATATAATGTGTATATATAAATGTATATAATAAATATATATTATATATGTGATTATGCATTTTACGTATATGTGCGTATATATATATGTATATATATCTTTGATCTGTCTGTTGAGAACACCTAGAAGCAAGGACATGCTCAACAAAAACCCCATACCGAACTGATGAATTATGGCAAATTGACACAGGGACAAACTGAAAGAGCTACTAATGGCCAAAGCTGAGAAAATGTAATCATAAAATAAATAAAATAGTATTTACCTGTTGGATGTAACTCAAAGCATTAAAAAAAGTACCCATGAGTTCATACTCTTATAAATAAATGACGGAATAAATAAGTAAATGAGGAAGAAGAGACAAATCCTTTGCAGGAGGATTCCAAATAATTTAGGTAGATGCTCCGCCCTCACAAAGGGGGACCATAACTCCCACACCTTAAGTGTGGCCTATACATAGTCACTTCCTTCCAAAGGGAACTCCGTAGAAAGGGGGCAGGGAAAAGAGTACCATCACCACAGAACAGCCTGACAAACCCTCCCTCGGATGGACGACAAGAGTGGTCATCAACAGCGAGAAATCACATCAATAGTGGGCACTTAGGAGAAGGATGTGACGAAAGTGATGCTTTACCTCTGTGGTCTTTCTCCCCAAAGCCCTTAACCCCAGCCTGATCATAAGAAAAACATCAAGCCACTTCCAACAGAGGAGCATCCTACAAAATACTTGAGCAGTCCTCCTAAAAGCTGTCGAGGCTGTTAAAACAAGGAAAAATCTCACAAACTTTGGCAGCCAAGAGGAACCTACAGAGACAGGGCAACTAAATGCCATGAGGTGTCCTGGGAGGAGATCTTGGGATGGAGGAAGCAATTAGGTAAAAACTAAGGCAATTTGAACAAATTATGGGTTTTAGCTAATAACAGTGCATCAATATGGTTTCATTCATTGTAACAAATGTACCATATTATTGTACTGTTAATATAGGTGAAACTAAGCACAACATATACGGGAATGCTCTGTACTATCCTTGCAACTTTTCTATAAATCTAAAACTGTTCTAAGAAACAAAGTGTACTTAAAAAAAAAAAGATATTTTAAAAAGCAAAAGATACACACCAAAAAAAAAAAAAAAAACTTTAGAGACTTAGAATTAATTAATTACAATTAATTAGAATTTAGAGACTTTAGAATTCTGCCTCCCTTCAGTTTTCTGAGCAGCTCAGCTGTAGGCCCTCAATATGCATAACCATTGAGTTTAATTTCCAAAATAGTCAGTCTGCACCAATCCTCCTTGAAGGTCGCTTAACTGACCAGGATCACAGCCTTTGGATATTTTATGCTCTACACTGAAAGCATTTAATATGGTTCCTTCCAAAATTCATGCAGTTCCATGCTTGGGAGAAGTCAGCGTTAGCACAATTTTAGCCATCGGATTATATCTGCAGTCAAGTTTCAGTGCTCAGGCCTCTGTCCACCTGGCCTTCCCCATTCACGTTTCTCTACCATGTTACAAAGTCTGGTAATTGATCACACATTCTTTCCTTGCACTTTCACAGGTTTTGAGTTTTTGTGTGCGTACATGTTTCATTAAGACCTCCTTTTCTACAATGTACAACATGTCCCTTTAAAATTGAATAAGGAGATGCCATAGTCCACTCATTGACCGGTCATTTCAGCATGAGCTGAAGCACTTTCATTTTAAATACCCACACAGGCCTTGCTCAACGCTGTCATGCCATGGGGAGCACTCATCCATGACAGCTGGCTTCCCTGGAAGAACGTCTTGTGGAGGTGCTCCGGGGGAGCTGAGGACGTGCATTGTTGTTGGCCGTCACCTGCTTCGCTCCTAACACATTGTTGGGGGTGCACTGAGATCAATATATCCATCAAACAAGCAGGCGCATGTTGTAAGCAGAACAACAACATTGTTTCCAGGTCCACCACATGCGCGCAGCGGGAGTCAGAAGGTTAAATGAAAACAGTGTCTGTGTTGGAAAGAATGTTGACAGAGCTGATAATCACCCGGTCTGGAACCCAGGCAAGAAAGGCAAGAGGGAAGATATTTTTAAGTGGTTTTAAATGTCTGTCTCTCTGTGTTGCTCCCAGCTCACCTATGTCAGTGTTGAAAAGTTCTTTACTGCAAGTCTGATGTATGAGCCCAGAGGATGGTGAAAGTGAGCAGTTATGATGTGTTTTAGGGCATGATTTCTTATGGATCTCTAAAGCAAGTAATCAAAAGCAACTTGACCAGTGTTGCTATTTTGAGAATTTTTGCACCGTGTACCAGAGCAGGAAGAATTATAACTATTGTAGTCAAACTTTAGCACATTTCTGCTGAAGCAAGATAAAATAGCTAGACAGCCTTTCCAGACACTGGGCACAGCAAGCACTCCCCTCCACTCCATCCCCTATCACCTGCCACCCCACCACACTCAGGTGCCCCTTCAGCCAGTGGGACAGAGTGCTTATGATTTATTCTCTCTTCTCAGAGAGCTCTTCACCCCTCTTATTGTCAGGTTAACTCCAAGACCTGCCTTGTACAAGCTCTAAAAGCATGTTCACTGTTGGCTGCAGGCCTTGTCACAGAGATCATTCCACGCCTGTTTGTGGGATTATTTGCTTACTATCTATCACCTACAGTAATGAGTAAGTTCCTTAAAAGTAGGGACTTGGTCCTTTTTTTTTTTTTTTTTTTGGTGAGGAAGATTAGCCCTGAGCTAACATCTGTTGCCAATCTTCCTCTTTTTGCTTGAGGAAGATTGTCCCTGAGCTCACGTCTATACCAATCTTCCTCTATTTTGTATGTGGGTTGCCGCCACAGCGTGGCCACCGACAAGTGGTGTAGGTCTATGCCTGGGAACTGAACATGGGCCATCAAAGTGGAGCACGCTGAACTTAACCACTAGGCCATGGGGCCAGGACCCTACCTAGACAATTTTAGATGTCCTTTTCCTTTCTCTGATAGCACTTTGACTTAATATATCTACATTACAAAAAAAGTATGTGCTTACATATTTATTTCTACTACTAGCCTGTGAGCTCCTTGGGGTCAAGATACATCTCTTCTGTTTGTATTTTTTAAGCACTTCATGCAGTGCCCAACATACGGAAGTCTTCAATAGGCATTTCTGTATAAATGAATGCCACTCTCTATCAATTATCAAACTCATATTAGGCATTAAATTCTTATTATTCTCCTTTAGCACGCAAATATTATCTTCCAATTCTTTCTCAGTGAATGTTACCCCCATAAACCTATCTTTCCTAAGATGGTTATTAAAAAAAGGATGGGAAGGGGTATATAATTTTGTTCCCTTACTTTTCAATTATGTACATTTCCTCTTGATTCTAAGAAAGAATGGTTCCTCTCCGTTTCGATGACTTCTCTTTCTGATCCCTGATCCAGGCTGAGAAGTTTCACTCTGTTGACTGCTCTGGAGGTTATAATTCTAGCCCCAGCTCTTTCTCACTCGGGACACAGAAAAGAAGGCTAGTTCATCTCTTTGAGGCACAAATGCTTCATTTGTGGGTGATGGTAAGGGCTAGATGCTTCTAAGGCACTGCCAGGTCTAGTTCTGCAGCCTCCGAGGCAGGTGTTTCCAGGGTATGGCTTCAGTGGATAATATGTTTCACATCTTGTTACATGACTGTACAGTGAAATCTTTCCCCATGAATCTTTAATGAATTTGAGGGAATGCCAGCCACAGACAATTCATTTGTTAAACACTGCAATTTGCGAAGAATTTTCAAGTAGTTAACCTGGGCTGCAAGATAAAATAAAGACAGATTTGCCTGATATGGATTGTAGTGTATCTGGAAGACCTGAAACCACTCCACATGG
This sequence comes from Equus przewalskii, assembly GCF_037783145.1. Classification (NCBI taxonomy): domain Eukaryota; kingdom Metazoa; phylum Chordata; class Mammalia; order Perissodactyla; family Equidae; genus Equus; species Equus przewalskii. The sequence goes on from NC_091831.1 coordinate 86,997,526, forward strand.
TAGAAGTGAAAGCCTGCAGTGGGAATATTGGTGCTAGAACCCCTGTGCTAGCTGTTCAGAATTTTCTAATGGACACATTTTGCAACTTGAGCTTGGATGCCGGACTTCCTCCTCACTCTTGTTGACATTTGGGAAGAATAATTTCCCGTTGCAGGGGCCTATGCTGTGCATTGCAGGATACTGATCAGCACCTTTGTCCTCTACTCATAGCTGCCTGTAGCCCTCCCCTCCCAAGCTGTAACACCCAAAATGTTTGCCAAATGTTGCCGGGCAGCATTACCCCCTGTTAAGAACCACTAGTCATAAAGATGTGGGGCCGGCTCTCAGCTACTCACTAGCTGTCTGACAGAGGTTGCCTTTCTCAAGCTTTGAGCCCCGTTTCCGTCTTCTGCACATCTTGGGTGTAAATTAAATAGTCGTTGTCAGGACTAAATGAGACAAGGTATTTATATTATTTACCATGATTCTATGTATGTATCAGTACATCTTATTTGCTAGTACTTTTATCACTAATTCATTTATCATTTTTTGCTATTATCAGTGACATTGCTACTTCCTCATAGCTCTTGCCAGAAGAAAACAATACAGACGTAAAAGGAAAAATGCTTTCCCAAATTTTCTTCAGTATCTTTGTATTTCAATATGCATGTAAAAATTCTTAGCCACACATCAGATTATTGCTTTCCTTAAGACTCCTTGTGCTACCTGGCCTCCAACTGCACAGATGTCCTATATGCTTCTCCTTATAGGGTTTCAGCTATAGTATTGAAAGAAAGCAAATGTCCTTAAGAGTTTCAGTTCCTTTTTAATGGATTCTCGTTATCTATTCTTCATTGCTATTTTCTGCTATAACATTGGCATGAAAAATTGCAGTCAAATTGTTATTTGATTCTTATAATAAAATTATGAGCAAGGGTATCAGCATAGAAGTCGCCAAAGTAGAAATTTGATTAGAAATATGTGGAAAGAGATTATACTATACTCTCAAATACTGAAATGCAAAGTTTTTGAAAAGTACCATTTTCTCCTATTAAATTAGCAAAAGAAATGTTGACAAAGGAATAACAAAGCTGGTAATGACCCACATTGCTTTCTAAGGCTGCAATTGAAATGTGCCTTTGGGAAAGCAACCTGCGCATCCCCAGTCTAGTCTTGTTAAGGGACCTGCTCAGTCCGTCCCTTGAGCCCAGGTTGGCACCACGCAGAATGCTATGGCTGGCGTGCATGTCTCTTCAATGCACCTTGCTCTCCTTTTTCAGGGTCCTTGAATGCCTTCCTCTCATATCTGCTCTCTGCCTGAACTCCCAAGTTCGTTGTAGCTCTTTAGACTATGATACCATGGAATGTGTCGTCCTGGCTGATCACACCACACCTATATATATATATGTCAAATATATATGTATACATCCTATATATACTCTATTCAGAAATGGGGTGACTATAAAAAGATACTTTCCCACATCCTATCTTGGGCCCTGAGGGAATGATCTTGGTGAGCCCACTCATTGCTGCTCTGTGCCAACATACACAATGTTTTGGAGGGGTGGGCTGGAGAGGAAGGAAGAGAGAGAGAGAAAAAAATCATATGTACTCAGAGGTCTTTCAAGTGTTGGAAGCCCTATAGCTAGTAATTTCTTTCTTGTAATTCCAATCCTAATAATTCCAATCAAAGAAGGGGTGGAGGGAGCACATGAGTGAAGAGTTTATTTTATTATTGTTTTAATAGTAAACAGTAAGAAAGAACATGAATGCCTAATAGGAGTGGTGAAATGAGAAAACTGAGAGGTGACCGCTTTTGGACCATGATGCTATGCCCCAGTGAGTTTGTGGAGATCGTAAAGAAGACAGAGAATGCTAGCGATCTTATATTAGGTGACGAAGCACGCAAATCTGTGTGTGTTCTGGCTACGACCTTGTCAACGGCATAGGTGACAAAGACTCTCTTTTTGACCAAACTTTAGATGGCCTCCTCTGAACCCTGTTTTTGGCTAGGCCTCAACTTTGGCCTGTAAAAACTGCAGATTCTCTGCACAAACGATTTCATCCACCCACTCCTGCACTCAAAGACTCCAGTAAACTCTGACGTGGTTTCTAACAGCTTAATGCTACACCCCTGGGGTCATCTTAGCCCCGCTTAAGGTGCCTGTCTGAGAAAACACAAAAAAAACTCAAGGCCTCCAAAAGAATGCACTGTCTGTTCCAGCCAATGCCCGAACTAGGCCCTGACATCCCTTTCTTAAAGAATTTACTACAAAGGGCTGACAGTTGTCAACCTTCCTCCGCCCCTTTGAAATGGATGTGCATCTCCTCCAAGTCAGGAGTGACTTTCTCAAGGCCCTGAAAGCCATTTCTCTGAAATGTAATCCTTAGGGAGGATAGGGCTTCTGTTTCCGTCTTCATGGAAGCAGAGAATCCTAAACTCAATAACTGCCAGCTAACACACACAGCTGGCCAAATCACATTTCCACTGACTGTGTAATTTTTCACTTCCCTGACTCTGTCCAGTCCCTGCTGTTGCCCCCCACCTCCCATGCCCTCATTGTCCCTTTAAACTGCCCCGTCCCCTCTGTGCAAATGGAAGTTGAGTTCAGTTCACACGGGACTGTCTTCGGTAATGCAATAGTACATTGCTACGAAAATCTGTCCTCATCACTTTAACTATCGCCCAGTTTTGATTGCCTTTGACGAGTCTGGTTGCTGAGGAACTGAAGCCCTCCATCCCTGCCATCGTTTTAATGTGGTGGGATAACACTCATTAGAAATCATTAACAAAAGGCTTCTTTCTGTTTCAGAAAAGAATGTTCCGTACACATAGCCATGAAGAAAAGTTTAACAAAATTTTGCAGGGAAGGAATTCTAATTTATGAATCCCACATGAAACATCTAAGAACATCTGTTACACACAGCACAATGGCAATTTTGGGGGTAAGGATTTCTTAAAATCACAAATGAAGGATAAATTCTCGGCGATTTACGCATTTGGAGGGGCGTGAATGTGTCCTGAGTGAGTGCCTATTATGCTCAAATACTAAGTTTATACTGTGGTCTTTGTTCCTTTGTTTTGTGTCTCAGAATCCAGAGGTACAGTGTTGTGTGGGGGGCAAAGAATTGCCACCCTGAGAGGAATACTTCAGCATGTCTTAAGATGGTATTCGCTTGTCTTTCATCTAGTGTCTTGCAATATATCTCAGAAATGATTAAAACTACTTTAGAAAGAATGTTGGACTCAAAGAGTTTTTGTTTACCTTCAAGTTCCGGTATCCTTTTAAGGCCTGGTGTTAGGATGTACCAACTTTGGGACCACAACTCTCACCTCCCACCTCTCACCTCTTACTTCTCTCCCACCCCTCACCTTGGAGTTGCCTGAACATAGCCGGTATTCTTAGGAATCCACGCCTTTATTCTTTCTGTTTCTTCTAGTCTCTTGTCCTTAGCTCTCTGACTCTTGGGTGAATCTTTCATATTCTTCAAAAAAAAGTTCAAGCCTGGCTCTGCTATGAAGCTGCCTCCGTATCTGTCCCCACCCATCTCCAGTTGGTCTCCTCTTCTCCAACCTCTGCTTCAGTGTCACTCCCTCTGGTTCTGGTGTTTGTATTTCTTACTATACTTAGGATCCCATATGGTTGGTAAAATTGTATCTCTGGTGCCCAGCACAATTTCTGACATGAAGTAGAGCTTCATTAAGTATTTACAGAACAAAGAGCAGAAGCTACCGGAGATTAATTTATGTTACCGATTATAATCCAAAGCTGAGATTTAATTTTCCTCTCTTTCATCCAGTACACATGCACGTGTACACACATGGAACTGCAAGACGATTTAAGCAAAAATCTACAAAGTATTGAAAAAAATATACAAGTCTGATGGCTGGCTGCCCACGCCCTCTGGACCCGGAGTGCTGAGGCAGGCTGCGGGGAGAGACGCGTAGAATGCAACTCACATTCTGCAGCTGGACGTGATTCTTCACCAAGTTCTCTGACTTTGCCATTGCGCTGGATGCTTTGAGACTGTAGTTTTTACCATTTTGTGGGTCTTTCAGCTGCTCTTGGATTTGTTTAGCTTGTTTCCTGCAGATTTCAAGAAATAAATGTATAAATAGTTACATAAATTTACTCTATTCAAATTTTTAGAGGATCATTCATTCCCAATGTATCTATTTGTTATTTGCTAAAGCTGGAGAAACTCGGTGAACAAACAGAATACTTCCTTCATTTTCAGACCCACCAAGAAATACTTCTTGTCTAGAAAGAAGCTGGTATTAGCCATCGTCATCCAGGAATTGACACCAATGGTGCTTCAAAGGCAGAAAGAAACATGATGCAGTGTCTTGGCCCCCATGGATGTAAGAGGTCCCTAACCCTGAGTGCCCCACTGCAAGGAATTGGAAATGCTCTGAGGAAGTGACCAGTGAAACAAATTATTAAAGCTTGGGCCCAGCGGCCACCCATAACATACTTACAACATTTATATTGGTACAATTCAAATATGTGTAGCTTGATTGCAGGCTTGCATACATGCTATAACGTGTGTATTTTCTCTTTTACAGTTTAGAAACAGCTTATTTATTGTTACAACATCCCTGAATATAAACATTTTTATTCCTACATTGTAAATAATAAAAAAATAATTAACTCTTACAGGGCACCTCACTCTTTCCTCTGTACTCTCAACTACTACTCAGGACTGTCAAGCCACTTGCCCATGGTCCCACAGCTTCTCAGTGGGAAGGCTGAGATGCCTTTCAGTATTTGGACTCTAAAGAAAGAAAGTGCTCCTGCCTGTGGATGTGGAGTGACTGTCGTCTGAGTCATTCAGTGGCAGTACTAGAAGGATATAACAAATTACTGCCTAATTAGTTGCTCTCTCCCCAGAGCTTCACTACAATTATCTATCAGCAGAAGATTCGGTACCCATGAAACAAAACTTTGCAGAATCCTATCCCCTGAACTTTCCCGCTTCCCCAAGCTCCCTGTGAAGGATGGAGCCATCGGAGGAGTATGTGCACTTCTGCAGTGAGCTTCTCCAGGCAGGCAACACTACGGAGCACAGGCCTGGTTATCAGCGAGACTGGACTTTGAATCTCAGCTCTGCCACCCACCGGTTTTGTTCTGCTTTCTGAAATCAAAATGATTGACTTCCTACACTTCTTTGAGCCTCCATTTCCTCATCTGTAAATGGAGTTTGTAAAAGCTATCTTTCAAGGATGCTGTGGAAACTAAACGTGAGAACACAGGTGAAGTGTTCATCCCCTGCCTCTCATCGCTGAGCAAGCTTAGTTGTCTGGGCAGATGCTACAGAAGAATTCAAACACTGGCTCCAAGATAAAAGGAAAGATCGGACTAATTGCATCTCTCCCAAGCAAGTCACAGTGTTTGCTACAGGAAGGGGAGGCTCTGAGCATTAATGCCTCCTTTGAATTTATAACCTCAGTGTGATGTAGCTCTGTTCATTTAAATATTTCTCTTATCTTTTCAATTATTTGGGAGGCCTTTATCTCCCGTACTCTTAGTTCCTTTAATCCAGTGGTAATAATCTACCCGCTGCCTAACAATTAATCGGTAGCCTATTGTTAAAAATAAATCTATCATATCAGCATTTTAAGAAGCATGTTACGGCCACAAAATCCTATCAGGGATTCATTGGTGAAACCAATGGAGCTCAGGACGTTCTAGCAGAGGAAATCATCACGAAGCAGGAAAAGGGGTCCTGGCACATAGTAAGGACCAATTGCTAAGAATTAAATAGTAGAAATACTGTCTTTTTCAGTAATTTAGCAATTCGGTGTCTGGGAAATATAAACTTCTAAAGGAATTTTCCCTCCTAAGGATGTCTGACTGCATTTCCTAAATCCTTTTATAATTTGCTTTCCTTTACTCTCTTCTCACTCAAGTTCTGACTCATTCACATTCCAGGATAAATGGGTTTCCCTTTCTAACCTGTCTCCTTCTGGATCACCCCTCCCCTCTCCCAAGCACATACATTTTTGCTCTTTCCTCCTTCCCTCAGCAAATGGGAACAAAGGAACTCAGAAGCGTCTGATTGCAATAAGCTTCCATTAGCTCTCTCCTGAGAGCAGTTGCTCTGGGGAAGACAAGATATGGGCATTGCACACGGGAACGCGACGAGCTTAACCGTGTCGGTGTTAATCGTCCATTGACTTTAAGTTTCTCTGGCCCAATTCATCAGAAAGAAATGAGATGTAAGTTGGGGAATATCAGGCGCACAAAACATTATTTGTAATGTTGCAGGTTAGGCTCCTGAGAAAGCAGACAAGGTGACAAGAGAGTGGAGAAAGGACCAGAGTGGCAGGATCTGAGGGATTATGGGAAGTAAAACATAAATGACCAAGGATTGTGAGATTTTGGGTAACTGCTGACCTTCTCTGGCCAGAAATTGTATCCCAGGATACAGGATGGAGGTTCAAGTGAATTTACTTGAAAACCAATCATAGAGAGGTCCTAGAATCCTAGAAGAGTTGGCACTTTCCAAATGAAGTCAAAAAATTGTGCTCATATAAACCACCTTATAGCATGTGTGCGAGTAAGGAAAAGTCAGGTAAAGTATGACTATTCTGTTATCCTCAAGGTTTTGTGAGGGGAATTAGAATTCCAGGAATAAGCACAAAGAAATCTGTGCAGAGTGTTACAAAAATTTACATTGCTTTCGGCTATCTAGATTAGATGTGTGGTGTGGGGTGTGGCATTCCTCTCAGGCAAAGAAAAATAAAGGAAGATCATAACTGGAAATTGTACTAGAATAAGGAAATATCCTCTAGGTATCTCATGAGAAATACAACTCTAGTTGGAAAAGGCTTCAATTTTTATTATTACTTTATTATTCTCACATTGTCTTATTTATTTACTTTTTAATAAAAATGTGTCCCAGCTGGGCAGGCAGAAAGACAACATTCTGATTAGCGTTCTTCCCTTGGCTCAGTCCTCTGAGCCTCTCATAATAAATCTGATGTTGAGCAGTGTTTCCAGGAAACCCCTGACACCTCGCTGAGCCCCAGGAGGAGATGTTCCTCTCAGAGCCCACTTGCTGCTGAGAGATGGAGAGATTGACAGCCCTGAAGATGGAAGTCCCCTAGTTATCCAGCTGTTCTCTGTTCTTGGGATTGTCATAAAGACTCTTTCATTTAAATGTGTACAACTACAAATTATACTCTAAAAATAAGTGTTTTGCTACTTCATAGTAATTTGCTTATTGTTAAATACACAATTTCTTTCTCATACACAGCACTTGTGAGTAGACCCTCCTAACACCCTGCAGGGTCTGATTATCCCCTTACACTTGTGCAAGCTCTTCATTTTGTAATGACTCAGTCTCTATGTTCCAGTGTGGAAAACCGTTGGTGTTAACAAGAGCTAGCCTTCATTGAGTGTCGACCCTTTTAAACACTATGCTGTGCTCTTTACAGCATTATCCCACTAATCCGTAACGAATTCTAAAAGGGAGATATTATTTTCGGCCATATTTTACCAAAAAGGAAACTGAGGCTAAGAGACTGGATGTAACTTGCCTAATAATGCATAATAAGCAAGTGGCAGTGTGAAGATTTGAATAGAGGCATGGCTGGGGTGTGTGACAGCCTCACCATTACGCCCTGGAGCCTCCTTAGGAGCTGTGATGTGCTGTGGGCTGCATCAGACTGCCACATTCCCCAGCCACTCCAAGCACTTCCACCAGCCAGCAGGAGGGCTGTGGGAGCCAACAGGGTGCAGTGGATTAGAGCACGTGATTTAACTTAGAGCTGTGGCTATTCGAAGACCCCATATGCAATTTCCTACCGTGCATCTTGGACAAATGCATATTTTAAAATCAAATTCTGGTATTATTTGAAAAAGCAAGAATGCACAATTCCAATTGTTGTGAGGAATGCGAGATAATTCATGAAAACCTCATGTCCCTGATAAAGAGTAACTGCTCAAAAATGAACACTAACATCTGTCACAGCTATGAATTGCCTAGGAGAGGTGACAATTAAATGTAATGTGGTATCCTGGAGGGGGCCCTGGAACAAACAAGCACATTAGGTAAAAGCTAAGGAAATCTGAAAGTGTGAACTTTGCTTAGTAATACTGTATCAATGCTGTTCCACTAATTGTGACAAAAATGATGTATTAATATCAGATGCTAATAATAGGGGCAACTGGGTCTAGGGTATATGGGATCTATTTGTACTATTTCATAGTAATTCTGAAAATCTAAACCTATTCTGAAATAGTTTATTAAAAATAATAGTTCCTAATTCTGGAATCATACCTGAGTTTCCATTATTTTTTAAAATCAGAATTGCTGTTCTTTTAAAGTTCAGACACAACATGAAGATAGATATCACAGACTATATCTGGAAATTGATCCATTTTTAGAAGAGCAAACGGGTAAGAAATATAGGTCCAAAGAAAAGCAATTACACATTGCCTTGGATTTCAGACAAGACATAGGAACAGAATCTGTGCCAACTTCTTAAGGCTTCGTGCCTTACAGGAAACCAAGAAATTTAATATTTTTATCTGTATTTCTTATTTTAAGTGCAGATTATGTCATTTCCATAAATAAAATACCGCTATCAAAGTTCGTTTGGAATAAATATATACACGCACATGCTTATATACATAATATGTATGCATATTTTTATTCTACTTTATTAGTCAAAAATAAGCACTTCTAGCTGCAGAGAGTCTGATTTCTTGGCAAGGGAGGTATGGGATATATTTGATATGTGTGTACCAACTGGTGAACTAAAGTGGATTTTATGCTATTCATATTTCATATTTGGATAAAACCTTTATGAATATCAGGTAAACACAATAGGAAAGGAAAAACTGTGGGTTTTCTTTTTTTGGGAAAAGGTTAGCTCCTGGTTGATAATGTTTAGGTCACAGCAGTGACCTCTCTGTTCAAGAGAGTTAACCCCTTAGGGACAGGCAGACACTGAGCCTTTCATTCCAGCAGGTAATCAACAAATGCAAAGGACATGGAGTGTTCATGATCACAGAGAAGAATCATCGCTATGTGCATCAAAGATTAACCACACACACACACATGCATGCACATACTGCACACACTCACTATGATCTAGGAAAGATTCAAAGTCATTTGTAGATGTTCGATAGACCCATTTGCCCAAGATCCCTCTGCCTGGAGCAGAGACTGAGAATTTAAAGAAAGACAAAGTGCTTCCTCTGAGAAGTAAGCTTTTTAACACTCAAGAGAAATGGTCTTACTTGCTTTTGAAGTAGAATGCTGCACAGAACATGCCCACGATGACAATTCCAAAGATGATACATGAAATTGACAGCACCTGCCTTTGATAAACTTCTTCACTCTCTGTGAATTTGAAAAACAGAATTAGAATGGATGTTAGCAGGGCACAGCAGAGACAATGTCCATCCTTGTACTTCTGAGCTGGTAGGAGCCTTTCAAAGCAAGCTTTTTTTATTTCTGTCATGAACAGGAAAACATGAGGAAGTTATTATGGTTCAGTTTCTTTGCAATGGTCTATAGGATAGGCGGCTATTAATTTTTATATCTGCATGGCTAAATCAGAACTCATGCACAGATATTATAATTATGAATCTTATTATCAAAAGACATTCCAGGATTTTAGCACATACTGGGGACACACATTTTTGAAATTGTAGTGCAGCCCAAAATAATCTGCTAGAGAAAGAAATATATTTCCATGAGAACTTTCTTATGCCAGTGATGAATTCCAATTTATTTTATGTGATACTGAGGTCATCGTATTTTCTGATTTGGTCCCTGGCTGTTGGTCTCCCATTCATCCACCCACTACTATGATTGACATCCCTAATGAAAGAGAACTTCAATATGTATGTGAATATTTATTCACCCATTCTATGACTTCCTCAATTCCAAAGATCTGGCACAATAATCTCAACCTCTATTACCAAGGTCACATCCTATAGCTTCTTACTATAAAAAACCACAAGAATTCAAAAACAAGCATTTCACTTTTCAGCCATTATCATTTACATTCCCAGCTCATCTTCTGAAATACATCTACTGAAACAGTCCTTCCATTTCATCAAGACCTTTTTATCCATAGATCTCAGAACTTTCTTTCTGTTAATTATCCTCCTCTTGTCTTCATTCCTTTCTTTATCCAGCACAGAGAATATGGTCCATGATTATAGTCATTCACCCTCCTGCAAATACCCTCAACTGCTGTATCCCTTTCTCCTTCCCTTTACCCGTCTGGCAAAATAACTGTATAAAAATTCAAGAAACTACCTCCTGCATACCTCTACCTTGAGCAGCTCAGAATTGGGAGAGAATATTGCACAAGAGGTAAGGTGGATATCATAAAAGTTGACAATCACATTTACAAGTAGACAGGCACTAGTGACTAACAATCTCATCAGCCTGCTTCCCCACTTTCCTGGTTATTGTCCATACCTTCTCCACACCACTCGAACATCTGACATCCCCTCCCCTCCCTCACTCTCAGATCTTCCCTAGATGTTATAAAAGAAAAGGAAGTCAGTGTAGAAGAAATTATCTCTACTTATAACACAAAATATGCACTTAACAGCATCTGTATCTATTCCTTTCTGTTTCTCTCTTATTAACATAGTGCAGTGGTTCTCAAACTTTAGCGGGCATTGGAGTCACCTTGAGGGCTACTGAAGGACAGAAGCCACCTAATTTCTCACCCTGAGTTATTGATTTAGTAGGTGTGAAGTGGGGACCAAACATTTGCATTTTTTGAAAGACCCAGGTGACTCTGATGCTGCTGGTCTATGAAACGTACTTTGAGAAGCATTGAGTAGACTAAGAATTCTCAGAACATGGATCAACCACGTAAGACTCACCTGGGGGAGATTTGTTTTGCTTTGCTAATACCAGCTATTGCATCCATTTTGGACCTTTTAAATCAAAATCTTTATTTAAAGGAAATTTTTCAGGTGTTTCTCTTGAACACTGAAGTTAGAGAATGGTTTAACTAGAGAAAGTGCTGTATTTTTATTAAAGACTAATTCCTTTGTATCCCATTGTCTCTATCATCTCAGGGTCTTCTCATTACTGAAAATTGAAGGGAAGAAAAACATTCCAATTCATTCTCTGGTGCCAGCATTACCTCTATACCCACACTAGACAAAGATATAAAAAAAAATTTACAAACATATATTCCATATTGACACAGACGTAAAAATTCTTAACAAAATTTTGGCAAGTCAAATCCAACAAGAAGTTAAAAATAATACATCACAACTAAGTGGAGTTTATACAAGGAATACAAGGTTAGTTTAATATTTTAATATTAAATTTAATATTAATATTAAATCTTTAAAAATTAATCAATGTGATTCACAATTCTAATTTTTAATTTTAATTAAATTCAAATCAAGAAAAATGACAATTATCAGATTAGAGGGGAAAAGTTACCTAACAAAATCTAAGAGTCATTCCTGATGAAAACGTTCAAAAACTAGGAATAGAAAGGAACTTCCTCATCCTGATCAAGAATATCTATAAAAAGATCTCCACCTAACTGTAAAACACTAGATGCTTTTCCTCTAAGATCAGGCATAAATAAGAATACTCACTCTCATCACTTCTATTCAATATTGTACTGAAGGTTTAGTCAATGGAATAAGGCAAAAACAGAAACTAAAGCCAGTCTCTCAGGGAAAGTAGAAGAAAAATTGTCTTTGATCTCAGACAACATGATCATCTATGCAGAGAAGCTGATGGACTTACAAAGAGCTAGTGTAACTAACAAGTAAGCTTAGCAAGTTTGCAGGATATAAAGTTGCAGGATAGATGATACAAAAATTAAATGTATGTCTATTTAATAGTAACAAATAATCAGAGATTCAAATAAAAGTATCATTTACAATAGCATCAAAATATACAAAGTACATAGAAATAAACTTGACAAAAGATACACAAGGCCTGTACACTGAAAACTAGCAAACATTCCTGAGAGAATTTAAAGAAGACCTAAATAAATGGAGAGAGAAATCATGTTTATGGCTAAAAGGACTCTATATTATTAAGGTGTCAATTCTGCTCAAGTTGATAGATACATTGAGTGCAATTTTATTAAAAATCTCAGGAGGCATTTTGTTGTTGTCGTTATTGTAGAAATTAACAAGCTGATTCCAAATGTTACATGAAAAATACTAAAGATCTAGATAGCCTAAAAAACCTTTTGGTAGCCAAGAGAACAAAGTGGAAGGATTCAAATTACTTTATTCTAGGACTTATTATAAAGCCATAGTAACCAAGGCAATAAGGTATTGGCCTATTCATAGACAGATAAAGATGGAACAAACAAGAAAGTCCAGAAATGAATGGAAACATACATGGCCAATTGATTTTTGACAAAGATGTCAAGGCAGTTCAATGGGGAAAGGATCTTTTAAAAAAATGACATTGTAACAATAGTATAGCCATACCCACAAAAGTGAACCTCGACCCTAACTTCATACTTACTCAAATATAAACTCATAAAGAATAATAGACCTTAATGTAAAACTTCATATGCTGAAACTTTTAGAAGAAAATCTTAGTAATCACAAATTTGGCAAAGATTTCTTAACTACATCACAAAAGACACAAACCATAAAATTTTTTAAATCAATAAAATGCACTTCATACAAATTAACAATGTTTGCTCTTCAAAAAGGCGCCATTATGAAAATAAAAACAGAAGGAGCACTCTGGGAAAAAACTACGCAATCTATATATTCAGCAATGGACTTGTAACTATAATATACAAGGCTCTCTTACTACTCAATAATAAGGAAATGAACAACTTAACTTAAAAATCGGCAAAAGATTTGAATAAACACTTCCCCAAAGATATATAAGTGGCAAATAAGTACACAAAAAGATACTCAACATCATTAGTCATTATGAAATTGAAAATTAAACTATAAAGAGACATATAACCACTAGAATAGTTACAATTAAAAGCTGACCAGGGGCTGGCCCCGTGGCCGAGTGGTTAAGTTTGCGCGCTCCACTGCAGGCGGCCCAGCGTTTCGTTGGTTCGAATCCTGGGCGCGGACATGGCACTGCTCATCAAACCACGCTGAGGCAGCGTCCCACATGCCGCAACTAGAAGGATCCACAACGAAGAATATACAACTATGTACTGGGGGGCTTTGGGGAGAAAAAGGAAAAAATAAAATCTTTAAAAAAAAAAAAAAAATCTGACCATACCACAGGTGTGGGGCAATTTGGACTTCTGCCTGAAATGTAAAATGGTATGACCGCTTAAAAAATAGTTTCATAGAAAGTTAAGCAGACACCTACTTTGTGATAAAGCCATTCCATTCCTAGGTATCTATTCAAGACTAACAAAAGCATATGTATTATGTACATAAATGTTCAACGCAGGTTTATTTTTAATAGCAAAAAAAAAAAGGATAATCCAAATGCACATTAACAGATGAATGGATGAACAAATTGTGGTATATTCATACAAGGGAATATTACTCAGCAGTAAAAAGGGATGAACTATTGACATAAGCAACAATATGTGTGAATCTCAGAATAATTATGCTGAGTGCAATGTCAGACAAAAAAAGAGTACTTGTTGTATTATTCCAGTTATATAAAATTCTGGACAGAGGAACTAATTTACAGTAACAAAAAGCATGTAAATAGATAGCAGGGGTCAGGAGCAGGGTGGAGTGGAGGAAAGAGATTACACAGTGGCAGGAGGAAACTTTTGGGAGTTGTAGATATGTTCATTGTTTCAAATACGATGATGCTTTCATGGGTGACTATTATGCAAAATGCATAATAAATTTTAAATAAGTGCTTTATGTCTATTATAGTTACAAAATTATTAATCTTGAGGGGCAAAAGAATACAGGGAATATATAGACGACAGACATAACATATAAGATATATGCCTGATACAACACCGCCCCCCCCATACTATCTACTCTTCTTTTCTTCCTGCGTATCTAACATTTAACTCCTTATAACCCTGACCCTGACAACTCTTTCTCTCTCTGGAATATTATTCTTATATCTGTCTTTTTTTTTTTTTTTTAAAGATTTTATTTTTCCTTTTTCTCCCCAAAGCCCCCCAGTACGTAGTTGTATATTCTTCGTTGTGGGTCCTAGTTGTGGCATGTGGGACGCTGCCTCAGCGTGGTTTGATGAGCAGTGCCATGTCCGCGCCCAGGATTGGAACCAACGAAACACTGGGCCGCCTGCAGTGGCGCGCGCGAACTTAACCACTCGGCCACGGGGCCAGCCCCTTCTTATATCTGTCTTTTAAATGCCTACTCATCTTTTTGAGCTCAAATTAAATGTCACTAGCTCCAAAGGGCTTGCACCGAGCCGTAAGCTTCAATGGTGCAGGAGGCCATGTTTTTGTTGATTTATTCATTCGGCTCATGGTGTTTCCCCAGCACCTCATGCAGTGCTTCTCACGTAGCTGATGCCGTAAGACCTGATGCCTAATGAATACGTAGACATTTCTGCCTTTATGGGGATTGTCTGCTTGAAGCTGTGCGTGACGCATCAACTCTCACCTGCAGATGCTCTGAAGATTTCATATTTCTCCTTCATTTACACCATGTCCTTCCGGGCTTCACACAATCCTTTCCCCAGTTGACCACCCCTAACTCACCCCCCTCCCCATTCTGGAACTCTACACTCAGCTCCTCTCAGTGGGGCTTTCCCATCCGAACCTGGCCTCCTCGCTGAGACTCCCGACTCACAAAATCCTTTTCAGAGGGTAAAGTGTCACAAGGAAAATGGTGAAGCCATTTGTTCCCAGGTTTCAGGGGATGCTGCAGCATGTTTGACAGACAGGTGGAAACTCTCATTGTTCATCTTTTCCACACCACCTGTTTGCCAGGCCCTAGTTTTCTGGGTGATTTTCAGGTTGCCTGGTCACGTTCCAGAAAGACACTCTACGTGTTGGATTTGTCTATTGTTCTCAATACCCTCCATGCCTGCACTGGTGCACTGCTTAGTTTTATGTTATAGCCCAGCTTCACTGGGTGCTGATGCCAATCCACAGCCACAAAACCAGGCTGAGAGCTGGCTCACGGACACAGGATGCTCCATACCATGACTTTCTGGGGTGCTTCCAAAATGCTCCAGAAGCTTCTGGGGCCGGCTGAAATGAGTCCATGACTTGTGATGTTCCTCTTCCAGCAAAGTCAGTTGCACCACTTCCTCTTTAAATAGGCAAATGGGCATCAGAAACAACAGACCTGGATGAAAACTTACTCGCACAGAGCCCAATTTCTAGAACCTATTTTCTTCCTCTCTCTCTCTCTCTTTTTTTTTTTTCCTTAGACCATGCAATATATCCTCTCTTTAAATACGCTTGCACATGTTTTAGTCCTTTTTCCTGCATCAGTGCCTTGGGAAACAATGTTTTAAAAGAACCATCCCCTCTCCTCTCCTTTCCTAGGCTTTATTTCCATTTTCGATGTCTTTATTCAGACTGGAGTATCAGAAAAAAGAAAGTAAACCTAAGAGAAATATCACATTATCCATGTTTCTGAATAAATGGAGATGGGCAATTATGTGGCCCCGGCAAGGCTTGGTTGACATTTTAAATTTGGAAAGATTCCAATTAAAGGATTAAAGAATGAGTCATTGAGACCTTGTTGGAGCATGTTACCATCTTAAAGAATGTCATCATTTCCACCCCCACACTCGTAAGCTCATTAAATTTTCCCGTTGAACTTGGAAACAGATAAGAAGCTGTACCAACTATAAAGAATTCCATCTCATTTAATTGTTGTGAGCTGATGACTGTAATGGGATAAGCACGACTTGCATATGATAATCTATCTCACCCTGCCTCTGTCGATAAAATGAATTATGAAAATGATGGATAATAATACGCATTAAAACAAAAAAATAAGACTGTACCCATGAGCTAAATGATTTCCACATAGAATCTATGCGGTGTTTTGGGAAATGCACAAAGTCAATTCTGAGTTTAAATCAAGAGTGAAATTAAAGCTTTAAAGACTGCCAGTGAATTTACAGGCCCAGGTGTAGGTATAATGATGGTGATATCGATGTCTTTGATTCATAGAGTGTTACAGGAGAGCCAGCAGTTCGAGGTGCAAGGAGCAAGGGGTTGGGAGTATGGCAATTTTGCATGGGACTTTAATTTTAGCCACTTTTAATATGAGCAACCACAGATATATTACCTTACCTTTATAAACTTGAATTTCCTATCTGAATAAGGGTAGCAATATGAAACGCTGACTGTAAATAAATGTTATAACAAGGAGCTGTATAATGCTACAAAACATACAATATGGAAAATCGACCTATTCATAGAAATGAGAGATCTGAATTACAAGATCAGGAGCCAATTAGTCAAGAAGAATGGGCATGGAGAGAGTGGTCCAGGAAGAGAAAATGAATTGTATAAAGGCTCTGCGGTAGGAGATGAAATGACATGTTCAGGGATCTGGAAGTTATCTCCTACCACAGGGCCTTTGCATGAGTTGTTTTTTCTTCCTTAGGAGCTTAGCAGAGAAACACAGAGGATGTGGTATACAATGAACATGTCACTACGACAGCAGGAAAGTACTGAAGGATCTGAAAGGAGAGAAATGCAATGTGATAATTGTTATGTCTCTTTTTTCCGCAATATGTCGAAAAGATTAGAAAGGATAAAGTAGGTGCAGAATCTAGTTAGGAGGCCATTATAGCAGCTCAGGTAAGGCATGATGGATGTTTGCAGGGGAGGATAATGACCACGGTGGAGAATAAAGTAAACAGAGGTGGAACATTAGTTAGGTTGAAAATACTTTAGGGACTAAACAAGGATGCTATTAAATAAGGCAGAGTATATTGGAGGAAGATCAGACTTGGAAAGAAAGATCACAAACTCAGTCTTGGACTCCTTGAGTTTCAAAAGCCTATAAGACGTCTAAGTAGAGATATCAAGTAGACATTTATTTTATTTATTTTTTTTTAAAGGTTTTATTTTTTCCTTTTTCTCCCCAAAGCCCCCCGGTACACAGTTGTGTATTCTTCGTTGTGGGTTCTTCTAGTTGTGGCATGTGGGACGCTGCCTCAGCGTGGTCTGATGAGCAGTGCCATGTCCGCGCCCAGGATTCGAACCAATGAAACACTGGGCCGCCTGCAGCGGAGCGCGCGAACTTAACCACTCGGCCACGGGGCCAGCCCCTCAAGTAGACATTTAAATCGTAGATCTGGCCTAAGAGGAGGTGACCGGGTTCTGGATATAAACGCTGAGGGGATATGCACATAACTGAAACCAAGGGTGCCGATAAGGTAGCCCCAGGAGAAAACACAGAGTAATAACAGAAGAATGCCTAAGATGGGGCTTTGAGGGACACCAAAATATCACAGAAGGGTAGAGAAGGATCTTGCAGAGAAGATCAAAAAGGAGCATCCAACTAGGCAAAGAGAAAAAGAAAGAAAACATAAACAACAGCAAAACGTGATGGTGTCATGGAAGAAAACATAAAGGATTTTTCAAGAGAGACAAGCTATTCAATGCTTCTGAGAGGTTAAGTAAGACAAAGTCTTTTAATTTAGTGACATCGAGGTCACTGAGGAACCTGCAGGAGCTCTTTTGATGGAATCCTGAAGGTGGCCCCCTGAGTCCCTGGGTCTTCTGTCGTGCATCTTTCATGCACTGCAAGATACTTTGTCCAAACCTACTCTGTCTTCTACCACTTCAGCCTGGATTCAGAATCTAGAATTCCAGCCCAACTCCAGAAAGTAGTGTCTGTCTTGCTTGTAGCTTAAGACAGCCACTAACTTTGTTGTAGAGAAGTTGTGAGGACTGAATGAGTTAAGATAGATAGAGTGTTGCAGTACTGAACTCAGAGTAATTATTAAACTGAAGCATATAAAATTGCCATCGAGGGTAATAAATGGCTGGACATTGGCAATATAATTTGGTTCTATCTAATAAATGCTGTCATTATTATTCTATGGGATGTCAACATTTTTGCATTCCATTTTTTAAAACTCAGATTATAAAGTCATTGTTGAGGGTAAAACCAATCTTTGGTTACAATTGTTGAAGGGTGCTTTCGTTGTCTCCCAGCTCCCCACTCTGGTCCTTTTCCTTGTCTGTTATGCGAAAGACCTGCTCCTCTCTTTCCTTATGATCATATTTCATGTTATAACAGAGAAAACTAGAGAAGATAATGTTATGGTGAAATTTCAGAAACCGACATTGGACCAGTAGAGAAAATCCTTTTGGCAGGGCAGCCTGGTCTGAGACTCTGAGAAAGACCAGTGCTGCCCATTGCTGACCTGGTTCTTCCTTGAGCCCCCCTCATTCAGGGAGCAGTGGGGTTGGGTGGTGTGTACGCCTGGGTTTCAACACCAGCTATAACTGTTCTTATTCTCTCTCATCCATTGTCTTTATCAATAACGGGAAAATATTACGCACCTCGCATATTTGTTTAGGAATTCAATAGAAGAGACAGATAAAATGTCTGGGATAATAGATGGCATGTAATTGATGCACAAAATGCTAGTTTCCTTCCTTTTTCCTTTTTCTCCTGAAGCCAATGTTCAAGTTGAAAACAGGCCTTTAAAACACTCTACTTCTCTTTCGTGTAAGTTACCCACAGGCAGTCCATGATTTGCTGCCTCTGGGCCCCTCTGCCTGTGCCCTGAGAACTGTATTGAAGGAATTTATTTCTATGTCATTTTCTTTACTCATGGTTCCTTGTACTTTTACTCTTGGTAACTGAATTTTTCAACTAAGGGTTTTGAATTACTTACCTAGATGTTTTGGAGGATGTAATGTAAGTGACCCTTGTTGGGCCACTGGCAAAGTCTTTTCATACTCTCCCTGACACATACCTTTCGAGAAGAAAAATGTGCTCCTTATTTCCAGAGACACAGAATCCTCAGAAAACTGGTGGACTGCAGTGTTTTCTGCTAAACTAGACTGATCACAATTTAGCTCCTGGTACACAAAGCTGACTGACAAGGATGCTGCTGGAAACTGTAAGTCTTTATAATTCTGAAGTCTCTCTACAAAAATTTGCTAAGCTCTACTACATAGAAAGAAAATGATACTGAAAGAAAACCACAATTGCAGCTCTCGTATATCATTTCCCTCTGGAGATCTCTATATTAAGGACAGAGGCATGGGTGACCATGATTGACTCTAAGTCCCTGTATATGTGAGGAGCTGAGGAATTTTCTAAAAGGCACCTCTGCATCCCCTCCAAGTATGGGACCCTAGGACTCCACTGCCTTTTGGGAATCTTTCCCTTGTACCACCAGTAATTAATTAAGCCTGTAAGACACCAATTCAAGCATGATTTCCCTTAATGTGTTAGGATCCAAGTAATGTGAGGTTTAAACATGGACACACACACACACACACATATATCACATACAGGAGCAAAAGATCCTCCGCCTAGACCACCTCATATTCAACACATGCAAATCGGACCATGTGTGGTGCCTCCACTAGGCATCGAATCAAAGCTGATTACTCTGATAGTTTATTCTAAAAGTCAACCTAACAATACAACCTGGGCTCCTTCTTATCCAGGTATGCATTATCTGACACCCTGCAGTTACAAGTCTACATAGAGAAGCAAAGTCATCAAAATACAACAATATTCACTAATGAACCCACCATTTATGAAATTAGTCTTCACTCCAGCATTCCTCTCTGCCTAATTCTAGCATTTATTTCTATTCATTCAGTCAACCTCATAATCTGTATAGGTCAGTCTCTCCCTGATTGTAAACCTATGACTCTTTTGTCCTCATTTTAACAGGATTAAACTTAAGTGGATTTATTCCAGTATTCATTATTCTTAGATAAAGACAGCTTCCTGAATTTTGTTCTTAAAAGTCAACAAATGCTGGGGATAGATTAAAATATTAGGAGCTTACAAGGAACTGCAAATGAACCTTGATCTGGAAAGAGAATGAAAAGAAAGAGAATGTTTAGAATGTTGGAAATTGGGATTTGCCCTTTTTAACTTGAAGTCAAAAATGAGCAGAGTTAAATGGCCTGATAACTGCAATATTAAAGAAAACAGAATTATATCATCAAGGTCAAAGAGGTCCTGAAGGCAAATGAAATGGGATCCTCACCACGAGATCAAGGAGAGCAATGGCACACCTGCAGGGTGGGGCATCAAGGGAGAATGTGATAAGAATACTAGAAGATGAAACAAGCTCCCTGAGCCTTGTTGCAAGGACCCCTGAGTGTCCTGGTTGCGGGGGCTTCCAGCCCAATCATCCGAGTGCAGAGGAGACGAGATGACAGGAGGTACCAAAATGCACCATATCTTTAACACTGCTGTTTCTGCCTGGAAACCCTAGTTCTTCTCTACTTACTGAACTCCCACTATCATGGGTTGAATCGTGTCCCCCAGGAGATGTGGAAGTACTAACCCCAGGCCCTATGAATATGATCTTTGGATATAGTGCTTTGCAAATAATCAAGTTAAGATGACGACATTAGCATGGACCCTAATCTAATATTACAGTGTCCTTATAACAAAAAAAAAAAAAAAGAAATTTGGACACAGTGACGGACACACACACACAGAGAACACCATGTGAAATGAAGGCTGAGACAGGGGTGATGCATCCAGAAGCCACAGAAGGCCAAAGATTGCCTGAAAACCACTAGAAGTTGGGAGCGAGTCAAGGAAGAGGTTTTCCTCACAGCCTTCAGAAGGAACTAACCCCGTCACCACCTTGTTCTTGGACTTCTATTTTCCAGAACTGTGAGACTATACATTTCTTTTATTTAACCACCAGTTTGTGGTGCTATGTTATGGGCAGGCTTAGTGGACTAATATACCCAATGATCCATAAAAATTCACAATAAATACTACCAAGTCTGGAAATTCTTCTCAAGCTCCCCCTTCTGCATAGCTTTTGCACCCTTCCATAAATACAGTGTTGTACTGAAAATGCACCTGTCTTTATTTCCTTGAAGCCTGGATTGAGAGCCCCTCAAGGGTAGGAATATCATCTTCATGCCTGGATCCCTGCCTGGCTCTGCCAGGGGAGGATGCTCAATAGGGTTTTGTTGAACGCAACAGCTTCTGGCTGGACATCTATTGACATTTTACCAGTTGGGCCTCTGCCTGGTGGGGTAAGAAAAAGAGGCAACATATTCTTGAAGGGGGACTCCTGGCAGTCCACTGTGGAAAGGCACCATTTCATAGACTTTGAAAAAAGTTAAAATAATTACTTCATAATAAAATGTTGACATTCAAAATTATACTTTATTTTATTTCCATGCAAAGTGCTTTCAGATGTGCGTTATCCATAAAACTTGATATTTAAGGGGAAAGAATTTAAATTCATAAAGACATTTATTCTCAACCTGTAATTTCCTTTTTTTCCCCCGTGCATCTCCATACCAAATATAAACCATCCCTGTAATAGTCCCTTATCTCTCTCCTGCCTGTCCCCAACAGCACAGCTCTGGCTGACTATAAATAGGTGAACGCTATAAAACAAGTTTTGAAAAAAATGAAAAGCTGCAGGTCTTCTCATTGGTATGTCTGATATGTACTGGCTTCCCAAGTGCTCTTTCTCCCACAAATAAATTATAAGTAAAAAGCAAATTGCATCAAAATAAATCCATTGCTGCGTTTTCAGTGCTACGGCAAAACCAGTCTTTGGCTTCTGGCTTCACTGTTCAAAGGTCTGAGAACTCCATTTTTCTTGAACTGGTAATAGCTGTTCCCCAATTCTTCCTCTTAACCCCAGTTTTTATCACCTAGGATTCACCGTTCATTGACAAAGTCACATTCTAAGAGCTAGATATGTGATTCGGAATGACAAAAATGCTATTTTCTTGGCAATGGGGACAATTTGACCCAGAGGTTTGTAGGAATCTTCTAGCACTTGACCTGTTTTGATAGAGTGGGAAATCTAACCCACTAAAATTGTTTCAACCTTGCCTCACAGGAGAATGTTCTGGCCCAAAGGAACACCCAATCCTCCCCAGACTGGTTTAATGGACCTCTGCCTCCCACAGCCAGGGGAGATGTAAGTTAAAGGAATTCAACTCCTTTTGCTTCAGAAATTAAGGGTCACCCAGCACATCGATAAGCATCATCTGCAAAGTCTGCTCTTTGCACAACTGCTCAGGCAGATAGCCCTGTAGCCATGTGCACTTCTCAGGCCCATGCTGTACCTATCCCATCAGGGGCCATGCTGAGCCAGGTTGGATATCAGACAGCCCAGTGCAGGCTTCTAGACTCTAGGCAGTAGTCTCTACCTTGGCTATACATTAGACATACCTGGTAGGCTTTCCAAATATACCTACAACTGAGCCCCTCCCCAGAGCAGGGGAGTGACTTTCCAGCACCAGGACTTAGATTTGTGTTTATTTAAATCTACCTACAGCAGCCAAGACACAGTGAAAAGAAGAAAAAAAATAGAAGGCAAAATGAACTTTAGTTATACACTTTATTTCACCCAACATATCTCAAACAGTATCATTTCAACATGGAATCACTATAAAAATATTAATAAAATATTTTACTGGTTTTTTGGTGCTAAGTCTTTGAAATCCAATGTGTATTTTGTACTTACAGTTCATCTCATTTCAGGCTATTCACATTTCAAGTGCTCAATGGTCACACGGGGCTAGTGGCTACCACACTGGACAGCTCAGGTCAAGATCAGACAACAGAGATCTGTTTCCAGGCTCGCTCTCTGACTATTTATGTGAATTTGGGCAATTTTCTTGAGCCTATCTGTGACTCAGTTTTTAATGGAATACTGAAGATCAAGTGAAATGCTCTGTATTATCTATTTCCTGAGCCCAGTGCCCTGCTCACTGAACGTGTTCATAAAATTTAAGTGGTTTCTATTATTATTGTTGTTGTTGTTGCTATTATTTTAATATATCATGACAGAATTTGCTCAGAAAATCCATAGAGAGAGCCAAATTTGAAACGTAACATTTATACCATTTAAAAGCAAACGATTTCCAAGTCCTCACGTGAATAAGATAAAGGAATACTCGACACAGGTATTGGAGTCAAGCTCCTTGGTTTCAGGCACAGACGTATACTGAAGCTCCTGAGATTAAAATAATTATAACAACAATAAATATATATGCTCCTCTATCAACATCAGTGCTGATAATCTTCAAGCAAATCTATTTTAAATTTGCCTTCTGAAAAATTTATTGTAAGGATGGATATATGCAAACCAGAGCTGCAAATAAAGTAACAAGGCTGATTCTTCCCTTTGGACACTTTGTTGCCCTCGTGCTCTCTACTGCCCGCCTGGGTAACCTGTCATTACCAACTGGGGCCCTCAATGTGCTTACAGTTTCTAGTTCCCTAGAAAGCTGGCTTGTGCATGTTTTGGGCTGGTCATGCCTCTTACTCTGCTAAGAATGTCCTTTCACCTTCAGATCCTGTTGCTAAGTGACCCAGTCTCTTATTTTTGCAAAAGTCAAATTCCCATCCCTTAAAACAAAATTCATATCAAAGTTCATATCATATATCATATATTTACATATATACAAATGTATAATTCATAATTTTACAGCATGAGGAAATTCTACAAAATGAACGTGCATAGGTTATCAACACAAGAGCAAGAAATGAAACGTGACCCAGACTCCAGAAGGAGTCCACACACCCTCCTAATCACTAACCACCTTGTCTACAACGGAACCGCTAACCTGATTTCTAACACCAAAGATTCACTGCACTTATTTCTGAACTTTATATAAATGGAAATGTACTATAAGTTCTTTTTATATCTAGAATTTTTTTCAGTTATTATGCTATTGAGATTCAATCATGTTGTGACATGTAGCTATGGCTCATTTATTATTATTTCTGTTAACCTGCTTTTTAAAACTTATAATAAAGTCAAGATCATGGCCATTTTTGCATATTATGCTTATAAGTCTACCTTGTCCTTTTTAGTGGCTGTATAGTATTCTATATTATGGGGAAGTCATTTGGACCTTTATATTATTTCCATTTTTGCCTAATTATAATCAATGCTATAATGAACAGCCTTATGTACTTGCACTTTAAATAGAACATTGATCAACTCTATAGTGTGTAGAAGGGATCATGAGGAAGAAAAGGAAAGTCAAGATAAAAGAAATGAAAGTAAATGCCTGTGGATACCTCGGGGTTCTAGTGAGGATGTCGTCCTTCTTCATTCTGACGTTTGGGGTTTCTCAGTCTAACAGCTTGCCAACTCTTGACCAAGCGCAAATCTGGTCAATAAGCCCCAAATAGCCCCACATAGCGTCCCACATAGCACAACCAGAGGCACCCATAACCAGAATATACAACTGTGTACTGGGGGGCTTTAGGGAGAAGAACAAAAAGAAAAGAAAAAGATTGGCAACAGATGTTAGCGCAGGTGCCAATCTTTAAAAAAAAAAAAAGAAAATATGTCTCTAGGATAGACCTTAAAAGTACCCCCAAAAAGAAAAACAAAACAACACTGACCTATTTTACAGACCTATTGTAATTTCTAGCACTTACTACGGGAAATTGTGGAGCACCAAAAAGTTCAAATGTCAGATAGACTTTGGTCAACTCATCCTTTTGTATTTCAGAATGTGGCTTTTGAGTCTCACCTCTTTTACCTAAACAAAGAGCAGTGGAGGGTAATTATTGATACATGATAATCTTATACCATAGTTATCCACATCTTTCCTTCCAAGATAAGAGAAAAAAGTTGTCATCCAGCAGTGAATGAAATTGGTTTCCTTCTCTGAGGTTCGGTGAAAAGTGTACCCCAGCAGGTAGTGGGCTAGAGGACCTAAGAAGATGACGGCGTTAGTACCGAGATAAGAACAGTAATGGTCCAGCTGAAACAGAAGCAAGAGAGGATGCTTGCCACTTTAAGAGTGAGGACAAGGAGAGACAGGATAAACCACACATGACCCATAAGAAAAATAATTCAACCATGTGGTTATAGCTGAATTAAATAGAATTTTAAGGTCTCTGGAGAATTCTCAAGTTTCTGTGGCGTCTATGCACATAATTTTCAATAAAAGTATGTGGAGTATTTAGATTTACTCATGTCCTAGCAGCATCACAGCAATAGTTCTTGTTTTGTAGCAGCAATTGTATCGAGATAGCTGCAAAGACTACTGTCTTGTCCATGTGCCCAATCATGTTTAGATAAAAATGAATCTCTTTTGGTGTCATAGGTTGTAATAGTTATGTCTTTTATTTTCTGTGTCTGATGCTTTGACATCTGGGCTTTGGTGACCCTTGGAGGGACTGCCCCATTCAGGGTTAGCTAATTCCTAGAGATAGCAAGCAACTCACGAGCACGCTTTTCAAATGCAAACCAATCAATCCAGAACTCACATCCCCCCAACCACCTCCTTTATCAGGCTTTCACACTTTGGACCACTGTCCATCTGCCATGATCATCCCTGAACCAGGTACCAGACAACTAGGGACAGCCTCTATACCCAGAGCCTGCTGAAATCATTCAAACTAGCCAATTCTGAGCCTGCTTACCCTGCCTTACCCAGTGTTTCCTGTGGAGACCACAATAAAGGCTCTTGCCCACGGTTCCTGCTTCTCCTCTGCCTCCTGACCAATCTTGGTGTTTCCCCATTGGGCCTGCCATAGTATGGTGTGCTGCCTTTTCTTGGGAACTATGATAAACGAACTCTCTTTTCAATGGCAGTTGTTTCATCATCTGTTGGCCTTAAATTTTTTATTTATACACTCTATTTTAGAACATAGGATATTTAAATGAATGTTTTAAAAGGATCACATGTCTTGCCAAGAAATAGTGAATACTTTTAAAATACTGAAAATTTGCTTTTCTAAAGCAAAAAAAGAACTGCTTAGATCAATCTAATGGAGTGGCCAACCCCCATTGGAATGACTCATAAGGACTTCGCCTTTGAACAGGACTAAAATTTAAGATTAGCAGAAAGTTACCATCTCTGTTTATTGGATTCTCTCCTGCATCCCACATCAGACACTGCTCTAGAATTATAATTTTGCTATAAAGATGACTAAGGTAGAATACCACATATCCTATAATCTAGCTGGGGAGGTATGCACGAAAAAATAAATATGAAACAGTGTGGTAAGTTTTTGAGAGTTACAAGCAGAGTGATGTCAGCAAGATGGGTAGTCCATACTAGCCAAAGAAATCTACAGATACACTGCAATCCCTATCAAAATTCCAATGACATTTTTTTACACAAATGAAACAATAATCCTAAAATTCTTATGGGATTACTTTGAAAAGCCAAAGAAAGCCTGAGACAGAAGATCAGAGCTAGGGGCATTACACTTGTTGATTTCAAACTATACTACAAAGCTATAGTACTCAAAACAGTAAGGTAGTGGCATAAAAATAGACACATAGACTGATGGAACAGAATCAAGAGCCCAGAAATAAACCCTTGCATATATAGTCAACTGATATTTGATAAGGAAGCCAAGAATACTGAATGGGGAAAAGATAGTCTCTTTAGTAAATGGAGTTGGGAAAACTGTATAATCATCTGAAGAAGAATGGAAGTGGATTCCTTATATCATACATAAAATTAACTTGAAATGCAATATAGGCTGAAACATGAGATCCGAAACCATAAAGCTCCTACAAAAGAAAAACAGGAAAAAAGCTCCTTGAAGTAAGTCTTGGTAATGATGTTTTGGGAATGTGACCTAAAGCACAAAAAAAAGCAAAAATTAAGTGGAATACATCAAACTAAAAAGCTTTGCACAGAAAAAAAATCAACAAAAAGGAAAGGTGACCTACAGAGTGGGAGAAAATATTTGGCAACTAATTAGCAGACATTTAGTATTGTCTAAAATGTCCATAAGACATTTGGTCCGTGAGACATTTGGTTCATAAAAAATATTTGATCCATAAGACATTTGGTCCATGTTAAAAGGCCCTTGATATTTGGTCCTGTCCAAAATCATTTGACATAGACATTTCAGACAGGACCAAATGTCAAGGACCTTTTTGACATGGACCAAATACTTACAGGCCAAACATCTTGAGATTTTGGACAGGACCAAATATCAGAACCTTTCGGCAGGGACCAAATGTCTTATGGACGTTTTGAACAAGACTAAATGTTCTGCAAGGCTGTAAAACATCTACCTGATAAGGAGCTAATACCTAAAATATATAAAGAACTCAATAGCAAAAAACCAATAAATACTATTAAAAATGGCCAGGGGACATGAATAGATATTTTTCCAAAGAAGACATACAGATAGCCAACAGGTACATGAAAATGTGCTCAACATCACTAATCACCAGGGAAATGCAAATCAAAACCACAGTGAGATATCACCTCCCACCTGTTGGAATGGCTATCATCAAAAAAGACAAGAGATAACAAGTGTTGGCAAGGAAGTGGAGAAAAGGGAACCCTTGTACACTGCTGGTGGGAATGTAAATTCGGACAGCCACTATGGAAAACAATAGAGGTTCCTTAAAATATTAAAAATAGGACTACCATATGACCCAGTAATCTTGCTTCTGGGTATCTATCTAAAAGAAATGAAATCATGTCCTCAAAGAGATATCTGTACTACCATGTTCATTGCAGCATTATTTACAATAGCCAAGATATGGAAAGAAACTAGGTGTCCATCAATAGATGAATGGATAAAGAAGTGGTAGTATATATACAATGGAGGATTAGTCATCCATGAGAAAGAAGGAAATTCTGCCATTTGCGACAACATGGATGAACCCTGAGGACATGCTAAGTGAAATAAGTCAGACAGAGAAAAACAATACTGTATGATCTCACGTATATGTGCAATGGAAAAAAGCTGAACTCATAGAAACAGAGGGTAGGATGGTGCTTGCCAGAGGCTGGAGAGTGAGAAAAATGGGAGATGTTGAGAAAAGGGATCAAACTTCCAGTTAGAAGATGAATAAGTTCCGAGGATCTAACGTGTAGCATGGTGACTATGTTAACAATATTGTATTATATACTTGAAATTTCCTAGCAATTAGATATGAAATGTTCTCACCAAAAAAAGTAACTATGTGAGGCGATGGAGGCATTAACTAACCTTATCGTGGCAATCATTTTGCAATATATAAATGTATCAAATCATCACGTTGTATACCTTAAACTTACACAATTTTCTATGTCAATTACATCTCAGTAAGTCTAGAAAAAATTTTAAAAAGTAAAAACATTTTCCACAATCTGAAGTTAAAAAAAGAGAAAGAAATGAAAATGAAAATCATAATTATGATATGATTTTGCATGCATTAGAATGGCTGTAATTAGTAAGATAAAAAATAAGTGTTGGCAAGTATGTGGAGAAATTTGAACTTTCATATATTGATGCAGAGAATGTAAAATGGTTCAGCTGCTTTGGAAAACAGTAAGACAGTTCCTCAAGCATTTAAACATAAAATTACCATATGACCCAGCAGTTCCACTCCTAGGTATCTATATAAGAGGAAAGAAAACACATGTCCACACAAAACTTTATACATGAGTTTTTATAACCATGGTATTCAAAATAGCCAAAAAGTGGTAAACAACCCAAATATCCATCAACTGATTAATGAATAAATATAATGTAGTATGTTTCCATGCAATGGAAAATTACTTGACAGTGAAAAGGAATGAAGAATTGATACATCCTAGAACACGAAATATTATGCTAGATGAAAGAAGCCTGTCACAAAGACCACATGTTGTATGATTCCATTTATATGAAATGTCCAAAACAGGCAAATCCATATAGACAAACTAGAATAATGATGACCAGGGCTTGGGTGGTTGGGAGAAAAAGGGAGTGACTACTAATGGGTATAGGGTGATGCGAATGTTCTAAAATTTATTGTCGTGATAGCTGCACAAATCTGTGAATATACTAAAAACCACTGGATTTTATGTTATGTGAATAATATCTCAATAAATTTGTTATTAAAAAAACAGCTTTGAGCAATGCACAATGTGAATATGATGGAGTGGAATAGAGCATAAGCTGCCTGTATGAGACTGGGGAAGTATGAAGAAGGCTTCAGAGGAGACGTTAGGAATAGTTGTCTGAGTGATTGTGCAAAGGAGGGGCACCACATTTCTTTTTACATGGGACAATGACATGAGGCAATGTAAGAAACCACATGATAGATGCTTCCTTCCAAAGGACAAGAAGCAAGAAGTGGACATGGCTCTATCCACCCTGTCTACAGAAGTTTACTGTGGGATGAGATTCTCAGGCACATCTGAGGACAGAAGTGCTTTGGCTGCTCCCTAGACAACACTGTCATGAAAATTCCTACCCTGCTCAGCTTTCAAGAAGCCATAGATTTAAGAAAATTTGCTTCTTCCACATTTGAGTTAGCTGAGCCTCTCTTCCCACTTCAATCATGAGCCACTTAGCACTTTTTGAAAGAAGAAAAGAGAGAGAGAGACACAGGAGGGAAGAGTGGAGAAGAAGGGAGAGGAAAGACTAAAGAAAAGAATGGAAAGGAAGAGTGAGGAATGGAGCAGGTCAGACTGGAGGGAAAGGAAAAGGGAGAGGGCGGAGAGGAGGAAGAAACAGTCACTTAGTGTCTGTCGTTCTATTCCTGGATCACCCTCTTCACTGAGGATCACGGTCTCTCTGGCTCAGTGACCTTCCTTCCCCTGAGAACTGTGAGTGGCGGAGTGGCACTTCTCTCATTTAGAGCGTATGGCTGCTCAGTCTGTGGAATAGGCCATGCAGGGCAGGCCTCTCAGGCAGTGTCAGACCCTCCACTGTGAGCGCGCTGGACAGGAGCGGCCAGTGTTTACTGCGTCATCTGACCCTGCTGAGTTTGACTCTTCCACAGATAGAGAGTCCTGCTGCCAGAGGTGGAAAGGACCAGCATGTTTCTTATTCCAAATACACACACACCGCCCCTCTAGCTCAGGGTGGTGCAAACCCAGCCACTGGGTCTGCTTACTCAAAAAGATACCAATGCCTAATCAAACTGATTGAGGCAAGTGTCCAGTTATGATCCTGTAGGCAGGGTAACATGGAAGAATTTTTATCTTCATTTTAGAGATGAGAAAACTGAGGCTCAAAGAGGTTAATGGAACAACTTAAGAGTAACAGACCTAGGATCCAATCTCAGGCCCTCACTTCAGAGAGTCCTGTATCCTTTGCTCTTTTCCTGGTCTCCTCCTTCTGCACTCCTGAGGAAGCTGAAAGGCAAACCATCCATGCTCCCTCCTATACTGAACAGGACTCCTGTGCAAACGAAAACTAAGCAAAAACTGAAACGTAAACCAAGAGAGTATTTCAATGAAAAAAAGAAAACTAATATGTAGTCTTGACCCACAAGGAGCTCAAAATCCAACAGAAGAGGCAATGCACACTTAAAAATAAAATGAAAGACCTTTCAAAAGAGAAATGGAAGCTGGGGTGGAAAGTGAGGAGATAGGAGCTCCTACTATTTAACACTTAACAACCCTGTGGCAGGCACTCTGAGGAATACATAATTATCTTCTTTCTGCTCAGGTGCAAAGGTCTGGGGAGCTCAAGGGGTCTTCCCAAGGTTACAAAGTTTGAAGGTGAAAGTTAGAACCAAGAAACCAACCCAATTGTGTCTGGCTCCAAAGTTCAAGGATATCTTGCTTCATTATCTGTTTCGTTAACATTTAACTAAAGTCTTGAAGTCATTAAATGGTAAACATCTCAAAAATAATTTTGTTTTGTGAAATAAAAGATGGATGAATAGGTAAAGGAAAGTCACAAAGATTCCTATCCCCGTTGATGGAATCGGTGTGAGATATAAAGGAAAACAGAAGACCAGGCTTGCCTTTTAAATTTTCAATATGAATGAAAATTGGATAGGATTGCCATTTCAGGAGGAGAGAGAACTAAGCAGTTTAGTGGAGGGGATGTGAAGGGTGGTGGGTACTTGTCCCTTATGATTTGGGTCTGCTTTAACCTGTGAGTCTTTTCTCTTACCATTGTCTTCCCCGTTCTCTGCTCCAGGCCTGCTGTCAGTTCACCATACTCCCCCTCTCCTTCAGGCAACTATAAATTTTGTTCCTTCTGCCTAGAATGTCCTCCTTGCCTCTTTCATCTCATCCACCTAGCTAGAAGTATATTATTTAGATCTAAGATTTCTATGAGGAGGAAGCTTTCCCTTATCTCCCCCCAACCCTCCAGCTCCCAAGAGTGAGGTTTCCATTTTATGTGCTTCTACAGGATCCAGTGGAGTAATCTCCATTGTGTCAATCACCACATTGTATTGTGATTCCTCCATTAGTTACTTATCTTCAGTTTAATGTGCAAGCTCCTTGGAGCTTTGCTGGCTGTTCTGCTCCTGTTGTGTTCTGTGTTAATCCCAAAAGTCTGGAAAAACAACATAATGTGAATGCACTCGGCTTGGACTCTGAACCGGCACACACAATAGACTGCCAGGACATCTGAGATATTAGGACCATATATACTTGAACCTATGGACAACAGACACAGTCAAGTTCCTTGGAGGGCCCTGCAAAGGCAGATTATCCACTCCATCACTAGGTTTGTTCAGATCCACACACATACTCATTTGTCTTTAGACTGAGATTCCTCTGGAATTCTCAGCGTCCCTGAATTTTACTCCTAGATGGATGATTCTCTTTAGAATTTTCTGTAAAACACCCTTTATTAAACTTTATTCCTGTTGCTAACCATGGTAAGTATGTCATGAGATAACTTATTCTATATAACAAAATTGCTTGAACACTGCAAGGAAATTGCTATAAAAGGGAAAACTGAGAAATAAAAACTGACATACTGGTTCTAACAATAGTGCTAAAGAGATATAGGATGCTTTTTTCTTTCTTCTTTCCCTCAATGTTCCCTGCCACTCACACATGTTATTACCTTCAAAAAAAGTTCACACAGTGATACTCCTGGATGAAACCAGCAATTATGAAAAATCTAAGGCCACAGGGAGGCTCACGTCCCCAGGGAAGAGATGTGCAGAAATTCTGGATCTCCTGTTGCTTCTACAGGTTGAGACAGCTCAGGCAGGAGGGCTGCGTGAGCTGAATGACATCAAAATCTTCCTGTTGTCTTATATGCAGCAAAGGTTCATTTCTGTTGGAATCAAATATCATACAAATCACTCATGACAGATAGGAAGTGTATAGTAACCAAAGAAGAAAGATAAGCTTGTGAAAAACGATTGTTGGAAGACTTGGAATAAGTAGCTCACAGTTGGAATAAAATCCATCCAGTAAACAAGCCCACTGGCACTGTTCACAGACCTACCATCTGGGAAAAGGAATCTCGTACCTGGAGATTGTTTGAAAATTTTCTCTCTGAAAGGTGGAAAGTTACAAGCATCCTTTGGTACATAGAAATGGCAGACAGGTTTTTGGGTAGATGGTTCAGAAAACAACTTCATTTCAGGAGAGAACAGCAGAGTTAAGATAGTTGTCAGAAGCAGGACATATTATATTTCCTTTTACTCTCCCACTCCACCATTACCATTGGGGCATCTCACAGGGTTGGCAGGAAAGAATATCATAATTCTGACTTTCAGCAAAATGTCTGTGCCTAAGCAGATTACGCATGCTTTGTGTGACAGAAATGCCATTCTCATCATTTCTCGGCGAAAACATTCCATTTCGTAATGCGAGAAATTTCCCCCGAATACATGCATTTGTTGGTGATTTGGCGGCATCAGTTCTCTCTTAGGCAACTCATGTTCCATCTCTACTTCAGAGACCCTGAGTGGCTTTACGATGCAGAAACCCCTACGCAATTCTGGGAAAGAAGTCTATCTCAGCACGAGTGAGCTCAGCAATATGGGTGACAAGGAAACAGAAGTGCAAAAGGAGTGTGGGATGTGAGGGGTGTGAGTACAGCATGGGTGCACTAGCCCTGGGAAAGATCAGGAGTCAGCAAAGTAGAAACCACAGGCCAAATACGGCTGGCCAGTGGGATTTTGTAAATAAAGTTTTACTGGAGCACAGGCACATCCACTTGTTTATGTATTGTCTCTGGCTGCTTCTGTACTCCAAGGGCAGAGTTGAGTAGCTGCAGCAAAGTACCCAAAGCCCAAATATTTACTTTTTGTCCCTTTTCAGGAAAAATGAGCTGATCCCTGGAATAGATAAAAAAGAAATTCGATGAATAAAAATTACACTGTCATGAGATGTACAATAAAAATTTAAAGGTCTTTAAGATTTTAAAAAATATCTAAAATGGTCCCCTAAATTGTCACAAGAATAATTTTTGTTCCTCTACTGTGCTCAGTAAACATGGAGGCTGCAAGCCTACGGAAGGCCCCTCAGCATCTGCAAACAAACATGGCCAATGTGGCTTCGGACTAAAGCTGGGACTCAACTTCTGAGGCAAGAGTCTTGAGGTCCAGCAGGGGCCCCTAAGCAGGTGCAGATTGGGGGTTCCTGCTCTGCTGATGTAGCAATGGTGTTAACGAGCCAACTAGGGTCTTTCCTAGGAAACTAAACTGAAGACCAGAGGAGAAGGGAAGTCAGCTGGAAGTGGGGGCAAAATTGGAAAGACAAAGAAAGTAAGGCCAAAGAGAGATGAAGGGCAGGTGAGTCATGTTAAATGGATGTCCATCCAAAGGGGACCCACCGAGAATTCTTCACCAGTCATGAGAAGAGAAATGTTTTCTTACTGCTAGAGCCACATGTTAACGTTATCCAAGACTCTGTGAGAGAAAGGTCCCAAGGTCATAATCTTTGTTAATTTCCAGTGTTATTTCTCATTTTTCCCTTGTTCCATTAATCAGTGTCCTCAGGGGTTTTTTTGTTTTGTTTTGTTTTGTTTGTCTTTTTGTTCTAATCAAAAGAGCTTAACACCCAGAGATTGAAATGGGAACAGCTTCCTGTCAGGAAATAATTACTGGAACACAAACTGTAGGCAAGACAAGATGCCTCGCCCTGAAGATTATGACAGGAAGCAGAGAACAACTTCAGGGGCGCAACACTTTGTGGGCGCCCCGCCAATCATCATTTTTTAGCAAGCTTTTATTTCTTTAGTCACCAGAATGTTCCCTAAGGTATTTTGAGCCTGTCGACCTCAGCTATAAAGCTGGCTGGTGCAATTTGGTCACAATTTAGTACTTTGGAGCCAAAACTAAGCTAGAAATATAAGTGGAGGAATGGCTTTTAGCTGGAAATTTAAAAAATTTCTGCCTGAAGGACCTATCTGACTGCTTAGACCCCCTGAAATGCTCTGGCCACCTGCTCCTGCTCGTCCTATCACCCTCAATATTTTTGTTAGGCTGGATTGGCTCCTAAAGGGGCACAAGGCAGCCCTCTCTCTGGGAAAGCCTAAGGCAATAGAACATATTCTCAGTTCAAGCAGCTGATTCTGCACCTGTGGAGTTGCAAAGAGATGCATTTTCACTGCTCTAACCAAGCAAGGAATGGTTTCCTTTTCTTAATGACTCATAGGTCGTGAGTAACTATACCCACCTTTCCCAGCCGTCAGCTGTGGCCAAACCCTACGTGGATTGACAAGAAATAATAACTTTTGGCTAGGAAATCTTCCCATTTCTCCCTAATTGGGATTTAGGAGGGCAGGACGTGGCTTGAAATTATGCCTGTGCATTGTCCCTATTCTGCGTATCTGCACCTCTGTGAAAAGGTCCAGACACAACAATAGCGATGGCAACTCTAACACTTACAATATAAAGCTCTCTACAGAACAGTGGCTTAGCTGTCTCCACAGTTCTGGGACCATTATTTACCTTATTTGCACTGGAAGAAATTAAGGCACAGAGAAACTAAACTGTATATTCAGCTTCAAATAAAAAACAAGTGATCACAGGCAAAATGACTGTAAAGCCCATGCTTTTAACCACCACTTGTTACTGCCTTGAGGGAGAAGCACTACCTTCTTCCCATCCCTCTGTAACTAGAAAATCAGTCTTTCATCAAACCAAAATAATGTTGGAGAGGCTGTGTGGTCAGGTAGAAAAGACCATCCTCTGGAGTCAGAGAGACCTGTGTTCAAATACCAACTCCACCTTGGATTAAGGAGAGTAATGTGATACAATCTCTTGTCCTCCCCTAGCCTCAGGGCCTCCACCTGTAAAAAACGGGATGCTAATGCCTTCCATGCAGAGTTTTTGTCAGTATAATAAAATAATGGATGCAAAGTCCCCAGAATAGTGTAGTAGTACTCCAAAAAGTAATGCTTGTCTTCTTTCTGCTCTGATGGTGTGGGGAGAACATTAGCTCTCTTTAAAACCTGTGCTTATAGAAGACCTTTGCTATTACATAACAACCTCATGGATGCCTGAACTACAAAACAGCCAAGACTTCTCTCTTGAACACCTGAATTGCTTGTGACCTGGGAGAGTTCCGGACACCTGGACCCGTGGAGATGGACAGGAGCAGTTTATGAGGCTGTCTTGAGCTAAAGTGAAGAAGCTTAAAATATTTAAAATCTTAATTATGCTACCAGACAGCTTTGAATGCTGGTGGTCTGGAGGAAGGAAGGAATGTTCTATGCACTGTCAACCTAAAATTTTTAATAGCAATTTTTTTAAAGTCTGAGATATTCTATTTCAGTACATAGAAAATTTCAAAAATTAAATATGGGTAAAGTAAACAGATAATATCATTAGAATGTGCCTAATTTCCTCCCTCTTCTGCTTTCTGCTTATGGTGGACCCATTGGATGCCAAGCTCCTCGCCCTGTGTTCACGACCGCCACACAAACTGATGGGTCAATTCTGACCCAGTCTTGGGAACCAATGCCAACTAAACTTGGGGGTGAAAGGGCAAAAGGGAGCATTTAGGGGGCACTCAAGTTATTGATTCATTAAACATCAAGTCAGCATGCTGATAGTCCAGGCCCCGTCTTGGGCGATGCCACTGAAATGTCAAAGACTGACAAAGTCCAAATGCTCCTCTCCAGTTTTGGCAACATAGTTCCTGCCTTGACATTTACTCAGCACTTTCTACCTTTTAGTCAAGAGAAATGGAGATCTGCCCAATGATTTTTCCTCATACCCCCTCACCGCCACCTCTAACAAGCAAAAGTGCACACGCCCACACACACAGACAAAGAGATGGAGGTGAACGAAGAGGAGAGAGAGAGAGAGATCCTACTATTCTTCAATCCATTTTTGCCATTTAAGGCCCATTAAAACCCACTTAAAATTTTTTTTAAAAAATTTAAAAATAGCTTTTTTGATACTGACTGCCTGATCGTCTAGATCTAGGAATATTTCCTTTTCTTTCTCCCCTATTCTTTTCTGTATTCATTTATATATTTATTCCTCATTTATTCATTCATGCATTCATTCATTTATTCAAAAATTATTCCCTGAGTACCTACTATGTGCCGTAGATTGTGTTAGGCCTTTGGAGGTAAGTGTAACGTGGATACAGTCCCTGCTCTCAGATTTTTCCAGGTTAGTAGGCAGTAGGTCCTATAATAAGTATGTAATCCAGACTTTGGAAACAGAGTTTGGAAACTGTGAAAGCTTTCTGAAAGAGCTAAGAGTCCCCAGATGATTCTGAAAGGAGAATAAAGATGAGGTAGAGGATGAAAGATGGAAGGGGCAGTTGGTGGGTGGAGAAGGGAACAATGGGGAATTCTAAACATAGGAAACCACATCTGCAAAGTCCATATAGTGAGAAAGAAAGCATGGAAGACGAAAGGAACTGAAAGTCATCCAGCACAGCCGGCAGACAAGGAGCGTGGCTGGGGTTTGAAGGAAGTGAAAAGGCCATATTTGTATTTCAGGATATCTTTGTTCTGTGGAGAATGGATCGGAAGGGGACTGACTAGAGAAAGTTAGTAAGCTGTGACAGTAGCTGTATCCTAAGTGCCATTTCTCTGTCTGGATAAGTGATTTTCAAGTAAACTGAAATGGTAACTCTGATAGATGTTTAAGAACAATTGAAACAACTGGATTTGCCAGCTGGATAGGAAAGAGAGGCAAGGAGTCCAAGGTGACTTTTAGGATTGTGATTTGAGCAAATGGGTGGATAGTGGTGTCATTCACCAAGAACAGGGTGGCTGGGGGTGGGACACAAGATGGAAAAGGGACAACGAGTTCACTTTGGCCTTGTTGAGTTTGGGGTACTTATGGGACACTTGAACATAGATGTCCAGTAGGAAGTGACATGCCCATACTTAGCACACTTTCACTCTGGTGACTTCCAAGACCCCCTGTCCTTTAGTATTTCCCCAACACCAAATCCTCAGCGGGATCACTTTCGTCAATGATGGTATCCCCTGGACAATATCTTCTGTCTGCCCTTCCACAAGAGCTCTGTCACCTGCAGGTGGATCTAAATCCCCAGGAGCTGGTTATCAACCTGAGGGTGGATCTCTTACTCTCCAGCAGGACCTTAATACACAGGACCTATAATCATTTCACAAATGAGGAAATAATTTCTCAAAAGTTCTCAAAACCTGTCTGACACTAGAAGCTGCTCTTGAAAGATAAGCATGGTCAGAGAAAGAGCCTTAGCCTAACAGACACTGAGAGAGTTTGAAGAACTGAAATATCTGATCAGTTCAGAAGGTTTTAAAAGCATGGACATTTCAATGCCACTCTGTACTTTCAGGCTTCTATCTGGAAAAATATCAAGTAAAAATTACACAGCAAAATCCCCATAAGACTGCCTAAGGATAAAGAGTAAAATAGTCCAGAAAAATAATTTTAAAACTGAAAGTATAGTTTTATTTAATGCGTAGGGCTTGATTAATATGTGGAAAGTACCTATAAAAGCTTATTGTTTAAATTTAAGGATAAATTAATGAGTCCACAATTAATGATAATGCTTTATATTTGTACTGAAATCTACAGTTTACAAAAAACTTTTATATCCATGACATTATTTAAATCTCTGAAGCACAGAACTTCAAAACCAGTTGTTATTTTCCAGCCAATTTGGTCTAATGTTAGGAAATCCCACATAAATCTATAACCAATTTATCAATATTCAAAATATCTTTTGCCTAAACTAAACCACATTCTCTAAAACTGATTATTTACATTGGGAGCCAAAGAAGATGAAGAGTAAACATCTTCATATGTGATTTGGTTAAGTACTGTTGCTGAATTTTTTTCACATGTTCACTTTTAACAAAATCCAGGAGATGAAAGAAAGACAATGAATTCTTTCCAAAGCAAGAAAACTGATGAAATAGAGAGTGATTTAAAAGTTTTCTCTTTACCCTATTAGTAGTTTTTAAATGAACATTTTATTTTAGAGCAGGTTTAGAGTTACAGAAGTATTGTGAAGATAGTACAGAGTTCTGTATTCCCCACCCTGTTTCAACTATTTTTATCTTACATTAGTACAGTATATTTGTCACAGTTAATGAGCTGATATTGATATAACATTAACTAAATTCTACACTTTCTCATATTTCTTCAATTTTTCCCTAATGTCCTTTTTCTCTTCCAAGATCCCAACCAGGATGCCACGTTATATTAGTCACCATGTTTCCTTAGGTTCCTTTTGGTTATGACAGTTTTTTTTTAGATTTCCTTGTTTTTGATGACTTTGACAGCTTTGAGGACTAATGATCAGGTATTTTGTGGAATGTTCTGAAATTTGTAGAATGTTCAACTGAGATTTGTCTGATGATTTTCTCATGATTACACTGGGAAATTTCTTTCTGGGAGGAAACCACAGGGAGAAAGTACCATTATAATCATATCACGTCAAACGACTTGTCACTGTTAACGCTAACCTTGACCACCTGACTTGAGGTAACCTGTGTCAGCTGCTCAATTGTAAAGTTACTCTCTTTTTTCTCCCTCTCTGTTCAGTAATCTTTGGAAGAAAGTCACTATGTGCAGCCAACATATAAGTTGGACAGAGTTCTGTTCCTCCTCTTTAAAGACAGAGTAGCCACATCAGTTATTTGGAAATTTTCTGCCACAGATACTTGTCTATTCTCCACATTTATTTACTTATTTATTTATATCACCACAGACACATAAGTTTTTTATTTTACACATTGGGTTATAGTCCAATAACGATTTTATTTTCTTGCTCAGATTGTTGTAGCTTTGGCAATTGAGAACTCTTTCACATGGCTTCCTGAATACTTTTGTACATCTGTGTTGTTGTGGTGTTTGTTTGTTTTCTGAGTGCCCCCTTAATTCTTGGCACTACAAGATGCTCCAGGCTCATCTGGTATATTTCCCACCCAAGTCCTAGAGTCAGCCATTTCTCCAAGGACCCTGTTTCTAACAAAAATCAGAGAATGATATTAGAAGCCAAGATCAGGGTTCTGGGGATACTTAAGGCTAGCGGAATGTCATTGCTTCTAGACTCTCTCAACTGACAGAGTAAAGATATGTATGTGTGTATGATATGCATGTGTATAGATAGATAAATAAATAAATATGTTTCTATATATAACTATATAACCATCAGTATATATATATGTGTGTGTGTGTCTCTATTACCTGGGCCTGAAGGACAGTGGCTGTTTGTCATGTCAATTAGCTAGTGTTCCCATTCTAAATGTTGATACTGCTTTAAGCAAATGGAGATGCCTTTCTCATTTCTCACTCTTAACAGGAACAGACACACACACACACACACACACACACACACACACACACACACTATGAGGCTTGCCTACCAGAGGAAAAAGCTCACTGGGTCCCAGTGAGTGGATGAGTGGCTTCGTGCCTGCCTGAACGCAGTAACTTTGAGCACAGGTAGGATTGCTAAATTTGAGTTACAAATAAACTGTGAATAATTTTTAGTATAAGTATGTTAAATCTGGTTGTCCTTTTTCCCTTGAAACAATTCCACCCGGGGGGCTAGGCTATTCTTCTCTAAGAATTCAGCTTTTCCTGCCTTGCCAAGAGATCTAGTCACAATAATTCCCTCATGGAAAAGAATCTCGGGCGTTGGAAAACAATAGCTGATGGGTCACGGGGCTTTTCCTGAGGACCATGAAGACATAGGGAAGGCTTCCATCATGGTGGAAACTAGGTGTAGAGCCTTCTCTGAGAGCAGGTCACAGTGTTCCCATCCAACAATCAACCTGCCACATGAATTGGCAGAATGTAGTTATGCGGTTATTGGCAGACCTTGGATAGCATTTTCGAGGTGTGAAAAGAAATGTCCTCTTATTGAGAACTGACTACGTGCCAAATGCCATACTAAGCACTTGAGTGAAACCACTTCAATTAGTTCCCACAACAGCCCAGTGGATTTGAGTCGCTATCCCCCTTTCCACTTGTGAAATGAAGCTTTACAGCAGTCAAGAGAAGTCACACAATGATTACACAACCTCATGGCTAAAATGTCCCAGGTCACTTCCTTGCCAGAGTGTGGATGTGTACAGTGATTTACACAAAACTCAAGGCCTGGGCCATCAGACAGACCCCCACTGGGTGAGGAGGCACCAAGGCAGGGGAGGCAGGCCCCATGAAGACAGTGTCCTGAATTTGTAAAAAAAGATACTACAAAAATCTCAGTGCCCCCTGTCTCACCAGCAATGGTCAGGGTTAGGATGTCAGCATCCTTCAGCATGTGAAAGATCTCCAGAGTATCTGGAATACCCATAAAGAAGAAGATAATTCACTTCCCTGAGCAACCCTCCTGTGTTGGGTGCTGTCATAAATAGCATTTATTTGATATTTCATTTAACCTTCAAAATAACCTTGTGGTTTATAAATTTGTTGCCTGCTTTCCAGGAAAACAAGGTCAGAAAGATGCAATAAAGATGCAAAGAAAGATTCAAAAAAGATGACAGTCTTCTGGGGAGGAGGGTATTGAACTGGAGTTCAAACTCAGAGCTGTCTGAAGGCAAAGCCTTTGCTTTTTCCACATGCACCTCACTGCTTCTATGAATGTTTGCCACGTATAACATGGAAATGAAAAGTTAAATATTTATGAAACCTGCTTTTGAGTGTGTAATCTTGCCAAGTTAAGTAGCTCAGCTCTTTATTTTTAAATGTGCCACTGGTGATTAGAGTATATTTCACGGGTAAAAAAAATGTGAACTTTTAGCTTCTAACTTTGCTATGATGTTTAAATAAAAACCCATAGAAAAATATATGTATATATTCTTTAATTTCCACCCACTATAAACGTGCTAAGCTGATCCCACGTCAAGGCTTTGACTCTGGGACCAGTTTTTAGCCTAGACTGGAGTCATAGACAGCGATTGGCTCTGTTCAATTCAATCTGAGACAACATCAATTTCTGAATTTTGCTTGGAGCGTTTTAGAGCTCAGTTCCAAGACTTCTAAGCAGCAGGAGACTTCAGCAATAGGGTTATTTAGGAAGTTATTCTCGAAAATCTAAGATGTTGTGAAACATGCCAGAAATATGGCCTCACCACAACCTTAAGCACCAGGAAGGTAGGTGAGGTTACAGGACTATCAGAGGAATTGCAGATGGAGGAAAGGAGCAGGTACCAGAAAGTAGCATGATCGTGGCTAGAGGGGCCAATTATACAGATGTACCACCTGTGGGAGATTAACTAGGATGTCAGCCATCCATCTCTGATGGTCCTGCACCAGATTCTGCACAGGGGCAGCAAAGCACGCCTCTAAGTGAGAACCTGGCTCGTGCGGGATTCCTACTTGAGACGGTCACTTCTGTTTAATTTCTGTGCCTTCCCTGTGAAGCATTCCTCACGGTCACTGGTACCTGTTTTGGTCAAGACGTCTCACTCTCAGGAGAGTTACTAAGACCTTAGCCTGAGTTAGGAAATGATAGCCCTGTGAGCTCATTCTGCCACTGGGGTACTATATTATGGAGTCAGGAACTGAACTGTAATTATTTCAGTTCCCCTCCAGTGGGCTAATATTAGGCCCACATTTAATTTTCTCCCACCTTATCAAATTCCTTACTGACAAAGTCCTTTAAAGCTCACTTAACTCGGCAATATGATTACATTCCCTGAGGAACATATAAGTATTACTGCTCTGTAGAAATGAAGACTTCCTCAGTAGCCTGTACGGTCAGAATGGATCCTTGAGCTGAAAAAATTCCAACTGTGATTTGACGGGGAAGATTTACGATAGTGGTTTAAGAGTCATTTAAAAAACGTCATTGTGAAGACCCTTACACTGTTCAATCATGTTTAATGTGCATCTGTGTAGTCACATCTCTGAGGAGAGGAGAATTCTTCCTGACAACAAAGGGGGGTGACTTGAGATAAGATCTATAGGAACATCACCTCAGTACTGCAAAGATGTTCTAGACTTTGCCCTGTTCTTCAAAAAAAATGAGAATAGCGACAA
This sequence comes from Equus przewalskii, assembly GCF_037783145.1. Taxonomy (NCBI): domain Eukaryota; kingdom Metazoa; phylum Chordata; class Mammalia; order Perissodactyla; family Equidae; genus Equus; species Equus przewalskii. The sequence goes on from NC_091831.1 coordinate 87,039,688, forward strand.
ATAAACTATAACAATCTACTGGAGTATTGAGGCTGTTCTATAATGCATTGCAAAGCTTTATACAAATGGAAACAAGCCTGACTATATACTCTTTTGCTTCTCTCTCTCTTTTAAAAAAAGAAAAAGGTCTCTGTGATCTAGACCTGGAAACAGCCTTATTCAGGGGATTTCCAACACTGCAATTTTGTGGCTTTGTTTTTTTTTACTAAAAATTTCTTCATTTCAGAACAACAAGATAAATATTTATTGAATTTAAAAGATCCCAGAAATTAAAATACAAGGAAAAATGAAAACTCTCTTATATATTCCCTAATATTTATAGTAATAATCATCATTCTAATTTAGGTTCAGTGAATATCATTTAAGATATAAAACCATCTTAAGATGGACTTCACACATTAACTGTACAAATATATTCAGATTTTCATTCAGCATATTTACATGTGGGTTTATCAGATTAGCCGAAATCCCACCAGAGTAATTCTGTGTCATATTTTTTTTCTTTCAAGTGCAAAGAAATTCATTCAACTGTATTATTGCCAGAGGGATTAGAAAATTCATCACAATATTTAAATCTTAAAAGAATATGCAAGTTCACCACCACTGTGTGCTAGGAATATTGTTTGTTTAAAAAGATATAAAGTGTGGTTTTTTTAAATTTTGTTTGATTTATTTCATATCTGAAACCCTGCAATTGACATTTTAATTAACCATTGTCAAACAAGTTTTTCCTAATTTTTATCAATGCATATTTAGTTATCAAAAACATGTCTGTGGACCTGCCAGCTTCCTCTCTGATATATAAAGAACTTGGAAGTCATGGCTCTCATCCTCAGAAGAAAAAAAGCTGGGCAAAGTAAAAATGAACAATTATTGTTAAACCTATCAGAGAATTGAGGTTACAGGGCAAATTGCTGTCTTGAAAACTGGAAAGATGGGTGGATACAGAGACTCACAGCTTAGTGGATCAAAAACCACCTGCAGGAGCCAGAAACTGCATGAACATTTAACAGTGATTGACTAATAGCTGGAGACTGAGAGATACACCTTCTGGGGACACAGCCTTAGAGGGATCCCCAAAAACTTAGTGAGATTTCTGTTCAGGAGCCGCTACATGTTCTCATGGTGAAGACTGAAGAAAAATCCTTTCGTGTGTCCGACAGGGAGTGAGGAAAAGTTACCGATTTAAATACTCCCGTAGTGTTCTGTTATCCTTAACAAAGGCCATTCTCAGAGGAAACGTTTGTACCAGAGCTTCACCACCATGAGAAATACTCAACTCCAATCCCTTCCAGCCTTTGACGTGGGGAACGGGAAGAAACCAATCATGGACTCCTTTAGCTTTCCTGTCTCACCTAAGGTGGGGAAGGGCAGGAAAAAAGCCAAAACAAACTTGTGAAGGCCCCAGTCCAGAGGCACAGACCCACTAAAAGACTAAGACCAGATCATAGAATTATAGAATACTTACCCCCGAAACAAGGAAACAAGACACCTACAACCACAGCAAACATTAAGCACAGCGTAGTTCCTAGCCAGAGAAACATAAAACACTCACAGTAAAGGCCTACTTACCTCACTTCTCTTTACCTAGAGCATCATGTCCTGCTTTCAACAAAAAAAATTACAAGGTTTGCAAAAAAGCAAAGAAAAAAAAAAACAATCTAAAGAGATAAAGGAAGCATCAGAACCAGATTCAGATGTGACAGAGATCTTTGAATTAGATCAGCGATTTAAAATAACTAATTAATATGCTAAAGGATCTAATGAGAAAGTAGACAACATGGGAAAATCACATGGGAAATTTAGGCAAAAAGATGGAAACTGAACTGCAAGAAAGCATCAAAAGGAAGTGTTGGGAAACAAAAACACTGAAATAGAAATAAAAAATGCCTTTGATGGAGTCAACAGTTGACTTGATGTGTTCAAGGAAAGAATCAATAAGCTTGAACGCCATCAAGAGAAACTTCATTAACTGAAAAGCAAAGTTAAAATTTTTTTTAAAAGAACAGAATATCCAACAACTGGGGGACAATAAAAAAGATGTATCACATATAATGGGACTACTAGAAGGAGAAGAAAGAAAGAAAAGTACAAAAAATGTTTGAAGTAATAATGGGTGAGAATTTTCCAAAATTAATGGTGGATGCAAAACCACAGCTCCAGGAAGCTCAAAGAACATCAGGCAGGGAAAATACAAAAAAACAAAAGATAAACTACACTACGTATATCATATTCAAGCTACACAAAATCAAAGAAAAAGAGAAAGTCTTGAAGAAAGCCTGAGGGAAGGAATGGAAACACCTTACATATAGATTAATAAGGGTAAAAATTACATCATTCTTCTCTTCAGAAACCATGAAAGAAAGAGGAGAGCAGAGCAAATATTTAAAATGTTGAGGAAAAACCAAACCAAACTGAAGTCAACCAAGAATTCTGTATCCAGTGAAATTATCCTTCAAAAATGAAGTAGAAATACTTTCTCTGACAAACAAATATTAAGGGAATTTGTTGCCAGAAAGTGCCTTTGCAAGTAATGCTAAAAGTTCTTCAGAGGGAAGGAAAATGATAAAGGTCAGAAACTTGGATTTCTATAAGGAAAGGAAGAGCTCAAGAGAAAGAATAAATGAAGATAAAATACATATTTTCTTATTCTTAATTGAACTAATAGATATCTATTCACAAAATAATATCAACAACATTTTAAGTGATTATAGCTTAGGGATAAGTGAAATGAATGACAGCAATATTTTAAGGGAAGGGAAGGAGAAATTGGAAATACTCTTAAGGTACCCGTACTACTCATGAAGCAGTAAAGTGTTATTTGAAAGTGGATTTAGATTAGTTGTAAATGTATATTTTACTCTAGGGCAACCACTAACAAAATTTAACAAGGAAGTATAATTGACATCCTAAGAGAGGAAAGATAAAATGCTTTCAGATGAAACCCTTAAAAAGATCCAAAGAAGGAAGAAAAAGAATGGAAGGCTAAAAGAAAAAGAAACAAAAAAAAAGTCAATGAATAGCAAACAGAAAACAGTTACACATATGGCAGACACTAATCCAAAAATATAAAAAATCACTTTAAATATGAATGGTGTTCATACACCAATTAAAAGACAGAAACTGTCAGAGTATACATATAAAAAGCAAGATGTAACTATACATTGTCTATAAGAAACCCACTTTAAATATAAAGACACAGATAGCTTAAAAGTAAAGGGATGGAGTAAGATACACCATGCTAACACTAACCAAAAGAAATCTGGTATGCAAACAAGGATACCAATTTTATTCAACATTATGCTGAAACTACTAGCCAAAGCAATTAGGCAAGAAAAAGAAATGAAAGTCATCCAAATTGGAAAGGAGGAAGTAAAACTGTCTCTATACACAGATGACATAATATTACATATAGAAATTCCTGAAGAATCCACCAAAAAACTGTTAGAACTAATAAACAAATTCAACTGAGCTAAATTTTGCAGCTATCCCAGACAAATGGGTGCTTCTAATTTTGGAAACTAGTAGAAATTCTGGGAAAAGAATCCCACTTGGGATAAATGGATGGTGGAAAGAATAAAATTTATCATTTTTATTTACTGTGGTTAACAGGGGGTCAAAGTTATAAATAAAAGAAACAGAAACTATTCTCTTATGAGCAGTATTGCCTCAACCCCCTGCCATTTTCCTCCAAGTGTAGACAAATCTATGGATTGATCTGGTACTTTGTGGGAAGCACTTGTGAGGTCCCGGGGAAGATTCTGGATCCATGCAGTAGTCACAATCTTGGTTAGAAGTGCAGGATAATTTCTTACTACCCAAAATCCCTCTTGTACACCACTTCATATCCTCTCAGTCCAACTTCTGACAGCACCTGCTGCTGTGCCGATGCAGTAATGCAGGCTTCTTACATCTTCATGTAGGTGCAGCCTGACAATGCTTCCTCTTGGGTCTTGGCCCTACACCACTTGCCTCTTGCTTCCTACCCTGGGTCTTCTCTGACTTCTTGCATAGTCAACTCAAAGTGTGTAATGCAAGAAGTTGACACTTGTGAAGCAATCCCTGACAATGAAGAACTGAGCTGACAGATAAATATTTCTCTTTTTCAAGTCTTAGGTGGACAGTTCTGGTTTCTCAATCATATGGGCTTCTCAAAATGTCCTATGGGATTATTTATTGTCCATATAGGTGTCCAACTAAATAACAGTTCTTAGTATAGACTTTCACTCCTTCCTTATTTAACACCCCTCCTTCCTCCATTTCTGGGAAAAAAAAGAAAGAAATCTGGTGTAACCATGTTATTTCAGACTAAGCCAATTTCAGAGCAAGGAAAACTATCAGAAATAAAGAGGGGCATTGCATAATGACAAAGAGGTCAATTCTGCAAGAAGACACAAGAATCCTTAACATATACATACCTATCAAAAGAACATGAAAATGCACAAGGCAAAAACTGATAGAAGTGCAAAGCAAAAGAAATAAATCCATGATTATAGTTGAAGACTTCAAGACCCTTCTATCAGAAATGGACAGATCCAGTAAGCAGAAAATCAGTAAGGACACAATTGACTTAGCAACACCATTAACCAACTGGATCTAATTGACATTTATAGAATACTTCACCCAACAACAGCAGAAGGTACATTCTTCTCAAGTTCACATAATATTCACCAAGATAGGCCACATTCTGGGTCATAACACACATCTTAACACATTCAAAAGAATAAAAATCATACAAAATATGTTCTTAGAGGGGCCAGCCTGGTGGCATAGTGGTTAAGTTTGGGTGCTCTGCTCCAGCAGCCTGGAGTTCACAGATTCAGATCCCAGGCACAGACCTAGCACCACTCATCAAGCTGTGCTGTGGTGGCATCCCACATAAAAAAATGGAAGAAGATTGGCACAGATGTTAGCTCAGTGACAATCTTCCTCAAGCAAAAGAGGAAGATTGGCAACAGATGTTAGCTTAGGGCCAATCTTCCTCACCAAAAAAAACAAAAAGTGTTCTTAGAGCACAATGGAATTAAAATATAGATCAATAACAGAAAGATAGCTGGAAAATCCCAACACATTTGGAGATTAAGTAACATACTTTTAAATAACATAGGGATTCAGGACGAAGAATCAAGAGAAATTAAAAAGAAAGCACTTTGAATTAAAAGGAAATGAAAATACAACTTTTCAAAATTTGTGAGATGTAGCAAAAGCAGATCTAAGAGGAAAATGTGTAGCATTAAATCCATATATTTAAAAAAAGAAGAATGTAAAAATCAATAACCTAAGCTTCCACTACAGAAAACTGTAAAAGAAGAGAAAATTAAATCCAAAGTAAGTAGAAGAAAAGAAATAATAAAAATTAGAGCAGAAATCAATAAAATTGAAAACAAATCAATAAAGAACATCAATAGGACCAAAAGCTAATTCTTTGAACAGGTCAGTAAAATTGATTAACCTCTAGCCAGGTTAACTAAGAAAAAAATGAGAGAACACGCAAATTACTAATATAAAAATGAAAGAGGGCCCATTACTACTGATCCCACGGACATTACAAAGATAATAAAGAAATATTATGAACACCTCTCTGCTCAAGAAGTTGATAATTTATATGAAATTTATTAATTCCCTAATAGACATAATCTACAAAAACTCACACAAGGAGAAACAGGCAATGTGAAAAGGCCTATATCTATTAAAAAAAATTGAATCAATAGTAAGAAACTTTCCAAAAAAGAATATTTGTGACCCAGGGTTTCATGATTAGTTTTTAGATATACCACCAAAAGCATGATCCATGAAAGAAAAATTAATTTTTTTTAAGATTTTATTTTTTTCCGTTTTCTCCCCAAAGCCCTCTGGTACATAGCGTATATGTTTTGTTGTGGGTCCTTCTAGTTGTGGCATGTGGGACGCCACCTCAGCATGGCTTGATGAGCAGTGCCATGTCTGCATCCAGGATTCGAACGGATGAAACAGTGGGCCACTGCAGCGGAGCACGCCAATTCAACCATTTGGCCGCAGGGCCGGCCCCAGAAAAATTGATAATTTTGACTTTATTAAAATTAAAAATATCTGCTCTGTGAAAGACATTGAGAAGAGAATGAAAAGACAAGCCGGAGACTGGGAAAAAATATTTGCAAAACATATCTGATACAGGAGTTATATCCAAAATATACAAAAACTCCATAAAACTCAATAATAAGAAAACAAAGCAATCTCATTTTAAAAATGAACAGAAGATCTGAAGAAACATCTCATCGAAAAGGTATACAATTAGCAAAAAGGATATGAAAAGCTGCTCAAAATCATGTGTCATTAAGAAACTGCATATTAATACGACAGTGAGATACCTCTGCACAACTATTAGAATGTTTAAAATTCAAAAGTTTAACAACGCCAGAGGTTAGCGAGGATATGGAACAATAAGAGGTCTCATTCATTTTGGGGGATGCAAAGTAGGATGGCCACTTTAGGAGAAAGTTTTGGCAGTTTCTTACAAAGCTTAACATAGCCTCACTGTACATTCCAGAATTTTTGCTCTTAGCTACTTGCCCATATTTGTTAAAAACTTATGTCCACACAAAACCCCACATGTGAATGTTTTTAGCAACTTTACTTTTAATCACCCAAAACTGGAAGCAACCAAGACGTCTTTCAAAAAGTGAAGGGATAAGCTGCGGTACATCCATACAACAGAATATTCAATGATTAAAAGAATTGAGCTACCAGGTTCTGGAAAGGCATGGAGCAACCTTAAATGAGAATTGCTAAGTGATATAAACAAGTCAAAAAAGAGTATACACGGTCTGATTACAACTATATGGCATTCTGGAAAAGGCAAAATTACAATGACAGTAAAAAGATCAGTGGTCGCCTTGGGCTGTAGGGTGGAAAGTTGGATGACTAGGTAGAGTGCAGAGGACTTTTAGGGCAGTGAAACCATTCTGTATGACACTATCATGATGGACACATGACAGTCTATGTGTGGCAAAACCCATAGAGTGTACATCACAAAGAGTGAACCCTAATGTAAACTATGGACTTGACTTCATAATAATGTATTGGTATTGGCTCATCAGTTGTAACGAACGTACCACACTAATGTGAGATGTTATAACAGGGAAAACTCGTATGTGGCATGTATGTGTGGAGGGGTTGTCACATGGGAACTCTGTACTTTCTGCTCAATTTTTCTCTTAACCTAAAACTGTTCTAAAAAATAAAGACCATTAATTTTAAAAGATCCATATCGAATGCATCCAATGCAAAAGATCCATATCCAGAGCAATTTTAAGATTCATAACTCTAAATTAGACATGCATAAAGAGATCTTAATCGTCATTGATCTCTCTCACCATAGCAATACTGCATGCATCTCTGTTGACCTTTCTTATCCACGCTAAACGGAGAATTCAGCAGGAAAATCCACCATCCTATCCAAAGAAGGACAATTCCCGATGCAAAAGAATTTAACTCTGCTGCCATTTTAAAGTCAGTCCATCTGCCCAGGAAGGGTTGAAACTTGTTGGCTTTCTTTCTCTTTCCCCATGACGGAAAGGCAAGGAAATCTCACCAGTGCTTGAGTGATGACGGCATTGCAAAGAAACCTGCTGTTAACATTGTTCTTCAGAAGGCCTGTGTGAAATGCTACCAGAGTCCATCATGTCAAAGTCAAGAATCCATTTTTTGGCATGAGAGGTTGTCTCCAGTAGGCAGCAACTTTGACAGAAATGAAATGGAGATCTGTTTGCCTGGCGGTTTACACTCCAGAGATGTTTAGTGTGGTATTAACAAAGAAGCTGAAATTTTATGATATTCTGGCCATCTGCTCCCGAGCGAAATCAAGTGTCACAATGCAGGGGGTGGGCCTCAGTTTCCCAAGATTCAGCCAGGTGTGGGGCCTGAGCAGGCCACTGGAGCACACCGGGGACACTGCTGGCACAGTGGAGGCCACTGTCTCTCAGGGCACGCCATGCCACACTGCCTCCATTGGCTTCATCACTCTCCTGACTGCCACAGCTCCTGGCCCTGAAAACAATCTGAATACTCTGGGAGAGCATCCAAACACAGTCCTCTTATCTCCTTGGGAACAGAGAGCATCTGTGCTTGTGGCTGGGCTCCTCTGCCTGACAGGAGCTGCTGCGGTGGCTCAGCAGGACCAAAAGCTCATCTCTCCACAGTACACTCACCTGGCTTCCTTCAGTCTTTTTCTTCTTCCTCTGGAGAGAGAGGCAGGCTGAAAGGTTTGCAGGTGAATACCAAGGAGCCAGTGTGGGTGTTCTCATTTTAGCACATTGATTACCATTTTATTTTAGGGTTGAGCAGTAATTACCACTAATGAACAACACGATAATTTGCAGCCATAAATCACCAGTTCCTTGGCTTTGCCATTTAGCACGATGAATTAGAGGTTTTTGTGCCCGGATCTTGGCAGGTCTCAGTGTATCTTCCCTTGAGGTCAAGGTGTACTGCAGTATGCAGGGGACTGAGATGGATTTCTACTCAGAGGAAATATTCTGGATTTCTTGCTATGAATCCGGGGCATGAAAATACACTTGTGGACTTAACTGCTGATGTCTTGGCCATCACTCAGACCGCGTCCTGCACCATTTGGCAACTTGTTTCTCCCAAATGAGTGGTTAACAGCTTATATATCCCAGGCCAAGTTGAGACAGCCTCCTCAGCGTAGCTTCTCCCTTTGTCCTTGCACAGAAATGTGAATTGGTTTTCCAGTGAAATACATAGACATCTGGAAGTTTCTTGCATGATGCTTTAGCAGGGTTGAGGAAAGGAGAAGGGTAGATAAATCTGTCATCGAGAAGCTACTCCAAACCAGGTACCAGGTAAACAGTTTATATCTACAGTGTCTTCCCACTGAGGATGGGAAATCTAGCTCAAGGAAGCTAGACTGGATAACTCCAAGGGTACATGTCTAATAAATGTCAGAAGTAAAGCTAAGATTTAAAGCTATAAGAATAACATTTCCTGCATAGCTTGACCAACACATGTTTAAACAGTTTTGTAGTTTCACATATTTTCTCCGCATTAAAGTCCATGCCTTCCAAAAAAACGGCTACCATTCCTATTTACTCTGTATTTATACACAGTGCTGTGCATACTGTTAGAGCTTAAAAATATTTGTGGAATTAAACGGGACGCCTTCTGTGTTGAAAAAAGATGAATAGTCTATAAATGATACACCTCATACACTATATTGTATATAGTATAAAAACATTACATGTATTTCTTATTCAATAGCAACTATAAAGCTTCCATAGGCTCAAGTTATATTAAAATACAGACTTTTATTTAAGCAATAGTCATTTAAATAATTCATGATAAATTAATATTTCTTCTATTCCATTAATGCTTCTTAATAGCCTCCAGACAGAGTACATCAACACTGTATATCCTGATTAATAAAAGATTTATCAAGATGTGAAGTGACTTCAAAAGGGAGGAAACTACAATAAAATCCATGATCCTCAAAGTGTTAAAACTGGAATTTAATTAAATCTTCTAGAAAATTGAGAAATCAGAATGCAGCTCCAACTCTAAAAAATATGAATTTTACATAAGTAGATCTTCCAAAATCTTTCTGTTTAATGTAATATAAATATAGGCAGGAATTAGTTTAAACCTTCAAAGAAATCATCCTAGGAATTTATCCCCCAGAGGAGTGGAACCCAGGGCAGACCACAGAGAATCCTTGTGGCCTTGCATGGCACCCACAGAGAGGACTTCTGGCTGCTCTCAGCAATAGGATCAAGAACATTTCCTTAGTTCTTGAGTTAATTGAGAATAATGGCATTGTTAGCCCAGGTTAGATTTTATTGATTGCCGTTTACAGTTTTCTGTGCAGTGCAATGTAAGGACTCATCCATTTATATTATTTTCACCTCTATAGCAATTACTGATTAAGACATAATAAATTCACTCTGTATTTTCCTGATTTATTTTGATGTGTATAATCATATACATTTTCCAAAGGTTCTGTGAAAGAATAAAGCACAAGGACAAACAGTTTTCCAAATTGATTTCTGGAAGCTTCTTTCTTAGCTCCTCTGATGACAAGGTAGTTTTATGTCCTTCTCCCTTTCTAGAAGAGATCCATTTAGGGATAAGGAAAGGCTTGAGTTTTATTTGATTTATGCATTGCCTTCTGCACAAAAATGTTAGAAAGCATATGAAAAAATTTTAATCATGTTAGGTGGCAAAACCATGTTTCCTACTGAAATATTTTACTTTAAATTTCATAATTTTTTGTAGTCAAAAAATTCTGGTTGTTAGTGCAGAAATAAGCAGATTTTGTGATATATTTGTTCTCTTAAAATCCTGAGGCTATATTTACAACAAAATGTTCAGCTCTTTTAAAACATATTAAGTTTTTAGATAAAGATGATTGAGTAAAGCCACATCACAAATCTTATTCCTCAAAACTTATGGAAAGTAATAATTTAATAAAAGCCAGAAGTTCACTATCAGTGACTGAACGAGGAAAAGCAGCAGAACACGCAATAAGTCTTATGCCATACAATTGTTTAACATTGTTGCCAAGGAAATAAATATAGATTATGGTATGATGTATGAAGGTCCAAACCCCATATCATTGCCTCAGAGTCAGTACTGATGAGAAAAAGGAATAAAAACCTAAGGATTTGTACTAGTTGCCTGACTCAGTTTTTGAAGAGAACGTTAGAGGAAATGCTCTTAAGAACAGAAGCCCTGATAGACAGTCAGAACTCAAGAGAGACAGAAATTACCAGAGAAATGTACTGGGTTACAGGAATGAGGGGAAGTCCACAGGAGTAGGATTGGCTCATGGTTGGGTGTTATAAGCCATATGTAATAAGTTTGGTAAGATTTCAGCAAAGATGGTCTAGCCTTGACTCCCAACATGGGCCATAAGAGGTCACAGTAAAGCCCATTCCACTGCCCTTTGGATACAAGAACTTGGTTATAAGAAAAATAGCCTCTAAATGCAGCTCATGGAAAAGACAGAAACATTATTGATATCTTGAATGCCATCAGGAGAGAACTTCCTCAGTGTATCTGGACAAATAGAAGTTTCAGACAGAGCTGCCCTTTAAATATGCAAGAGAAAAGAAATAATAACTTGACAACTGTTATGGACTGAAAATTTGTGTGCCCCCCAAATTCCTAGATTGACATCCTAACTCCCAATGTAAGGGTATTAGTAGGAGGGGCCCTTGGGGGTGATTACGTCATGAGGGCTCTGGGATTTGTGCCCTTATTAAAGCAACCCCACAGAACTTGCTCTTGCCTTCCACTATGTGAGGATGCAGAAAGAAGATGGATGTCTGTGAACCAGGAAGCGGGCTCTCACCAGGCACCAGATCTGCTGACACCTTGATCCTGCACATCCTAGCCTCCAGAACTATGAGAAATAAACGTTTGTTGTGTAAGTCATCCAGTCTATGGTATATTTGTGATAGCAGGCCAAATGGACTAAGATCACAACTATTCAAATTCTATAGAGAAAGGAAGAAAGAAAAAAAGTAAAGGTGCGAGGGTGTCCAAAGGAATGAGGGAAATCAATATTAAGACAGCAAAGGGAGAATCAAGTCTGAAAGAAAGTGTAATCAAAACAAGAGAAGCAAAGTTTCCCCAAGATATTTGGAATATAGAACTTAATAGGAATAATAATTCAATGAAAAGATCAAACAATGGAAACAATGAAAAAAATTTAAAAAAAGGAAAAACTAAAACAAGATGGAGATTTGGTGCCCAGGCTTATTTTAGAAGCCGAATTTCTGGACAAATTTATTTCTTCTGTTGGAATGAAAGAAAAAGCTTTCAATAATCACTGTCAGTGTAAAGGAAGACGGCAAAGATACTAAGGCATTGGAGGGAATGGTTAAGCAATGAATTAAAGGACAGAAAACGGATTATGGTAATATCTGGACAATTAACAAGCTACAAGGCCAATGAGATCAATGTTATGAATGCAACAAATTGAACATAAATATATGGATATGGATCATTCTAGATTTTGCAGATCCAAAAGACTTTTTAGTATAAAGAATACAGGTAGATATTTCCAAATTGGATAAACACCTGTATCCTAAGTGCTCCTCAAAAATGCTATTCACTAATGAATTCAAGCCAATTAAAGTATGAAATCAGGGTTGGAACACAAATAATTAGATGCATTTTCTTTTTCTTTTTTTTTAAATATTGGCACCTGGGCTAACAACTGTTGCCAATCTTTTTTTTTTCTGCTTTATCTCCCCCAACCACCCCTGTACACAGTTGTATACCCTAGCTGCATGTCCTTCTAGTTGTGGGATGTGGGATGCCACCTCAACGTGGCGTGTGGAGCGGTGCCATGTCCACGCCCAGGATCCGAACCCTGGGCCGCCGCAACGGAGCGCGGGAACTTAACCACTCCGTCACGGAGCCGGCCCCAGATGCATTTTCTATACTCTGGAAGATTGTGAAGAACAGGTACCTGTTACATATACTATAAACTTATACCATCCTTTCCACATGATAGGGAAAATCTTTTGGAAAAACTTTTGGATTATTCAAATTCTCATGTTTTGCTTCTGTTAGAATTAGGCTTATGCCAAATCACTTCTATCCATGCTTTAAACTATTCATCAGAAATACTTTGGGCCCCTCAGGAGAAAAATAGCCAAGGATATTTTTGTCACAATTGATATTTTAATCGTTCACTTTTCTGATTTCCTAATATTTTTGTTCATTTATCTTATTCTCTAACCCAGAGCTGCTCAACCATTGTTATAGGTGAATTGAAAGATATTGGTTACCTAAGACATAGGAAAGTTCAGATGAGGTTTGAGAGCTGTCTAAAGCTCCAGGCTTGTCACCTCCAGCCTTGAGGTGAGCAAGATTACCGAAGATTCCTTGGAAAGAGGCCTGATCACAGTGGGAAGGGTCTGACAGAATGCCCCATGGGCCCTGCGAGAGATTGCAAGGTAAGCAATATGTGGCTTCCTTCTGAGCTTGGCCAAGGAGGTGTTCTATCAGACTATCATATGAAAGCACTGGAGGAGCCAGTGATGTCGTTAAAAGGAAGCACTCAGTGCTACCATGGTCAGGCTGCTCGGGGTGGAGTGGGGAGTTGGAAAAGCAAGGTGGGATGGCCTCCACTAGCTTCACATCCATGGGACATGTCTGCCTGTGGCTGACAGTCATTTTAATGGCAACCAAGCTAGCTGTAGTGTAATCATCTCACAATCAAAGTGATTCTATAAAACAGAGCTGCATCATTATTTCTGAATAGTTGATATGGAAAAATTTTACTGAGTTACACATTTAGCATTATCACAGCAAATTTCAACATCAGATTTTTCAATGAAAAAAACGAAAAGGCTTTTAGTTTTCCACCTACAATTTCAACTACCGTAAATTTTTGAATGGTTATAAAAAGAACTTAAATTTTGCATTACTTTCTTGCCTATGGTGGCATTCAAACATTTGAAGAAATTACCATTAAGGCGTATTTGTGAGGCACTGAATGCATCCATGTCATTCATACAGTCTGATATAAAAATATTTCTCATGGAAAAAAACTCAATTTTTTGTTACAATTTTAAAAATCATGTATGTAGAAATTTTATAAACTAAGGAATTGACATCATCCTAATATTTTATATTTCATCTTAATTATATAATATAAAGATAATATAAAGAACATTGTTACAAAATCCCATTCAAATGCCTTAAATATCCTTCAGGGTGTCCCTTGACACCTTACAGATGTTATCTTCTACATTTCCTATGAGATGAAAAAAATGATTGAGGAACATTGTTTCAACATACTTTCTTATCTCTAAACTATCATTTTGAAGCTTTTTGCACAAAATATCTTCCCCACGCTGTTCTCTTTTCTTCATGTTTAGGTACTACTCATCCTCTATGGCCCAGTTCAGGGAGGGCCACCGTTTCCTGTGTTGAATGATTGATGAGCATCCGTGACACAACAAAGAGAAGCTGTAAGGAGTGTGCCACCATCTGTTACACCTACCTGGGATGTTAGAAATTCGACTTTGCGTGTTGAAAAGAAAGTAGTTAAAACACAAGCTGACAATGTAAAACAACAAACTTGAGTGGGATGGAGACAAGATATGTGCAGAAACCAGAGCTTACAAATATGTGAGTACAGACTTCACTCCTTTTGTCTGAAATCCTCCTCGTGTTTATAACATATGCAGAGATGTACACATACCTATATGTATAATAATGTATAACAAAATATAATTTGTCTATTGTAAATAATTTGTGATACACATGAAATATGAAATATATGTGCTAACATACTACCGTTACTAGAAATAGTCTCAGTTGGTTATATCTATCTCTATATTCACCTGTCCATCTTTGCATTCCTCTATAGTAACAAATGTTTAAACCTAAAATGAAATGGAAAAGCCAGTGTAAGGGAGCTGGCCTGGTGGCATAGTGGTTAAGTTCATGCGTTCTGCTTTGGTGGCCCAGGCTTCGCAGATTGGGATCCCAGGCATGGACCTAGCACTGCTGGTCAAGCCATGTTGTGGTGACATCCCACATAAAATAGAGGAAGACCAGCACAGATGTTAGCTTAGTGACAATATTCCTCACCAAAAAAAAAAAATAAAAAAGCAGCTAGTATAAAGGAGTCTACTTTAAACCAAATTAGGAGTCATCTTTATTACCATGTTTGTAAACAAAAGCAAGGACCATTTTTAAAACTAGGTGATTAATAAACTGCCTGTGAAATCATACATCTTCCGAACAGGGAGGCTTGACTCTAGGTATCTGAGCAACTTAAACATAGATCTATATACCACAGCCACGTTCCTTCAAAATTATAAATGACTTTCACATATAATTTTAGCCATCTGCTGCTCTGTTTGACCTTCTCCCACTGTGTTCAATTCACAGCTGGTACTTAAGAAATTTTCACCTGTTCTGTAGGTACCATTGAGCTGCTGTTTAACTATCAGCTTCAGGGAATCATTAAAGGACCCATTATTCTTCTGGAGGAACACTCCAGCGCCTGGGGGGAGTGGAGGTGAAAGGGTCACCGTGTAGAGAGCAGTACCGACATTTCTGAGAATAAGAAGTCCTCTGGTCATTTGTGTAGGGAGAATTTCAGGATCTTTTATGAATTGTCTTTTTGGCTTCCATCCTTCTGGCCTCCCACCGTCCCACCTTCTAGCTGTATTCTCCACCACTCTGCGGTTTGAGGGAGATGGATCAGTGGCCAATAAAAGGCTCACACACGCACACACACACGCACCCCGCAAAAACCAGTCTCACATATACTTATGCTTTCCCAGCTCTAGCACTGGCTCCAGTTCAAAAAAATAAAATGAAATGAGTCCCGGCTCTGACAGCCTGAACTGATCCCATAGGGTATGGATGTTGATTGTGACAGCGTGACAGTGAACCCATCACACACACACACACACACAGAGGTTTTCAAAGCCCTTAGAAAGGCAGTTAAAGACAAAAACTCAGATTTTCTGTATCTATAAATATTTAAAACATGTTTGAAAGCAATAAATGTGCTATATTTTCTTGAGATTATAAATGATCTTTGACATATCAGAATGCCCAAAATAAATGCCCTCTATGAAACAGAGAATGAAAACCTATATTCATTTTAAGCAAATTCAAACAGACTTTACAATGCATGCTCATAGACAGTTCTGGATGTATTTATTATTTGAACCATTTCTATTAACTAACTCTCAAAATTTTTGCAAAATCTGTAGCTTTCTCGTTAGATTGGTTGGGTGATTACAGAGCTCTTAGCGTTTCAGACCTAAGGTCTCATTTTGTGTTATCCTGGTCAGCAATACCAACTGGCTGCAATAAAAATGAAACAAAGACAAAAGCCACGAAAAAAGCTCCTTTAAACTAATCCAGTCATCAAAATACTTGTAACCTCAGAGAGTCCTATCATAATTAGGGCATTAGCCTTTAGGATACAACTAGCTTTTCAGCTCTATCATTTATTATCTGAGCGACCTTGGGCAAGTTATATAATGTCTCTGGGTCCCATTCTTTTCATTCCTGAAACAGAAGATAATTATACCAACCCTATAAGATCACGGTGATTAAAAAATGAGCTAATGCATGTAAAAGACTTATCAGACTGTCTGATATAGTATAAGTACTATTTATTATATTCTCAATAATAATTGTTACAATATTTCTCTGGGAATTAAGTTTTATTTCTCCCTATACCTATGTAATGTCAGATAAAGAAGTCCATGTTAATTTCAAAAAGATTACGATATACATTCTAAAATTTGTGCTCTTTAAGACGTTTATCGTACTTAGCATAGTAATGTCATATTAAATGGGATAAAATCTGAGAAAAAATATTTGTCAACAATAATGAATCTTATGCATTTAATAACAGGAATATTATTTTTTGATGATTATAAATTATACTATATATGCAGTTAAGTTGTTTTTCATATGCTGGTTATTAACTTTAATTTCCTCTACCCCTCCTGTAAACTCAGTAATTTCTTCTATCCTGTCCTACCCTTATAGCACTGATCTGCCTGTTAGAATTTGAGGCTGTCTTGTTAATTCAGTTCCTGTAATAAAAATTTTTTGAGGATACTTTGAAATGTACAGATATTCCTCTTCTGAAAAAGACAATTCCCCAGACCTTTTCCTCTTCACCTTTAAATAATGATCCTTGTCAATGACTGAGGGTGCTTTTTATATTAAAATTACCATGCTAGTTCTGAACTGTTACACATGGCCGTAAGAGTGACAGTTTATTCCTGAATATTTTCCATGCCCTCTCTGAATGTGTACTGACAAAGCTGTTGATTCTCAGAAAAGTAGAAATAGGAAAATGGTAAAACACAGGGAAAAAATCTCATCCACATTTCCACAATGAAAGGAAAACCACTGTTTATATTTTGATATAATTCCTTCTGAGTCCCTCTCCCTGGTCATGGATTTGTTTTTGTCCTCATGGTTTCTTCATATTGTAAGTAAAGTTATCCTTATAGTTCTGCCTAAATTATGAGCCATTATCCATACTCCTTGGCCTCTGCGTTCTGTAAACCAGGAGCAGGGGGAGTCCTAGAGCAAGTGTCACGGGAACCCAACTCATCCTGGGCAAGCACCCAGAGTTTCTAGCCAGAAATTAATGGGGAATTTTTAAGTGGCCCTTATGTGTGAGAGAACTGCCCTCTTAATGACTTTGGCTATTCGAACCTACGCTCTTGAGTGGGCCTTATAAATAAATTGATATATGTCTCTCATTTCGCAACACGAAGTAGTTAAAGACCAGAACAGTTACATTACCTGCCACAATTCACTGCATCTAACTCGTGATGGAAGGCCAGAGCAAGACTCATGGTCTACGACTCCTGATAGCGCTCCTTCGATTCAGGTCCACCCCTCACATTAGAGAATTCCAAGACAAGAGTACAAACGAAGGCCACAGGCCCAGAGCCTGTCCCTTTTCTCTTCTCACCCCGATTCGCTCTAGACAGGGCATGTGTACATGTCTAGGGACAATCAGTCTTCATGTCCAAGCTCATCTCAAATTTTGGGCCTAGATGTACACATAATGGCATATAACCTGCTCTGAGGAAGTTAGACCCAATGGACAGGATGACCTGAACAGGTCCTGGAAGCATCTCAAGGCCATCTGAATAGGGAATTCTGGGCTCTTTGACACCTGGAGGATGGTCTTGAAAGGGAGACATGAGCTCTATTAAGTACATCCTCTTGGATCCATGTTTTCAGTGGACTCTGAGAGAAGGATTTGAGAGCTGATCCCAGAGGCACTGTGAGGGCGTGCGGAAGAGAGAAAGGAAAAAGAGAAAATCAATAAAGGGTGGGCTGATAAGCAGTCTGCCACTGTGGACACCCAGGGCTCAGCCCCATGCGAAGGCTCTAAGTGACCGTGTGGAATGCATCTCAGGATAGTCCCACTTGGGGCAGGAGCTGGGGTACTTACACACCTACTTCATCTTTCATTGGTTGAGGATCGCTCTTGGGGCTTAAACTCTCTGCGCTCCTGGCCTCCCCCGCAGAAGGCTAAGCAAGTCTGCTCTACAAGATTAAAGGCCCTAGAGTGTGGTGCCCAAGGAAGGGGCTCCGGTTGCTACCTTGTCTCTGATGTTATGACAAGTGCTAAGTGAATATACTCCACAATCTGTCACTACAATATCAAGACTATGCTTCAAATCAGCATATCGTTTAAAATTAGAGAATGAAACATTTCTATCATTGCTTTACACATTAAGACATCTTAGTTACTTAGAAGCACCATTCATTCAAGAAATAAAGAGGTCAGAAGCATGGGAGTCTCTCTTGTTTCTGCAGCTTGCGAGTTATATTCCAGATGGCTCTTTTGTGTAGTGCCGTGAATTACATCATGGAGCAATACATTTTACCTTTCATCTGGACCTTTAATCATCTTATGTCATTTAGCATTTAAACTTACTCGTAGCAAGAGTTATTCAGTTTTCTCAAGCATTAGATTACAGTTTAAGAACATCTATTTGTTTCTCAAAAGCTATTTAACTCAAGTTTAATTTAAAATTCTGGAGCAACTATTCAGAACTTCCAAATGCTTCTTCTTCCATAAGCACTCAGACATTCATACGAATATACATTTACTCACATTTTAAAGACTCTATTTTGCTGCATTTTAATCAAGTCCTTTTTCAGAGATGTAAACAGTGCACTGTGATGGGAAAAGCTGCCCGAGCTGGTGATCTTTGCATTTGCCCTTCACCGAAGCAAAGAGCGTCTCACACGAGCAGATGGATGGAAAAAGGATGGAAATAGACCAAACTGGAGTCAGGGAGGACCAGGATGCTTTCAGCTGTGACTGACTCCTACTAATCATGAGTGTGGGACTTGGTGCCCAGAAGAAGAAAGACTCCAGGTTTCTTGAAAATGCAATTCCACTTGCCACTCTGAGGCAGGGACTACAGCTCAGCCCCCAGCAGGGTCAGTTTCTCCAACTTGAGTTTCATTCCTGCTGCAATCCTTTGGGAAGAAAGACACAACCTCCCATGCTGATTACTATCCATACAGCTTGTTGTAAAAACATGACATTAACTCTGGTTTGAAGTTGTTAGCAGACTTACAAGCCACATTGCGAGGTACCAACTTCGAGTTTCTGAAAAGCAGCTGTTTTCAGTTACGTATTTTAAGTACATCAAAGTTCACGTGTATTTCCATGTAGGAAATCAAAACATCACTCCTCTCATTAAAATCTACTTTTGGATGTCCTACAACTGTAAACAGGCATTTCATGGGAATGAAATGGGAGATAAGATGCGCATTCACTATCCCGCCTCATCCTTTGCAAGCACAGGAAAGTTTCCATAGAGCCCTGACTCCTCTGTTGTCCTAGCTGACTTCTGGAGAGCTTTGAAATCAGACAGGCTTGGAATCTGGTTCCACCAACTGTGTGATCTTAAACATGGGCTTCATGCCCTTTGTGGTTCAGTATCCTTGTCTGCAAAATGGTTTTAAGCATTAGAGGGTAGGATGTCATTAAGTTGCCTGGTCAAACAACTGGCTTGTTACAAAAGTCCTATAAGTGCCAGCCTCATTCCTTTCTTACTTTCTCCCGACTAAACTGTACTTTCAAGCTCCCAAATCACTTCCTGTCCAAATAGTTCCTATTTCTTAAACTTTGTTCGAACTCCAGCTCTTTACAGCCTTCTCCTAACACTCAAGCTTGGAAAAAGAATACTTACAGAGCACGGGAGCACTTCCACGTGTCAGGTGTTGTGCTGGATACTCAACCAGCATTATCACGTTTAATCCTCCCAACAACCCTACGGTATAGTAGAATAATTATCTGTACTTTCCAGATAAGGAGATGAGCTCATCCAGCCAGTAAATAACAGCGCTGAAGTGCAAACTTTGGCTGTCACTCAAACTCTCTTCTAAGAATTCATACAGTTTTAATTTTATGGCATACATTTGAGAAATAAATTTGACAGTGCCAGATTACATCTCGAATTGTCTCAGGCTATTATTAAAATCTCATTTAACTTTTCGTGTTTATGTCATCTTCACGATTAAGCTTCTCAGGAACAAAGAAAGTCAATATCTGCCTGTCCTCCTTCATTCATTGGGCAAAGGCATATTAGATGCTCACAGGAGGTGAGGAAGTAGTGCTAAGAGCTGGGAGTTCAGAAACAAATGACAGCTCCCTACCCTCCAATAGTTCATGGCCGAGTGGAACAATATCTACACATTACTAACAATTCTGTACAGAACATGTGATGATGGAAATACATCAGGATACTAGTGGAGTCTGAGAGGAAGTTGTGCCAATACAGGTGAAGGGTTTCTCAGGAATCTTTCTCAGAGGAGGCAATAGATAAACTGAGTCTAAGGAAAATATAAATGTACAAGAAAAGAGGTGAGCGGTGGCAGAGAAGTTAGAGAGTTTCGAGTGGGACATAAAGGAGGAAAGTCCCAAAGGCAAAAAATGGCACATTCATCTGAGAGCCAAAATCACCTTATTTCTGAGCACAAAGCAAACTGGACATGGTGACACAAATGACTTTATATGTGTATTTCAGCAGCTTGAATTTTATCTTGTAGGACTTTTTTTTCTCTACATTGATCTAAAAGGGATTGTGTGATATTCTGCACAACAGTTTTGCCTCTTTTTAAAATTTTTTGTCTTTTAAATTTTCATTGCAAAATGTGTTATACATGTGAAGATATCTAAAAGATAAGCATATAGTTAATAGAATTTATAAAATTAACAACTGAATATACCCAGTTTAAGAAATATAACATCACTAGTTATCAGATATTGTTAGCTTCTCCCTGCTCACACCCCCTCTCATTCACTACGGAGATAATCACTTTCCTGAAATTTGTATAAATCATAGACATGTACATTTCACCATCCAAATATCAAGAGAGAATCATCACCTATGTAAATATTCCCAGATAATTACACCTAGAAAACATATTGTTCAATTTTCCCTGTTTATTAACTATGCACACATGCACACATATATACATTATATGCATACATTCATAAACACATAAATAAAGTGAATGGGATATTAGTAGATTTCACAGTGTGTTACCTACTTTATTTAATATTATTTTTCTTTGAAATTTATCCATGATGATTCATGTTTTTGGAGCTAATTCTTCATTTTGTTTGCTCTAGGATATTCTATTGAATGCTTGATCACATCAAAATTTATTTATCCATTCTACTAATTATGGTCATTTTGATTCTTTTTATTTTTTAAAAGCTATGAACAATATCACGAACATTCCTATACATTTCCTAAAGCACATGTGCGAGAGTTTTTTTATGGTATGTAAGAATGTCATTACACTGCCAGCAGTGACTGAGATTTTGCGTTGTTCCAAATCTAGCCAACATCAAGTTGTGTCCCCATTTCTGTTCTATTCTAGTCTAGGCTAGTTAGCCTAGTCTAGCCTAGTTGAGTTGAGTCTAGTCTAGTTAAGTCTGTTCTATCCTATCTCCCTTATCAATTGATTGTGTAATATCACATTCTGACTTTAATTTCATTTCCTAAACAGGAAATGAGGCTGAGTGTCTTTTCATATACTTACAAGTTATTTGTATTTTCTCTTCATGTCACTGCAAATTTTTCAATTGGACTTTTGTCAGTTTTTAATTGATCTGCAGAATACTAATCTGATGTTTGTTATACGTAGAGAAGATATCTTATCCTAATTTGTGAGTTGTGTTTATTTCATGTTGTCTTTTGACATTAAGAAGGTCATAATTTTAGTGCAATAATTGGTATTAGGCTCTCACTTAATGGATATGATTTTTATGCTGTGCTTAATAAATAATTTCCCACCCCAACATCATAAAAATTTTTGTCTCCATGTTGCCTTTTAAAAGTTGCACAGATTTGTTTTTCTTAAGAATTTAATCCAAATGTGAACTTATTTAGGGTCTGAAGAGAGAGGTGTCCAATTTAAATATTTTCCCTACAAACGTTCAATTGTCCTATTGTTATTTATTTTGCAGTCCATTCTTTGGCAACTGATCTGCAATTGCCTCTTTGTCAAAATTCAAGTTCCCATATATGCTTGAGTCTGCATTTATGTTTTTCCTTTCATTCCATTGATCTATTTGTCCGTCCATGTACTGATACGATGCTGTCTTAACTTCTACAGCTTCATACTCACTCCTGACACCTGTGAGGGCAAATGCCTCATCTGGTTCTTCTTCAGGTACGCTGTGTCTATTTTTGCCCCTCTTGTCATTTCTCTCCGCAAAAAAAAAAAAAAAAACTACACCTTTTTATGTCTTTTGTTAGATTTCTTTGTAATTGTATTATTTGCTTCAGAGTAAATATCTTTTTTGTAAATTATACAGAAACAAATTTATCTTTTTATGTTGATGTTTTATCCAACAACTTTGCTAAATTGTTTGCTAATTCTAATAATCATAAAAATTCTTTTGGGCATAATATCATTGTCAAGCAATGACAAGTTTCTACCTTTCCTTGTTATTCTTTCTCGTCTTACTTCACTGACAATAGATTTCCAATATAATATTAAACAAGAATGGAAGTCACGGGCACTTTGTCTCATTTCCCTTGCTGAACGGACATCTTGCGAGATTTATCATCAAGTATAATACATGTTAAGGACTTTTAAATCCCCTCTATCAAAATGAGAAAGTTCCTGACCGCTCTTAGTTTCAAAAGTGTTTTTTACCATGAATATATACCATGCTTTCCAGGCTTGTTGATTTCTTTTTATTTTTTGGTTGTATTGAAATTATCATTTTTTCTCCTTTAGTTTTTTAATGTAATGAATTATACTAGTACATTTGCTAATATTAAAGCAAATTTACATTCTAGGAATAACCAAATATTGGTCAAGTAATAGTACCTTTTGTATACTTTGCTTTTTCTCTACTTGTGCTCTTTTTGTCAGGTTTGGCTGTAAGTTTATGCCAGCCACTTAAAATGAATTTTGGAGTATTTTTTCAATTCTCTGGAAGAGACTGAGTTGGAATTATCTGTTACTGGTACATTAGAAAGAACTCATTCTCAAAGTCAACTGAGCTCGGTGTTTTTTCCTCAGGATAATTTATTATTTATTTATTTTGGTGAGGAAGATTGGCCCTGAGCTATCATCTGTTGCCAATTTTCCTCTTTTTGCTTGAGGAAGGGTGTCACTGAGCTGACATCTGTGTCAATATTCCTCTATTTTGTATGTAGGATGTTGCCACAGCATGGCTTGATGAGCAGTGCATATGTCTACACCCAGGATCCAAATCTGTGAACCTTGGGCCACCCAAGTGGAGTGCATGAACTTAACCACTACGCCACCTGGTCAACCCCAGGATAAATATTTAATAACCAAATTTACACTTTCAATCCTTTCTTTTGTGTGATAATTTTTAAATTTTATTTATTTCTTCTATCCTTTTTAATTACTTATTTTTTTTAGATTTATTATATCTTATTTTTTCTAACTTCTTATGGAATATGGTAGAATGCTTGACTTATTACACTGAATCTTTGGATTTCTAATATAAGAAAGGCTAATATATTTACCTCTCAATCTGGCATCAGTTTTAGCCTACACATTTTGATGTGAAGTACTTTTATTTTCTTCCTTGATTTAAGAACTAATTATGTGTGTTGAAGTCCCTAATTATAATGAGCATAGCTGTTCTTCATTTTTTATCGATTTTTAACTTTATTACATCATGATCAGATATAGTATACCTAATATTAGATCTTTTAAATTTGTTGAGGCTAGTTTTATAAACGGCAATATTCTAGTTCCAAAAAATTTCTTTGCAAACTAGAAATAGAAGGGAATTTTTTTATTGTGATAGCAGGTATCAATAAAGCCATAAGCAAACATCATAATCAATGACAAAATGTCAAAAGCTTCCTTCTGAGATTAGGAATAAGAAAATGAAATTTACTATGACTCTTTTTAATCAATATCATATAAGAAGGTCTCGCTAGTACAGAAAGACAATAAAAAGAAATAAAATATTTAAATTAAAGAAGTAAAAATATCTTTTAATATTCAGATGATATGCTTTTATAGACAATCCAAAATGTCTACAGATAAATTATCAGAAGTAATAAGTATAGCAAGATTGCTAGATATAAAGTCAATATATAAAAATCAATTTAACTTCTCTGTAGCACCAAGAAGCAGACAATAAAATTTAAAAATCAATATCATTTACAATAGCATCAAAAAATTAAGTATCAAGGGCTGAATCTAAAAAAAATGTGCAAAACCTCTAGGCAGAAATCTGTAAAATATTATTGAGAGAAATTAAAGAAGATCTAAAAAAAGTGAGGGCTGTATTTTGACCATGGATTAGAATATTTAATATTTAAAGCTTTATCAATACTTTCCAGCCTCATCTATAGATTTAATGTAATCTCAAGGAAAATCAAAGCAAGTTCATTTTTTCTTCCTTTTTAAAAATTGACTCGTTGATTGTAAAATATATATGGAAATGCAAATAGCCAAGGATAACCAGGACATTCTAGTAGAAGGATGTTTGGCTTACTTGACCTACCAGCCATATAGACTTATTAGAAAGCCACAAATTATATGTTATATAAAGAATTATTCTAAGAAATCAATAAAAAATAAGAAAATCCATCGAAAATGGGTAAGAGAGCTAACAAATACTTCACAAACTGGTTATTGGAATGTCAAATAAACAGGAAAATGTGCTCAAGCTCTTATTCAGAAAAGACAAATGTGATACCATTACACACAAAGTAGAACAGCAAAATATTAAAACTAGGGGCCATTTTGGAAGTGAGAGAGAACACAGAGCAACAGAACTTCTTACACAATTCTGGTTGGAGTGTAAATGCACTCAACCTCTTCGGGAAAATAAATGACAGGAGAACAAAATCACAGCAACAAAAATAGTTTGTGTCATCTACTAAATGGGAAGATAAGCACATTCCATGGCCCAAGAAAATTAAATAGAAATAGGTTTATACATTACACAAAGATGGCTACCGAAATGTCCAAGACAGAATGATTTATAATATTCTAAAACTAGAAAAAACACAGGTCCATGAACAGTAGCATGAATAATAAATTATTGTGTATTCATATATGTCTATCTATTATGCAATGAATCAGGCTAAACATAATCATAGTATTCAGGTGGCAAAATGCTAAACACAAGCAAGAAAAGGGATATGATAATAGGGTATTGATTGTTTTTTGTTTTCGACGGGACAAAGTGCCGGGATTTGAAAGGGACAAGTTACTGGCCTCTAAATAGCCAGGACAATTCTTTTCCTTGACCTGGCTGGTTAAGTAGGTTTGTGCTTCCTAATAAATGTTTAAGCTTCACATTTATGTTTTATACATTTTCTCTATAGGTTCACAATTTAAAAAACACTTTTCTTCCCTACACACAAAGCCACTGACGTTATTTAGAAAAAGAAATTGCCTAGAAGGGAAGATCATCTATATGCCCAATATTTTCTAATAAGGTTTCCATAGCAACCTAAGTAGCATGAGTATTGCACTAAGCACTTAGAGTATTGGTTTTCCTGGCTAGCTGTCACAGTCTCAAAAGAGAAGTCCTTAGACTGAGGGAGTGATGTCACAAGCTATCTTTGTCAAAACAGAAGATCTATGTAGGCCAGCCACAACTCCTCCAAGGCTGGAGTAAGTGAAGATGTTGAGGGTCACGGGTTGCTCATCAACAGGACTCTTGAGAAAAGCTCCTACTGAGATTCCTTCAGAAGAAGTGTTGAACCATCTTGAAGCACCCAGCAACCGCTGCTGCTGTTTTGCTGTTAATTCTGCATTCAAGCCCCTGAAAGGCAATGAATGGGTGCACTCTAGGGTTGAAGGTAGTGATATTGCAACCTTCCTCCCTCCTTTTTTTTGTTCTGTTTGTACATTTGTTTGTTTCTGCCCTGTTAGCCTACAGAATTTTAATTTATGTTGAGGATTCTGTAAGTTAAGATCGGTCCCTGAAATCTAGAGCATTAAATTTTGGAATTCTCATGTGTTCTAAGTAAAGAATTTGCCACTGGGTGACAGTGACTGCCTACCTTAGTGTTCCATCTGCCAACTCAACCCTTCCATGTGAATAACTAAAAAGCATCTCAAAATTACTAAGTCTAAAAATGAACCCCTAATAGTCAACCTTCCCTCCCAAAACCTCCTCCTCTCAAAGTCTTTCCCATTCTAATCAGTGCCAACCATCCTTCCAGTTACTGAGTCCAAAACTCTGGAGCCATCTTTGATTGCTCTCTCTCAAACTCAATATCTGATCTATCAACAAGTCCAGTACACTTTCTCCCTTCAGTGTGGATCCAGGATCTGTGTGTAGTTCACCCGCTCCCCTGCTGAAATCTTTGTTCAGGTCACCATCATGTCACCTCTGGATCCTTGGAACAGGCTCCTACCTAGACTTTCTGCTCTCCTCCTTGGCCACTTCTGGCTTGCTTCAAAAAATCAGCCACAAGACATATTTGATCATTTCAGTGCTCTAAACCCTCCAATGGCTTCCCATCTCATTCACAGCCAAATTCCTTACTATAACCTACAAGGATCTACCTGATCTGGGTCCGTATAATTTCTCCAATCTCATATCCTATGACTGTTCCCCTTGCTCACTCTGTTTTAGCCACACAGACCTCTTGTTCTTGAATTTGAGTTTTCCTCTGCCTGGAAAATTCCTCCCCAGACATCCACACAGCTGGCTCGTGCACTTCAATCTTTACCCTAATGCTGCTTTCTCAATGAGGCTTTCCCTGGCACTCTTTTTAGAAAATCAGCCCATTATCTTGACACTCTCTACCTTCTTCTCCACATTTTTTTTCTCCTTAGGACTAATCAGAGTCCTACATGTTTTACTTATTTGTCTTGTTCATGTTCTCTCTCCATTACTAAAATATTAGTTCCACAATGTCAGGAATATTTATCTGTTTTAATCATTCTGCATCCACAATGCCTAACTAATGACTGGCATATTGTAAGTGCTTACACAGTTTTATTGAATAAATAAATGAATGCTTATTTCCTCAAACCTATCATACACTCCAAGAGTTGACAACTGATCTGTGTAAAAAAGATTTTTATGATCAAAAAGGTTTGGGGGATTTGCAAATTCCATTTCACCTTTGGAGTTTCACAAAATGCATTCTCATATTAATGGATATAAGAATTTATATAATTTAAAAGCAAGTATTTAATTTTCTTTACCATAGCATTTCCTCAATATAGTTGATCAAGGAATTCTGTTAACAACATATGTAACTGCCTACTAATTTTTGATCTTCGTATCATAGAACACTGAATGTGGATGTGTATATAAAATACCTCTTAATGTCTCTAGAGAACACCCCTTAAGAAATGCTATATTAGAATACAGAATTGGATTTGTCTCCAAGTTCAATTTTATTGAGCCAATCTATGCCTTTGCACAATTTCTGGTCATCTGGCTCCATTTAGCCAAGCAAAGTAGCACAAAAAGGGAGCTCTCATAAATAGCGTTTGTTTATTGCATCATGATACCATGATATTTAAAAAAAAATCTTTAAATTTACCATTGCAAATTAAATTGTAACTTAAATAAATGTGTCTTATTCAAAATAGCTCAATAATGCAAATTGCCCTTGTAAAAATAACTGGTGTGCCAGCCAGGTGAACTGGGTTCAACTTCTGTCTCTACCACAGATTATTTGGGTGTAAATTGTAATAACTTTGATTGGATCTGCATAAATCCAGCAAAGAAGAATATATTTGTTCATCCTCCATGCTCAGTTTTCTACATAGTCCAGTTTGCTCATTTGTGAAATGGTGGCAATAACCGCATCAGAGAAAAGCGACTGAGACAGAGTTTTGCAGCATCTGGCAGAGTGCCCTGCACATTGCTGTTGCTGGGGAAATACTCGTTGCTTTACCTTTCTTTAATTGTGTGTTTCAA
The DNA here is from genome assembly GCF_037783145.1 of Equus przewalskii. Lineage (NCBI taxonomy): Eukaryota > Metazoa > Chordata > Mammalia > Perissodactyla > Equidae > Equus > Equus przewalskii. The sequence continues at coordinate 87,067,631 of NC_091831.1, forward strand.
TACAGTAAATTTGGCTTTACAAAATGAGCTATAAATATAAACTTGACAAAATACATTCAGATGAATATACCTGTGATTTATACGTGTCATGCTTTCATGCACATTTTTCTAATTACCTTAGAGCAAATTGTAAAACAAAGCCTGTGGTTGAAGCTCAATTATGAATGCTGATTCTAACAATTTGCTCTGTGCAGCAGGGATTGGAAAAATTTAATTCAGAGCCAAGTTCTCTCTAATTTGCCATCAACTCTTTCAAGCATACTGTTTGTTTAGTTTAGTTTTGTTTTTCATTATGAAGGAATTTTAAATATCATCTAAGTAAGAGTAGAATAACACTTCCAGTGCAACAGGAGATGATGCTAGGGTACGTAAAGGCATTAAAAGCTACTTATGGAAATTCAGGCTTCTAACAAAATTGAACTAGATCCTGCCATATCGTCATCTCTGAGTGAGGGGACTCGCACATGAATGCAGTACAGACACTCCAGGAAAACAACGCAACACCAGCATCTGTGAGTAGGAACCTTCGACTCTTGCTGTACCACGTTTTCAGCCAGATCAAAACAGCAACCGCCAAGTCATTTTCCAAGACATTTCTGAAGGATAAGAACTGCTTCTGTGCCAAAGCAGCTTTGCTAATTAGAATGGTTTTACAGGGGTGTCATTACGCCTCAAGGTTAATTGTACTGAATCATCATTGAAGAAGGAATACAACTATCTAACTCTCTAGATGGAAGTAATATGGATTAAAAGAATGGAAAATCTGAAATTGACTACCATGGATAGATAAAAGCACTAAAAATGGAACTATAAGACTACCCCTACAAGCAGGTAGCCAATAAATGCTTGCTGTTGGTTCCCAGCTTTGCCTCTGTCTACTTGAGTAAATGTAGGCAAGTCTTTTAACATTGCTGGGCCTCAATTCATAATAAATATAAGAATCTGGACTCCAGACTCAAACGTCTCAAAGATCACTTTGACCTGCGATGTACTATCATCTTATAACTATTCATGAAAATATTCTAAATAAATCGATGCAATGACAATACTAAATCTCAAACCCCCTGAGTGTATTGGTTCCATTATTACTTCAGTTCAGTAAGTCAGTTGAAAAGATACAACGATGCACTTAAAATGGTTTTCATTTCATTGAAAACATCTCAAAATATATTGATCCAAATTGAACTTTCAAAAAAGGTTCAGGATTGTCCAAAATACATCCTCCTTCCTGTAAAAGGACATTCAAACTCATGCATATGAAAAGTGTTGTTGGTGAGAGTTGAGCTCCAAGAAAAGAAAAGAAGGCATTTTTTTTTTTTTGAAAGATAAATGAGTAAGGGAAATTGAGGGCATGTGAAACAAAGACAGACGATAGGAGAAAAAAAATAATAATCCACTCTTCTATGAAACAATGTTGAAACCGAGGAAGTGAAATCATTTTTATTTCATGAAAAAATATCTGATAGAAAAATGCAGAAGGATAGAAAAGCTCTTATGGCATTTTCAATAATAGATGTTCATACATATGAGTTAGCATCTGTGTGTGACAGAATCTCAAATGCAACCAGATCTTAACCACTTTCAAAGTTTAAAAGAAGGATCCATTTCCAAGTGACATCCAGTAAAATTTCCCCAAAAGAGACTCTATATTTCCTTATTTCTTCAAAGTCTGAATGTCACAGTCATCATGTTGCAGTTGACTTCCAATATGTATTTTATTTTTAAAATTTTTGGAAGTTCGGTATTGACAAATTACACAATTCATATTTAGTGTTAATGATTAAGTCTCACTTTTAAATAAACAGAAGTTTTACAAACTGAAGTAGCTTTATAAACTGGCAGAAATTGTAGTGTGTTCGTAATATATTTGATGAATAATAATACTCATATTCTACTGCTGTTTCACTAACGGTAACTTGACAGCAACATCAGCCTCCCACGATACTGGCTATAATATGAACCATGCATTATTCTAGGTCAGGGAAGAGGTGTCCTTCTCTACACATTGTAGAGAAAAATGCCAGTTTTTCCAAGGATAGTTCTTTTAACGCTCATGGTTCAGCTTCTAGAACACCACATCTTTGCAGTCTTTGCATCCTTTGTCGTAATTCTGTTTGAAAACTCAGTGACTTCTCAGTGGTAAAATGTATACAAGTCCACACATGAGGGGGAAAAAAAACTTTAGAAAAAAATTATAGGTAAAAGATTATTCTTGGATAGAAGATTGACTTTACCAAATCGAAAACATTTTCCTAACATAACATCAAGCCAAAGAAAGAAGATTTTGCAATCTGCAGCTTTAGTTATGAGACTGTGACCCCATTTTTACAACTAACGATAAACAATAGAAAACATCCACACCTGTGTCAATATGTCCTATTTGTCAGTGTGCGTATCTTGAAAGCAGGAGGATGGAAAGAGTTCAAGTTATTATAAGATACAATGAAGACACAAGAATATCTGTATATTTTCTGTCTGCGGGACAGAAAAGTGGGTTAAAACAAAGACGACAAATGATGGAAGTAACGGAAACGTCTTAGATTTCAAAAGTAAATCATTATAAATCTGTTATATAAGTAGAATTTGGTAAAAGGCCACCCTAGACTGGTTCCCTAAAAGTGGACCCAAAGATGTTTTTGTTGACTAAAGATCATATTGGACAACTATGGCTTTAGGATACCAATGCCTTTTGTATTAATTTTGAGGAAATTCTTTAACGGTAGATAAATAAAACTAGGCATAAACTCATTATGTTTATATCTCTTATACAAATATAAAGCCAAAATAAATGACAAGATAAATCTAAACCAAATTTCAATACCAATAAAACTCAACAACAAAAGACAGGATTCTTTAAAAAAGACAGGATTGCACAGTGTAATGTTCACTATGTAAAATGCCCAAATATATTTAGGAAGGTGGCTGGGGAAAACAAAACACAAAAAAACTACAACAAGATACTTATGAAAATGCCCACTGGATGGAGCTGGAATAAGCAAATAATATTATATATTGAATTAACAAAATTACAGCATGCGTAGAATGAAAAAGAAGATGAATTAAAATATTTTGGAGCATTTACTGCATATGGGCTACTCTAAGTCTATGACATGCATTATCTTATATAAATTTCAAAATGCCTTGAGAAATGGGTTTTGATTTCTGAAGAGATACTGACAAATCATAGTTTTTCCAGAAAAAGTGCACAGGAAAGGAAGGGTTGAAAATAGTATCATAATAAGTACTACTAAGGAGATGAGACTTAGGGATAGGCTGTGATAATTGTCTTGAGGTCTTAGATGGAATTTCAGGTGAAGAAATTGATTAGAGAGATGTAGGCTGACTGGAGAAATTATTTTCAACAATTCCAAGAGCTGGTGGAATGTGTACTATCATTATCACTGTCTTGCATACAAGAAAACTGAGGCCTAGGGAAATTGATGTACCCAAAGTCACAACACTAGTAATTAAAAGAACAAAGATTAAATTCAAGGATCTATGACTTTGCAGCACTGTGCTGTATAGGGAGACAGCCTTCCATTCAATATAAAGAACTGGCCAGTTAAAAATCACAGGTTCAGACAGCTGAAGTCTGAGTCCTCTTCCAAATTTATGATTACGAATAGTATATAGTGTTCACAGAGTAAGACGTTGATTGGACAATTGTCATAAAACATACCTATAAATATATAATGTTTGATATTAATCATAAAAAATTCCTTAACATATATATATTCTTTTTATAACTATATATTACATTTTTATATATTCCTTTTATAACTATATAATTCCCAAGGATTTTGCTTTTGAATAAGAAAAAAAAAAGCCCATCACCTTCTTACATAACATATTCTAAATCAATCAATCATCTAACTAGCCTTTAAACTATGTCTTCTACATTCTGGAGCATCATAAAATTATAAAAGTAAATATGCCTTTAGGGAAAAGGCATGCCTATTTTCTTCCAAATACATCATCTTGTTTTATTCTAACCACATTCCTGTGAGATAAGTATCAATATTCCATTTTATAGGTGAGTAACTCAATATTCTTCACTTACGCTTGTCCATCCATATAAAGCTAGTCACTGGCAGCTCATCTAATCCTTGGTTTGTTAGATATCCAAGCTTGAGCGTTGCCCAGGGTCCTTTTTCGTTGGTAGTGTTACCCACCTGAGAGGGCAGTATTGAGAAAACAACACATGATGCTGTATGGCATTGACTTTTGCAGATATGGGATTTCTACATAGACCCCAGACAAAGCCTCTGGGAATTTAGACTTTGAGCTGATACTGTAATGGAGTGAAATTGGCCTTCATGGATCTCAAAATATTTGGGGGGAAGAAAGACATAAACCACAGTGACTCCATGTCTACTAAAGTTACAGTAGCAGACATAAGCCCCTGATACCCAGGGCATGCAGATACACACATGAGGATGTGTTAGGGAAGGGCGGCGGGCCTTAGCTCTATGCTACAGAGAAATAAATCACATGCAGAGAAGACAGAAAGACTATGATGTGTTCAGAGAAGCCAATGTGGTTTCGAATAGCTGAGAATGGCCTGGGTAGAGGGGATGAGGTTAGAGAAGTGGAAGCCTTAGGAGAGACAGAGGTCCACATCTGGACGAGCTGCTGCCCCTCTCAGCTGTATCTCCTCAGTAAATGTCCCCAGCAGGCAACCAAGGAACTGCAGAGGGGCGGGTTTCCGGCAAGTGCAGGAGAGAACTGCCAAAGCTCACATCTGGTGCACCCTCTCTCCTTGAGGGTTTATGAACACACACTCACACACACACAGATCAGTAACCAAACCAAGCAAACAGGGAAACACATCAGGGAACGCAGAAAGGTAGGACAAATTTTGAGTGCCTAGTATATGGCAAGAAATGCATACATGGTGTGTTATATCATTAACCCTTATATTAATGAACCTTGAGAAAGAGAGAGATACTAGTCTACACACACGTGGATGGATAGATAGACAGATTGCCCATGTCCCATAGCACACAGGAGATGAAGTCAAGATTCCATGCATATCTACCTGGCATCAGATATATATATTCAATATATATGTTCCTTCCATTACACTACTTGAATCCCACAGCATCTCTTTTTCTCACGACTATAAAAAAGTGGGATCAGGGCCAGCCCCGTGGCACAGTGGTTAAGTTCAGTGCACTCTGCTTCGGTGGCCTGGGTTCATGGGTTCGGATCCTGGGTACAGACCTCCACCATTCATCACTCATGCTGTGGTGGTGACCCACATATAGGGTGGAGATGTTTGCTCAGGGCTAATCTTCCTCAAGTCAAAAAAAAAAAAAAAAAAAGTGGAGTCATTGAACCACTACTGTGATTCCACAGTATAACTCCAGAAAATAGATACCTTGATTTTTTCCTGGTAGGAATAAAAAGCCCCATATTCTCAAAAAGACATGTTTGTGACTGAAGTTAGCAGCCTGAACGTAATGGGAAAATGAATGGGTGGTAAACAGATAAAGACACAGCTGTTATTACTTCATTAATATTGCCTTGAACTACGTCTCTTGGTAAGTTAAATGCTACTTTCTTCCTCAAAAGCTGATTAAGTTAGCATGCTACCATTTGTTTTCTGAAGCATTCATATTTGAGGTGTTAAGCTATTTCACTCACATAACAACTTGGCTTTAAAATACATCATAAATTGCTCTGACAGTAGGACGCATCGCGCTTAGAACCAAGGAGTTTACAGGCAGCATTTGCCATGTTAAACAACCATAGCTGCTGGGAGATAATCTGGGAACAGCTTAGTATTATTTTTGCCTAATTCTCATCATGTAACAAGCAAAGATACCCCTGGAGACACACAAAACACGCTCCCTCTGATTCCTTCTGCTCATTTCCCCCATTAATTCTGCTTATCTTTCTGCACTCCTCATATCAACTTTAATTCAGCCTTTGTGGGGAGTGAAGTGTGAGACAGAAATGAGTCAGTAGGGGATGAGGAGCAAGAAGCAGAGCCATGAGCACAGTGGACCTTAAACTGGTCTTTGAGGGGAGAGTAGGATTTCTATGGGGAGAGGAGGAACGTCCTAATGAAGATACTGGAATAAACAGAACCAGAATGAGGCAATGTGTTTGGAAATGCATTGCCTCATGCTCATGCCCTCACCATGCTCATGGCCCCACAGCTAGGGCTGTCAGATAAAATACTCTGGGTTGATTTGAATTTTATGTAAGTAACAAATAAGGTTTCACATACATTTGCCCCACGCAATGCATCAAACATATCTATACTAAACAATTACTTGTGTATGTGATATTCAAATTGAAGTGGTTATCTTGCATTTTTATTTGCTAAATCTGGAAATCCTACCCAGGGTGCACCTTCTACAGCTGAGGCCCTAGTTGAGTATATGCATGTCCTTGACTCATTATGCATGGAGCCCAGCACAGAGGAAGTGAAGAGAATATCATGGCTTTTGCAGAGAACATGCCATCTATAATGCTAGCACGGAAGAACTATGGGAATAGCTTGGGGTTTGGAGACATCTGATCTGGATTATAACTCATCTTTACTATTTATCCATTGAGCATGTTGCTTTTCCTTCCATTGACTTGTTTCTTCATATTTGCGTGGTTTTTTAAGGCTAGCTTCTTTCTTTTCCCTGCATCCCTATATCTTTGTTTCTCATCAATGGCAGTCTCATTGTTGCCCTTCTCCAAATACAGATGGTTTCCTTGAACACATACCAAGCAGCTCCTCAAATCTGGTGTCCCCACAGGACACTAAAGTGAATACAGGGTCAATTTTTTCCTAGACCACAAATCCAGCCCCTCAGATTATGGTGATTTTCTCCATCATATGTTTAAGACTCCAGATAACTTTTAAAGATAAACAAGGTAACCTATGTGAAATCACCAACCATGCCCATAAGTTGGCAAATGTTAATTCCCTTCCCTCCATTTCTCTTAAGTGCTTGCAAGCTTTAGAATATTCATTATGCTTTCAATACAGCACAGTCTTCAGCTTAAGATGCATCCAAAGAAATAAAGTGTATGAAATCCTTCTGAGAAGAGTGAACTTGACATCCAAATGGGCAGCTTCATTGGATAAGCAAAGTTTGCTTGACTTCCTTCACTTGTGTCCCATCTTGTGGGATATATTCATAAAGAGAATGCAGCCATTCTGCATTTCTTTTTTTTTTTTAAAGATTGGCACCTGAGCTAACATCTGTTGCCAATCTTCCTCTTTTTCTTTTTCTTCTTCTTCTTCTCCCCAAAGCCCCCCAGTACATAGTTGTATACTGTAATTGTAAGCGTCTCTGGTTGTGCTATATGGGACGCCGCCTCTGCATGACCTGATGACCGGTGCCATGTCTGCGCCTGGGATCCGAACCGGTGAAACCCTGGGCCGCCGAAGCAAAGCGTGCAAACTTAACCACTCGGCCACGGGGCTGGCCCTATAAAGACATTTCTTTAAAACCAAATTCCCAAAAGGGATCTCCAGCGTTCACCAACATTACTCTTTTTAGAGACCTGATTTTGAAAACTTCACTGCCATGGCCTAGAATGCCCTGGAAATCGGCTCCCGTTCTACAAGATACGTCTAGAGGCCCTACCTAGTAAAGAACAGAATATTAATATTCAATTTCTCCTTTCCAGAAGAATCATAAGGACGGAGAGAACCTCAAAGGAAACCTCACACAGAATATGGGTCAGAAACCCAGACCACTGAAGTCCCTCCCAGAGGGAACAGTAGTTATGACAGCTCATTTTGGCTGAGCACTTAAGAAGCGCCAGGCTCTGTGCTAAGCACTTTATATGCTTTAAGTATTTTGATCTGCACAAGAACTCTGTGAGATTGATGAGGCCATCATCCCTCTCACAAAGATTGGCATCTCCAGGATTCCAGATGACAAACCCCTTGCCCTAGGTCATCCATGCACTAAAGGCAGAGCCAGAATTAAGCCAAGCTCCTCTGTCCCTTTATGTCAAAGTTTCTCACCACGTAGCAGAGACCTCCCATGCCAGAATCGTGTTACAAACCAGGAGCCGGGATCCATCCCAGAACTACCTAATCACATAAAGGAGGCTGAGAAAGAGTAATTTATATTTGTAATAAGTTGCCCTGTGCCTGGGCTGAAAGTTCAAGTGGAGAGCCCCTCAACTTTATGGTTCTGCCTACCTAGGTTATTCCATGAGTCTCAGTATCTCAATCTGCAGCTGTGACACTAACAGAAAGCACAGACCGGTAAGTGGGAAGAGCCAGTCCCTGAGCTATTCTATAAGAAGACTCCTGGTGAGTCAGGATCCTCTAGGACGTTGGCTCACTTCCAGGGCTGCACAGAATGCCTGAGTGAGCTGGAAGCTACACCTGGAGAAGTCCTCATGGGCCACTCACTGCTTCCAGAGGGCAATCTCCAGAAAGACTATTGGTGACTAGAGCGAATCCACACGGCCTTGGGTTTCATTGATATTTTGCTTATACTTCTTAATCATTTAAGCAAATTAAGAGTTAAAAAAAAACCCATACACCATTTAAGTTCATTTTAATTTATTAATTTAACAAATAATTATTGAGCTCTTATAATTATGCTAAACATTAGACTGGAGATGCAATGATGAGTAAGTTTTATTCTCACAGAAATGTCTTCTAGTAGGACCACTGATAATAACAAGAGAACAGGGGCTGGCAAGGTGGTATAGTGGTTAAGTCCCCATGCTCTGCTTTGGTGGCCTGGAGTTCACAGGTTCAGATCCTGGACAGGGACCTAGCACCAATTGTCAAGCCATGCTGTGGCTGCATCTCACATAAAATAGAGGAATATTGGCACAGATGTTGGCTCAGTGACAATCTCCCTCAAGCAAAAAGAGGAAGATTGGCAACAGATGTTAGCTCAGGGCCAATCTTCCTCACACACAAAACAAAAACGTGAACAAATAAATCTATTAGCTAGACTAATAATTCTATGGAAGAAACAAAAGAGGGTATAATGTGAATGAGATAGGAAACAAATCAAATGGGGTGGTTAGGGAAAGTCTCTTAGGAAAATTATGTGAACTTCAGTCTTTATGATGAGAAGGAATCAACCATATGCAGATGAGTAGGTTACCTAGTACCGAGAGAAGAGCTAGTGCAAAGGCCCTGAGGTAGACAGAGGAATAAGGGGAAGGCTGATGCGGCAGAAACACAGTGAGTTTGGAGAGGAATGGTAGGAAGTCAGGGAAGTAGGCAGTGCCTGATCATGGAGGACTTGGCATGGCAACATATGCTATCTGTATTTCATCCTAAATCCATGAGAAAATTTTATGCAAGGGAATGACATGATTTGATTTAATTTTAAATAAAAAGTTATATGTAATTTAGGTTAAATTATAATGTGATTTCCCTTTGCTGATAAGAAACAATATTTCTACACACATCGCCTCGTTCTGGTCCTGCTTATTCTAGCATCTTCATCTTCTGTCTGTAGAAATCCCCCTTGCCTCAAAGACCACTTGAAGGTCCACTCGCCCATGGCTCTGCCCTTCGCATCTCATCCCCACGTCCTCCCCAGGGGTTCTGCCCTCGCCTCTTTCTCCGTGCCCGACACAGACTAAATGGAAATTCATCTTTATGATGCTCACGATGTCGTGCAGAGAGCACGCGTTGGGAGAATATTTGAAGTAAAGTCTCGAGCTTGGCCCATTAGCTGGGACTCTGCACACAAACGCCTTCAGGCAACCTCAACCCACAGCTACTGACAGGATAAGCTGTTTACCGGAAATCTGATCACGCCCCTGCTTGAAACCTCTAAAGGTTTTCTTTCAGGAGGCACAATTATACCTCTTTGGAGGGCTTATAGGGTCGTCCAAATCTGCTCTGACCTAATTAACCAAGCACAGCACCCACCACGCTCTCTTTCGTGTCTCATTTTTCTCCAATTACTCGGGACCTCTTGCCATTTCCTAAAAGCCCCGTGCTCTTCCATCTTATTTACCTTGTCCCTTTCCCTCATTTTTCCTTCTGCCACCTCCTAATTGTAGGAATACATTTATTCTTCCGTGTAAAGATGTCCTTAGCTGTTCTAGTGAGATGTGAGTGCTCCTTCCTCTTTGTTCCTTTCTCCCAGGATTTACCAGAGCAGGGTCCCTAAAACCCTCGCTCTATGAAACACGCTCCTCTGGAAAAATAATTCTGAAGATGTTGCCTGCTCCAATCTTCGCTTTGAGATTCACGAGTGGATAGGAGTATACTGGAGGCTTTGTAAAATCAGGCAGCAGAGGTACAGAGCTAGCATTTTCCATACGTTTGTGAATTCAAACCCTATTTATCTGTGTGAATATGAAACACATATCAACATCCTGCAGAAGCCTGGGAAACCCTTGTCTTGCCTTTGGGGAAAGAAAGACAAAAATCACCAAAACTTCAATTAAAGTCCTTTTTGCACTGAATTGCGATAATTGGTTTACAAGTCTGTCCCACACTGAATTGTGAACTTCTTGAGAATCTGTCTTACTGTCTTCACGTCGCTCAGGCCTGGCTTAGGGCCTGATTTTTCCAAGGGGCTCCACACATTCTCATTGGCTAAACCATTGTGAGCCAATAAATAGACCCTCCGTTTGTTGAGGAGAACCAGTAGCATCTTCCCTTTGCAGCATTTCCAATGGTCCATCCATCATCCATTTTTTCTCTCTCCTGTTCCACAGATTCATCTTGGCTCCTGAAGCAAGTGTCAGGGAGAATTGGATATAAAAGTCCCTTCATTTTTTAACCTCTTTGGGAATTCCTAACCAATGACAATCTGAACATCTTTGTTACTCTTTTTTCTTTCTTTTCACCTTTCAGAAGATCTTTGGAATCTACTATCAACTTACGTACATTTCAGATAATTGCCATATGTACGTAATCAACTTGATACTGGTTAAGATCTCCAATTCTTTTGAGTCCAATTTGACAATCCAAAAATTCAATCCTTTGTGTTAGATCTTAATGCAATCTGATAAAGTAGCAATCACCTTTTATAAAAATTTCAATAATTATATGAATGTTTAAGCTATGTCTTTATTTATACCATTAATAAAAATGCTACCCTAAAAGCAACTAAATTCTCCACTCATGGCTGATCTTGATCCTTTATATAGCATTTTATTGTCCAAAATCCACCTATCACTAAATTGATATAATCCAAGCTTCATCAAATTACAAAAAAGTTCATGAAAGTCTATCCAAGGTTTTTGCTGAAATCTGTGTATTCACTACCCACAGAGAAACTCCCAATCTGATCACTTAGCAGCTTTGTGAAAATTATCATAATATTAATTTAGCAAAAATGTAGTGGTCCTATGTCAGCTTTCAGTGAACAGCGCTGTTTTTTCCAATAGTTCACCACAAATACATTTCTGTGTTTACCCACAAAACTTCATTAACCAATTCTGGAATCTAGTCTACAAATGTGTTTACAGAAATGTCCATTCCTCCTTTGTAGAAAACATAATTAATATATCTGCATATTTTCCAGTGTATCTCTTGGATGTAGCCATTCCTCAAAGAAGATCACAGAAAGCTTTTCATCTCACCTGAAAATTCTGTCGGAATTTACTTTATTTGACTTAGTGGCCATGACTTTGTTTAGAGACTTTTACTTCTAACCTTTGGAAGTACCAAAATATTCCAATGACTAATATTAGATTAATCATGTATATAATTAAGCCAAAATATTATCCTTACATGTGTGGCTGGAGAGTCTTGGGAACAACCAAATCAAATCAAGATATCTCTTCATTCAAAAAAAGAAGAAAAGAAGAAAAAGAAGAAAGACTTGGAGGGGCTTGTGATCAAGAGAGCTGAATTATTAGCACCTGTATTGAGACCTATGTTATAGGATTCTTAGTGTAAAGAGAGAGGGAGTGGTCATATTGCTAAAGAGAAAAGTAAGTGAGAAAACAAGACTGTGTAAATGCTTCTTAAGCAGAATCTTGGGAGGTCATTGGAGAGAGGGTTCAACTCATGATTCCATTTGGCAAATGTCTCCTGTCTGAGGGGATGGATGCCTTTTACACCACAATGGCATTCAGCAGTAACTAATGCCACTCAACACAGTCTGTAATCACCAAGAATCCTTCAAATACCATGCAACTTCTGTAGCTTATCCACAGGAGAGACTGCAATGCCAGCCAATTTTTGTACACTTGGCAGTTATACTTCTGAATGTAAAGTTATAAATTGGTACCTGGTTCATTTTTCATTTTGTTATACCTTGGATAATGTGACTTACTACCAAAGTTCTTACGACCGCATTGTACTTGGAAAAATTTACCTTCAAACCTTAGGCCAAGATACGGAACTGCATTGCCACTTCAAACCTTGCCAGGATACAACCCCTTTGAGTAACGATGAAGTCCCCCTTTTATAACATGCCCAGCAGTTAGTCACCAATAGAATTCAAGAGCTCTGGAGGAAGATAGACTTAGGTTCAAATCCTGTATTTGCCACTTTATTTTCAATATGAGAATGGAAGAAATTTGCATGAAAGGTCTCCCACAAGATCTTCAGCTCTCCCTGTGTTTTCCAGTATGTTTGCAAATGGCATTGTACCTGCTTTTATATAAACATCGTTGATGCCTAGAGAATTGTCAGAGAAATAGCTATGTAACAAATAGCTCAAATGTATATAATGACATATGCTCCATGATTGAACACCTGACACAGTAACCTGCAATTTCCCACGAGAAATTCCCTCTTCATGATCAACGTGCCTTCCAAACCTGGCCAGGTGACATGCCCTTTGGCCATCTGCCTCCTCTGGATGACTGGTTGGATTTCTCACACCACTCAATGAGTACCTGTGCTTACAAAGAAGTTTGTCTATTCCATTTCCTGACCTATTCACACTGTGAAGGAAAGTTTGAACATCTGACCCTAAAAATCTCAATTTTTAGGATTGAGGAGCCTTTCTCTCTAACCTCAATTTTCCTGCATGCATGACTGAGTCATGAATTCAAGAAATATTTTTCGATTATTAGTTTACTATAAATCTTTTGGTTTTAAAGTTTTCTACAAACACAATTTTGTGTTTTTCAGGAAGCTTCAAATTCCTGTCCTAATTTAGCAGTTAACTTTATTTTTTTAACTGGGACTATCTTCCAGAGCAGCATTTATTGTTGAAACTTCCATTGTACCAATCCCAGAAGCATCATCAAGAAAAATTCATGAATATAATTGAGGAAAAGTACTTTTGAATGCTGATGGTTTTATGAACATTAGGTTTGGTATGGTTTATTCAATAGGATAATTATTCTTTAAAATTAATAAATTAACTCAGAAAAGCTTTGTGGTTAAGCATTTTTACTGAAGTTGGTATCCTCTCTCCAGTCCTAAAGTAGCAACACTAGGGATCTTATAGACCCTGACAGAGAAACTGAAATAGCAAGGTTCACCCTAATGTGGAAGCAATACGGGGCTAGTATAGATTTGGACTATGGCATCACCTGGTACAGCGCATCTGCTTTGCCTGGTACTCAGCTTAAATGTCTCATCCTCTGGGAAGCTGACTCTGAACTTTCCAAGCGCATTTAATTATTTTCTTTCTTTCTCTCTTTCTTTCTTGTATTGTATCTTTCCTATGTCATTTTAATAGCACTTATATCGCTTAAATTAGGTGTAGCTTTCTCTCTTTTCTGTCTCAGATCCTTTGGATATTAAGGGATTTGGACTATATATCTGCATCTTCAATATCTTATACATCTGGTGATAATTAAATGTTGATTAATAATAGGATTCTCGAAGCATATAATGTGGAATTCCCTGCTATAAATAGGAATTTGTTAAACTGTATGAAGTATTCAGGCTTGAGTCAGATCAATAAGGGTGCATAGAGACTTGGCCAGTGGGAATATAAAGACGTGAGGAAAAGTCTCACATGCTCCAGATCATCCCTTGTGACCCATATTCCCACTCCAGGAAAGATGAAATTAACATTGCCCAAAGCAAGAATGATGAAAGTTGAGTAGAAAGTTATTCTCGAACTCATTAAAACAGAACTGGCACTGATCACTTTAGGCACACCAATATACTTACATGATTCAGTTTATAGAGACTATGCTTACATTTCTGTTTCCCACCTGAATTTACAGCTAAAGACGCCACATTACTGGGTTGATATCACCTTCAATGGGAATAAGAAAATATTTGTTTCTAAAGTAACCAACATAATTTTACATATTCAGTTAGAGAAACCCGTGGGAGTGAACATTGTCTAGAATTGGTGAAGTCAGTGAAAACAACTTATTCACTAACCGATTGACCATTTCAAACAATCTTTCATTAGTTGCCATTATCTATACACGTGCTACATTCTCCCTTTAACTCTGACGTCTTGCCCAATCCCTTCCCTCCAAGACGATCTCTACTGCTAGAGGTAAATATTCATACACTGAGAACTCATTCTCTGTAAGGCTTTAAAGCTAGGATTTGATTTCCGTCTTTTGCAGGATACACCGTAACCTTAGTCTTGAGATTCATGAAGATGAACTACATAATAACATATTATTTTTCACCTACTAGTAACTAAATTATTTTAAATGTTTTAACAGATTTAGGGAGACCTCTTGATACATATCCTGGTTCCATAGCAAATTGTTATCCTATAAGGTACCGGTGTCACTGGAGGTGCTCAGGGAAAGCCCAATAGAATGGTGACTGGTCATTTCTTTTAATAGGAATAATTAGCATTGGTGTAGCAATTTCTGTTGACTGTAACCATGGCCACACTACTTGTGGGGTTTGAGGCTACCCCAGCCTCACCCACCAGCTATGTGGTGTTTCCTGTATCTGAAGTCATTCTACTACATGACTTCTGGAGCCTATGTTCTCAAAGCTTGAAATCACTGCAGTCCATTGGGACAAACTTCTCTATCAACTAGGCCCAGTACCCATTATCCTCAAAATGACTGTTGATGCTCAGACGTCCATGCTGCTAATCCCCACCATCATCAGTAAGTGAGGAAAGGACCAACCATGTGTCCCTCTCGACAAACCATTTATGCTTGACTGCATGACCATGTCCATAGTTCTCTATAATTCCTGGCCCATATAACTACAACTTCCTCTCCACGCCAACAACTTGTCTGAGTACGCCCGTGATGACTACTCACAGATTCCATTCAGATAGCCATTCTTTCTTCGCTTCCTTCTACATCTACCTTATGTTTCATGATGTTTCATTTGAATATTATCCTGAATTTCTTTGCGTTTGTGAGTTTTCATCACATCTGTCTAGCAAAACCCAAAACCCACAGGAATTGAGCTGTCTGCTTTTTCTATGATCTAACACCCAGATAATAGGGCAATAGTGAATAATATCACACAACAATGAAGATCAATTCCACCATAAATATACAATCACTAATCTCTAATTAACTCTCAAAACTTTCAGCCTACAACGACAAACTTAACATCTTCTCTCAGATATAACAAAGGCACCTGGAACTCAACATTTCCAAAGCTAAGCTAACAAACATCTCCTAAATCTGTTCGTCTTCCAGTATTCTTTTTAAGCAAAGTGTCTCACCTTCTATCTAAATATGTAGACTATAAACCCTGTAGTCATTCTTGATAATCTCCCTTTTCTAACCTTCAGCATCAATTCCTCTCAAATACTTGCTGAAATCATGTCCTGAATATCTATGATTGTTTTCTGATGTCTTCCACTATCACACCAGTGCAAGCTAATATCATTGTGCCTCGAATAGGTCTCAGAAAACTTGCAATTTTGTACTTATTAGTTTTACTACCTGATCATCATCTGTAAGTTTACTAGACTATAAGCTCCATCAAACTATGGTTTTTTGGTCTATTTTTTTATCATTATTTTATCTCCAGCATTTTCAATTTTTTCTTTGTTTATTACGAGCACTTGATAAATTTTTGTTCAGTGAATGGGTGAATGGATAAATCAATACAAGTAAATTTATAAGGATTATAGTAAACATACGCATGTATGAAGCAAGTATTCATATCTATATCATATAAGAGAAAAATCTGAAGTTCAACAAAAGCCGAACAAGCAAAGAATTATGAATTTGGATTCAAATTTAGGTCTTTTCAATTTCCCTAACTTTAACTCCTGAACATCTTTCCATTTTAGCCTCATGATGTATATCAACCTTAGGGGACGCTTTTTTTTTTACTTTACTTATAATATTGTGTCAGAAAAGTATGTCCAATTCCTAATTAATTATCTATGAATATAGAAAATAATTCCAATGGAAGATATTCTAACGCTTTTAAAAGCATTCCATTCACTGTAAATATGTTCAAAAGAAATATTTTAGTTTTGTAACTGGAAATGTTTATACAGTCCACACTCCAAATTAAGTTTGACACCAAAATGTATCCAAAGTAGTCATCATGCAAAAGGAATTAGAGCAGAAAATAACAAAAATGGGCATTTTTTAACCATCACCACTTTTCTATCATTACTTGAGTGGTTGCCATCTTGTAGACAATTTGCTAAGCAATTTATATAAGCAGCAAAACAGGAACTATTACTATCCCTATTTTCCAGATAAGAAAATTGACAGAGCAAACAACCAAAGCCAGGAGCCAAAACCAACTTCTGCATGATTCCAGAGTTGCACTTAATGTTAAATTGCCTTCCCAGCAAGTAAAGTCTTTCTTTGTGAGCCATGACTTGGTGAAAAATCGACAAAAACATTTTTATCACTAATCGCGTCTGATAATGAGACATTTCAACTCGAGTCAGATGGGGAAGGAGAACACGATCCACATTATCCAACTTAGCCTTTTCTGGATATTTATGGAGGAAATTGTTTAGTCTTACCCATGAATTCAATCCCCAAGTGGTCTGCTACACCGAAGTCAGCATGTAAGGAAGGGAAACAGAAAAAGAGAAAAAGATTAGAAAAAATTCCACATGGAAATCAATGCTTATAAGACAGACCTTTCAAATATGGGTCTCAATTTTAACCACCATGTTTGGTTGAGAAAAATAATTTACAGACTGCCAGCAATTAGGGGTGCTCAGAACACTGATGGGTATTTGCCAAAAGCCTGGAACTTTAGATAGAATAATATTGCATTGATTGCCAAGTATGCTAAGTATAAATTTAGCCAAAAAAGGGAGAAAAAGCTGTTTACATAAAGCATATCTGAAGCTAAAGTTATTTTCAGAACTCAGGATAATTTATGTAGCATAACTACTTGTTCAACATAAACTTATCCGGACCTCATGTTAAGAATAAGTAAGAAAAGAACTTCTGCATGACAGGTCTTAACCAGGTGTTCTTCACCTTGACAAAAAAGCAATTATGTTGGATTCTTTTCCTTTTATTTGTTAGATGAGAAAACCATGCTTCAGTAAGATTAAAAATCTTACATAGGCCCCAAAAGATGAGGTCGATCCAGGGCACAAAACCAGTCTATCCAACCCTTAAGTCCTATGACTGTTAAACTTGACAGTGCTTCCTACCAAAAACAAATGACAGAAGTGTCCATGTCGGTTCCACGTGCATTGAGACCGTCGACTGTTCTGAGCCGCTAATGTCTGTCTGTGATCAGTAGAGTGAAAAACTGGGCCTAGCTGTGCCCAGGCATTCAACCTTAGAGTTTCATTTATTTAATGCTATTTTCTTTCTTTCTTTTTTTTGAGGAAGACTAGCCCTGAGCTAACATCCGCTGCCAATCCTCCTCTTTTTGCTGAGGAAGACTGGCCCTGAGCTAACATCCATGCTCATCTCCCTCTACTTTATATGTGGGATGCCTACCACAGTGTGGTTTGTCAAGCAGTGCCATGTCTGTACCCGGGATCCAAACCAGTGAACCCTGTGCTGCCGACACGGAACATGCACACTTAACGGCTGCACCACCGGGCCAGCCCCCTAAATGCTGTTTTCTTTTAATCACTTAGTTACTCACTCATCCACTTTTAAAATCCATTGCACTATTTAATGATGATTTCTGTGGTAGTAATATGTTTCTTAAATGAGAATAAATGAAAAAAAAGTATTGTTACAATTGTATTTGTTTCCAAGACTGATTGCTGAATTTGCTTTGACTATTTCTCTATTAGCAATGAAGCTTTTCTTCTTAGAAGATATGCCTTTAGTTATCTTGAATATTTCAGTGCCTTTCCTATTTGTAAATAATTCATTTTTAAATTTTATTGTGGTAAAATATATATACCATAAAATTTGTCCTTTTAACTATTTTTAAGTGTACAATTCAGTGGCATTAATTACATTTGCAATGCTGTACAACCATCACCACTATATTTCCCAAAATTTCCATCACCCCAAAGGGAAACCATATCCAGTAACCAATAATTCCCCATTTTCCCAAGCACCCCAGCACCTGATAACCTCTGATCTACTTTCTGTCTCTATGAATTTGACTATAAGTAGTGCATTTTTAAGTGATTAAGACCTATTTTAATTGAGAAATGTGTCCTTTAAAGAAAGATGTTAACAATGTTTTTAAAAAGTAGACACATTCCTTTCTTTACATGGCATTTTTGACTGCCTAATATACACTCTGATAGATATCTAGCACGCTTTCATGAAAAGACAGGGTTTTTGTTCCATGTAATTCAGAAATCAGTGGGAGACCACAGAGAAAGAGCTCTGGTAACTCTATGTAACGGTGCTATAATGGAAAACCAGAAAACTGTGCATTGGATGGAGAGGTCAAGGACCCAGAAGCTTGCTCCTGGGAGGGAGAGAATGTGCTGTGTGAAAGAATGGAGAATATAGAAAAGTTGGCAAGACCACATGTGAGTTCTCGAAGCTTCACGGTTGCATACACTTAGGACACCAGGGAGAGACCGGCATTGTGGTATGTGAAAACAAGGATTTGAGTGAGGTTACCTATTAGAAGACTAAAGAAAAGAAAAGAAAAGATTGGGAATAAAAATCTTTCCCATACAGCCAGACCAGAAGGCTCAAGGAGGAAATCAAGAGAAGAATGTGCATTGAAACATGGGAACAGAGCACCTCAAATAGTGGACCACAGATGTTAAGTGATATGACTGGGCAGCTGGAAAGCCATTAGCCCCAGTTTCGTTGAACAAGAACTCTCTGGTGGAGCTGAGATGGCTCCGAAATGTAAGGCTGACTGACATCTGTTTTGCTGTATAACCAATGATCATACTTCATTCTCCCCACAGAGAATGGTGGCTCCCCCTCTATAAGCGATCAGGAAGATAGAGAATCAGGCCGTGCGAGTCTGAAGATTGTGCTAAGAAGTGAGTGGCATATTTGATAAATTTGAGGTCAATTTGAATACTTTAAACTACAATGAATTCATGACCAGGAGAAGAGACAGAAATCAGAATCTGAAAATTATTCAAACGTTGAAAACTCTAAGTAGAAATCTTCAAGAAAAGGAACTTGGTCGGTCTTACCTGAACATACCAGAAAAGTTACATCTAATTAGTAGAGTTGTAATTCTCAGAAATACTATCAAGGAGGGTGGCATTTATAGGGAAATTATTAACTTTAATAATGGCATTCATGAAAACTGACACCACTGAAAAGTAAAAATAAAAAGTTAGATTATTTAGAATCTCTCTCTCATGTGCACACACACACATATTTCCTTTCTTTTATTAAAATACTAAACCCTGTGATCATTATTGCAGGTCTAAAGATATTGACAGGATTTGTTTCACACAAAAAGATCAATGACAATCCATGAATGGCACGATAGAAAAGCAATTAATTTAGTTAACTAAGTCATACACAGTATGCAAACCGCAATATCTCTCCTAACCCTTCATTGACTATTTCTTAAAGCAAACAGCCTTCCTGGGGATATTGAGACTTGCGTGAAAACATCAAGAGGAATGTGGTGAGAATTAATCAATTAATCATTCATTTATTCATTCACTCAACAAACTATGTGCCAAGAACAGCACGGATACTGGGGTGGAAGAGGAGGCACATTCTGGGGCAAAACCAGTTGGATTTTCCTTATGGTGTGTATTAGAATGTATAATTTCCATCTCTTTAACAGTGTGACTAACTTTTATCTGTAAAAACTGCAGTTCTTTTGGAACATTTCGCACCTTATGATTATATACAGTGGCTAACATTCCCTGGGCACTTGCTATGTGCCAGGAACTCCTGTAAGCATGATCTCGCGGGAACTTAGAAGGTTGTCATTATCCTCACTTGACAGATGAAGAACAGAGGCCTGGAGGGGTGAATAGACTTCCCCAAGAACACATTGCTGGCAAGCACTGGAAACACAGCTGAGTCTAAGTGGCTCAACTTAGCCTCCAGTTACATTCAGTTTACATATGCCCTCCCCATTAAGAAAAGCTAATTTTCACAAAATTATCAGGTAATAAAATGTCTGGGGAGGAGTTACTTAATCCACTTAAGAGAACAAATTGTTCTCGAGTATCCTCAGGCGCTGTGGAAGCACCACTTGCCGACCTGCTCACCTCTAGTTTATTAATGAAGTGCCGGATACAAGCTAGGCAGATGGGAATCCCATCTCTCTAAGGACCCAACTGGCAAATCATTAATACTTCTTCATCGCTTAGTAGGGAGATTTCTTCATGGCGAGGCTGGCCTACCGGAAGTTATTTGCTTGTACGTACAGCAAGGAATCTATAAAGGGTTGTTTCTGAATATGAGTCCAATATTGAACCAAATAATCTTAAAATTGGCAATATGGTTAACAAATGCCAGCAGCTCTGTTGCAAACCTGAAACATTCTTAAGATTTGAGGGCTAAGTAGGCAACTGGAGAGACAACCTTAAAATTCCAACAAGCCGAAAATGCCTAGAAATTCAAGGGCTGCGTTTCCAAAGTGTCCATGCTTCCGTGTGTGAGCAACTCAAAGATTCTTGTTTCTATGTTGTCAGACAGACAGGCTACCAACAGTTCCCTCAGTGCGAGCAGGGTGAGCAAGCACAAGCAAGAGCAATCCTTGACTTGGTTCTAACCTCAGGGTGAGATGAGGCAGGCTGTTATGCACCCTGTGATGAGGAACTCACTGTCATGCAGCTTTGGGACAACGCAACGTGAGTGTGGGCTTCAGAATCATCCCTGTGTCAAAAATAACCAACAAGGCAATTCTATCATAGAATGTTCCCAAATGTGATCACTTAAACCCTTGTTCCATGGGATGTGGAAAAACAGTTTACATGGAAATATGATTGGGTGTTTTTAACAGTTAGAAACACTGGCTTAAGGTTCAGCAGGCTTCCCCATGGCAAGAATCCCTAAAGGCCACCATACATGAGCCGAGACTCTCCTGGCAGTGTTCAGTCAGCAGTATTTCCCAACTTGACCTGAACGACCACCCGTCATGAAGCACATTGTGGAACTAGTGACCTATGGTACCCACTCTGGGAAACACATGCCATATACGTGTGGAGGAAACCAGCCACTCTACTCTAAAGTGGGTCAGTTATAAATGGGTTATCTTAAAAACTGAACTGAAATCTGTCACTCTGTACATTCTTCCCATAGCTCCTTGTCATATGACTTTCCACTGGTGACACTTTAGGAAGAGGAGGTCCATCTCCACTGAGAAGACCAAATTGGATTTATGAAGATGGTAGGCTGGGTTTTGAATGTTTGCTAACCCTTAACACCTGAGATTATCATTCTCTAGGAGTTTCTAGAATCACTGTGAAGAGATGTAATTGTATCATGCTTCAACGGTGGGTCCATGTATTCTGCTTGCTCCCAGATAAGATCATGGACAAGGCAATGGGATGTCATAGGTCAGGTCATAGTTATCCATGTCGCAGTTTATTAGAACAAAGCAGGCAAAGTAGGAAAGGCTGGGAAAGACTCTAAGGTTTCTCATTAGGAGAAGAGCAAGGGCTGAGGGTGGATTTTGCTCTTATTACCAAGGGAAACTTCTGTCTAGAAGCAACACATGGAGCCAGAGAACACATATCTTTCAAAAAGTTTAAGGGGTCAAAGGCTGGAGGGCTGGGGTTCAGCACAGGCTACCAGAGCATATAACTGTGTCAGTATGGGGAAGTGACACTAGCAGTCACTAAGAGAATGTGGCAACTGGGAGCAGAGTAGTACATCAGGCCTTAGGTCCTATAACAGGGAGAGAAGGAGAGCTGGCAAGGGTGTGGGCACACTTCTGGAGGATGAGGCAGGAAAGTTCCTTCTAGGTACTGTGTTCAATTCTACAATGTCCTAAAAGGAGAGCGACATGATCATATTATCCTTTGCCAGCTACTCAGTGGAAGAGTTAGGATATGAATGCAGGTCAGAGTCTAATCACTAAATTATGCTACCTCCTTAAACATACAATTTTATTTTTATCAGCACATTTATATTTGATTTTAAAATTTATATATGTTCATGAATAAAACTTGGAAAGTGAAAAATCATACTTATAAAAAGAAATTGATACCTCTCTTTGTACCTCCTAAAACTAAATCCTGTTAGGTTTTTGTTCTAGTTTTTTCTAGTCTTTCCTCTGTATGTGTAAAACAAATTTAGAGTCAGTTTAACACAAAATGACCCTGCATGATGTGCCTACATCAGAGGACTCTCTGTGGCTGTTTCAGCTCTACACACCCAGTCCCCTCTCTCCCCCATCACATCTGACTGAAACTTTTTTCCACTGTTGAGAGCAAGCCCTGACATTATTACTGTGGCCACCTCACACCAGACAGGTCATCGATCACGGAAAAGCAAAACCACTCTTCCAGAGAAGCACATAGCGCTGTTCTCCTTTCCATGGGCCTTGGTATGAAACATGGCCTCTCTATTTTCCTTCTCAAAAGCTCTATTACTGAATCCTGTTGAACAGAGATAGCTCAATTTTACATTTTCTTCTCATCCTCTAAGTAAGAATGTTCATCTGCATCAAAGCAGGAGAAGCAGGCAGCCATGGAGACTGTACACGTGTTTTTGCAGTGGAAACTCAAGATGCACATTCTGTTCCATAAAATGAAATATCCAAACTGGGTTACACCTGATTTCTATGAGTGGCCATTAGCTTAGGCTGCTACTCAAACATGAATCTTGCCTAAATAGCATACCTGCAGAATTTTCCAGTGAAAGCATCTTGGAGCATTAGACTTAACTCTGATTCCATGTTCACATTTATTGATTGAAGAATTGAATAAGAATTACCATTGTGTAGAAGAATTCTTCACTCAAAAAAGAATGTATTGCTTTTTTGGTTATATAATTAATGATAATAAATTTGTATACGTGAATCACTCGGGCTACATGCTCCTAAAACTCATGATAATTTCCCCAGCATCTTCTCATATTTTATTGACTTTCTCAGATTCTCTTATTTTCTCTCTGGGCGCTTCTACAAACCTTCTTTCACATAATTTAAAAAATTAGCTTGTGAAGTGATGCTACTGAGCCCCATTTGACAGCCGAAGCAAACCAGCCTCTGTGAAAAACTAAAGTCATATTTATAGATTCCTAGATTCTTAAGGTAGAAAAGTAGCTTAAATTCCTGGAGTGAAGGGCAGCTGTTTCTTTTGCTCACTAATTTATCACTCCAGCCTATCATAGCATCTGACATTTTATAGATGCTCAATAAATATTTATTGAACAAATGAATGAAATGCCATCTGGGCCAGCCCTCTGCCCATCACACGTGGCATTTGTATTCCTTCACAGCGTATCCAGCTTTCTTTCTGTCACCTTAGAGCTTTTAGAGATTCCAAGGTACATGACACCTCTGGTGGTATCTCTTTTGAAAATAATATCCACAAAGGTTTCCAGAAAACTCCCCCAAATCAAATCTACCACCTAATGAGTCTACAATTTTGGAGTCCCAAAATCACCAGATTATTACCTGAAAAGATCTAACATATGGATATCTTTGTCACATGATTATTAAATGTAATTTAGGATTCACTTGAACAGGAAAAATATTAAATTTCGCATGGTAATTAAAATATTATTTTATATTCTATTTAAGGATTACCTCTTAATAATTTCAAATCAGTAAAGCAATCCTTGAAATAGCTGTTGTGTGCACTTTTAATAATTCTAATTTTTCAACTTCAATCCATTTTAGTATCAATGAAGACATACAGAAGAGATTATGGTTATCCGATACAAAGATGATAATCAAATGAGGGAAAGTCAACTCAAAAAGGAGAAAAAAATAAAAGAAAGGAAAGAAAGTTGTACATGGCAGTCAGCATTATGCCTTTGTAGTTGCCACTCTAATTAATTAAAGCCTTTGTTAACAAATTGTTTTAATATTATGCTTTTAATGATACTCCCCAATTCAAAATTGCAATATCTTCACAATAAATACTAATTCAGAAAATTATGGACACATTTTAAGAAGCATTGTTTTGAGCTACACTCTGTTAAACAAAGTATAAAGACAATTAACTCTCACCTCCCAACAGAGACGGCAGCTTTGGTAACTTGGAGATCCCAGAAAAGGGATCTTCTGCTTCCCATCTTCCAAAGACAGAGGGACCAAAGAGAAAGATTACCCAAGGGACCTCTGTGAGATGGAAGAGTCTTGGTCTTAGACCAACCGCCCAAGGTATGTATCTGGAGCATCCAAATGCAGTGATGTCATGCAGCTGGGAAAAAGTCTCATTCATGATGAAGGAAAACAAAGAAAAAATCCTTGCCAAGAAAGCAGCAAGGAGAATTCATTCTAAGAAGGCAAGTTAAGGTCATTACCAGGAAGAGGTACTTTTAGGTTAGGATCCAGGAAAAGGGGTAGCAGCTGAGAAAGTGCAATTTATTATAGGCTGTGGTAACCGTTTCAGGGCAAAGGCCAAAAACAGGCCTGTGTGTTGGCATTATTCCTCAGTGACGTCTGACACCATCAAGAAATGGTGTGGGACCAGACAAGACAGACCTGACATTGCTTTTCCTCTTGGTAACTACTCTTTAGGTTGGGCTCATATTTAGTGGCAGGCAATTATGGCTTCTGAATGGCAGGCTTGTCCATCATCAATGTCTGGTTTAGTTTGCTATATTTTGTTTTATGCAAAGCTGTTCACTTGTATGGCAAAAATTATTGTATTACAAATAGTTCTTCAAATGGAGAAGGTAGCTGGTTATTTAAAGTTTTCCCGTAGGAAATCACTTAAAAACGGGGAAAAAAAATCACCCTTTTCCCCTAACTGTCTAAGCATTCTGCTCTGCCAGCACTTCCCCAAATAGGCCCCATATTCACACAATGTTTTTATTCCAGCCATTCCACCAGCCTTGAACATTTTTCCTGATGGATTCCCAAGTCTTCCTCCTACAACTCATTCTATTTTTCAAGGCCCAACTCCTCTTGAAGCCATCTCTGAATGCCTGAAATAACATCGCCTGCTCTGTTTTTCTAGGAATGATCATGGGGTCTGTATTTAGAAGTAAGGTTATGATGCCTTGAATTATAATTAGTAGGGGTGTATCAATATCATAATTAATTAGGTGAACTGGGATCTTCTCTCAGCCCTTTTTTCACTTCGCCTAGTGCCTTTCAAATAGTAGATGGCAAGTAAACCTTTATTGAATCTTTTTTCATAATCTGATCAATTTTCATTCTCATTGAAGGTATATTGTTGTGAGATTTTTTAAAAAGTAAATCATGTTCATAAACTATAATATAGCTTTCTTAGGCTATATTTGCCACCTAAGCATTCCAGATTTTATGGGCATTTCCAATAGGTTTCCATTAAAACACACACACACACACAGACTCTATATTTGGAGTTACGTCATCTATTCCTCATTGAATTGTGAGTAATCTGCAGGGGAGAGTGAAAAAAAAGAAAAAGGTAAAGTCTTTTCTTTTCCCGTTCTACCGCCTCAGTCAACGGAGACCTTCACACTGGTGACTACTCATATAAGAAGTTCTTATTTTAATGTCTTTTGAAAAAAACAACAAAAAGAAGCATTGATAGCCACTAGGGTTGCTGAGAAAAGCCAAGCCTGCACAGGCTTTTATCCACAGGCACCCACAGTAATCACGGTCTCCACTCCTGGGGTGACCCGCTGCCTCTTTTCCATACACAAGCTGAGCATCATCTGAGGAATGCATGAAGGTTGCCACGACATAGCATGGGTTTTAGAGCTTAAGTCTTCTTTGGAAGAGCTGCCTTCTCTTGCTCATCTTTCCAGACTCAAACAATTCCCGGAGAGGTATCCTTTCCAGTAACACTCTGTTCTTTCGATTCTGTCTTGTGGTCGTTTGTCTGGTAATCTCACCTCCTTCCAGACCAGATGCCCTATCTAGCAGGTTATGAACTGCTCAAAGGATTTTTGCTGGATGAATTCACAAATGGGTGGATAATGAATGTCTGAATCAATCAATCGATTTATTTATTTAAATACACACAATCATGGTGCTTAATATCTGGTATGTGCTCTTCAAATGATACATAAAGTCAGGCAACTGGGAATGAAATGTGGCATTCCTGTGGTTTCTGATGTTAACTATGTTCTATTGCTTCATTCTGACAAGATAACACAGACCAATATTGGGGAAGAACTTAATTTAATATTTAATGCTATAAGTTGTTATTTTTTTTACAAAAAGCACTGGTGTGGGAATAGTTTCATAGCTTATGATCCTTCTGCTGGGTATTTCTGTTACTAAGTTTAAAACTCACATCAATGTATACCTATAAACCCCCGCACACCTGGGAATACTTGATAATGAGCACAACAGACGACACACTTGGGCTCACTGATGGATGAATTTATTACTTTTGCAGACTTAAAATGTAGCAATAGAATGAAACTTTTTTCCCTAAATGCATAATCAGCTGAGAGCGCTGTCTCATTTAAATGCAAAGAATGATTCTTCTTTTGCTACCTGCTTCCTAAATCCATTAAGTAGTTAATAACATAAGGACTAATGTAAGCTTCCTTTATTTAATAGAAATAAAGAAATGGAAATTAAACTGGCAGAGCCTTCTCCTAATAATGGATTCCCCCAGAGCAGCTGGATTATTCTTAGTAGTCTAGAAAAGCCAAGGGAAGCCCCTTTATTAAAATAATGGAAGAAACCAGCATCTAATTTTGCCCATAATTAGCTGGGAACTCAGTCGAATCCAGGTACTTACCCTCATCCTCTCACTTTCTATAATCTTGATAACTTCTTATATGTGCTTTCTAGATATCTGAATGTACATAATCACTCTGCTGGGCATCCTATTAGTGAGACGATCTTTTCAAAATGGTGTGCAGATGTCAGAAGCTGAGTATGGATGATTTAGAAAACTCTAATTTTGCATCACTTGGACACCGACCAGCCAAACAAATAGGATCTACAACATTATGCCTTGAAACTAGCATCCACAAATTATATACTTGAGAGTCTATATGACACCTACCTCACTCACCCTCATAACATCCTTTCTACGGATAGTATTTTACAGATGAGAAAACTGAGATTCAGAGAGGGGACTAATTTGCTCAAGACGGGAAGCATCTCATTTCACTAAATTATGCCGCTGTCATCCACAGAAAACTTTCCATCTTGCTTAGGATGCCCTTTAATTCAGACCTTAATCATCCAACCCCAGCCTTCTTCTCCAGCCCATCTCCGCATTCCCTCTCCCATTCCAGTGCCTCACCCTGCTCCTGTACAGTCTGGTGAACTTTGTTTATTTATAATGACTCACTTCAAATAAAACCAGCTTGGGGAAGCATATCTTTGTCCATATAATGTCTCCAACACAATCTTTCATGGAATCTTTTTATTTATGCACTTTACATTTATCTTTATTTATATTTATTTATGTATATTTATCTTTGTATTTAGGTACTCTAAGTTTCAGCACACTCCACTCTAAATATTGTATTTATTTGTTTACTTGCCCATCTTCCCCCAAGTGACAATAAGCAACTTAATAAAAAGACTATGCTCAGTCTGTCTTTATATTATAGATGCCAGGACACTTCCTGGCACAGAGAGAGCATCTGAGTAAATAAAGAAAAAGTAAACAGCTGCATGGATTTTTGAAGCTTTACTCAATGTGATCGCTGCTATTGGTAATTTCTTCTATGCTGCGTTCCTTCCTCCATTGTGTCAAGGGAAGGGAGGTCTTCGTAACAAAAAGGAAAAAGTAAACTTTGGGTGAGTTGCAAAATGCTCAGCCCGGAAGGAATCGAAATATAAAATAGTAGATTTGATGCTCTAGACAATGAGCCAGACTCCCTCTACAGATTACTGTGTTAAAGATTTTCTAGGTGAAGAGAAGAAATGGAGGAAAGCCAAAATGTCTAGGAGGTGATATTCAGAAATGTCTGCCAAACCATGCGTTTCTTACCGTACCCATTGCTCCAATTAGAAGAAGGGAAATAGGTTCCCAAACAAGGCTGCCTTGAGCTTGCTAAGCATGGGCCCTGGAGGCAGCAAGACCACAGAGCAATCCAAGCCCACCACTCTCCCAACCTCAGCTTTACACTGAAGGGTGGAATGTCTATGGGGTCCTGAGAGATGGGCCTCAGAGGTGCCAGGGTGGGAAGCAGCTATGCAGAGCAATTTACTCCCCATGCACCTGACAGCCAGGACACAAATGAGCTATGAGGTTGGGAAGACCACAGGATGCAGCAATGACCTCTGTGGACTGAAAATATGATAATAATTAATTAGGACATCTCAGCAGATGCCAGCATGTACAGGCAAGGGCATAGAGAATTTGCCCAACCTACACCCTCTACCTCCTCCAACTGCACCAAGGCCTGGGTGTGGCACCGGCCATGCCTCTTTCCAGAACTTTGATGCAAACCTCAGGGAACGAGAGTCAATGATGAACTGTGATTACACTCTTATCTCACCCCATGAAATAGAACTTGACATGGAAAATAAGGAAATTCAAATAATAAAGATAAGACAGCTTAAATTTTTCAAGGGCTTAATCTAAGCATCCATTGCTTTATGTGCTTTACATGTCTTAATTCATTTAAAACCTACAGCAATTTTATGAAGTAGCTGCTATTTTTATTCACATTTCGAGATGAAGCCAATGCACACAGAGGTTTAACTAGACTCCTCTACTTGTGTCTAACAGCGCTGAGATTCAAACCCAGGTTTCAAGTACTTATCTATGAACCTACTACACAAATGGTCTTTTATATACATCTAATCCATATCTCATAGACTGAGATTTGTAACTACTAAAAAATTAAGATGCTGATTAATTAACTTATTATATTGCAAAATTAGATACAAATTACACGGATCTCAATATTGCCATGTTATCCTTAAATTTGACTTTATTTAAAAAATTTTCTGTCTTCAAATTTGCATTTCCTGCTCTTGAAAAAATTGAGATATAAAATAAGGTAATTTCTATGGTAACTAAACAAAATATGTAAGCAGCTAGGTGCAAAGAAATTTTCAACAAATTTTGTGGGATTTCAAGCTGTTCAGCACTTACTATCGAATCCTTCTCGCTCTGAGCATTTGATATTATTAAACCAAACAATTTTGTTTAGTCGGTGTCAAATCAGCTTGAATTTTTGTTTTAAGTAATTTTCTCTTTCTTCATGTTAATAGACAGATGGTAAATCCTAGATAAAGGGTTCATAGCTGTAGGAGATTTAAATAATGACATTTTTCCCCTTGTTCAAATCGAACCTTCTCTAGAGGAAATGAAATTCATTTGCTCGTTGCAGGGACCACATTGTGACAACACTCACTAGGGTCCAGACATGTCACTCAAAGATATGAGCGAAAGGAGTGAACTGTGTGATGGCTCATGACCCAGTTGCTCTGGCTGGCTGTGTGACCCCACCAAGTCAAACTCTCCTCTATACCAACTTCATTTCTTTCTTCCAGTACTGACATCCAATGCCCCCATCCTCTCCCTGCCCTCTTAACCACTTCTCCTAAGTGGAAACTTCTTGCAGCATCCTCCAGAGAACTGGTCTCCATTTCTCTGTCAAGCTTTCCCTTGAACTCGCGATGCTTCATCTGACCCTTCAATTACCTATCTCATCATGTCCCCCATCATCACTGTGGCTCATGCCAGCTGCATCTCACAGCTGGAAGGTTTTACTGCACTAGCCTCCTCCCTAATTTCTCTGCTTCCAACTTTGCCCCCACCTACAGTCTCTTCTACACAGCAGCCAGAGAAATCCTTTTAAAACTTAAGTCAGATCACATTAGTTCTTTGCTGAAAAATCCCTCCTGTGGCTTTCCATGTCGCTCAGAATAGAAGCCAAACTCAACATCAGAATCTAAAATGGAAATCTACACTGTGGGCCTCCATTAACTCTGTAACCAGACTCCTCCATTCTCCCTCTCCCTTACTCCCTCCAACCACTCTGACTCCTGGCAGCTCTTCTAACCCAGGAGCCTTCTTCCCTGGAGCCCTGGACTGGTTGCTCCCTCTGCTCTTAAGGCTCTTCCTCTGAATAGCAACACGATTCAATTCCATATCTCCTTTCACTTCTAATGGCATTTTATCAGCCATCATATTATATAAAACAGCACTTCTCATCTCCCTAACCCTACTCTTCTTTACCCCTTAGAATTTATTGCCATCTCTTTGGTAATTTCATATTCTCCTCCTTGCTCCAGGCTAGAATATAGTTCCTTGAGGGAGAGGCTTCACTGTGCATCAGTTTGCTAGGGCTGTCATAACAAATTGCCACAATCTAGGTGGCTTAAGTAACAGAAATTTATTGTCTCCCCGTTCCCGAGGCTAGAAGTTCAAGATCAAGGTGTCAGTGGGGTTGGTTCCCTCTGACGGCTGTGAATGAGAATCTGTTCCACGCCTCCCTGCTGGCTTCTGGTGGTTTGCTGGCAATCTCTGGCATTCTTTGACTTGTGGATGTACCACCCAGATCTCTGCTTTCGTCTTTATATGGTGTTCTCTCTGTCTGTGCGTGTCTGTGTCCAAATTTCCCCTTTTTATAAGGACATTAATTATATTGTATTCGGACCCACTCTAATGACTTCATTTTAACCTAATTACTTCTGTAAAGACTCTGCCTCCAAATGAGTTCATATTTTAGGGTCTAGGGGTTAAGACTTCAACATATGAATCTTGGGGACACAATTCCACCCATAACAATCTGTTTATTGTTTTATTAATTGTATCTAAGACATCTACAACAATGGCTGGTACAAGGCAGGTGCTCAACAAGCATTTGTTGAGTGAATGAATGACATTCATCACAGTGAAACCAGCTCAAGAGCCAATTTATCCATTCGTATTTTTCCAATTTTGTGTGACCTTTTTTATCAAATGAACTCACAGCTTTAATAAGCACTGCTCTGTTTACTGCTATTCTTCTTTCTTTATACATATATATCTTTTATATACATATAAACATCAAATTTTAATTATTTATTTGAACCTTTAGCAAATATTTGTTCAATGTGTACTCTATAACATGTTCTGTGAAGGCTTGTGTGGCTTCCTAGACCCTCTCCCCTCTCCCCTGAATTCTGTGAGCTCAAAATCTAGCCTCTAAATCCAGATTTATCCAGCATCTCTGGGTTTTTACTAATCAAACCTTGGACTAAGCACTGGGGATACAAAAGTGTTGAAGACATGACCCTAAAAATGTTTTCAGTCTAGGCTGAAGAAATTCAGTCTCCACCATCAAAAGGCATTGAAACACATGGCTGACTAACGATTCACACATTTTCTGAAATTGACTTTCTAAGGAATATATTGCTTGGCGGTACTAGAGGAATGTGGTATGGTGGAAAAAGATATTAGCATTTGATTATACGGGCTTTAATTCCTGATTTTGCCTTTTGATAACCATGTGTGACCTTAGGCAAGTTACTTAACCTTTCTGTGTCTTAATGTCCTCATCTACGTAAGAAATAAAATGCATACAATTTATGAAAGGCTTAAATTAGATAATATATCTAATTTTGTAGCCATTGCTATTTGTCTACTTGATATCTATTCTTCTCTCTACCACAATCTTTTCAAAATGTCATTGTACCCAGCTAAAATACTCCATTTTTCAGCCTTCCTTGCATTATTTAGGGTGGCTATATGACACAGTTCTGTTTTATCCCTGGGAACAGAAAATTTCTAAGGCGGGGTTTCAACAAAGCTCTTTGTAAGGGAACAGATTTAATTGAACTTTTGATAAAAGATTTAACCATTTGCTAGGTGCCCTCCTCTTTCGCTCAGCCTGGAGTGGATGTACAGCCATTCTCCAGTTATGAGGCGTCAGAAGGGAAGATGGAAGCCACATGCTAAAATGACTGAGGACAGTAATTTAAGGATCTGAATCTCTGATGACAGTTTGCAGCGCTGTACAGCCCGAGACTCTCTACACCTCTGCACTTGTCATCACTTCAGACAAATAAAACCCCTAATTCACAGAATCATTGTCTAATTGGGTGCTCTGCTCCTTGCTGCTGAACATAATCTTAATCAGCAAAAGCATAAGCATGGTTTTTCATACAGAGTGAGCACGCATTTATTATGTTCTGTTTAGTTGTATTTGAACCATAGACCCCAAAAACAAACTACTGAAGAATTCATTTAATGATAACTTTAGATTTATGTTGTTTATAAATGGACATTTCTTTTCTAGAAACTAAGGATTTATAAGCTGTTACATCTCTATTTTATGCAATTCTTCTTACAATTATTTATTGCTTTATCATTTGTATATTGTGTGTGTATATATTTGTACACACACACAGAGACACATACCATCTTGACATTATTCTTATGATCTTCAATTCCTGTGGGTCGGTCTGCTTTTTCAAGTAGAGAATTTCTGCCTTTTAACTTTTAGCAGTCCTTCATGAATTAACATTAAATAGCTCTTCCAATTTTACTTTTATTGAAGAATAATCACCTTTCAGGAGTCCCTTAAAATGAGCTCTGTTTCTTCCATACAAATCTATTTTCATAGATCATTGGAAGGCAGCAGATCATTGCTGTTATAATTCCCCAAATTTCAGAAGGTTGAAAGTGAATATTTTCTTAACATTGTCGGCTGTATTATCTTCTCTTTCAGGGATGCTTGAAGTCTCTTTTCTTCTGACTCTTGTGTCAAGCTTGCCTGCTATCTCTTTCTTCTCTTGTAGCCACAATCCATTGGTTAAAAAAAGTCTCATGAATGTTCTACTCACTACAGAGCTCTCCTTCAGATCTTAGTGGATTCTGCTGCATAATGAAAAAGGTGATTTTCAATTCTCTAAGTTGTTCTGAATCTATAAACCCACCCCGGAACCAAGATGAAAATGTGAGGAAGAAATTCATCTCTCTAGGAATAATGATGAAGTATAGAACAACGAGAAAGTACTTCTCAACTGTGGACTATTGAACATCTGTATTAGAATCAGCCAAAATGTGAGCTAAAAATGCAAATTCCATGAGCTGTATTTTCAATAAACTCCCAGGGTTATTCTTATGCACGTTAAGTGTCAGATCTATTAAATCCCCAGCGTGTGTATGTATGTGTGCATGTGTTCATGGTAGCCTAAAGGTTAGGCTGCATTAATATTACGTCTCAGTACTTTTTGTGGGTAAAACAGAACATCTACTGTGTTGTATCTTTCTCATTTCAAGCATTTCTTTTTTCCCTTTGCTAAACTGTTTGCACTCCTCCATGTCAACTTTTCTCTTGCGTCTTGCAAAGATCTGAGACAAATTTTACATTTCATTATTCATCTCTTGCTTCTTCTTCTTCCCAGTTTATCCATTTCCCTCCAATTTCTGTCCTTCTTCCATCAGATATTTATTTGGATTTTTAACATCAATGCTCTCTTTTTACCTGCCTGGGCGTGTTTTAATTCCTCTTGTGCCTTCTATGTAGAAGCACATATTGACATTTTTCTTCCAGTATCACAACTTATTTTGTAGATCAGCAATTTCTCATTTTCAATCAAAATATGTATGTGAGAAAGGAAATCATTTGGACTTATTAGGAACTGAGGAATAAACTCATCATTTATTGAGTAGGAAAATCCCAATGGAGTATTGTCAGTGTTGGTGGCAGCAAGAGCAATGATGCAGCTCTATCAACTTAATTTTATTCCCAGATATCAAAGGAAAGAACATAGCTAGCAAGTATTGACCACCCATTAATCAAGTTCTGTATTAAGCACTACCACTGATGTGTATAAAACTCAAAACAAGCCTGTAACACTGGAAGCTCTTTCAATTTCTAGCCTATGTTTTGGAAATTTGATAAACAGAAATGACAGAATCTTTTTTTTCTTTTTTCTTTTTGGTGAGGAAGACTGGCTCTGAGCTAACATCTGTGCCAGTCTTCCTCTATTTTATGTGAGATGCTGCCACAGCATGGCTTGATGAGTGGTGCTAGGTCTGTGCCTGGGATCCAAAACTGCAAATGCAAGGCTGCTAACTGGAGTGCACAAACTTAACCACTATGCAAACAGGCCAGCCCCCCAGGAATCTGTTATTTTTAACACTGCCTTAATTAACTCCTTGTTCTTTTGGGGAAACAATTCCCTTATTTTGCAAAAAGTGTCTCAATTGGCTTTTTAGTTATTCTAACATAAATACAGTTCCTTATTTGAACTGGAGATGGCAGAGGCCTTTTGCATCCTAGAGAGGAACTCTTTGTGCTATTATGTAAAAGCATGTTGAAGCTATAGACAGAATTGCATCTCTACAGCTTGTGTCTCATCTAGAGGTGAGAACATCGAATCCTAATGAGGAAAAGTAACTCACCTAAGATCGTATAACTCACAAACAATAGTGTGAATTTGAACTCAAGTTTGTGATTCAACATATATAGTGCATCTGTCAGAGGCGTTAAATTACTTTGGTGATGGCAAGGTCAGGACTCAAACCCAGTCTTTGGTCTCGAGAGACAGTCCTTCCCCAGCACAGGTCTCTGTCTCAAGGACTTCTTTATAGTGGGTGGATACACCACCCCTTGAAGCAGTACTGTATCAATAGGGTCTAAACGCAGAGTCCATCATTGTGTGTAATGGGATTTAATTAGAAAGAGACACTTAAGGAAATGTTTTTGAAGCAAACAAACGAGGCCCATAAAAAGAATCACTCACCAGAACATATTAGCCAGCTAGCTTGCTTTTGCAATTTCTGTCATTGTCTGTGATTTATTTTACTTCACTAATATGTAGAAAATGCACCCAAACTCTCAATTATTTATGGTGCTGATGGCCTTAAATTAATTTATCTGGGTCCTTATATATATTTCTCTACAGAATCTTCAACTATGAAAAAAATATATTGGAGGTTCCCATTATAATTACATAATTGTACTTGTATCAAACTCTATTTTTATCTAATGTATTTTACCTTATATATTTAATGGGTATGTAGACTGGTTTATACTGGTTAATGACTAGTTATCATCTTGCTGAATTGTGCTTTTGTCATTACTTAATGTCTCTCTTTATTAACCTTACCTTGCACCTTTCCTCTCATTAACCCTGTGACTCCTTTTTAACTTTACACTTTCCTTTTTTGTTTTTCTCAATGTATTTGACTAGCATCTCTTCTCTCATCCATTTATTTTCTCCCTTCAGTTATCACTGGAGTGTCTTTCTTTTAAATAGCACATAGGTGTGGTTTGTTCTCTCACCTAGTCTCTGTCCTTTAATGGGAGAATTCGGTTGTTTACAGACATTTTAATAACTTATATGTTAAAGCTTAATCCTTTAGAATTTATTATATTTATTTCATATTGATATTTTCTTTTTTCATTAGCACATCAACAAATATGTTTCAGAGTCTAATATTCTACATGCTTGGGATATACCAGTGAACAAAGCAGAAAAAAACTCCCATGAGGCAAAGACAGAGCTTTGTGTTCATCAAAACCATCTCGTTTTCCTCTTGGTCACACAGGAAGACTACATTTCCCAGCTGCCTTTGCAGTTAAGTGGGGCCAGGTTGTTGAGTTTTGGCCAATGTAAGAAAAGGGATATATTCTACCTTCTAGTCTGATTTAAACAATTGTCTGACAGCTCTAAAGGGGGGAACTGCTAGATGGGTTCTGAGTTCCTAAATGGGTTCCTGATCTGGTTTGTGACCATGTGGAGGCCAGTACTGTTCCCCATTCCCACCAACAAACACAATATTTGACCATGATGAGAGAAATAAACCTTTTTTGTGTTAAACAGCAGAAATTTTAATTTAGTTTGTCATATCTGGCAGTTAGTTTTATGTGTCAACGTGGCTAGGCTATGGTACCCAGAGATTCAGTCAAACATGAATCTAGGTGTTGCTGCGAATGTATCTTTCAGATGTGGTTAACATCTATAGTCAGGTGACTCTACATAAAGGAGCTTATCCTCAGTAAAGTAGATGGACTCATCTCACAATTGGCTGAGGGTCTTACAAGGAAAAACAGATTTCCCAGAGAAGAAATTCTGCCTCAGGACTGTGGCATCCATACCTGCCTGAATTTCTACTGCCCTACAGATTTCAGACTTACCAGACCCCACAATCAGGTAAGCCAAGTCCTTAAATAAATCATATATATATGTATATGTTTATATCCCATTATTTCTAAATATTTAAGTGATCTTTAATGCTGGCTGGAGCTAACAGAGGACGCCATGGCCCTGTGTTGAACAAATATATAATACATATATGTATATATCCATCATATTGGTTCTGCTTCTCTGCAGAACCCTGACTGATACAGATTTTGGTACTAGGAATGGAGTATTAGTTTCTTAGGGCAGCTGTAACAAATTTTTAGAAACTGAGTGGCTTAAAACAACAGAAATTTATTCTCTCACAATTCTAGAGGCCATAATTCCAAAATCAAGGTGTTGACAGGGCCATGTTTTTATTTTCATATATATATGTATATATTGTATACATTTCCATATGCATATATATTTATGACTTTTTACATATATGTGATTAAATTTCATGTTAACTATATTGCATTTTATAAAAACATTAAAGACATTTAAAATTTTTAAATTGTAATTTAAAATGAAAAGATGACACACACAGTTTTGGAAAAGAAGCACAAGCAACCATATTATTCAATAATATCTATATTTTTATACAGAAATATAGTAGGAAAAAAGACTGAAAGTAATAATGCTTATTATTACTTATCTCTTGGTCATGGGATTGTAGATAATCTTTTCACATTTATTTTTTTTTTCAAATTGTTTACAATGAACACATATTGAGATTATAAACAGAAATTGCTATTAAAAATCTTCAATTTGCATTTATCTTGTGATCTAATTGCAGTAGAAGTTTAACATATGGCACCAAGCTTCTAAGCTGTAATAAAACGTCACTTTATTAAAACTCTATTTTCTTGACCCAAAAAATACTTGTTACTAGCTGAATATTAAAATATCTTCTTGTTCCTGTTCTAAGAAAAAAGGTAATCTTCTTAGAGACCACATTATCGATTTGACTAATCATAAGTTAAATTTCAAATATTTGTTATGGAAATCCTAATACAACTTTCCCTTTGGATGAGCTCAGCTATTAGGCAGAATGTGTAGAATATAAAGGGAAAATATTATTTTTCTTAAAATAGAAATTAAAAGCTTCCAGTGCTATGGTGTTAAAGAAGTAAATATCCATAAATGTTTTATTTTATACACTTTAGTACTTTTTCTTTTTTAAAAATTCATATGAAAAGCAAATTAATGGTCAGATATGTAAGTAAGATGTGATATGTATTACATCTCAACTCGATTTCCCACTTTGCATCCACTTCTGTAAATTTGTATGGAGTATGACTCTGTCATGGAATAAACCGAGGTTCCCTTACTCTCATTTCAAAATAAAGAGATGGGCATCTATTGTCACACACTATGAGATGTTTTTAAAATGCCCTCTTTGAATGTCATCAGAAATGCTGCAAAATCTCTTCTTTCCGGCTCTGTAGAACTTCCATGAAGAAGCTCAGAGTTACCAGGTGCATGATTTAATATAGTTAGACATTGCTGTGTTTATGAAACCTAGTCAGCCCCTGGCGTCCTCTGGTTTTGTGAACAGTAAAATGAAGGAGGGAGACCATGAGATCTACATGGCTCTGGGATGCTGGGCAAGATGCTTAAATAACCATTCAGAACTAAGACATTAACCCAGGGGTTCTGATTCAGATTAGCACTCTTCTTTTCTTATCTCCTCATTCTGGTTCTTTGATAATATTTAATGCCGAATATTCTTCTATACTCCATTCAAAGATTACATTTTTAATAAGGAAGTTTAAAAGAAATGGAAATGGAATATAGCAAACAAGAATGAGGAGAATGTCATCTTGGAATGTGCTGATTCTGTTCAGAGAAAATCCAGATATATAAAACTTGCAGTCTCCAGCTGCCTGGGAGTGTGGCTCTTGTAAATGCATGGAGTTACATATGAAATTTATATAATGTTATAAACCAATGTTACTGAAATAAAAAATAAAAAATAAATAAATGCATGGTGAGCATCAAAGTGCAGGGCATTGAGAGGTGTTTGCTGAAGATCTTCACACGATCTTACATCGAGACCATATTTTGCTCTGATAGGGGAGAATGAGTGAAATGTTTCCAACTGTGACTGCAAAGGTAGCCCCCAGGAACCCAGATGAAAAAGACACAGAGGATGAAAGAATACAAGTTTCAGAACAAGATGGCTCCCTGAGAAGAGGTGACAGTCTCTTTCTCCTGCTACAAATCCTTCTTAATAACATAACAGATGTTTAAAAAAAGAAATCCTAACACCTCTGGAAATGAAAAAGGATTAGAATGAAGATGGAAATTGTAGCTCCAAACAACCAGAACTTCAAAGATGGCACTGGCTCCAAGCGTGTTTTCAACACAAGCAG
Organism: Equus przewalskii; assembly: GCF_037783145.1. NCBI lineage: Eukaryota > Metazoa > Chordata > Mammalia > Perissodactyla > Equidae > Equus > Equus przewalskii. The sequence goes on from NC_091831.1 coordinate 87,106,316, forward strand.
CATGACACTGGTGGGGTGCAAGAAAAAATGATGGAGTCAGTAACAGGAATACTGCTGTAGGGGAGGCTTAAGTAATTGAATGCTCAGCATCTCCTAACCACTGTGCCCACCCCCTTCAATTGGCGTGAAGCAATAACGAGTTTCCTTTCACGTAGGAGAAATGAGGGTGGGCATCTGACCAGAGGAGCGTGGCGGCACCTTGGGTAGTTGAAAATATTCAGGAGGAGTGAAGAACATCCATACTGAGAAGACCAGGCTATTTGTGAAGTTCCTTTTGCTCTTTTAACTTTTACTTTTTATTAAGTCCAGTGACCCTGTTTTATGCTTGTGGTTTTCTTCAAATGCCAAATGATTCTTGGCAGTCTTTATTTGCAATTCACTGTTGCTCTAACTGTGACACTCGCCCAGAGGGGTGACCTGGGAGTAGCAGTTGTCTGCAAGCAGTACCCCTTCAGACCAAGGCCAGAGAAAGAAAAAGGCCAACAATGAGAAGAGGCCTCAATATTAGTCTCACCAGTAAACAGCTTAGTAATTTAAGTTCTTTCTGCTACAAGCCTAAATCGCTCCAGGGTTAAGGATGGAGGAAGAAATCAGTGGGCTCAGTTTTTAGGGACGGCCAGAGCTGAGACCAGCAACGGAGGCAGAACCTGAGAGCCAAAGATGCCCCTTCAGGACAGCACAGCTCCACTCTCTGTAAGAGCAAATATACAATGCTGTAATAATAATTGATGATCTGGGCATGGTATACCCAGGGCGACAGAACTACCAATTTGTACTTGCTGATCTATGCTTTTTGTTTTTTTTTTAAAAAAGGTGCAGTATATCACACAAAGGAACAGACAAAGTAATTGGCTTTATTATTTTTCACAACCTGGCTTCACCTCCATTCTCTAGTGTGAAGTGGATTGAAAGATAGGAATATTAAATCAGCTATATTTTTTCTCTTGTCAGTCCTTAATCTTCAAAAAATACACTCAAATTTCAGCTGTTCACTCCTTCCAATTACCTTAATTTGGAGACACTGGAACAGCTAAAAGATAAATAGAATATCCTGAAAAATCTTGCAATATGTGTGCTTTGGTGCATGATGTTTTAAGAACCGTCTAGATGCTACACCCGGGCATGGCAGGGTTAACTGCAGTAGTGTATCGTAGGCTGGGAGACCTCTGCACTTGGAACTAGACCTCTGGACTGGCCTGTAGTAGTGAGATTGGCGTTGGGGGTTCAACTGCAGCTGCCACTGATGGGAGGTTATCCAGGAGGGCAGGTGGAACATGGGTTCCAGCAACTAGAATTTTATTAGGCAACGGGTGGGAGGCCAGGCACGCAGTTGGCGGCAGAGAAGTCCAAACAGGTGGCCAGCTGGAATATAGCTAGAAGCAGCAATATTTAGAGATTCAGGCAGGCAGGCAAAGTTAGTGGCATTTGTAAGTGCACAACACTACCTTACTTGAGCACTGGGTCTGAGTCAAGATTAAAACCCCTTATTTTCGTAGGGTCGACAACAGCAATGTAGCACCTTGGTCCTAAATGACTGAACAAAATGCTGTCAGCTATCTATTTATGGTATAAATCTATGTGCATACATTGCTAGGCATTTTTGCTTTCTTCCTGACTTCCTTACTTCAATGTTAGCATACCAGATTAAAGCCCAACAAAATTTTAGAATGAAGAGCATCTTCTTTCCAATAGAATGGTATTCCTGAACTCTCTACCAGAGAGTTCTAATGAAATACATCCACAGCAGGGTCCGCAGAAAGAGCCTTGACAAGGAGGACAGGGAAAGAGGAAAAGGGGCTGCTTGGATCTGATGCTGAGCATAGGATCGTCTTGGCTTTATGAGAAGGTCATAAAGTGCAAGACCATTGTAACGTAAACTTTGATGTGACCTCTTTGCATCCACAGGCTAATGAGACCTGTGATGTTCAAAAAACACACAGCCACACAATTACATATATGCCTTTTTATTTCTGTCTTGTCTTAACATTATGTCTTTAGCACTTTCTCACCTCATTAAACATATTTTTCAAATGCACCATTTTATCATTGTAGAATAATAGTCCATCATATGGCTGCACGGTTATTTACATAAAAAACTCCCTTCTCGTGGCACATTTTTGCAAGAGTTGCTGTAATAAATAACCATGCGATGTTATTAAACCCTTGTATATAAATCTATGACCACATTTCCATTTCCCAGCATGGGGGTTACTGAATCACGAATATAGATTCCTTTAATATTGCCATATATTAATATTGCTATATATTACCCATTTGCTTTCCAAAAAGGTTATGCCATTTGTACTCCTAGCACTGACAGCACCTACAGAACAGAGAATTTTCCAGGATTTAAGGGAAACAGGGTGCTTGGGCTGGTCAGCAATGAGGTGGAGGGAGTTTTAGGCTGAAATGATTTCAGTTATGAGTTTGAGACCTTGGCCCAAGATTCCAGTCGAGGCGTTGCTAGGCAAGTCTTCATTGCCACAGACTAGCGCCCCCTAGATTAGGCCGAAGGAGGGTCAGAGCATCTGTATCTTGGTCAGGGCTGTATTTTACCAGATTTAATTTCTTTTCTTTTTATGTTCCCAAGGGTAGTAATCCAAATTTACATATTTCTTTTTATTATTCATTTATTTTTTGGGGGGGACGATTAGCCCTGAGCTAAGTGCTGTCAATCCTCCTCTTTTTGCTGAGGAAGACTGGCCCTGAGCTCACATCCGTGCCCATCTACCTCTACTTTATATGTGGGACACAGCAAGGCTTGCCAAGCGGTGCCATGTCCGCACCCGGGATCTGAACCGGCAAACCCCGGGTCCTCGTGCGCACTTAACCACAGCGCCACCAGGCCGGCCCCAAATTTACACATTTCTAACAGAATATTCCTTATGAAATTCTCCAGCACCTGCTCCTACTAACGCATTGCAAAGGGAGAAAATAGTGACTGTTTTCCCAGGCAACATCTAGGAGGCAGGCTTTCCTGGACATCAGATGGGAAACAAAATAATTTGGACCCTCACATGTGCAAATAGTGCCCTCTTAGAGAAATCATGGCATAAGTGACTTACTCCCAGGCAGGGATGGAGTGTATAGGGCACATGAAGCTTTTGAACAGCAATGCTGACTCCAGTCCTGGTTTCACCCTTTCCAGTCCATCTGCATGACCTTGAGCAAAGCACTTCTCTCAGAGACATCAATTTCTCTCCTTCTCATAACAATGATTTCTTAATAGGGTTACCTAAGGTATGCTAAAAGCAAAAACAAAACCCTGTATTCTACAAGATGCTATATACATTAAGATGTCTTCCATTATTATTTCTAATTAAAGAATTATCTGGACATTGATCTGGATAGCAGGTTCACTTCAGGAGGATGTAGATTCTTTTTTGTTATGTTTTCCTTATGGGATAGAGGTCAGCAGTCTGGAGTTCAGATCCCCCTCATACCAGTCAAGCAGTCTTCTCGCTTACCTAGAATGTTGTGGAATCCCCCAGCTCAGGGCTGCCTGGGGGAACCTGTGCCGGTCAGTTAAGACCCAGTGCTTGGGGGCAGTCTCTTCATGGCCTCACTCATCCTGGTAAGGACCAATTCATCTCAGTGAGCAGGTTAACTAAGCACATGGCCAAGAGCAAGGATATAAATGTAAGACTCAAGCTTGATGTAAGACAAAAAATAAGCAGCGGGTCCTATGGCTAAGATAAAGGCATCCATTCTATTTCTTTTGCAAACACTTTTCCAGTCAAACAATATAACAGCAGGCAGAGTCAGCCCAGGGACCGACCCATTTGTGACTCCTGCCAGAGATTTGAATATGACTGTGGATTCCTTCATCTATAGTCTCCTTATGACTCTTCCTGTCCCCTCATGTGAACCATACCACAGCTTTAGGGACCTAACCTTCACATGACAGTTTGCCTAACTGGGTCCCTTCAACTCTGTTTACATGGTAGGAATGGCTTTAAGATTTTTAGCAACAAGAACATGTAGGCACATTTCGAACCAGAATATAGCTTCAAACAAGGCCTTGAAATCACAAGAAATCCTCTGTGTATCATCTTTTTCAAGTCTCATAACCACCTACAAATGGATAATATTATAATTGTAGGTAAGGAAACTACATAAAATGGCTATCTATCTAACATGTGGCCCAGCTAGGATTTTAACTCAGAACTTCTAACTCCTAATTTTCTACTCCCCCTAAACTATCACGTTGTCAATCTTCTATGCATCTTGAAATGTAGTTCACAAACATGTTTAGATTTATCGTGTGGCTTCCACTGAAACTAAGTACTGAGCCACTACCCTAGAAAGGAAAAATACTTCGTTAATTATTCGGGTTAAAGTTCAATATCCTAGACCTAGTGCTTTCCTGCATTGTTTCGGACACCTCTAGTTCCGGTAGATGTTAATGGAAATTACAAGAGAAATGGGTGTGGAGACAAGGAAGTTTAAAAAACCTGAGCGTTGTTACGAAGTTAAACAGTTTCCTAGGACAGCACTATTCTGAGTTTCTAATATTTTAATGATTGATGACTTTGCAAAGAAAAGAGGTTCTAGTTTCCGCCATATCTACAACTCAAAAACAAGTCATGGACTAAAGTTGAGAAAATGCCATGTTAACGTCAGGGTCACCTTTACTTTGATCAAAGATCACCATGAGATAACGTGGAACTCAGCGTTCCGATGTGAAACGCAAGCACATTTGTGGGTTTGTGGATTAGGGGCTTTGTTATATTTAAGGCCACCTGCCCTCATTTGTCCTCCCATAGGTGAATAGCTCAATGGCTGGGCGCAGTGATCATCTGTTACCTATAACCTTGGCACAGCCTTGTAGACAAACCACTTATAATGCAGGTTTTGACTAGCTTTGAGATTAAGATAATTTATTAACTTGAAAATAGTTAATGCCAAAGTTATTGATTCAGTCATTGTTAGCTATAATCACATAATCAAAAAAAAAAAAAAAACCCCTAAAGGATCTAGATAGATTAATCTTTAGATTTCTCCTCAGACTCCAAAATATAACCCATCCAATTCCTCTTATCCATCTACCAGATGTGTCTTCCAGCAGCTGTTTCTGCACTTCTCAAACCCTGGCTCAAACACCTGCAATGGTTCTCTAGTCCTCATCATGTCAACACTGGGCACTTCCACTTGGCTTTGAGGCTCTCCTCAATTTACTCCACCTTATGTGCTCAGCTTTATAATCTACTGTGCCTCAAAATATCTAGTCAGTCAGGCTGGTCTCATTGATAGGGATCTTAAGGTTTTGATTATGTTCTTTCCCCAACCTGGGATCCACTGTCTTCTTCGCTCTGATCTTAAAAACCCCAAATGAAACTGGTTTCTTCCTGAAAACCATCTCTGACTATTCCAGACCTAGTTTGGGAGATAAGAAAAAGGTGACTCAAAGAAGTTCAATTATTCGTTCAAGGTAAGAGAGCTGACATATGGCAAAAGCAGGGTAGGATCTCAGGAACACAGGGCTCCCAAATCCTACTCTTGCCCTCTGCACTGTGCTTCTATCGGGTCTGTCTTTTTAAAGTCACTAGAGTCGTCATCAGTGAAAGCTATGGAAGACCTCCTGTTCTAGCCAATACAGGCCATCAAGGAACTGGCTAGTGGATAAAAGGCAAGAAAAAAGTAGAGTCTGAAACCCTATTACCATGGAAATCATGAACACATGCTCAAAACCTAAAACTCTGAGGCACACTCCCTCAAACTTAAAAGAAAAAAAAAAAGCCCTATAAAATTTGCTAAAAAAAAAGAAATCTCATTTTCTCTGTAGAACTATACCTCGGGGCAAATTTTCATCTATGGGGGAGCTGTTTATCAAATGTATTCCTTGCCATCTTTCACAGAGTGTTAATGCCTTTCACTTCTCATCAAATGCTCAGCATAGCAGCCGCAGGACTGTCATCTGAAGACAGAGGGACGAATCTGTGTTCTGTTGGCGTCTGATTTAACTTTATTCCTTTTCCAGTTAAATTTTGCATCTGTTTTCCCCTTAGATAACTGCTCACAATCTTATTTTGCAAGCGCATGCAGGCTTTCATGATCTGTAAAATTCACATTTCTGTTAAGTGAGAAAGCTTACCTGGGATTAAAAAAACTGAGTACTGGCAAAATTCAAACAATGTCTGTAAGTAACATTAGAATATTCACATCCTTATAATTGCAAGAGTTACGGTGATTTCATGGTTACTCTAGGTCCTGAAAACAGATGAGGAAAATCCATGCATTTGCTCTAAAGACAGAGGAAAAAAACAAGACCCAGAAGGCAGGTGAGGTAGGGCCACAAGGCTCAGGACACGTGGCTTAATCTTTCTGGTCTGTTTGTAATGGACTTAAAATGGACCTACATCCAAGATGCTTCCTGCTGCATTCTTCTCTCATCCTGTGGTTAGGCAGGGGCAATAGTAAACGATGTCAGAACACACTCAGGAGTACATTTCTCTCACTTGTTTTTGGATTTCTGGATGGAAATTTCTGTACATCCCTAGCAGGACTTTTTCATAACCAAATATATTTTATAAATGCTGCCCTCTTTCATGTCATGCTGCTCTGGTCAAGACTTTTGCCAGGCTGATCTCCTTCATGGTCCTACCGATCAGCCTGGCCACTTGGGTTGGTCTAGGAGCAGCTCCTGCAGAAGACAGCCAGTCTTCTTTTTATCCAGGGAACACAGAGTTCAGGGAAATGGTTTAGAAACACTCTTTTTCAGGGGGGCAGAAAGGTGTCCTCCATCTAGTGCAACAGACTCTATAAAACACCCTTTAAAAAACCCATGCAAAGAATAAAAAAGCTCAAAGAAAACATGTGAAAATATTAATAGTGGTTGTCACTGTCTGGTGACACTATTGGGAATATATTGAGTTTATAATAATATATTTAAATTCAATGAAACAAAGGAGCTACCCTAAAATTACTTTTAATATAAAAATACAAACTATTTTTTATTTATCTTGTTTAAATTGACTCTGGGAGATGTTTTGCTATTTGAACCTATCATATCCCTACTTCAAGTGAATTAACTATTGTTTTGGTTTCAGAGCAAGGTCAAATTGATTTAGGAAAGCTATTTTGAGATTTTGTTTTTAAAGCTTTGAAAGCATTAAAAAAAAGCAAATTATCACAGACACAAACAATTAGTTACTATTAACATCTAAAATCTACACTTTGCTACACAGTAAGATTTCCTTTCATTTCTGCCATTGCTAAAATAAATATGTTACAGGATCTCTCTCTTGGGTTATTCCTCAAATGGGGCTGAGGGCCGAGGGTGGCCCAGGCTGTCCAGAAGTGCTGGGACTCTCTGCCTTCCTAGGAGATGCTCTGGGCCAGGTCCTCCCTCAGTATGGGAAAGACCTGCTTCTGACTCCCAGTGCTTTACTGTCTGGAGAAGGAGTAAATGGTGAGGCATATCCATCTTTGTGTTGCTTTCTAATACTTAAGTCTTGTCACAACTTGAAGGGAGGAGCTGCATGCCCTTTTTCTCGTCTGCCCCCACTCACAGGTGTCTTAACGGAAACTCACATATTTTATGTTAAGAGCATTAAGTCACATTGCAACACACTCCAGCAGCTTGTTGTAAGAAGTAAGTCCCAGGGAGTGGCCTGGTTGGATCCTAGACAAAGTCTTCTTGCTGATTCATCTATAACCTAGGGCTCCTCACCCCTCCTTTGAGACTCAGTTTCTTTTTATGTTAAGTGACAGCACAGACTACCTTCATATCAAAGCATCTATGATTACAAGTTCCTAATGCTTGAAAAACCTTGCAATAGCTGATCAAAATTTAATTAAAATATATAAATGCAAAAATATTCAATTCCAGGAAACTGTTGAACAAATCCTGCCCTCTCTTGCCCTTTTCCCTTTAGACTTTCTGAGCATAAAACTTACTCCATGATTCAACACAATAAGCTAAAACATCTTCAAAGTGACAATCAAGCTGCAAACATCTAGACAACATAATGTATGCTAAATATACTAATTGGATTTTCTTTTTATATAAATAAGCAGAAATCCACTCCATACTGCATATTAGCATATAATATATAGGAAGTAAGCATTTTTATAGCCTGGACCAAACATAATTGTATTTATTTCTCATATAAGCATCTCATCTTTATAACATTTAATTATATGTTACATGATAATTGCTACAGAATATGTATGATCTATCTCCTGCTGAGATACATAAGCAGATATGTAGCTTGATCCGATGACATGTTTTGAATATTAATTTGCCTGTGCTTTGATCTCTGTGACTGAATATTTCCTTCTATGGAATAATAGAGTCTTTGGAGTAAAGTGGGTGCTATAGATTGAATGTTTGCATCCCTCCAAATTAATATGTTAAATCCTATTGTCCAATGTGATGGTATTAGGGGATGGGGCCTTCGGGACGTGATTAGGTCGTGAAGGCAGAGCACTCATGAATGAGATTAGTGCCCTTATAGGAGAGACATCAGAGAATTCCCTTGCTCCTTTCCCCCACGTGAAGACTCTGAAAAGAAGGACGTCATTGAACGGGGAAGCAGGCTCATCAAACACTGAATTTGCTGGCAGCTTGATCTTGGAATTCCCAGCTTCCAGAACTGTGAGATACACATTTCTGTTGTTTATAAGCCACGCAGTTTATGGCAGTTTTTTACAGCACTCTGAATGGAAGAAGACCGTGGGGAACAGAGGAGTCTTGTCTTGCTAGTCCAATAAGGAGGTTCTGCAGGCCTGCCTCCCCCTTGGGAGAGATACCAGCCCTCAGAAACCTTCCTGGGACAGCTGTGCTTAGAGTCTGCACAATTTCCTCACTCATCATATTTCGTTTGCTGATTTATAGGTCAACTACCTGATTCTTGAAAAAGAAACTTGAGTTTTATAGGGCATTTATTGGGGAGTGCACTTGGGAACAGTAGCCATAAGAACTGGGGTGAACACAACTGCCAGAAATTAACTCAAAATGATCACAGATCTAAATGTAAGAACTAAAACTACAAAACCCTTAGAAAGAAAATGTAGGAGTAAATCTTCGTGTCCCTGGGCTAGGCAATGGTTTCTCAGAAATGACACCCAAAGCATAAGCAGCAAGAGAAAAAGATCAAAATTAAAAATGTTTGCCCTTCAAAGAGCATCACTAAGAAAGTGAAAAGACAAGGCATAGAATGGGAGAAAAAAATTGTAAATCGTATAGCTGATAAGGGACTTGTATGGAGAATGCGTAAAGAACTCTTACAATTCAACAATAAAAAGACTCCAATATAAAAGTGGACAAAAGATTTGAACAGACATTTCTCCACAGAAGATATACAAATGGAGATATACAATAAGCACATAAAAGAATGCTCAATATCATTAGTTTTTAGGGAAATGCTAATCAACACCCCAACGAGATACTACTTCACACCCACTAGGATGGCAAGAAGCAAAAAGACAGATAATAGCAAGTGTTGGCGAGGGTATGGAAAAATTGGAACCCTCATACACTGCTGATGAGAATGTAAAATGATGCAACTCCTTTAGAAAACATTTTAACTGTTTAATGTTCAACATAGAGTTACCATATGACCAAGGAATTCCACTTCTGAGCTTATACAGGAGAGAATCAAAAACAAAGTGTGCACACAAAAACTTGTGTGCAAGTGTTCAAAGCAGCCATATTATTTATCATAGCCAAAAATAAGAAACAATCCAAATATCCATCAATTGATGAAAGATAAACAAAATGTGGTATATCCATATAAGGAAACATAATTTGGCAATAAAAGGAATAAAATGGTGCTACGCACTACAGTATGTATGGATGGACCTTAAACCACTGTTTAGTGAAAGAAGCCAAACAGAAAAGGCCACATAGCATATAATCCATATATATCAATTGCCCAGAATGGGCAGATCTATAAGAGAAAGTAGGTTAGTGGTTGCCAGGGACTGGGGGTAAAGATGAATGGGGGGCATCTGCTAATGGGCATGAGTTTCTTTCATTCTTTCTTTTTTTTGAGAGTGTAGTGATGAAAATGTTCTGTAATTAGATAGTGGTGACAGTTGCACATCTTTGTGAGTATGCTAGAAACCATTAAATTTACACTTTAAAGGTATATATTTTATGACATATGAATTATATGTCAACAAATAAATTAAGAAAGAACTGAGTGGAAGAAACGATTGGACTATAATGCAGTTGTAGTCAAGACCTCAGACCAGCCCTTGGGTTGCTCTGTAGATAGAACTGTTCTGAGATGAGACAAGGGGCCTGGGCCCCTGTGTCCATCAGCTGCTGGATGCTGGCTGACCCCTTTGGCAGCTCTCCTCAGCCAAAGGCAATGCTTAGAGAGGGACTCAGCTGTCAGCCATCAGCAGAACACCCTCCCAGTAGCTGGGAGAATGAGTGCCTTAGTCCTAAAGGTGGGATATGACAGTGCACCGTATTGTCCACATATCCTCAGCCTGGCCCACTGCTCTCTCAGCTCCACGAGCCCAAGAACCAAATCTGATGTAATCACCATTCTATTCTGGTGTCTAGTTAGTGCTGGACAAATCTCTTAAATGAGTGAATGACTGCTCCTGCTTCAGGTCCCATATGCTGGTCCTGAAGACCTCTCCCTGCTTTGTTCCGAGAGTTTTTCTAAACTGTAAGAACCTCTGCCTTACTCCGGTCTCTACGGATGCTCATCTCTCCATTTCAGTTCTTTTGCATCCCCAAACCTACCAACGCTTTAGGCACCAGAGAAACACAGTTTGCTCTTATCCTTCTGTCCACAGTTGAGATTACCTTAAGGAAGGTTTTGCCATTCATGGCTCTCAGAAGATCAAAATAAATTGGAGTGACAGTTTACTACATAAATACAAGTATTCAAAGAGTGAGTATAAAACCAAATATTAAGAGGATCTCTATGGTGAAGGGAAAAAAGTAAGAGAGGAACTAACAATTACGAGGCTCGCACTATGTGTCGGGTACCCCGGGCATTTAAATTGCCCAGCCAGCCTGTTAGCTCCAATATACAATAGAGAGACTGAGGATCTGGGAGATTAAGTGGCTTCTTCAACTTCACTGTTGAAGAACTCCACTGTTATGAAGCCTAGAGGCTTAAAGCAAGGGAAAGAGGCCTTAGTAGTAACTAGATTGGGGTTTGCAGGGAAAGACGTTCCCAGAAAGGACTGTGATCTAGTGCCGGTTGTCTGCGCTCCCTGTGGCCCAGAATCCTAATCCAGCTTTCCAGACCCCAGGGGGAGTTAGTCGGGGCACAGCTGGAACTGACCTACACAAACCCAGGCTGGGCGTGTCAGAGATCTGCAAAGCCCTGGGCTACGCACCCTGCCCTGGGCTGGATCCCAATTAGACCTCTGCCCCTATAACCAGAGCACGTGCCTCCCATGTCAAGGGCTGAAGAGCCTGGGGTCCATTCACCTCCACCTGCCACAGGTCACCTCCACAGATCTCACCCACTATCAGCCCACAAGCCCATTGTGCAGGGCAAGTTCTGACCCCACAGATTCTCTGAGGAGGTAAGATGGACCCAGGCGAGAGCACCATAGTCTCAGAAAGCATTTGCATCTTTGTGGCAGATCTAGGATGTTGACCCATTGGTCTCAGGCCTGCATCGGTGGTGTGTTGCTGCTCAGGGAGCTGGGGACAGCCCAGCCTGATCTGTCCACTCATCGTTTCTAGCCTTCTTGTTCATGAGTCCAGGACGTCTCCACTTTGGACATACTCAGCTTCCAGGAGCTACTCTGTGCTCTGGCTCTGTTTCGATTTATATTTCTAGACTATGTCCAAGCCCTATGGGCTCCTGACTATAGGGGTTTGAAGAACTGAGGCATGACTCCTTGTTCTTCCTGGGGCAGGCATTCCTCTTGGACACTCTTTTGGGTGCAACCCAGTGGCTTTCTATTATAATCAGTCCAGACTGTCCTCGTATCCATGAGCAGAGATGTTTCTGCCAGTTGTGTTACTTCTCACGGGACCCAGAAACCTTCTATGTTTGGTCCTGCAGGTCTCCACTGACTCCTGTGTCTGCAGAAACCAAAGAACCAACTGGCCACAGCTATGAGTCTGGACTTCATGTCTGCCTTTCACAAGCCTATCTGGCTAGAAGGGAGAAGAGCAGCATTCAATCTTTTCATCACGTGTCAGAAGAGCAACTGCTGGATCAAAAAGGGAAGTAGAAGCATCTCTTATCGGCCTGGAGTGTCAGCGTTTTTATGGATTTTGTAGTAGTTTTAGCCTCGCAACAGTGATGAGTGTAAGTTGGTAGTATTTCCATTTTTGAATGGAGGCGTACTCAGGAAAGTTAAGATGACCTTCTCAGTTCTCTGTAGATATTAACTGTGGTACCACAGTTCTAAGTGGCGACTCTCAGACTTCTGGATTTGCATTCTGCAATCTGCAGAGCTGGATTTCTAAACAGGCCAACATATAACCAGCACCTGTCATGCTTACTAAGTATATAGATTTCCAGGCTTATTCCTCAAAATTGATTCAGCAAGTCTTGGAGGGAGCCCAGGAACCTGTGATTTTTTTTCAAGCATGGGCAACACTTCACTCAACCAGATCGTGCTGCTGTCCCTTGCCTTCCCAGGCACGGGGCTTCCTCATAATTCCTCATAATTCAGGAATCGGCTCCAAATCTTGAGAGCAGAAGCAAGATGTCGGAAGCAGTGTGCAGGCTGAATTGGAAACATAAGCAATGAGCAACAAAGAGACCCCCTTCAGAGAAACTCTCCATCATGCAGTGGAGAAGAAATGAGGTCTTGCACTTAAGGAAGGGAAGTAGGGCTGGAAAGGGAGCTGCGGGAGGCGGGTAAGCGTCGGGCAGACGGATGACTTCATAGGGCACACGGAGCAGCTGGTCCATGTCTCCTTTGCTAAGGCAAGTTCTGGGCCCATCGGGAGTGTGATGGTGCTTGAAATAAATGAAGTCATGACACTAAGCACGGAAAAGGGATATGAAACAAATGCTTTGTTTGAATAAGACAATAGAATCGGAGCCACTTTTAAGATTTTCTGACTCTTTGAAAGTATTAAAAAATTGCTTCTACTCTTCTCAACATGCATCAAAAGACTATTTTTGATATTGTAGCTGCAAAGAACTGGAGCGAAACAGCAACACCAAGCTAAATGGAAGCGACGGAAGATTCCCCTTATTTTATCATCTGATCTGTCCTCTAATGAGAAACCACAGAAAAAGATTAAAAGGAAGGTCACCTTTTATTTAGTAAAAAGAAATGTATGCTGATAGTTGATGTCCTGAATCACTTAACAAAATGAACTCAATATAGAACCATCAACACTCAGAAATAGCTTGTTTCTTATAAGTAGACAACAGGCCATAGACAGTGGAGGATTATTAACTGATAGTATATCTTCTGTCCTGGATGTTATTGAAATAATTCAGATGTTTTAAAGAACTTTGATGTAGATGAAGAAGCAATTTCGATCGATTAGGGAAAAATTCAAGGGCTGCAGTTAAAGTAAGCATGAGCTTACGTGTATATCTTGCAAGAGAAGTTCTGAGAACAATAATTTCACATTTCAGACTCTGTAGGAAGCAGATGATATAAATACAAAGACAACTAAGTTATAAAATGTTCAGGGAGGGCATCATGAGGCACTTACACTTTAATTTAGGTCAAAAGCCCCAATGCAACTATGAAGAAAGGAAAGTAGAAGAAAATAGCTAAAGTTTATTAAGAATTAATATATGCCAGACACTGTGATGCATTTTATCTCATCTAATCTTCATAGCAATGATGAGAGGCAGATATTCATAGATGGGCAACCATGCCTTAGGATTTGTAGCTTGTCTATACTGGAAAGTAATAACGGATAAGTCAAGATTCTAAGCCATTCATCTGATGTTAAGTGAAATCAACTCTTCAAAGAGAACCATTCCATTCTTCTGCCTGTTGTTTAGAACTCTCCTCGATTTTAGTTGTCAGCCTGATTACTCATTTTATTACTCTCAAAGCCATCCTCTAACTAGACTGATATCGTGTGTGCATTCCTGGAATTGTCCCACTTTTGTGCACTGAATTTCCCCATCTTTCAAGGTTGAGTTCTGTACATCCCTGCTAAAAACATCCTTCCAGGGCACTGCTGCCTCCGCCAGGTGCCCCTCCTCTTCATCCATGGATGGCCCTTTTCACGAATGACCTCATTTGCCAGTTACCGTACTCGACCTCGGCCTCAGGAATTCACTTTCCACACTATTTTCTATTTTCTAAATCCTGCTGTTGCTGGGGATGCTAAGCATGCAATGCTAGCAACAAGGTCTTACATAATTTTTTCCTTCCTACGGAACTCAGGACAGGACCCAGCACAAAATGTTTTTCATTATTAGCACAAACAACAATAGTTACAATAATTACTGTAGGATTTATAAAATGCTTCCATCTCCAGGTCTCATATCTTTTAATATCTCACCTTATTAAATTCTCATAAGAACCTTGGATAAACATTATTACAGTTTTATGTAATTATTATAATATAATAGATATTATTTCCTTTATGTTACTCTTAAAGGAACAAGGAATCAGAGAGAATATAATCGTTGGCACAAGGTCACACTATTGGGACATTGTACCCATCTTTGGTGCCTCACTTAGGGGTGACACTCAACATGTGTTTGATGCATTAGTAAATGAATAAGTTGGAATTCAAATCAGGTCTTCTAACTCCAAACTTTCTACCACACCATTCTGGATGATTTATTTGACAGTGTATGCTTGTTTATGTTTTCCTCATAAAGTCTTATTCCAGAATAGTTTACATAGCTTTGATTTTGCAACATCTCATAATAAGTTCCAGTGAGTACCAAACTCATTAGCTGATTCAGAGAGGGAAAACAATAGCTAGCTAAATTTGAATAGGGTGAAATCCTCCATTAATGATGATAAAAAGTAATGGTGCCTTCCAACAACATGGAGCTTGAAAATTTGGCACCCTGATTGATCTCACTTACAAAGGATTTCCTAATTAGGCTTTTTAAAAGTTTTCGTAAAGGCATTATCATGATGACTTAGGATAAAAAAAATCAGGGAAATACATTCACTTTCTTCAAAGCAAATGAATGACGTATGGTTAGAGCAGGTCAACAAAAGCTTCTGTCCAAAGTGGAAATGGAATTTCAAACAAATTTGTATAGACAATCCAATGTGTTTAACAGCTAGAGCACTAAGCTGGTCTGCAGGAAGCCTGCTTTTCTAAAGGGTGGGTGGGTCAGGAAAAAGCAGGATGTGATGAGGCCAGTTGGAGAGTGGGAGTTGCTAGAGAGTTTCTCCTTCTTTAGAATCAGAAACTTGATGACAACATTCAGATAGATCCGTCCAGCCCAGGAATTAATATATAACAATGGCTAGAGGATACTAATTTGAAGCTTTATGCAGAGAAAAAAATGAAAGACTGCCTATAAAATACAGAATATACATATAAACACACTTAAAAATTAAAACAAAGATTTAAATCAAGTGTTGCATCTCAGATCTGGTCTCAGTGTCCAGACCTTTCTGGAGAAGGAACTAGTGAAGAGCTGTGACCCATGTGTCTGAAAGAAGATAACATGGGCCATTCCATCTGGTTTCCCTTTCCCAGGGCTTTTGTCATTCTCTGTCCAATCTCTCCCGGAGAGCAAGTTGCTCTCTTCCAGGGCGTTTCTTACTCATCATAAATAGTTCTTACTCTTTGCTTGTGAACCCAACTCTGTCTTCCTAACCTGAGCAGGCTGGGTCTGCAGTGATTCTGCAAGGATCAGCCACATTCTGCTTCCAGGAAACCACCGTGTGGGTGCTGCCATATAGAGTGGAGCCAAGGAGAGGTGCTGAAAGAGGTTCAATCGGGAAAAGTCTGTTGCTGCTAAAAGTTCCCATGAAGCAGACCTCCGGATGGCTGGTACATCGGACTTCCAGTGTAATATCCTGGGATTCCCCCTTTGCAAGAGCTGCTCTATTCATCCCAGTTTAATTCAGTTTCACCAAGTATTGTGGAGCATGAATCTTCAGCCTTCCTGGGGGTAAGTTAAGAGTTCAGGTTTAACTGAATCAAACTTGGGCCGCTTTGAGCACAATATGCCAGGAGTAGAGGCAATAGAAGAAAAAAAAAGGCTACAAAAAAGACAAAAAGAGCCAATAAGATAAGTGCCAGTAAACAGGTCACAGAGCTCTGAGAAATGTAAGGTTTAGGTAGAATGAATATTTACTCTTTGGGGGTTTAAAATATAGAAAAAGTCTACTTTATTGAAGTGTTAGTCCTAGCTAACATCCCTAGTCTTAGTGGGGTTTGAGTCCAATCTCAGGCACTATTTGATTTTCAGCGAATTATTTAATATTATTAGCTATTAATATTATTGGGCTTCCTAGCCCAGTTCTATGGGCTATGAAATGGTAATTTTGCTATTGAAATGTGTAGCCTGGGACAGATCCAGTGAGTGGAGGAGACGTGCAAGGAGGTCCAGGGAGCAAGATGTTCCAGAGACCTCCATGATCCAGGAGGGGCTGTTACCTGGAAAGTCATTCATAGAAATTAAATTAAATTTCTGAATTAAAGGGGCTGAATTAAAGGGATGGAGACAAAAACACAATACATGACCCAAAGCTGGGGCAATCTTTTCATCAGTAAGGACAAAGGGAGAACTTTGGGTGTTTAAAATCACAACTGATACAATTCTTTCTACTCCACAGAAAAGTGCATTTTCATTCAGGAAAACACTTTGTGATGTTATAGCAGAGGGGTCCTCATTTATGAAAATACTTAGACAGTCTGCCCTGCAAAATGGACCACTCTCAGGGCTGGTCTGGGAGAATAAGGACGGCCTCACAGAGATTACCTTATCTACGTGTTAGAGTGAGAAGAATATTGAGATTTCTACGACAAAGGGGATGGAGCTGAGATGCTCAGGGCATCAGAAGGAGAGGGAAGAAGAAGGTTCTAGCCATGTGGGGGTAGGCAGATGGCCCAAGAGAAAGATGGAAAATATGAAAAATTTTGGTTGGAGTGTAGGTAGTAGACATACACAAAGAATTAAGAAGAAAAGTGGCAAATCTTTATAAGTTTTATGGTATAGAAAACTATTATATAAACACTACCTCTATCTCCCCAAACCTTTGCTATTCCTTTGGTAAATGGTGGGGAAATCAATGGAAAGGGACCATCCCCCACATCTGGGCCAAAGAGCAGTCATTTTAGGTAAGATGCAGGGGACATTCCGAGTTCAGAGATTGAAAAATAAAGCAAGAAGCCCCTGAGAATTTTATCGAATCAGGGGAAGGCACAATGAACTTATTCCGGATGTTGTAGCAATTAAAAAAAAATATTTCAAAGGGCAGTATGACCACAGTAAATAAGTCATTTATATGGGTCTTGCAAGACTCTTAATTGAACCTGGGAGATAGGGATAACCAAGACGTACAATCTTAGAGCAATGATCATAAGAGTACAGATCAATACGAGGGGTTGGACTTCTCCTCCAGCGCTTCTTAGCTGTGTGACTTCCAGGAGCCTGTGTAACCTTTCTGAGCCTAACTACTTCTCTGTAAAATGGCTGAAGGCATCGAGCCCGTACTACAGAATTACGAGGTTTCCAGGAGGCCACACATGTAAAATGTGTAGCAGACTGCCAGCTCTGAGAGGTCTTGTGAATATTCCCTGTGATCTAAGCAGACTTATTGCTACCAAGGAAGTGAAATGATATGTATGAGACTGCTTTGTAAAGTTTAAGGAAATGTATCTGTCTTATTGTTGGTTATTACCATATAGAGATTTTAAAAAATCAAAAAACAAAATAAAATTCCTAAATTTTTGGTCCTGAGACTAAGAAAATAATTCTCTGCCAGATCTTAACAGGTGGAGTGTTTCCTCCTGGTCAGAAGCAGCTCTAGGCTCATCTGCTCTATGGGCATCATGGCAGGACTAGAGAGAACTAGTATATTTAGCAGAAGGATCAAGAAATTTTCCCCGAGTTCCCCAGCCCTCCTCATTAGCAGTATTCTTAGAGAAGCCCCAAGGGGCCTCTAGGTTTTAAAATGTACATTACCACTTACTGATAATAGTATTAATTAATATTATTTATAAAATTAAAATCCTAATCTCTAAGTATTTTTCTAGTTCTAGTCTTTAATATATTAATTAATGATCACTTTATTATTCTGTATTTTAGTGTAATTATAATTCGTAATATCCTATGAATTGATATGTTTGTCAAAGTTAACCCAGCGATGTATACAAAAAGTGGCCAATGGATGATTCAGATCCAAGATGGCGGCGTGAGTAGTCTTCTTTGTCTCTCCCCCTCCGAATCTACAACTAATTGGACATTCATCGCTTAACAAAGGATATCCATATAGCATCTCAGGACGCCTGAGAGACCCACGCTGCTATACATCGGAAGGCGGACGGACTTCCCTCCGGGAGGAGGTGGAGATAGGTGAAAACTCTCCGACCCTGACTCCCGAACAGCCTAGTACCTGCAAGCGGCTTTCTTCCAGCAGACGCCCCCAGAACATTGCCACACACCAAGGGCAGGAGGGAGTGCACACCAGAGGAGCGATGGTGGAAACAGGTGACCAGAGCCCTAGCTAAGCCCCCCGCAATTATACCTAAGCCCAGAGGGAAGCTCCAGTGTTACACACCAGAGGCGGCGGGGAAAACCTCTACCCACCATTAGTGGAGAGGCTCTGCCCAGCATCCACAATGCCGGGAGGCTCCCAGAGAGAATCTCCAATGGGGCAGCAGCCCGCCAGCTGCCACTGCCGGTCTCATGGACTGTGGCTGTCGCCCGGTTGGGGCTCAGGACTACCGGAGACCTCCTGGGAGAGGACCGGGCTGGGTGGAGCTCCAGCGACCGGCTCCACTGCCCAGGGGGGAAATCCAGAGATCCGTCTGGGCAGCAGGCAAAGTCTCTACCTGCCATTAGCAGAGAGGGCCCACCCAGCATCCACAACGCCGGGAGGCTCCCAGAGAGAATCCCAGATGGGGCGGCAGTCCACCAGCTGCCGCTGCCAGCCCCACTGACTGCGGCTATCACCCGTTTGGGGCACAGGGCTACTGGAGATCTCCTGGGAGAGGACTGGGGCGGGGTGGAGTTCCAGCAGCCGGCTCTGTGGCCCAGGGGGAAACTCTGGGCTTCTGTCCTGGCAGCAGGCCTAGCCTCTACCTGCCATTAGTGGAGAAGCCCCTCCCAGCATCCACAATGCCAGGAGGCTCCTGAAGAGTATCCCAAATGGGGTGGCAGCCCACGAGCTGCCACTGCCAGCCCCACAGACTGTGGCTGTCACCCAGTCGGGGCATGGGGCTACCAGAGATCTCCTGGGAGAGGACTGGGGCTGGGTGGAGCTCCAGCAACTGGCTCCGCGGCCCGGGTGGATACTCCAGAGTTCCGTCTGGGCAGCAGGCAAAGTCTCAACCCGCCATTAGCAGAGAGGCCCTTCCCAGCATCCACAATACCGGGAGGCTCCCGGAGAGAATCCCAAACAGGGCAGCAGCCCGCGAGTTGCCGCTGCCAATCTAACAGACTGTGGCTGTCACCTGCTCAGGGCATGGGGCTACTGGAGATCTTCTGGGAGAGGACTGGGGCTGGGTGGAGTTCCAACAGCTGGCTCCGTGGCCCAGGGGGAAACTCGGGAGTTCCGTCTGGGCAGCAGGCAAAGTCTCTACCCATCATTAGCAGAGAGGCTCCGCCCAGCATCCACAATGCCAGGAGGCTCCCGGAGAGAATCCCAAATGGGGCAGCAGCACGCCAGCTGCCACCGCCAGTCCCACAGACTGTGGCTGTTGCCCAATTAGGGCACGGGGCTACCGGATATCTCCTGGGAGAGGACTCGGGCTGGGTGGAGTTCAGGCGGCCGGTGCCGCAGCCCAGGGGGAAACTCTGGGCTTCCGTCCTGGCAGCAGGCATAGCCTCTACCCACAAATAGCGGAGAGGCCCCACCCAGCATCCACAACACAGGGAGGGTCCCGAAGAGGAGAATCCCAGGCAGGGCAGCAGCTGGTCAGCTGGCACTGAACTCAAGGTCTCTGGCTATCCCCCAGACAGGGCAAGGGGCTCCCCGATATCCTGGGGGAGAGGACTGGGGCTAGGTGGAGTTCCAGTGACCCGGCTCCGTGGCCCAGGGGGAATCTCTACAGTCTCACAGCAGCCTCAGTGAAAGCCTCTGCACAGCACTAGTAGAGAGCACCCACCCGGCAACCACAAGGCTGGAAGACCCTGGGACAAAAGTAGCATAGCTAGGTGAGCTAACCACAGATTGCAGAAGATGCCCATAGCTCTGCTGTGACCCATAGTGGACAAGTGAGATTTTGTGGGCAGCCACAGTGACAGAGCTGCAAATATAAGTGATCCTGCCCCTGGCCACTGGGAAAGCCCATAACACTGCTGCAGACCCTAAGGAGGGAGCACGTCTAGGTGGTCTGCAACAGTAGGCACCAGCAGCCTGAAGCCCCCTTGTGATGGCCCCCACAGCTGAAGAGGGAACCCACAGGACCACTGTGACTACGAGGAGGGGCCCACACCCAGTTAGCAACAGCTGATAGGATTCCTGGTGGGTGCAGTATAAACAGGTGTCCCCCCACCACACCAGTAGAAGCAAGTAGAAGCAGTAACTAAACAAAATCTCTATGCAGAGGCACAAATCTACACCATCAAGCAATATGAAAAAATATATTAAATCTCCAGAAGGAAAATGACAAATACACAGAAAACAATCCCAAAGACAATGAAATATATAACCTAAATGACAATGACTTCAAAACAGCCATCATTAAAAAACTCAATGAGTTAAGAGAGAATTCAGATAGACAACTCAACGAGTTCAGGAGCTATGTCACAAAAGAGTTTGATACTATAAAGAAGAACCAAACAGAAATACTGGAAATGAAGAACACAATAGAGGAGATTAAGAAAAATCTAGACACACTGAACAGTAGGGCTGATAATATGGAGGAAAGAATTAGCAATTTGGAAGATAGGAATATAGAAATGCTGCAGGCAGAGGAGGCGAGAGAACTAAGACTAAAAAGAAACGAAGAAACTCTTCGAGAATTAGCTGATGCAATTAGGAGATGCAACGTAAGGATTATAGGTATACCAGAGGGAGAAGAGAGGGAAAAGGAGGCAGAAAGCCTAGCCAAAGAAATAATGGCTGAGAACTTCCCAAACCTGGGGAGAGAGTTAGAACTTCATGGGACAGAAGCCAATAGATCTCCAAACTTTATCAATGCAAGAAGACCAACCCCAAGGCATATAGTAGTGAAGCTAGCAAAAGTCAATGACAAGGAGAAAATACTAGGGGCAGCCAGGCAGAAGAAATTAACCCACAAAGGAACCTCCATCAGGCTATCAGCAGATTTCTCAGCAGAAACTTTACAGGCTAGAAGAGAATGGAATGATATATTCAAAAATCTGAAGGACAAAAACCTGCAGCCGAGAAATCTCTACTCAGCGAAAATATCCTTCAAATATGATGGAGAATTAAAAACTGTCCGAGATAAACAAAAATTAAGGGAGTTCAATGCCACAAAACCTCCTCTTCAAGAAATGCTCAGGAAAACATTCATTCCTGAAAAATCAAAAAAAGGAAAGGGGCTAGAAAACCAAGAACAAAGGAGATAAGTAGAAGGACAACAACAGAGAGTAGCAGCTCTCCATCAGAACAGATTAAACCATGGGACGAGAAACAAAGGAAATTGAAGAGAACTGGAAAACAAGACATAAAATGGCAGCAGTATGCCTCCACGTTTCAATAATCACTCTAAATGTAAACGGATTGAACTCTCCAATCAAAAGACACAGAGTGGCAGGATGGATCAAAGAACAAGACCCAACAATATGCTGCCTCCAGGAAACACACCTCAGACCCAAAGACAAACATAGACTCAAAGTGAAGGGATGGAAGACAATACTCCAAGCTAATAATGAACAAAAGAAAGCAGGTGTCACTATACTAATATCAGACAAAGTAGACTTCAAAGCAAAACAGATAAAGAAAGACAAAGAGGGACAGTATATAATGATAAAAGGGACGCTCCACCAAGAAGACATAACACTTATAAATATATACGCACCTAACACAGGAGCACCAAAATTTGTAAAGCAACTCTTAACAGAACTAAAAGAAGACATCAACAACAATACAATAATAGTAGGGGACCTCAACACCCCATTAACACCAATGGATAGAACATCCAGACAGAAAATCAACAAGGAAATTATAGAATTAAATGAAAAATTAGACCAGATGGATTTAATAGATATATTTAGAACACTTCATCCAAAAAGACAAGGTTACACATTCTTCTCAAGTGCACATGGAACATTCTCAAGGATAGACCATATCTTGGGAAACAAAGCAAGCATCAATAAATACAAGAGAGTTGAAATAATATCAAGCATCTTTTATGATCATAATGCTATGAAACTAGAAATCAATGACAAGAATAAAGCAGAGAAAGGTGCAAAAATGCGGAGACTAAACAACACGCTACTGAACAAACAATCGGTTATTGAAGAAGTTAAAGAAGAAATCAAATATTATCCAGAGACAAATGAAAATGAGAACACGACATACCAAATCATCTGGGATGCAGCAAAAGCAGTCCTAAGAGGGAAATTCATTGCAATACAGGCTCACCTCACTAAACAAGAAAAAGCTCACATAAGCAACCTCAAATGACACCTAACAGAATTAGAAAAATAAGAACAAACAAAGCCCAGAGTCAGTAGAAGGAGGGAAATAATAAAAATTAGAGCAGAAATGAACGATATTGAAACAAAAAAGACAATAGAAAGGATCAATGAAACAAAGAGTTGGTTCTTTAAAAAAATTAACAAAATCGACAAACCATTAGCCAGACTCACCAAGAAAAGAAGAGAGAAATCTCAAATAAATAAAATTACCAATGAGAGATGAGAAATCACAACAGATACCAAAGAAATACAAGGGATCATAAGAGAATACTATGAAAAACTATATGCCAACAAATTGAACAACCTAGAAGAAATGGACAAATTCCTAGACTCTTACAACCTCCCAAAACTGAATCAGGAAGAAATGGAGAATCTGAATAGGCCAATCACAAGTAAAGAAATAGAAACAGTAGTCAAAAACCTTCCCAAAAATAAGAGTCCAAGACCAGACAGCTTCTCTGGAGAATTCTACCAAACATTCAAAGAAGATTTAATGCCTATCCTTCTCAAACTACTCCAGAAAATAGAGGAAGATGGAGCAATCCCTAACACATTCTATGAAGCCGACATCACTCTGATCCCCAAAACTGACAAGGACAACACAAAGAAGGAGAACTACAGGCCGATATCACTGATGAACATAGATGCAAAAATCCTCAACAAAATTCTGGCAAACTGAATACAGCAATATATCAAAAAGATTATACACCATGATCAAGTGGGATTTATACCAGGGACACAGGGATGGTTCAACATCTCAAGTCAATCAACATGATACACTACATTAACAAAATGAGAAACAAAAACCGCATGATCATCTCAATAGATGCAGAGAAAGCATTCGACAAGATCCAACATCCATTTATGATAAAAACCCTCAATAAAATAGGTATAGAGGGAAAGTACCTCAACATAATAAAGGCCATATATGACAAAGCCACAGCCAACCTCATACTCAACGGACGAAAACTGAAAGCCATCCCTCTCAGAACAGGAACAAGACAAGGGTACGTACCACTTTCACCACTCTTATTCAACATAGTACTGGAGGTTTTGGCCAGAACAATTCGGCAGGAGAAAGAAATAAAAGGAATCAAAATAGGCAACGAAGAAGTAAAAGTCTCGCAGTTTGCAGATGACATGATCTTATATATAGAAAACCCCAAAGAATCCATAGGAAAACTATTAGAAACAATCAACAGCTACAGCAAAGTTGCAGGGTATAAAATCAACATACATAAATCAGTAGCATTTCTATACACTAACAATGAACTAACAGAAAAAGAACTCAAGAACTCAATCCCATTCACGATCGCAATGAAAAGAATAAAATACTTTGGGATAAATTAAACCAAGGTAGTGAAAGATTTATACAATGAAAACTACAAGACTTTCTTGAAAGAAATTGACGACAACATAAAGAGATGGAAGGACATTCCATGCACATGGATTGGAAGAATAAACATAGTTAAAACGTCCCTACTACCTAAAGCAATCTACAGATTCAACGCTATCCCAATCAGAATCCCAAGGACATTCTTTACAGAAATTGAACAAAGAATCATAAAATTCATATGGGGCAACAAAAGACCGCGAATTGCTAAAGCAATCCTGAGTAAGAAAAACAAAGCCTGAGGCAATACAATCCCCGATTTCAAAACATACTACAAAGCTACAGTGATCAAAACAGCATGGTACTGGTACAAAAAACAGGTGCACAGATCAATGGAACAGAATTGAAAGCCCAGAGACAAAACCACACATCTATGGACAGCTAATCTTTGACAAAGGAGCGGAGGGCCTACATTGGAGAAAAGAAAGTCTCTTCAACAAATGGTGCTGGGAAAACTGGACAGCCACATGCAAAAGATTGAAAATTGACCATTCTTTTTCACCACTCACCAAAATAAACTCAAAATGGATCAAAGACCTAAAGATTAGGCTTGAAACAATAAGTCTTCTAGAAGAGAATATAGGCAGTACACTCTTTGACATCAGCTTCAAAAGAATCTTTTCAGACACTATAACTCCTCAGATGAGGGAAACAATAGAAAGAATAAATAAATGGGACTTCATCAGACTAAAGAGCTTCTTCAAGGCGAGGGAAAAGAGGATTGAAACAACAAAACAGCCCACTAATTGGGAAAAAATATTCACAAGTTATTTATCCGACAAAGGGTTAATCTCCATAATATACAAAGAACTCACACAACTCAACAATAAAAAATCAAACAACCCGATCAAAAAGTGGGCAGAGGACATGAACAGACATTTCTCCAAAGAAGATATAAGGATGGCCAATAGACACATGAAAAGATGTTCATCATCACTAATCATCAGGGAAATGCAAATCAAAACTACACTAAGATATCACCTTACACCCGTTAGATTGGCAAAAATATCCAAAACCAAGAGTGACAAATGTTGGAGAGGCTGTGGAGAAAAAGGAACCCTCATACACTGCTGGTGGGAATGCAAACTGGTGCAGCCACTATGGATAACAGTATGGAGATTTCTCAAAAAGTTAAAAATAGAAATACCTTATGACCCAGCCATCCCACTACCGGGTATCTATCCTAAGAACCTGAAATCAGCAATTCCAAGAGTCCCATGCACCCCTATGTTCATCACAGCATTATTTACGATAGCCAAGACATGGAACCAACCTACATGCCCAGAAACGGATGACTGGATAAAGAAGATGTGGTATATATACACAATGGAATACTACTCAGCCATAAAAAAGGACCAAATTGTTCCATTTGTATCAACATGGATGGACCTCGAGGGTATTATGTTAAGCGAAATAAGCCAGACAGAGAAAGATGAACTCTATATGACTCCACTCATAGGTGGAAGTTAACATATAGACAAGGAGAACTTATCGGTGGTTACCAGGGAAAAGGGGGGGTGGGGGGAGGGCACAAAGGGTGAAGTGGTATACCCACAGCATGACTAACAATAATGTACAACTGAAATCTCACAAGGTCGTAATCTATCATAATCTTAATAAAAAAAAAAGTGGCCAATGAAAAGACCTATTTGTAAAACTATATACTGATGTAACTGAAAACCACTTGGTAATGAGTACTTGGAAGGAAATGTTTTCATCTGCTATAATTCAATTATACTACAATTACATCAAAGGAGATCCAGATAAACCTGTACAGAGGAGAGAGAGCAATGATTTGTGTTGGAACAAAGAGAATTCCTAGGAGTGGACCACACCACCTGCAGAGAACACCAGTTACTTCTCCTGTATGGCAGCCCTGCCACTCCACGTGTCTGGATAGGGGTGTCACCCACTGGGCCAGCTACCATTGCCCATCTCCCTCCCAAGCTCTGTTCTTCCATCACAACCTGTGTATAGGCACATTCCTAGTCATGCTTCAGACATGGCTTTGGGTCCCAGTGTCCACTGGATAATTGCTTTAAAAATTAAAATATGGTTTGGAAATGATTGCCACAACATGGAATCTCCAAATTGGATTTATTAATGATTTCTATGGTTCCCTCCACAAAAGTCCTCAATGTGGTGATCAGATCTGGGAGGCAAGAGAATGGATTTAAATGAGATTATGCCACAGAAGATAACACATTTAATTAACAAATACTTTCAGTGCATATACCAGATAATACAGATAAAGGGCTAAAAATGTGAATAAAGGTCTCTGCCCTCAAGATTATCATGCTACGGAGGAAGGTCTCATAAAGAAGCAACTATAAAACTGTAACGCAATGTGCTGAGGGTTATAAAAGGGGGATGGATAATGTACTTAGTGTTTTTATTTATTAAACTCTATAACTTGACTAAACCATGAAAAAGCTTACACGTTTCAGATCTAGGAGTTCATTCTGCGGTCGGCGTTTAGTGAAAGAAACACAGGTTCCAGTGACTGGTGCTTGCTGAGAAATTTCATGCGTTTTTGTGGGACTGAAACTATCTGTTGCCACTACATTTAAGGACAACATGTCAAGATGTAAAATTTTGGTTCACATTTGATTTTTCTAATGGTTTTATAGATGTTTCTTTATTGTTTTCTGGTTTTGACTGTTGCCGAGGAGAAATTAGAATCTAGTGTGGTTTCTCATTGAAAATGAACTATTTTTGTATTTGGCAACAAAAGTGTAATGCTCCTTATTTTTGCTGTAAAGTTTAAAACATGTCAGGGAATGTCTATATGTTAGCTTCTACTTATTAATTTACCTTCATAAGGTAAGCATTCTTGCCCTCAAGGGTCTTTATACTTCTAGAAGATTTTGTTCTGTTTCATAATTATCTGTTGATTCTAATCCACTCACCTCCTCCTGGGTCAGGCTTTGCAGTATTTCCATGTCCTGAGTTTTGTAACATTCATGTGCTCTTATGTTAACTTTATCTTCTGAAACATCTCTTCTGTATCCAAGTATGTTTTTTAAATTCATCTTTTGGTTCTCCGATTTGATTTTTAGCAATGCTGATTCTGCTTGCTTCCATACACAACAAAGATCTTATTTTTATTTTGCCCACATTTGACTACAACTTTAAGCACTATCAATTATTTTTCATGCAATCTATGATTAAAAGAAAAACATCTCATTCTAATATTTTATTTTATTTCATGTAAAAATATATATTTCAAAGTAGATTTTCTTCTGAATCCAAGCATCTTCATTGTCTAGTAATTTGTCTTTTAAAAAAACCAAACTCATCTTTAATTTTGTGTTGGTAATATTCAGTATTTTGACCAGAAATCTAGCTGCCTTGCTTTTCAAAGTATGGTGCAGGTATCAGATGTATCAAGATCAACTGGGAGTTTGTAAGAAACACAAACTTTTAGACCTCCAGCCAGACCTACCAAATCAGAATCTGCATTTCAACAAGATCTCAAGGAAATGTATGTAGACGTTAACATTTGAAAACACCTGGTCTAGAGGAGCTGCTTACTTGGTTGCTGGGGGTCATCTAAGTCAGCTGTGATATCAGAGATGCTCACGCCTAAGCCAGGTAATAGTTCCTTAAGTTTCCGTCTCTAAGGTGTGAATGGGAGAAAACATGCTTATCAATCTCTAATGCGATCAAACACTGTGTGGGATGCAGCCCACAAGCTGGTTTACACGTTTATTTAATCATCTACCATGGCTTCTTCCTTAAAGCATGGATTCAGACAGACAAGGTAGTGTAACTCTGAGCATTTCAAAGCCAGCCGTGGAGGATGGCTGCTGAATTCAGCTCTGTGCGGGGCAGGAAGGGGGACTGCACTGGAAGGGCGTGCCCCAATCCAGGCGGGTGTTGAGAGGCAGACAAATTCATGTTCACGGTTTTATTCTCTTTTACCTCTAAAGGTCCAGTTAATTCAGAGGTCACTGCTTTTACTGTCAATGTGGAATAAAGATGATGGATGGGCTGACCCAGGTACGTGCAGGCCAAATTGGGGTATTCCCAGTGGTTCCTCCTGCTTGTCATCTTTCTCCTTAAATTGTTTTATAAGCATTACAATGAGATCTGATAGGAAGATGGCTCTAAGCCCGATGGTTCACTTTGCCATCTCCCCAGAATCTGCCATTGTAGGAAAACCAAAAACTGGTCCAAATTCCAAAAACACTAGGCCGATAAAACCACCTCTTATTTATTTATTTATTTATTTATTTGTTAGGGTTTTCATTTTTTTTTTAGGTTTTTTTTTTTATTAAGGTTATGAAAGTTAACATCCTTGTGAAATTACAGTTGTACATCATTATTAGTCATGTTGTAGGTACACCACTTCACCCCTAGTGCCCTCCCCCCACCCACCTTTCCCCTGGTAACCACCGATAAGTTCTCTTTGTCCATATGTTAACTAGCACCTATTAGTGGAGTCATACAGAGTTCGTCTCTCTGTCTGGCTTATTTCACTCAACATAATACCCTCAAGGTTTATCCATGTTGTTGTGAATAGGACAACTTTGTCCTTTTTATGGCTGAGTAGTATTCCATTGTGTATATATACCACATCTTCTTTATCCAATCATCAGTTGCTGGGCACTTAGGTTGGTTCCACATCTTGGCTATTGTGAATAATGCTGCGATGAACATAAGGGTGCATGGAACTTTTGGAATTGCTGATTTCAGGTTCTTGGGATAGATACCCAGCAGTGGGATGGCTGGGTCATAAGGTATTTCTATTTTTAACTTTTTGAGAAATCTCCATACTGTTTTCCATAGTGGCTGCACCAGTTTGCATTCCCACCAACATTGTATGAGGGTTCCCTTTTCTCCACAGCCTCTCCAACATTTGTCACTCTTGGTTTTGGATATTTTTGCCAATCTAACAGGCGTAAGGTGATATCTTAGTGTAGTTTTGATTTGTATTTCCCTGATGATTAGTGATGATAAGCGTCTTTTCATGTGTCTATTGGCCATCCTTATATCTTCTTCGGAGAAATGTCTGTTCGTGTCCCCTGCCCATTTTGTAATTGGGTTGTTTGATTTTTTATTGTTGAGTTGTGTGAGTTCTTTGTATATTATGGAGATTAACCCTTTGTCGGATAAATAACTTGTGAATATTTTTTCCCAATTAGTGGGCTGTTTTTTTGTTTCAATCCTCTTTTCCCTCGCCTTGAAGAAGCTCTTTAGTCTGATGAAGTCCCATTTATTTATTCTTTCTATTGTTTCCCTCATGAGAGGGGTTATGGTGTCTGAAAAGATTCTTTAGAAGCTGATGTCAAAGAGTGTGCTGCCGATAGTCTCTTCTAGAAGACTTATTGTTTCAGGCCTAATCTTTAGGTCTTTGATCCATTTTGAGTTTATTTTAGTAAATGGTGAAAAAGAATGGTTGATTTTCATTCTTTTACATGTGGCTGTCCAGTTTTCCCAGCACCATTTGTTGAAGAGACTTTCTTTCCTCCACTGTAGGCCCTCAGCTCCTTTGTCAAAGATTAGCTGTCCATAGATGTGTGGTTTTATTTCCGGGCTTTCAATTCTGTTCCCTTGATCTGTGCATCTGTTTTTGTACCAGTACCATGCTGTTTTGATTACTGTAGCTTTGTAGTATGTTTTGAAGTCAGGGATTGTGATGCCTCCAGCTTTGTTCTCCTTTCTCAGGACTGCTTTAGCAATTTGGGGTCTTTTGTTGCCCCATATGAATTTTAGGATTCTTTGTCCAATTTCTGTAAAGAATGACATTGGAATTCTGATTGGGATAGCATTGAATCTGTAGGTTGATTTAGGTAGTAGGGACATTTTAACTATGTTTATTCTTCCAACCGATGTGTATGGAATGTCTTTCCATCTCTTTATGTCATCGTCGATTTCTTTCAAGAAGGTATTGTAGTTTTCATTGTATAGATCTTTCACTTCCTTGGTTAAATTCATCCCAAGGTATTTTATTCTTTTTGTTGCGATCGTGAATGGGATTGAGTTCTTCAGATCTTTTTCTGTTAGTTCATTGTTAGCATATAGAAATGCTATGGATTTATGTATGTTGATTTTATACCCTGCAACTTTGCTATAGTTGCAGATTATTTCTAATAGTTTTCCTATGGATTCTTTGGGGTTTTCTATATATAAGATCATGTCATCTGCAAACTGCGAGACTTTTACTTCTTCGTTGCCTATTTTGATTCCTTTTATTTCTTTCTCCTGCCGAATTGTTCTGGCCAAAACCTCCAGTACTATGTTGAATAAGAGTGGTGAAAGTGGTACGTACCCTTGTCTTGTTCCTGTTCTGAGAGGGATGGCTTTCAGTTTTCGTCCGTTGAGTATGAGGTTGGCTGTGGCTTTGTCATATATGGCCTTTATTATGTTGAGGTACTTTCCCTCTATACCTATTTTATTGAGGGTTTTTATCATAAATGGATGTTGGATCTTGTCGAATGCTTTCTCTGCATCTATTGAGATGATCATGCGGTTTTTGTTTCTCATTTTGTTAATGTAGTGTATCATGTTGATTGACTTGAGATGTTGAACCATCCCTGTGTCCCTGGTATAAATCCCACTTGATCATGGTGTATAATCTTTTTGATATATTGCTGTATTCAGTTTGCCAGAATTTTGTTGAGGATTTTTGCATCTATGTTCATCAGTGATATCGGCCTGTAGTTCTCCTTCTTTGTGTTGTCCTTGTCAGGTTTGGGGATCAGGGTGATGTTGGCTTCATAGAATGTATTAGGGAGTACTCCATCTTCCTCTATTTTCTGGAGTAGTTTGAGAAGGATAGGTATTAAATCTTCTTTGAATGTTTGGTAGAATTCTCCAGAGAAGCTGTCTGGTCTTGGACTCTTATTTTTGGGGAGGTTTTTGACTACTGTTTCTATTTCTTTACTTGTGATTGGCCTATTCAGATTCTCCATTTCTTCCTGGTTCAGTTTGGGTAGGTTGTGAGAGTCTAGGAATTTGTCCATTTCTTCTAGGTTATTCAATTTGTTGGCATATAGTTTTTCATAGTATTCTCTTATGATCCTTTGTATTTCTTCAGTATCTGTTGTGATTTCTCCTCTCTCGTTTCTAATTTTATTTATTTGAGACTTCTCTCTCTTTTTTTTAGTGAGTCTGGCTAAGGGTTTGTCGATTTTGTTAATTTTTTCGAAGAAGCAACTCTTTGTTTCATTGATACTTTCTACTGTCTTTTTTGTTTCAATATCATTTATTTCTGCTCTAATTTTTATTATTTCCCTCCTTCTACTGACTTTGGGCTTTGTTTGTTCTTCTTTTTCTAATTCCCTTAGGTGTCATTTGAGGTTGTTTATGTAAGATTTTTCTTGCTTATTTCGGTGAGCCTGTATTGCAATGAATTTCCCTCTTAGGACTGCCTTTGCTGCATCCCAAATCATTTGGTACGGTGTGTTTTCATTTTAATTTGTCTCCAGATAATATTTGGTTTCTTATTTAATTTCTTCAATAATCCATTGTTTGTTCAGTAGCATGTTGTTTAGTCTCCACATTTTTGGCCTTTTCCCAGCTTTATTCTTGCAGTTGGTTTCTAGTTTCATAGCATTATGATCAGAAAAGATGCTTGATATTATTTCAACCCTCTTGAACTTATTGATGCTTGCTTTGTTTCCCAAGATATGGTCTATCCTTGAGAAGTTCCATGCTCACTTGAGAAGAATGTGTAACCTGCTGTTTTTGGATGAAGTGTCCTATGTATATCCATTAGGTCCATCTGATCTAATTTTTCATTTAATTCTATAATTTCCTTGTTGATTTTCTGTCTGGATGTTCTATCCATTGGTGTTAATGGGGTGTTGAGGTCCCCTACTATTATTGTATTGCTGTTGATGTCTCCTTCTAGTTTTGTTTATAGTTTCTTTACGAATTTTGGTGCTCCTGTGTTAGGTGCGTATATTTATGACTGTTATGTCATCTCGGTGGAGCGTCCCTTTTATCATTATATACTGCCCCTCTTTCTCTTTCTTTATCTGTTTTGCTTTGAAGTCTACTTTGTCTGATATTAGTATAGTGACACCTGCTTTCTTTTGTTCATTATTAGCTTGGAGTATTGTCTTCCATCCCTTCACTTTGAGTCTGTGTTTGTCTTTGGGTCTGAGGTGTGTTTCCTGGAGGCAGCATATTGTTGGATATTGTTCTTTGATCCATCCTGCCACTCTGTGCCTTTTTATTGGAGAGTTCAATCCATTCACTTTTAGAGTTATTATTGAAACGTGGGGGCCTACTGTTGCCATTTTATCATTTGTTTTTCAGTTCATTTGCATTTTGTCCTGATGGAGAGCTGTTACTTTGTGTTACTGCCCTTTTGCTTATCTCCTTTGTTCTGGATTTTGTAACCCCTTTCCTCTTTTTGATTTTTCAGGAATGAGGTTCTTCCTGAGCATTTCTTAAAGAGGAGGTTTTGTGGAGATGAACTCCCTTAACTCTTGTTTATCTGGGAAAGTTTCTATTTCTCCATCGTATTTGAAGGATATTTTCACTGGGTAGAGTATTCTTGGCTGCAGGTTTTTGTCCTTCAGAGCTCTGAATATTTCATTCCAATCTCTTCTAGCCTGTAAGGTCTCTCCTGAGAAATCTGCTGATAGCCTTATGGGGTTTCCTTTGTTAGTTATTTTCTTCTGCCTGGCTGCCCTTAGTATTTTCTCTTTGTCGTTGACTTTTGCTAGTTTCACTACTATATGCCTTGGGGTTGCTCTTCTTGCGTTAATTAAGTTTGGAGATCTATTGGCTTCTGTCACATGAAGTTCCATCTCTTTTCCCAAGTTTGGAAAGTTCTCAGCTATTATTTCTTTGAACAGGCCTTCTGCCCCCTTCTCCCTCTCTTCTCCCTCTGGTATACCTATAATCCTTATGTTGCATCTCCTAATTGGGTCGGATAATTCTCGGAGAGTTTCTTCATTTCTTTTTAGTCTTAGTTCTCTCTCCTCCTCTGTCTGCAGCATTTCTATATTCCTATCCTCCAAATTGCTAATTCTGTCCTCCATATTATTGACCCTACTGTTCAGAGAGTCCAGATTTTTCTTAATCTCCTCCATTGTGTTCTTCATTTCCAGTATTTCTAATTGATTCTTCTTTATAGTGTCAACCTCTTTTGTGACATAGCTCCTGAACTCATTGAGTTGTCTATATGAATTTTCTTTTAACTCGTTGAGTTTTTTAATAATGGCAGTTTTGAAATCATCGTCATTTAGGTTATAGATTTCATTGTCTTTGGGATTGTTTTCTGGGTGCTTATCATTTTCCTTGTATTCTGGAGATTTAATATAGTTTTTCATACTGCTTGATGCCGTGTATTTATGCCTCCACATAGAGATAGAGTTTAGTCACTGCTTCCACTTGTTGCAACTGGTGTGTGGGGGGGGCAGCTGTTTAGACTGCACCAACCAGGAACCCTGTCAGCTGTTACTGACTTGACCTGGACCCCTCCTCGTAGTCACAAGGGACTCCTCCAGGGTCCCTTGTCAGTTGTGGGAGCAATCGCAAGGGGGCCTCAGGCTGCTGGTGCCTACTGTTGCAGCCCACTTAGACGCGTTCCCTCCTTGTGGTCTGCTGTGGTGTTGTGGGGTTTCCCAGCAGCCAGGAGCAGGATCACCTATAATCGCCGCTTTGTCCCTAACAGAGCCCACAAGATCACACTTGTCCACTATAGGTCCCAGAAGAGCTATGGGTATCTTCTGCAGTCTGTCGTTAGCTCACCTAGCTGTGCTACTTTTGCCCCAGGGCCTTCCCACCCTGCGATTGCCAGTTGGGACCTCTCCACTAGTGCTGTGCAGAGGCTTTTGCTGAGGCTGCTGTAGGAACCTGGAGTCCCCCCCTGGGCTACGTAGCCGTTTCACTGGAGCTGCACTCTGCCCCACTCCACTCTCATGGGATCTCTGGGAGCCCCTTGCCTCATCTGGGGCATGGCCAGAGTCTGTGGGCCTGGCGGTGGCTTGTAAGCTGCTGCCTTGTGGGGAATTCTGCTCTAGGGAGCTTCCTGGTGTTCCAAATGCTGGGCGGGGCCTCCCTGCCAATGGCAAGCAGAGGTCCTCCCTGCTGGGGGGGTGTTGCAGAGCCGGGTGTTGGAGCTCCACCCAGTCCCCAAGCACGTCCACGGGAAGTCCGGGCACCCCTGCTCGGGAGACCGTGGGCCCAGCAGCAGCTGGTGGTCTGATGCAGTGCCAGGGAATCTGCCTGCCGGGAGCTTCCCTTTGTTCTGGATTTTGGGCGGGGCTTTCCAGCTAATGGCGAGCAGAGGCTTTCCTTGCCAGGGGGGTGCAGGACCCCGGAGCCGACCCCTGAGCTGCAGAGCTGGGTGCTGGAGCTCTAACTGTATCCTGACGCATGTCTACGGGAAGTCCGGGAACCCCCTGCACCGACCTGTGCACCGGAGACCATGGGCCCAGCAGCAGCTTGCAGTCTGGTGCCGTGCCGGGGAATCCACCCGCTGGGAGCTTCCCTTTGTCCTGGATTCTGGGCGTGGCCTCCCTGCTAATGGCGAGCAGAGGCTTTCCCTGCCGGGGAGGTGCAGGACCCTGGAGCCTCCCCCTGGGCCACAGAGCCGGGCGCTGGACCTCCAACCATGTCCCCAAGCACGTCTACGGGAAGTCTGGGCACCCCCTGCAGCGACCCATGCACCAGAGACCGTAGGCCCAGCAGCAGCTTGTGGTCTGGTGCCATGCCGGGGAATCCACCCGCTGGGAGCTTTCCTTTGTTCTGGATTTTGGGAGGGGCCTCCCTGCTAATGGCAAGCAGATGCCTTCCCTGTCGGTGGGTGCAGGACCCTGGGGATTCCCCCTGGGCTTAGGTGTAATCGCGGGGGGCTTTAGTAGGGCTGATGTCACCTGTTTCCACCGTTGCTCTGCTGGTGAGTGCACACTCCCGCCCTTGGTGTGTGGCGATGCTATGGGGGAGTCCACTGGAAGAGAGACTTCTGCAGGAACTAAGCTGTCCAGGGGTCGGGGGTCGGGGGTCGGAGAGTTTTCACCTATTTCCACCTCCTGCTGGGGGGAAGTCCGTCCACCTTCCGATGTATGGTAGCGCGAGACTCTTAGGCATCTTGAGATGCTATCTGGATATCCTTTGTTAATCGGTGAATGTCCAATTAGTTGTAGATTCGACCGGGGAGAGACAAAGAAGACCACTCACTCCGCCATCTTGGTCCTGCCTATTAGCACACTCTTATTGCAATTGTCCTCTTAATTGGGTTGGTACCCAGTGTAGCTGGTTGCTAGGCTCAGGGGCGTACAGTTGTGATAGGCCTGAGGCCAACAAGGCTGATGTCAGTTCTCTTAGGAGTGCAGCTGAGTAGCAAAAGCACCTCTTTTTAAAAAGAGAATACATTTTATTGGCACACAATTACTTTCTGTCCACTTGTTTACTCATAAATATTGAACAGACACTGGCATAGGCCTTGGTGATATGGCAATAAACAAATAGATGAAGCTTCTTCCTCATAAAGCTTATAATCTAGTGAAAATATACAGACAATATAAAAATAATCATGTGAAGATAGTAATAAATTATAAGGATCTGAAGACTGCCAGGTATTTATATGTGTCTATGCTTGGGAGAAAGATACTGCTATTATATAAAGGGTACTCAAAGGAGCCCCCAACTAAAAAGTGAAGTTCAGCAGAGATTTGAAGGACCTGAGAGAAGGAGACCAGCACATGTCTGAAAGAAGGGCATTACAAGCAGATGACATTCAAGGACACAACTCCACAGGAGGGCTATAGAGTATTTTATTTTAAAATTCATAAAAAACTAATGTCCAAAATGTTATTACATGCCCATTAAAATCAGATACAAAGTCCTGTTGTTAGAAGCTCTGAAATATCTTTTATGTCTCCCCTCCTTTGTCCTACTTCAGACCCTCAGTGTCACTTGCTGGGACCATTGCAGGACCTTCTTTAACTGGTCTGTTTGTCTTTAGTCACATATTAACCAAGTCCACGCTCAAGCAAAAATGTACTCATGCACCATCTCTGCCTGAAGTTCTTCAAAAAACCCACATTGAGGAAAACAGCATTGGAGATCCACCACACACACTCATTCACAGAAGTCAGTTCAAAATGCATTAGATACTTAAATCTAAAAAGCAGATCTTTAAAACTTCTCAAAGAATAGAACGGAACATATCCTGAGGCTAAAGTTACTTTGCTTAAACAAGAAACAAAATACACAAAGAATAAGGACAGAGACTGACAACTCTAACTTCAGTCCAAATAAGAATTTCTATTTATCAAAAGCAATCAGTAAGATAAGATATAAACTGGGAGGGGGCCAGCCTGGTGGCCCAGCAGTTAGGTTCATGTGCTCTGCTTTGGCAGCCTGGGGTTCGCAGGTTCGGATCCAGGGCACAGACCTACACATGGCTTATCCAGCTATGCTGTGGCAGGTTTCCCACATATAAAGTAGAGGAAGATAGTCATGGATGTTAGCTCAGGGCCAGTCTTCCTTAGCAAAAAGAGGAGGATTGGCAACAGATGTTAGCTCAGGGCTAACCTTCTTCAAAAAGAAAAAGAAAAGAAAAGAAAAACGATATAAACTGGGAAAATAATTTTCAATACATAAAATTGACAAAGAAATCAGTTTATAGAATATGTAAAGAACACCTATAAATCAATAAGAAAAACTCAAAAGCTTAAGTGAGCTCTTCACAGAAGAAGATATATAAAAGTCAATAAATTATAAGAACAAAAGAAGTCTTGGCTAGTAATTGGATTATTGAAATGCTATTTACAACCCACTAGATTGGCCCAGATTTAAAACAAAAAAAAGTACTTATTGAAAAGGTCATGGAAAATAGTGAGGATGGGCATGCAAATTAGTGAAAACAATTTAGAAAACGATTCAGCATTATCTTTCAAAATTAAATATGAGCATTTCCTACAACCTAGCAATAGTGTCCGAGACATAGTCAAATACTCTAGAGAAACTTTCTGCATGGGCGCATCAGGTGATGCATAAAAATTGTATAGCAGCACTGACAGTAAGAGCAAAAAGTTGGAAACAAGAGATAGCCACCATAAGGCTAAAATATAAATGAATTAGGAAAATGAATTCTGTACAGCTACATTAATTAACAGGGATAAATCTCACAAACATAAGATTGAATTTTTAAAAATCACCAAAATATATGTTGAGTACTACACTCTTTAAATAAGTTTCTGAAATGGAAAGTTCCTGATAAGAGCCATATGTTTCAGTCAACCCAGATGAATAAGTTCTACAGATCTGCTGGACAATATTATACCTATACTTAACAATACTGTATTTTTCACTTAAAAATTGGTTAAAAGGGTACATCTCATGTTGTGTTCTTACGATAATAGAATAAAATCGAAAAAAAAATGAACCATATATTGTGGAGACATGTACAAATTTAAGACTTATTTATCCCTGGAGGGTGTTTAGATCCCACAGGGGCACTAAGGAGGCCTCCATAGTGTTGCTAATGTTCTAATTTGTTAAACTGGGTGGGTGGGCACATGGCATTTCTGTCATATTTTATATAGACATAATTTGTATTCTTTGAATAAATGATATATTTCATCATTTAAAAAGAAGGAGAATGAGTGTTAGAAACAGCAAATCTTGGGTTTAAATCCCAGATGGTCTACTTTGTGTAAAGCACTGTGAGATTCACCATTGCCCCCCTCATATATAAAATTGAAATAGAAGATGAGTGACAACATGTACAACGCGTGGCACATGGCAAGTACTGAATAAATATTGCATCTTATAGGGGAAGGGATCTTTAATGACTTCTCAAGGCTCGTTCTCTTCTTCTGATGTACGTCTTGTCTTGAACTGGCCTCAGCCAGCCATATGCCATCGTTCCTCATTTCTTTGCCTTCAGCCCATTTATCTGCCATTATCCCTCAACTCTCAAGCTAGCTTGCACCTACTCTGTGAAGCAGACCTTATTGTAGTACTGACTTCCAAAGTACTAATTTAGTGTTTAGATGTCTCTATCAGCCAGCTCTCGTGTCTAGTGGTTAAGACTCAGCACATTCACCACCGCATCCTGGGTTCGTGTCCTGGTCAGGGAACCATATCACTCATCTGTCGGTTGTCAGGCTGTGACGGCTGCATATCGCTGTGATGCTGAAAGCCGTACCACTGGTCCTACCAGTATTTCAAATACCAGCAGAGTCCCCCCATAGTAGACAGGTTTTAGTAGAGCTCCAGATTAAGACAGACTTGGTCACCCACTTCTGAAAAAATTGGCCATGGAAACCCTATGAATAGCAGCAGAGCATTGTCTGATACAGAGGCTGGAAGGTGAGAGGATGGCACAAGAGACCAGGCAGGGTTCCTCTCTGCTGTACACAGGGTCAACAGGAGTCAGAATCGACCCCACGGCACTAACAAAGTCTCTCTCACCATAACATTGTCAACTAAATGAGGACAGGGACAATATCTTTTTTTCATCATTGTATCACAACACTAGATATTTCATATTTATGTGTTTGAAAAAAAATCAATAAACATCTATTGAATGGATGAAGTCATAATTCTGAGATAACCTTAGTTTTCTAAATTCTCTAAATTCCGGGTTGGATTTTTAAAAAATGTAGAATGTGTAATTTTATTACATGAGTAAATAAAGGTTTTGTTGCAGAAATGCTTCCTCATTAGTTTTTTAAAATTTTAAATTTAAAAAGAAATGCAGTTTGTTGTAAAGATTTTCTTGTTCTAATGCTATCTAAAAAAATAAAGCCACATATATAATCATCTATGAAAGAACACATACTTCTGTATCATCCTAAGAACATCATAAAATTGAAACAAACAAAAAATATATATTTTTATATATACATAATTATATATATAATTACATATAAATATATATAAAATATATATATACACACACACATAATCATATAATGTCATGTTGGCCACCAAAAATAATAACTAATTTATAATGGAAAAATGGAATGAGTCAATTTCTTTACTAGATTTAAGTCAATCTGGACATTTATTTCCTGAGACGTTTAGTAAAATGATTCTAATGTAGTCTTGGATGATTCAGATTTAAGCTTGTGATACCCGGTGTAAATAGAAAGTATATTTTACAAGCGAGAAACCACCAAAATGAAAAGAGAAAGTCTAAGGTATTTCTTCAAAATACCCACTTGATAGTGTGCTTTTTTTTTTTTACTATGTATTCACAAATAATCATCCTCAAAAGGTATACACAAGAGCAATTACTGAAGGTATATGAAAAATGAATTGGAAATATGTGCAGAACCTAGTCATTAACCCATAAATGTTCTTCCTTCACAACACAAACAGGGAACCACCAGCTACATTGTGACCCCTATAATAAAGGGAGTCAATTTGCTGGA
Source organism: Equus przewalskii (assembly GCF_037783145.1). Classification (NCBI taxonomy): domain Eukaryota; kingdom Metazoa; phylum Chordata; class Mammalia; order Perissodactyla; family Equidae; genus Equus; species Equus przewalskii. Next base: position 87,145,729 of record NC_091831.1, read on the forward strand.
GAAAATAGGAATAGAAGTAAGGAGGTGAAGAAGAAAAGGAATTGTCTGTGGGGGGAGATTATTTAAGTAAAGAAAGAAAAAGAATTTGACTAGTACTAGGAGATCCCAGACTGTTCCTACAAAAATTAGATGTGTTTCATGGGGAAATAAAAAATAAATTTGTTTAAAGTATGCTACATGATTGTCTTTGCAGTCTTAGAAGAGAAGAAATAGGAAATAAGAAAAAATACCCACTGCGCTTCAAAGGCATGTTGTATAAATCAGTATTTCCCAGTCTTTAATAGGCATACGATTCACCAGGGGATCTTGTTAAAATAAAGGTTTGGATACAGTTTAGTCTGAGGTGGCACTCGAGATTCTGCATCTCCAACAAGCTCCTGGGTGATGCTGACGTTGCCGGCCTTGGACCACACCTTAAGTTCCAAGGATAGAGGACACTATATTGTAGTCCCACAGATTAGTGTTCAAATCTTGGCTTTGCTGCATATAAAAACATCACTTGTAGCTGTGGAGGTCTCTAGGCCTTAGTTAGTAGATACGGATAACTGTACTTCACTCATCCTGTTTTTGTGATGTGTTAAGATGGTAGCAAATCTCCAGGCACAAAGTGGGTATCTAACGACTGTCAGTTCCCTTTACTGAGTGCTTGAAGATTTATTTGTTCGAATTGGTGTTATTGAAAATGCAATTATTATATCTCAAGTGTAAGGAAAATAAACAGGTCAAGATGCCACCTGAATCAGTCAAAAAATTAGATGTCATTTCATTTTTCTAACATTTCCCTTTTTATTTACTTTGACAGACGTCTCATTTATAAGCTGAACATAATGAGGGGGGAAAATTGTTGGAAAGGTATTGCAAACATTTGGAAAAGCAAGAGGCTAAAACACATTTTGAGATGGAGACTTCCTCCCATGACATTTTTGTCCAACAACCAATTAGGGTCTTGGCAGCAAAGAGTCTTCTGGAGAGCCGTAATTTCATCAAATTAAAGCAGGGGAGGGTTGAAGTAAAATGGGAGCTTGAGTCTTTCCAGCGTATGTAGAAAATGAGTAGAAATCTCTCAAAAATAAAATGGTTAGCATGAACGCCAAATAGGAAGTGAAAATGCTATAAGCAATCAGCGCCTTAGAGGTTAGATACCTGATGCATTAAATCTTTCTATAAGAGACTCTTATCAGAACCATTTAGGATCAACTAAAAAGCCACATGAGACTTGTCTAGTGTTGTGCCCTGATTCCAGAACCCGCATCAGACTGCCATTCACATCATTTGTCTCTAGATTTCTGGTTACCATTCCTTAATTCTTCTTTCTCCTCCTGTTTAGCTACTCTGGATGTAGGTACTAATGGCACATGACAACTCCAAAAGGCATCCCAGAAATGTGAAGCAACGGCATCTGAAAATGAATGCCTTTTCTGGAAGGAAGCACTTAACTAACCATCAGGTTTGGATTTAAGTTAAACTGGACTTGGTGTCCTTTAGCTCCATTCTTTATAGCAATTGTGGGTCCCTGAGGAGAAGCCTGGCTCACCATCTACTACCTTGTCCATCTTTGCTAATATGTGATGTGAGAATGAACCCAGGACTTTTTGTCTCCGGTATGAATTTTTGTAAAATTAGAAAAAAGTACATAAAGACTCAGTGATATAACCCAATAATACAAACAAAAGTAATAAAAAATAATGATGTCTTATCAAAATAGTCAGACAACCTGGCATAATTCCAGGTCTCGACTATCAACACCGTAGTTTGAAATACTTATAAGACATGTTTATAGAAGGAGGTGACAGTGAGGGTCTCCAGACTCTTTGGGTCTCATGCCTGCTCGAAGGCCACACTTGAGGGTTTCCTGTGATACCACCTGCCTTCTGAAGGACGTACGAGGACCCATCCAGTCTCTGTGTAAAACAAAATAAATAGTTCTCTAACAATGTAATAGAATGAACTCCTACCTTTTAAAATTGTTTTTAAGAAATCATCAAAGAAGTCACTATTAAGAAAAATTACATAAAATCTCCCTAGAGCCACTTTTCCCCTCATTCTCACTGGATATTCTAGGACAAATACGCGAATAAGTCTTGAGCAATAGCACCAACATATGAAAACATTTTGATCCAAACTCCAAAGTCCTCAGAGAAGACCTGTGCCCACCTGCATATGGTACACTGAGTTCAGTCTTTAGTCTGAAAGCGGCTTTAGAAATTACAGGGCCACCTCCATAATTTTACACACGAGACCCAGAGTTTCAAGGAGCTTAACCAATCTGCCCAAGTCCTAAGGTCCTCAGACACATCTCCATGGAGACCATCTTGGTTCAAGACCACATCAACTTTTCCTGCTCTAATATAGTAGCTTTTTAACTGGTCTGTCTACTTCTATTCTCCATATACATCTGCACTTTGCAACAGATTTCATACCAGGGTCTGAAAGGACCTGCATGATCCAGCAATGGAAAAAGCTCTCCAAGTCTATTTGCTTCTCACTGATTATCCTCCAAATGCATGTCCCTTCAGTCCATTCCTGGGATAGGCTCATCTCCCTCGCACAGCAGGTGCAGGTAGACGCTGTTCCTTTTACTGCCCCCTCTCTGCAGGTCCTCCACGTTGCTGGTCATTCTCATGATCACATCTCAGCCTACATTTCATCATTCAGGAGCCTCGGTTGGAGCCCCCTTTGTTATCCTCTTCCACAGTTTCTTGTCATTTTATCCATAGAGCTAATGAATCTCAGTTACATTTTATATATCATTTAGTTGATCACTTTTCCCTCTACTAGACTGATAGTAATACTATTAAGACAAGGATCTTGTCGTTTTTGTTCTCCAAGGACTCACCAATCAGTGCTTAGATTAGAACTCATCGGACGGTGTACACTGACTCTTCACAAAACCCTGTGGGTAGGTACTCAGTCATCTGGGCCTGGTTATGTACTATTATATTCACCACCAACAGCATCACTAATAACCACTCTATCATCTATGCAAGAAGACAAATTGCTTATCCAAATAAGATTCTATTGGCACCTTCAAGACATATTGATGGGCCATTAGGGACTTAAGTTCTAACCCTCCTCGAGTAAGTCTCACTATTTCAATAAGTACACTGATGATAGATTACTTCTTGGTGAACATTGGTTATCATATTGTCTGTAAGTGGCCATTAACCTCATGCCTGACACGAATGGCTAAGCATTAGAGAATAGACGAGGCCCAAGTCTTCCATGGGAAGACAGAGCTGGGAAGTCGAAATCCACGATCATGTTACTTGCAATTGCATATTCATCTGCTTCACAAAAGTAAATTAATTTAAAAACTAATTTGAGTTTTTACATAAATCAGGAGTGATCTTCTAAAGCCAAAATTTAGGGGGAAAACCCACATTCATTACCTGTTTGAAAAGAAATTTATTTGCATGCTAAAATGTTGTTGAAAAGCATCCTGAGAAGTTAAGAGTTTCAGAGGAAATTTTTAAGATATTATCTGCCCCAAAGCCTTTATTCCTCCAATCCCTAAAACAGCCGTTTGTTGAAAAGCAACAAGTGTCAACTAAAAATTTATTTGTCAAAAGCACCAAGATATAGCTCTTAAACAAAGGGGGAGCTCTATGTCATGAAAATTTGTCTAGGGAATCTCTGCTTTAGGGGATATTGTGAGCTCTACAATTTGGACTAACCCTCTAAATGAAAATGTTAGGCAAAATTATTAGTACAAAATTAAGAGAAATGCATTTTAAAAATCTTCTTAGAAGCATTCAAGAGCAGAATTGACAACAAGGATTTGTCAGGCCAATATCTGGGTAAAGGAGATTACATAGTAGCAAACAGAATACTGAAGTCACTTCTGCCCTAATGAATTTCACCAATCATAGCAAGACTCTGGCTTGGATGGCCAAGGTCCATAGAGGTTTAGGACTCTAAGTGCAGTCTCTCCACAAGAAAGCTAGACCTTCAAATCGTTACAAATTTGAGATAAAGGTTAAGTAGAAAAACAAAATAAATCAAAACTATTATTCCCCACTCTCAGGAAATAGCAAGAAAAACTGTAGAGGCACTGATTATCAAAAAAGAAAATAAAAGCCCTTGAAAAGCCATAACCTCAAATCCTTTTCTTGCATGCACATTGTTCAAATTCACCTGACTGGTCCAGGGAATGTCAAGACATGAATTTATGGAGTTCCAGGCACTTAGGACTCGCAGGTACTAAGAGAGGCAAAAGCAAATATCCTCAGGAGAAAAGTGCCTTCATTCAAGGCCTCGAAAAAATTGACAGCAGTAATTTTCAAGGAAAATCACTAGCACAAAATTTTTAAAAATGAGGTTACAAGAAAGCAAGCTTCCATGAACAAGAACCAAGAGTGAAAAACATCCTTCCTACATGTGGTTTTAATGCAGTTTACTATGTTTTAAGAAAAGGAAAAAAAGCAAGCTAGAAAATACCTTTGTGTAGTAGGGCATGGTAAAATACAACATAGTAGATTTGGAAAAAGATAATTGCTTGAGTGAGAAATTAAGATTAAAAATTGGATAGAATTGGGAGCCAGCCCGGTGGTTGTTCACACTTCCGCTTTGGCAGCCCGGGGTTGGCTGGCTCAGACCCCTGGTGTGGACCTATGCACTGCTTGTCAAGCCATGCTGTGACAGGCATCCCACATATAAAGTAGAGGAAGATGGGCATGGATGTTAGCTCAGGGCCAGTCTTCCTTAGCAAAAAAAGAGGAGGATTGGTAGCAGATGTTAGCTCAGGGCTAATCTTCCTCAAAAAGAAAAAAAAAAACTGGATAGAATTAATATCAGATTAGAAGTAGTTAAAGAGATACATAACAAACTGGAAACAATAAAAGGATTTATCCAGAATTCAGCAGAGATCAAATAACATGGGAAAAGTGAAAATATAGTTAAGACACATGGGGACAGAGGAGATCTAACATGCATTCAAACTTTCCAAAAACAGTGAAAGGGAATAAAATGGAGGCAACCTCTGAAGGCATAATGGATGAGAAATTCCAGAAGAGATGAAATAATCGCAGATTCAAGCAGTCAAAGAATTCCAAGTAGGAAAGAAATGCATACAAGATTTATTATAGAGAAACTCCAGAACTTCAGAAAAAGAGGTAAAGATTAAAATCAGTTAAAAAGGTCGATTGCCTACAAAGGAACAGCAGACGAATACCAACAATGGAAGTCAGAAGAAAGTAGAATAATAGCTTCATTGTGCCAAAGAAAAGAGATGCCTGGCTAGAGTTTTACATCCAGTGAAATTATCTTTTAAGAACGAGGCAAATAAAGACATATCTGGACAAACAAACAAAAGGAGAGTTTGTCCCAAGCAAAACTTTACTAACAAACTATAAGTATTGCATTTTACTTAAAAATAAGGTAAAATTAAAATATGTAACAAAAATATTTCAGGAAGCTGCACCCAGTAAGAAAATAAAATAATAACGTCAAATTTATAAACTACCAGAGGAATAAAAATTTAATAGAGGGGCTGGCCTGGTGATGTATTGGTTAAGCTCGCGTACTCCGCTTCAGCGGCCTGGGGTTCATGGGTTCAGATCCCGGGCATGGACCTACACACCACTCATCAAACCATCTTATGGCAGTGTCCCACATACAAAACAGAGGAAGATTGTCACAGATGTTAGCTCAGTGACAATCTTCCTCAGCAAAAAAAAAGAAAAAAGAAATTAATAGAAGCAAAGACATAAGAATCTTTGCTTTGAGCCATGTTAGATTAACTAGGAGTGAACTACCCTCCCCTCTGTATACAACTAGAAACAACCATTTTCAGACGCTGGAAATCCAGCAGTGTAGACCTGGGATCACTGCCGGGAAAAAATGAGGGGAATCAACTGAGGTGAGCCCTCCACGTTTCTCTTGGAGATGTTTTCTGGACCAGAGCTGGGGGATTCCAAGCAGAGCATGATAGTCTCACTAAATGGGGGAGACATGGATGGAAGCTTAGGAGGCTGATGCAGCTCCAAGTCATGGCTTCTTGTTGGTTTCTGGTCTGCCTTCTGCTCCTGTGAGTGTAGACATGACAGAGGCAGCTCCCCGTTACAACAGCAGTTAAAGACAGTTTGTAGTTAAAGACAGTTTCCCAATACTTGCAGAACCTCATTGCACTCCCTCAGAGACACGGCTCCAGCTGGCCAGTACCCCTCCTCTGAGCTCAGAGACAACAGAACCAACTCAGCAGCGCCCTGTCCTCAGAGGCCTGAGATGCAGCACACAAGTCCCTTCTTCTAACCTAATAAATATTAAAAATGCCAACCTTCCCTTTGTTTCCCTAATCTACAGCCAAATACACGTATGGCAGCTGCTTGCTGCTGTCGCTACCTCTGTGCTAATTCAGAGTTCTCTTTTCATTTGCTTTGTCTTTCTAGTTACATAATTGCATGTTCTATGTAGATTACATTTATTTAAGAATTCTTTAAATTAAATTATTTCCTAAAAACTTGTGAGACCTCTCTCTCCTAATTGGCTTGACTGATACAACTGGTTCAACAAGAAGATTCAATTCAAGGTGGACTGAAAACCTAAATGTGAAAGGCAAAGATAGAAAACGTTTTGAAGGTGATAGAGGAATATATTTTCTTTTTTTTTTTAATTGCAACCATATGTTTACAACTTTAGTATGCTTTTTGGTGAGGAAGACTGGCCCTGAGCTAACAGATGTTGCCGATCTTCCTCTTTTTTTTTTTCCTCCCCAAGGTCCCAGTACATAGTTGGATGTCCTAGTTGTAAGTCATTCTAGTTCTTCTATGTGGGTCACCACCACACTACGGCTTGATGAGCAGTGCCACGTCCACACCCACAATCCAAACTGGTAAAACCCAGGGCTGCCATAGTGGAGCATGTGAACTTGACTACTGTGCCACAGGGTCAGCCTCAAGAAACATACTTTAAGAAATTCATGGCAGGGATAAATTTCTTATATAAGACACAAAAAGCACAAACTAAAGGAAAAAAAGAGAAACAAAGGTAATATTTATATTAAAATCCAGAATTAACTTCTATGCATCAAAAAACATGATAGACCAAGTGAAAGTATAAATCATAGATTGGGAAGACATTCTCAAGACTCCTCCCAACCCCCTCCACACACACAACAAATATTTTGACTATATAAAGAAGTATCATTAATAAATAAGGAAGGCTGGTAACCAAAGAGGAAATTGGGCAAAAGACTTGAAGAAGCACCTAAAAAAAAGGAAAATTCAAATGGCCTAATACTTAGAAAATATGGTGAGGGAAACACAAATAAAGTCCAGAACAAGATACATGGATATATGTAAATGTGGCAACATTGCAAAGTCCAAAATACCATCTCTTGATAAGGATACAAAGCAACTGAAATGTCAACTGCTGTGACCTTCTTGGTAAAAACTGCGGCATTGTCCAACATATCTGGACATGCGCTTCCCCTTTCAATTTGGCCACTCCATTTCTAGTTATATACTCCAGAGAAATGCGACACGTGGCAGGACACATATACAGGACATATGTGGCAGGACACATATACGGATTTTTTTTTCCTTCACTTCAAGTTCTTGGTTCTTGCTTTATGACATGCAATAGCAGAAAATGACTTTCTCCTTCCACTGTCTGTGGAGTCCTCTCCTCCAAGTGCTGTGTAAATTGTTAAAAATAAAGCATGAAGCGTCTCTGTAAACATACACAAAATCAATGGAAGCATCATTAAAGCACAGTAGCCAAGGTAATCATAATTTATTTTCTAAAGTACGTTGAGTAACAGGAAACTTTTCAATAATCGTTGCTGTGCTTAAGATAATAACGCCATTAATTAGTTTCCTTGAGAAACTTCCTGGGTGTTTTATAAAAGATTTCTTTCTTAGCCTCCTGGAGAAACAGTCATCATGATTCAAATTGCGATCAATGCAGGCAACACTATGGAAAGCGACTGTCTTCTCCACTTGATGAGCTTCAATTATTTCTTGCTCCAAATCCATTTATCTCTGCTTCCAAGAGTGAGGCACAGCGGGGAGGAACTATCTCAGGCGAGTTCTTGGCCAGATGGATCAGAGGGCATTTTGGCATAAAAAAACAGCAGTGAAAATGAACACCAGACGCAGCAAATTAAGTATGATAGTAAATGGTTGACCTTGGGAACACCAACACTCTCAGTCATCAAGTCACTTAAATGTAGGAAGTGTTGCTCAAAGGAAGTTTTCTCACGTTTTAGTTCAAAAACATCTTTCAGGGGGGCCTGATATATGAAATTCATAATAATGTACATTTGTATATTTCAATTTTTTATTTATTTAGATAGCCCTTTTTCTATAAAAAGCTGAAAGTCCTAATCACAAAATTGTATGCTTTAAGACCATAATAAAATAAATATAACATTAACTAATTCATTCTGAAAGGGAAGGGGAAGAATTGCGTCTTATATTTATGTTATTTGAGGTAATTCTAGAACAACCCAATAATTCTAGTAACAATAATAACTCACAATCTTAGAATTTATTGGCTACTCCTTCAGACACTGGGGCTAAAGGCGACACAGATGTTATCTTATCTAATCCTCACAGCATCCTTAGAGAGTAAGGAAATGTTTTAAATTTTATAGGTGAAGAAACTGAGGTCAAGGAAAGTTAAGCTACTTGTTTAACTTTACACTGATCACAGGGAAGCAAGGATTCAAACCCAGGCCTGTTTACCTCCAACAGACTGCCTCCTACATTATTTGAGTGTCTAGTGTCTGCCAAGACAGCATCAGATGCTGGAAACTGAATCTGAAATTTCCTCATGGTGCTCTATTATCACCAAGAACATGAAGTAGAGAAAATTACAGAAGAAAAGAATATTGCTAAACTTTTGTGTGTGCAGTGTGCTATGGAGCAGATCAAAGAAAAGAATGTGTTCTTTAGGGGAGCGGGGGAGGCAGGAAAAGTTCACAGAGGGGGAGAGATCTGGATGGATCTGAATGATGAGTAGGAGTTTGCAAAGCTGAGACGGGAGAAAGACACGAAAAAGAAAAGCGAAAACGGCGATGGAGCAAAGGTTTGTGGATTCTAGAGTGAAGGACTTATTTGAAGAGCAGTTAGCATTTTACTTTAAGTGCCTTCATATTTAATGGGAAGGATGTTGTCAAAAGGGGCACAGAGCTCAGGGTGGAGATTTATGACTTCAAAGGAGTGTCTGATAGTATCTGCTAGTCAAAGCTACAGTCTAAACAGGGTTTGTTAAATAGGTCATTAACTAACCACCGCCACATTTGCAAGGACTCCAAGACCCTCCCTACTCTAAACGTGGTCTTGCAGCAGCATCATCCCTTGGGACCACTGAAACTCAGAACCTCCAACCTTGACCCAGACCTCCTGAAATGGAAGCTTCATTCTTACAAGATCACGAGGGAATCTGCGTGCACATTACATCTTGAACAGCACTGCCTGGATCAACACCAAGCTTTCTCAGAGAAGCTGATAAAAAGTTATATGATTGCCTTCAATATACTTGGGATACTCTAAGCCCAATAAGGCAGCACACTTTCTATAGCAGGAAGCTAACTGAGACGTCATCAGACTAAGTGTGGGTCAGAGTTCCCACACTTACTGACTCCTCTGGTCAGGAAAGGTAAATTTGAGAATGTGCATCTTCCCAGAAAGCTGATAGGCCATATTGAAGTGCTGGGGCTCTGGAAACAGTGTCCGTCTCCATTGTTTCCACAATCCCAAATGTAGCAAAAGGCCATTACTTGGCAACGAAAGGGTGTCTGGATGAAAGCAGATTGAGACGGTCATTCCCGTATATTACGACTCTGTGTCATGGCAAATGCTTCACATGTACTTTCTCATTTAAGTCGCCCTTTAAAAGAGAGGAACCTGAGGCTTGGAGAGGATAAATGACTTTGCCAGGTGTGATTATAGCCACAATGGTGATATTAATTTTGTAGCTAGCATTTTCTAGATACTTACTGTGTCTGAAATATTGCACTAAATGTTTTTGTACCCATTATCTCATTTAATTTTTCACCACAAAACCCTGTAAGAAGATATTATTGCCTCTGTTTTACAGCTAGAGAAAAAGAAGAGTAGATAGTTTAAATGAGTTGCTCAAGGCCACACAACTAATAACTATTTATGCTTGAATCTAGGTGTGTCTGACTCAAAGCCCACAGTCTCTCCTCGTACCAAGGTAACTCCAAAGGCCACCCTTTGTTCATCCACTATCTTCTTCAAATGGCATCAAAGAGAGTTTCACTTCTCTCATAAACTTTCAAAAAAAGAGAAACCCTTTAAGATGAACAATTATAAATAAGATTTCTAAGTTTTACAAATGAGGTTATTGAACGAATGTTTAGCACAAATGTGCCCCTCAGCAAAGACAAAATAAGCATACTTTTGTTGACGCAGTTGTCTTCATTGATTCATCAGGAGATGGATGGGTAATTGGATTTCCCTATCTATTCTGTCATTTAGAGTCTTATGCAAATAAGTGCAGAAATATTTACATGCAATTCACAAAGATACCAACTACGTGTTTTCAAAATAAACATCTAAAACAACACCCACATCCACATATCAAATTCTCTAATTCGCCAGGCACTCTGCAATAAAAAGGATGGATGGGTTTTCATTCCCCCGACACAGGTGCCTTTATTGGAGGGTAGAACGATGTAGAGGGAGTGTAGGGGTCTAGTTCCTCACAGAGCCGTGTTTGAATCACAAATTCCCCACATGAGAGTCACACAGACTCAGAAAGCTCTTGAATACTCTCTAAGCCCTGGTTTCATCCACCATAAAACAGTATTTGTGCTACCCCAGAGGATTGTTGTAAGGATTTGTCACAATCACAAAGGAGTCTGGTGTGTAGTACTGCTTCATGGGTGGTCCTTCTTTTCCTCATTAACCCTGGTGTTTCACCTAGTCAGGAACTGACGGATACGTGTTTCTGTCTTAAAATCAATATTTCTGAGCAAACATAAATTGACAAGGATATACGCCAGATTCTGAGGAGTTGTCATAATCTCTAGTTTTTTAGCTTTAGACCATTAAATCTGGGTTCACCAATTCGATCACCCTGAACAGTACATTTGTTTTCATTGCAGTTAGAGCATGCAGAGTCGCCCCAGGCTGATTGACAACGGATCAGGTGTGTTCTACCCCTTCTGTGCATCCATTTTCTGCTGCGGCACACCCTCCCCTGGCTGCCAGATATTTACTTTTATCTGAGATTCTGCTCATTTGTGGCAACACACCAAGACCTCCTCTCTCTCAGACTTGACTGATCTCTGTTCTCTCCCTTTCCTAATGCTTAATTAAACATTCTTTAAATATATCTGATTCAATGAAGGATTAGAGTAAAAGAAATTTGATTGTAAAAAGTCACAGTAAAGTCCAAGTAACTTTTACCATTCTTTTACCCAGGTGATTGTTATTTTTAACATGCAATTTGATAGCAAATGAAATCTATATCTAATGGTGGTATTTTCCTAAGTTTTAGTAAGAGATGCTTTCCTCGTATTCCCAGAATAAAAACTGGTCAGTGCAGCTTACATATAAGAGAGTTTAGTAATTTAAAGGAACCCGGAGAAAGCAAAGCATGGGGTAGCAATGAATCATGTTGAGTGTTAAATTGAATGTGTCTATTTGAATAGATAATCTGAACTTACCATCAAGTGACATGGATGTTATGTGGGGAAAACAAATGGCATAGGAACACGTGAGCACTTCCATCCTGCAGAATATTGCTCTCCCTAGAAATTCTGTGCACTCTTCAAACAGTGTCTGAAAAGATAAGCCATGTTTGCCCCAGGTAAACAGGCTTTTCATCGGCTATACGTCTGTCATATTTGACTCTGTGCTGCCACTCAGGAGCCTGGCAAAGGCAGCTCAAGATTACAATTTTCCATTTGCACAAAGTCTAAAATTATGAACCTTCTGGATACCAGTGACACAATGATTAACCCTCACTTGTATAATGCCGCAGCTTGATGCCTGTAATTTATTGTTGGAGGGCTTGGCAATCTGCTAATGGCTTTTCTTCCATCTGGAATGTCTCAGCTCATGTTTTTGAAGATGGAAAGAAAAAACAAAGTTGGTTCTCTAATGCTGTCTTGCCAGTGTGTAAGGAAGCTGACAGAGTCACCACTTCAACTGTAAGTTTTCATATATATTTCAGTCCCATATTTTAATTCCCAGTGCATACTGACCCCAACTCCACGGGAAAATTTCTCCAAATTCCTGAAATTAAACATGGTAGTTCGACTGACACATTTAAATGGTTTAAAATATATATATCTAGACAGTTTCCACATCTCTGAAGAACAACTTTTCTCTAGCAAGGCACATTAGTCTCTGCATAATAGGTGTATTCCAGCATGCACCTGGTATTCTGGGACTTCATTTCCTGAAATATCTTTGTTGTATTTGCTTTTTTTTTTTTTTTGAGGAAGATTAGCCCTGAGCTAACTCCTGTCAATCCTCCTCTTTTTGCTGAGGAAGACCGGCCCTGAGCTAACATCCATGCCCATCTTCCTCTACTTTATATGTGGGACACCTACCACAGCATGGCTTTTGCCAAGTGGTGTCATGTCCACACCCGGGATCCAAACTGGTGTTCCTCGGGCGGCCAAGAAGTGGAACGTGCAAACTTAACCGCTGCGCCACCGGGCCAGCCCCTGTATTTGCTTTATTTTGTTCCACTATTTCCTCCTGTGAACAAAATGCCCATTTGTCCTCATATCCTTGCCTTCACCCTTTCATAAATACTCAGCTGAGTCTTTTCCACCTTCCAGCCTCCCCAGATCTCTTGCTCTTATTTAAGCATAGTCACAAGATCCCTCAGGTCACAGCCTTTCCAGCTCAACTGTACCCTCAGTTCCCCTGTGGACCAACTGCTCACAGTACATCAAGTCTAAGGATTTGGACTCTGAGCTTCTGGTCCTTCTTAAGTCAAGTAAAAACTCAAACTGGACGACTCCTGGTCACATTTAAACACCTCTTTGGCTGGCATTTCAGGTGTCTGGACCTATTTTTCTCCTAGTTTCAATACATCTCACTTGGTGCTTTGTAGTCTGCTTGCTCATCTCCTACAATTTAAAAATATTTCTAGGCAGAAAATAGACTGTTACCAATATTTATGCCAATTTCATCACTTTTCTCATCAACAGTAAGAGTGCTAACATTAACTGAGCAATCACGAAATGCAAAGCAAGGACCTCAGCATCCAACATGCACAGCACAGTGACTTTTCCAAAATCGAATTCCATAGTTGCTAAATGAATTAATGATACTCATTATTGGGATGCTTAAAAACTAAGCCAAGTCAATGTTAGCAATCAAGTATGCTTCCCTTTCCTCTCTATAGATAAGAATAATTAAGTTGATAATAATTTATCTGGGGCTTACTCACCTGTGAAAACCAAAAATCACAAAAGAAACTCAGAAAAATCCTCACCAAATGTAAGACTCGCCCCCCACCACCCCCCCCCAGGAAAATAAAGATGCAGCAATCCAGAGTACTACAAGAAACATTTTAATGGTGTTAACTTGATTTTCAAACAACTGGTGGAACGGGTTTTTGGTTGTCAGTAATGGGCTATAAGACACATATTCAGGCCAGGGAGCGATAAGGACAGGGGAGAGAGAAATCATATCCAAGCACAAGAGAGTTAGAAAACTGGCTAGAATGCCAAAGGGGAAGCAAAGAGAACCAAAGATGAGAACCTCGAGGAAGGTATTAAAGTTGAGGTCAAATCGAAGGGTTGGTTATGAGCAGCCCATTTTAGGCCTCTTCTCTGCTACACATGGGGCCAAGATGTGTGAGCGTGTATCACACCGGGGTCTAGCACCAGTGACCTTGGGTATCAGTGCCTACATGGAGGCAGGATCACGGCGAGAGATAAAGTCAAAGGCCCTCATAGAAACCACTTTTTTTGGCTGAATTGTAGCTAAGGAACAGGAATACCGGCATCGTAGGGAGCAGTCTTGCAGCAGCCAGTGAAAACAGCCCGTGTTTCACTGGCCTCCTAGCTCCGAGCCCTGCCTGGAGACATTGCCCTCTATGACATCCCATTTGGCTTCTGGGCCTAGAAGGAACCCTGGAGACAAACAGTCCACCACGCAGTCTGGTGCGTGAACCTTCCAGCAGTATTGCCAATAAGGGCTCCCTGACTTTGATCGAATTTCTCAAAAGACTATCTCCTACATAGCACTCCAGTTTTTAGGAAGATTTCCCTTACATTAGGCCAAAATCTCTTTACCTCCCTTACTTTCTAGACAACAGAGCTCCTCTAAAGAAATGCAGCCCCAACAACTAAGTCCCAGCATCTTTTGATAGAAGTCTGATGTGGATTAACACTATTAGCACTTACCTATTCCCTGACACACAGCAAGTACTCAATAAATGATTGGCAGACTGCCCGACTACCTGTTTTCTGCAAGATCATCACCTATATTGTTTAATTCCACTATCAGAATATGACTGACCTCGAATTATCCTCAAATGTTTGGGTATCACCCAGTCACTTGCAGAGTGTCCGTGTCACCTTCCGCTCTCTGCATTCTAGCTGACCCCAACCCAGTCAGCCCTTCAATGTATCTTGAGGGGCACTGGGTAAGGATGTAGGAGTGGGAACTGTGACTAAAAATGAAGCTGGTACCAGGTTATAAAAGATCTTAAGCTCCACATTACAAACTTGACCACATCCCTGTAGGACAGTGATTCTCAATTCGCCTGCGGTGGCCTGCAGAATGCTTCATAGTTGTGCTTCTAGGTTCTAATAAATCTGGGGCTTTGTTGTTGTTACAAGTGATGCTAGTCGCTATCATAAGAATAAGTGATAACATTTTCTTTGAGGGGGGAGGTGCTTCTTACCCACCGTGCCCTCCTTTAGGGTGTCTCCTTGAAAACATAATAGACCCAACAAGAACCCTGACCTTTGGAGTTTAAACACAAAGCCTGTGGTCTTGTGAACGTTAGAACTGCAAACGTGAACCTACAGATGAGCTCAGGGATGTCTCACGAGTGTGCCGCAGCCAACAATAGGGTGTGCCCACTCATCTCTGCAGGAAATAAGAGAAGTGTTCATGGCTAGTTCTTTGACTGCTGTACAGATTTGTGTGAAATTCTGTTCAGAGTTTATAGTCTCTTGTGCGCTCCCTTACACACATGCAAATCCAGTATTACTTCCTCAAATCGAAATTGTCTTCTCTCTCTCTTCTGTATTGATACCAAGAGGTCTTTTGCTGGTAGGATGGTTTCATCCATGCAACACCACAACTTACCCTGCATGCTGGTCAGCACCGAGCTGAACGCGTTCTGTGATGTTACAAATATCAGGGTACCATGTGCTGTGAGAAAGAGGAAAACGGCGCTATTTTTTCAAGCAGGTACTCAAAGATCTCACCTCGATTATATAAAAGAGGCCTGTAAGGGCAGTAAACAGCAACACATTTCTGGGGGGGGGGGGGGTGGGGGGTGACATTTGAACATTTTGAGATATTTTAATGGAGTCATAATTTTTTAATAATTATTGTATTGTAAGTTCTGCTGACTTGTGTTGTTTAAAACTTCTAATTCCTTTGATGGTGATGAGAACAAAAACAAGGCAAGGATCTACTGCCCTCAAAGAAAGCAGAGCTGGGACAGAGGAACAACCTTGAAAGGCAACAGTCACACTATTTTCTATGTAAATGGTGCCCCCAGATGTAGTAAGTGTGATGAGGCTACACAACGTTACTTGTGCATGAGATGAAATGAAGCCAGAGAAGGAAAACAGGTCAGTGCAAGAGCCCATTTCGGAGATGTGGATGGAGCTCGAGCAGTGGTGGTGGAGACTGAAAGGAGGGAACACAGCTGAGAAATACTTCGGAAGCAGAAATGAGCAGACAAAGACATTTGATTAAATGGCAGCGTGAGGAAGAGAGCAGTAATGGATGCTTTTGGAATTTCAAATCTGGAGGGTGAGAGAAAAGAAACACCGTTTTCCAAGTTAGAGAATTTTAGATGAGGTACAGATTCAAGCACTCAGCAGGTGACTTTAGACAAGGTCCACCTGAGATGCAAATATGGTGCCCAAAAAAGGCAGTGGGCTGGTCATATGTGGATCAGGTCAAGAATAGAGTGGCATGTTTGAAATGCAGGCACATTTGAGTTTATTTAAACTTTAGAAGTTGCTGCAGCCACTGAGTAGAGTGAACAGAAAGAAGTGGCCAAGTGAGAACCATAGGAAATGTCCTCTTTCTGCGGCAGCGATGCCGAGGAGCATGGGAAGCAACGGAGGAAGAAGCAGCTGGTGGAGAACTGGGAGGACGCATCATCTACTGGAGGCCAGGGAAGGAGAGAGTTCCAGAAGATGCGCAGTGTTAAAGGCAACAGAACAAAGATGAAGACTGATAAAAATATTTACTTTCTGTTGTAATTTTTTTCCTAGTTCTTTTCCTTTTAGATTTTACCTTTTCTAATCATCTCATTTCAGAGTTTTCCTAATTCTGGTGTATGTTGTTCTTTCGTAGCTTCTTAATTGATTTTAACTATTTAAAAATATACATACCAGGTTATAGTTTTCTATTGTTTGGGGAGCAGTCTTCTGACATAATTTCATTGTGTGAATCATTCTGTTTTTATTCTCTTTTCTTTATAGTAACTTCCTGTGGAAATCAACCAGGATCTATTTCTCATTCTCTTCTTCCTGTTTTCTGCTCCCTTCCCCTTCTCCTCCTTCTCTTCCTTTTGTGGAGTTTCCTTGTTCTTTTAAGGCAGGCAGAGGGGTCAGAACAGTTCTTACAGCATTATGACTCTGGAGCTCCCTCTCCTGTCATTTTTACAAAGTAATAACAAAAACTATGACCTCATATTTACTGATAATGCTGCTTCTGTTCCTTTTCCCTTAATTTTTTAAAACCATTTTCTTTCTTTTGCTTCTATTGTAGCTATTCCGATAAATTTGGGTTTTCTTCCAGTAGTTTCTCATCAGTGTGGGTCTTTGTCCTGGAGAGAAGATTCGTCTGACTAGTTTTGAGAGTCCATGGGGCCCAGACAGCTCCAGGTCTTTCAGACCTCATGGCAGAGCCCTGGGCCTCACCCACGAACTGGGTAGGCTTCTGCTCTGCGGGGGACCCAAGAGGCTTCCAGTGGAAGTTGTTTGGCAATCTGGGGGTACCACTGGGCTTTAAGGATCTTATGTTCATATTAAGTTCATGAAGATTGCACAGTGCACGCCATAATTTGTGTTTGTTTCAACAATAGCACAATGTTTTCAATGTCTTATGATTGAGTAAAATCGATACTTAAAGACGATGCACCATATCCTATGACCTCATATGAGCCTGAAATGCATATATAACCCCTTTTGACAAGCTCTTAGGTCTGACTGACGTTT
The DNA here is from genome assembly GCF_037783145.1 of Equus przewalskii. Classification (NCBI taxonomy): domain Eukaryota; kingdom Metazoa; phylum Chordata; class Mammalia; order Perissodactyla; family Equidae; genus Equus; species Equus przewalskii. Next base: position 87,163,079 of record NC_091831.1, read on the forward strand.
CATTACAGTTGTGAGCACACAGGCCAGACTTCAGTGGGCAGTAGCCTGTATCCTGCTTCAAGAATCTACATAACTAAACATGAATCCTTTGGTGAAGGAAAAGATAGAGATGAGACTTCAAAGGGAAGCAGAATTGAAGCAAAGAAGAAACTTCTTTCAGAATTAAGAAGACAGTGATATATTTTTTAAGCGTGAAGAAGAATGGAGGGAGGTAAGATTGAAAAGGCAAATGTTGAATAAAGAATACAGTCCAAAAGAATAAAAGCCAAAAGAATTTTTAGAAAGCTTTTTATAAATGGACGAGCTCTGTAAAACACACACACACCAGAATATCTCCCCTTTTGTGATACCAAATTGTCATCAAACATCTGTTTGAAGATTCCTGGTAAGGGGGAGCCAATTATTCCAGATAGGACTCACCTGCAGAGAGGTCTTTGTTTTATTGACTGGACAACTTTCATTTCCTGCATTTTTGCACATGAGGTTTATTCTCTTTCTCAGTGCCAGCCACAGAGAAGAAATTAATTTCCATCTGCATGATGGTTTTCCTAGAGAAATGCGAGCTTTGGGTGGGGAATGAAGTGGATATTACTTCCCTTTTGCCCAGCACCAATGATACACTTGTGTAGGTAGCCACTATCCTGCAAGTGGGATACATGCATTAGAGGAAGAAAATATGCAGGGTGTAAAGGCTGACGGAAGAAGGGAGTTATAGTGCAGATTGATGCTAGCTGCACTGATCCATCCTGGAGAAACAGGATATTATTCTGCAAAGGTGTTTGTCTGAGCCCAAGAGCCATCTTGTGACAGCTGGAAGCCTAAGCTTGAGGGCACCTGGGTGGGTTCTACTCAAGAGTCGTTTGGTCTACAGCCAAGTTCAGGTCTTAGGAATATGGTAGCATGGCAGTGCCAGGAATTGATATTCTTTCTTCTGTTTATTAAGCATTGTATTCAGTCACAAACGCCTTAGACTTTAGGGAGTAAATAGAGTAAACAAATGAACAGATTAGGCTTTTATTAAACCAAAGATTGCATGGCTCAGCTGAATAAGTACCAATTTATCCTTACTAATGAGAAAACATTTCAGGCCAAGGAATGTATTTTGGTTACGTGGAAATTCTACCTGGTCAGTTAACACCAAAGAGTTGGAAAATATAGATTCCACATCACACCAGACTCAGATGATGTTATCCTGAAACTAACACTGATAATTTATGGGAGAAAGAGGAGATTTACTCATGAGTTTGTGGAGTTTGAATTTTTTCCAAAATTCAAAAAAATTATGGATAACACTCTGAGTAACATGGTATATTGAACTTACTACTTGAGGCATCTCCCTATCACCAAACCTACAACAATGAGATACAGAAGTGAAAAATAGAAAACCAAAAAGATAGCTGGGCTAAAATCAAGAAAATAACTACACAGAGTAGAAACATAGAATGCTATTCACAGCGAAAGCCACACTCCAAGAAATTTGAGGGAACCAAAGCAGAAAGAGGTACTGATGGCCAAGCTATTACAGGTAATAAATAAATAGAAGAGAATGTGGCATACCATATTATACCATAACGTAAAATAGTCATTAACCTTTTTGGAGGAAGACTCTACCTTACTGTGCTACTAATGTTAGGCTTGAGCTCATGACTTGCTCAAGCCAATGAAATGTGAGCAAAGTGATATGACTCCTTGTGAAAGAAGCTTTAGGAACCAGTGACGGGGTTCTCCATTCCTCTTGCTCAGGAAAGAAAATCCCATCTTCCAGGTTCTCAGAATGAGGGTGATGAGGAAACATGGCCACGGCACCCACAGCAGCCATCAGCATGAATGAGAAATGAAACTTTGTTGGTTTCTTTATGCCATGGAGGTAGTGGGGTCATTGGTCACTGGAATATAATCTACCTAATTCTGACTAATGCCTGGACCTAAGAAGGCTCACTGCTTAAATCTACCTTATTTTAACTAATACCTGGACCTGAGAAGGATAGAAAGTGATGGGGTGGGGTGGGTTTGCCACTGAACAATTCCCAGGGTTCTAGTTCCTGGGTAGCTGCAGGCTTAGCGACATGGCAGTCAGAGACTCACAGAGAAACACTGAAACGAGATGCTCACAGCTAGGTGAACAGGTCTGCCAATCCCTCATACAACCTGAGCACAGACACGCCCAATCACAATGTAAGGCTTTTTTAAGTTCTGCAGGCTAAGAAATCTTAGGCAGGAAAAAGTAGGCAGAAAAAGAGAGGAAAAGTGAAAATGAAACAAAACAATATCCTACTCAAATATGAGCCAGCAAACCTAAATTCCAAAATTCATGATGAAATTTAGTGCTAAAGTTACAACCATAACATCCAACACACAGAAGGGGAATTGACTCCAGATGGAATGACAAATTTTTTGAGCTATAAAAGAACGTTTCAGGAGAAAAGTTTTTAAAAAGTTCAATTTTCAAAAAACAAAGGATTATGAAACAAGAACAAAGAGAAATAAAAACTCTGATTTTACAGGTAGATTTTAGAAAGAGACAAGTAAATACACAAACAATGAAAAAAAATCATTGTGAAAAAATCAAAAACTACTCACAGTATAAGAAAAGTTAGTAAACTGAAAGATAATATTTAAAATTTCACTCAGAATGCAATAGGAAGACCAAGACCAAAAAAAAAAAAAATTGAAAGAGCATATAAGAGAGATGAAGAATAGATTAATGGCTCCAAAATGCAGAAAAATAAATTCTAGAAGGCTGGAAATAAATGAATGACAGAGAAGTAATATTGGAAGAGAGAAGAGGTGAAAAATTTTCAGAATTAAAGAAGATGCAAATCAAATTTAAAATGCCCTTTCAGTATCTAACAGGAAAATGAAAGATAAATTCACGTCAAGATGTGTTTTACATCTTGATGTAAAGAGAGAAGATGTACTCCCAGAATGGTGAAGTAAGGGCTCCAAGAATCCACTGCTCCATAAAATCCATGAGAACATTGGTAAAAACTATAAAAATAAATCTTTTAAGAACTCTGGAAATTAAGCAAAAGCTTGCGACAATCCAAGGAGCATTTATTCAAGAAAGAGAGCTGAATTTTGGTAAGAACAGCAAGCTTTGTACCATTTTAACCACCTCTATTTCCATCCCCCTCTCCCTACCTCATTGGGAGCCTTAAAAGCTAACAATGTAAGAACCAAGGAAGCTGTGAAAAATAGAAGCCCAGGAGTCACCAGAAGGAGTGGAAAGTGTTTGGAGAGTTCCCAAAGTCCCAAACTGGAAATTATCACTATTTGACCTGTCCCATACATGGTACTAGTCTTTATTTGACTGGAATCAGAGCTTGCTTACTTAGGAAAGCCCTAATCCTAGGGAGTTTGTCACATTAATCAGCAGCTGAGGCAGCACTATAAGTTGGGGCAAATAAGAAGTTGGTCCAAAAACTTAAAAGGAAAATGTGGAGAATAAGGTGTTTGTAGTGGCCTTTGAAAATCTCCAGCGTATTTCTGGAGATCTCGAAAGTGTGCACACGATAGGGCTGTGCACTGTAAAAGGAAGAGCTAAGAAGGTCCTAATCTCCATCTCTGGCTGATATTGAGTCTTTGCAAAAGCAAGAATTGAAGGCAATTACAGGGTTGTAAACTGCTGGAGCACTGAAGGCTTGCCCCAACACATACACACCCACGGGCATTTGGCAAAGGAAGGGAGATTTACTGTTTCAAGATATTTAAGGAAATCCCTGTAAAAATAGCTCACGATTAAGTTAGTGGAGAATAAACTTCAGTGGCTACACATAACAAAGAATACAGACTTTAAAGAATTATTCCAGGTAAGTCATCAAACAAAAAGATCAATTAGTAGCAGGAATAGAAAACTTTTGGAAGTAGGAGTGAATCTGATTTCCAGAGTTGGCAACTTACGTTATTTAAAATATCTACTTTTCAACAAATAATTGTGGAATACACAAAAAAGCAAGGAAGTATGACCCATAAAAAAAAAACAAAACTGTCAATAGAAATCTTCCTGAGGGAGCCCGGATGTTGGACTTAATAGAAAAATATTTTAAGTCAGCAATCATAAATATGTTCAAGGAACGACAGGAATCTATATCAAAGTAATTACATAAAGTCATGAGAACAATGTCTTACAAAATAGCTATTAGAAATAATAATGCAGAAATTATAAAGAAGAATCAAGCAGAAAATATGTCATTGAAATGTCCAAGAACTGACATGATAAATTCACTCAGGGACCTCAACAGTAGATTTCAGTAGGCAGTAGAAAAAATCAGGGAACTTGGAGATAGCTCAATTGAGATCATGTAGTTTGAGGAACAGAAACAAAAAAGAATGAATAAAAATTAACAGAGTCTCAGAAACCTGTGGGACACCATAAATCATACTGACATATGCACAATAGAAGTCCTAGAAGGAAAGGAGAGAGAAAATGAAGCAAAAAGAATATTTGAAGAAATTATGACTGAAAAATCCCTAAATTTGTTGAAAAATGCTAATTTACACATAGAAGAATCTCAATAAACTCTGAGCAGGATAAATTTAAAGATATTCTAATCTAGACACATCATTATCAAACTTTCGAAAGATAAAGACAAATAGAGATTTTTGAAAATATCAAACAAAAATGAGTCACCATATATAAGATATCCTCAATAAGATTATCAGCTGACTTCTCATCAGAAACCATAGAGGCCAAGATATGGTGAGATGACACTCAAAACGCTGAAGGAAAAAGACAGTAAACCAACAATTCTATATTCAGTAAAGGTATCCTTCAAAATTGAGGGAGAAATTAAGACATTTATACATCAGAGAGAGAGAGAGAGAGAATATATCACTAGCAGACTTGCCCAACAAGAAATACTAAATGGGGTCCTTCAGGCTGGAATAAAAGAACATCAGACAGTAATTCAAATCCACATGAAGAAATTAGGACCACCAATAAAGATAACCACATTGATAAATATTAAGTACAGTATAATTTTTTAAATTCTTTTATTCTCCTATGTGATTTAAAAGACAACTACATAAAGCAATAAATATTAAACTTTATTGATGACATTATGATGCATAAAAAAGTAACTTGTTATAATAATAACAGGACAAAGGAGGAGGACATGGAGCTATAAATCAGTAAAAGTTTTGTTTACTATTGAAATTAAGTTGTTATTAATCCAAACTACATTGGTTTAAGTTAACATTTTTATTGTAATACGTAGGCTGACGGCTAAGAAAATAAATATTTAAAACATATAGTTAAAAGAAAAAGGAATTAAAATGGTGCTCTAGGGAACAAAGAAAGACATACAACACATGAAAAGAAACAACAAAGAGGCAGAATTAAATCCCACCTTATCAGTAATTACATTAAATGTAAATGGCTTAAACATTGTGATTAAAAGGCAATAGTAGCAGAATAGATTAAAAAATAAGTCTATGGCATCTACATGAAAGATGCTTTAGATTCAAAAATCCAAATAGATTAAAAGTAAAGGGTTAGAAAAAAATACCATGTAAACATTAACTAAAATAGAGCTTGAGTAGCTATACTAATATCAGACAAAACAAACTTTCAATAATGTGAAAAGAAGGCACACAGAATGGGAGAAATATTTGCAAAACATATATTTAATATGGCATTTGTATACAGAATATATAAAGAACTCCTACAATTCAACACTAAAAAGGCAAATGACTCAATTAATGAATGGGCAAAGGATTTGAATAGACATTTCTCTATATAACATACACAAATGGCCACTAAACAAACAAAAAGATACTCAACATCAGTAGACATTATGGGATTGCAAATCAAAACCATAATGGGATACCACTTCTTGCCCATTACAATGGCTAAAATAAAAAAGATGATAAAAAGTGTTAGTGAAGATGTGGAGAAATTTGAACCTTCATACATTGCTGGTAGAAATGTAAAATGTTGGAACTGCTTTGAAAAATTCTTTGCACTTATTGAAAATGCTAAACATAGAGTTGCGATATTATACAGAAGTTCTATTCCTATATATATTCATACATTCATATATATATATATTCCCCCAAATACTCCAAAATTAGATAGTGGTGATGTTTTCTACAACTCTGTGTATATACTAAAAGCAACTGAATTGGACATACTGAATTTACATACCTTGTAAATTTCATGGTACATAAATCATATGTCATTAAAGCCATTATAAAAAATACCATAGAGAAAATATAATTTTCTAAAAAAGGGATGAAAATAAGAAACAGCAGAGTAATTCTCTGTGATATTAAATTCTAGAACACAGGGAAAAATATTTTTGAAGCACTAAGAGCAAACAACTATCATCCTAAAATTGTACACAAAACTATCTTTCTATAGGAACCGAAAATAAAGTCATTTAAAAATTTTTTAGAGGCCAGCCCCAGTGGCCTGGTGGTTAAGTTCAGCATGTTCTGCTTTGGCAGCCCAGGTTTGGTTCCTCAGCATGGACCTACACTGCTCAGTTAGTGACCATGCTGTGCTGTCAGCCCACATACTAAAAATAGAGGAAGATTGGCACAGATGTTAGCTCAGGGTGAATTTTCCTAAGGAAAAAAAAAAAATCAGAGACCATCAGAGTTTACCAATGTTGAACTTTTGCCAAAAAAAAAGTCCTCTAATGAGAAGAAAAATGAACCTAGTATACTAGGATTTCAGCATAGATGACGGATATGAGATTAACTTTTAAAAATCCTATATACTGAAAATAATCAATCAGAACATGTAATGGAAAATGAACGCCATCCACAACAGCAAGAATGCCTGTAAGGTAGTTAGGAATAAACGTGAAAGACGTGCATTATAGAGAAAGCACATACAGATAGGCAGACATAGAGATTCCTAAACAAGAACCTAAACCGAACAATCGAACAGGTTCATGAGTGAGAGGACTCAATTTTATGAAGATATAAATGTCTCTTTAGTTAATAATTCCAATGCAATTCTAATGAAAGTCCCAGTAAGACTTTTCATAAAACGACATATTTATCAAAAATTTATATGGAAGAGCAGAGGTCAATAATAAACAATATTGATGAAGAAGTCGCTTGCCTTACCTGATATTAAGATATATGATAAACGTATAATAAGTAAATGTGATCATGATGGGGTAAAATGAAATATAGCAAAAAAGAAAAGCATAGGTAACTCACAAATTGAAATTCCTATGTGGAATATTGATATATGATAAAGGTAGTTATAAAGTTTGAAAATATATAAAATAACACCCTTTATCATTAATTGCCTAAAAACCTGCATGAGAGTGGTACCCGTGGAAGACAGCATCATGATTTTCTTCATAGAGGGACAACGGATTCTCCCATAATAAGGGAGGCCAGGAAGCTTCACATATAACTACAATTTTTGATTCTCTTAAATAACTCTTCTGAAAGAAATAGGGCAAAATATTAACATTTGATAAATTTAGGTGGTGGGTGCACATGCATGCTTCCACTGAGGACGGAGCAAAATAACATACTTACATACTTAAAGTTACTGGTTTAAATTAGGACCTTAACACATATTATTTTCTCCTTTCTCTTTTCAAATGACAGATTGCTTATCCTCTTTTGGTGTTACAGCATCAAGGAAGCGCTGGTAATTTCTTAGCTGTATACAATTCCATTTGCTGACAGTAATAACATAACTTCTCTTAGTGAATAATTTTCGTTTTTCTTACTCTCAAAAAAGGAAGCAACGGAACAACAATGCTAGATTCTCTAATTTCAACCAAACTGAAAACAACAAACATAAAATGTATAAATTACAATTGCTCTTGTCTGAGCAACTTTCTAAAGTCTTTTCTTTTTCTTTTTTTTTAAGATTTATTTATTTATTTTCCACTTTTTGATGAGGAAGTTTGGCCCTAAGCTAACATCTGTTGCCAATCTTCCTCTTTCTGTTTGAGGAAGATTGGCCCCAAGCTAAAATCTGTGCCAATCTTTCTCTATTTTGTGCGTGGGATGCCACTGCAGCATCACTTGATGAGTGGTGTCTGGGTCCACACCTGGGAACCCAACCTGTGAACCCTCGGCCACCGAACGGAGCACGTGAACTTCATCAGTACGCCACTGGGCTGGCCCCTGTAAACTCCTTTCATAGGAAATATTCTTACAATTCTTAAAGAAATTTTCAACTCTATTTCTTTAGCTATATGATTTAACATGTGGTTGTATGACATAAGAATAAGGCCATTTTCCTTATGTCTGAGTTTGTTATGCCTAGAGTGGCCTTTGACAAGAAAATGGTGACATACCCAAGTGGTTCTCCCCAGCGTTGTAGCCTGTACAAGTTGGACTCAGAATTCAAAACAACCAATGACGTAGCATGGTCTTGACATTTGTATTTGAGTTTTGACACTCAGATATATTGATACTCATTCTTCATTCCTACACACTGAACAGAGAGTGGTAAGAAACATGAGCAGGCAATGCTGGGTGGACTCCAGGGAGCTGAGAATGCCAATTTCTTAGGGCTGCAGACACAGCCTCGGCCTGGATTTGAAGGCACAGATGGATAATGTCCACAGGGACAGAGGAAACTGTTCAGGCTCATTTTAGGAGAAAAACAAAACAAAACAAAACAAAACAAAACAAAACAGGTAGTATATCTTTTTATGTGCCTGTGGCATGTAGTAATTTTCTACCGCCTGAAATGCCCTCCTGTAACTTCTAAGTCCTAAAAAATTCCTACTGCTTTTTCAAGGTGCAGCACCTACATAGACCACTCCCTGTTCATCTAGACATTATAATTGCTCCCTTCCTTATGCATTCATAGTATGATAGACTCATCTAGAGTCCTTTAAAATAGATTACTCAAGAAGCACTTTTTTAGAGAATGAGGATGCTTGTGAATGAGACACAATTTTGCCCTTACAGGCCAGTGAGGGAGACAGTTAAGGGAACCGGCCACTGCAGTTGGGTATAGCACAGGCCATAGTGATAGAAGTAACGGAGGGTGCAAAATCAATATGGCCTCACCTCGTTTTGAGGGCAAGGGACAGTTGGAGACAGAATCCTGAAATGAGAGCAGAATAGAGAGAAGTAAATATACAAAGAAGGTTGTGTATATCCACATGTGTGTGTGTGTGTCTGTGTAAGAGAGATGGCTGGAGGAGTTGGGTGTTTTAAGCAAAGGAATTAGCATGATCATAGTTCCAAAGATGGGAAAACTATGACATATCTAAAAATCCAAAGCAATTGTGAATGGGTTGTTTGGAGTATAAGAAGATAGACCAGGAGAGCTGAAGTTAGAAAGCAAGCAGGCTAGGGATGAGGGCAGTATTTGAAAACCACTAGAATGACAGTTTCAGGTTTTTGTTTTTGTTTTTTCCCCTGATACATCCATTCCTCCTTTCTTTAAATAACAGAACTCTTATTTTTCTTTCCTTATAGTCCATGTCCTTCAGGAAAGATTGACTCCAACCCAGCCCCCCAGGGAAGAGGAGTAAGAAATGCTACCTGACCCCACCACACACTAAGAATTAATATTTGGACAAAGTCATCCAAACAGAATGAAATCCAGGAGTTTTAGATGTTTTGGTTGGTGCTTGTGTGTGTTTGTGGGGTCAGGGAGAGGATGTAAGAATATTGCCCTTGCCTTTGGGCATAAACCTGAATAGGGTACGCCCAAGAAAAGGCAGCAACCATCTTATAGACACTATGAGAGGGCTACTCAGAAGAAGCAAAGGCAAGCCATGGGTTCTGGTTGTGTGGTTTGAGCTCAGAATGCAGCCTTCACTGATGACTCTGAGTTTTACAGTTGTATCAGCCAAAATATAGGCTTTATTGATTATTTTTGGAATTTTGTTTTCTGTTACATGCAGCACAGAGTCCTAACTGATAAAGCCAGATTGGGGGGCATTGGTTTTATCTGAAAACAATAGGAATTATCTGAAGAATTTAAGTGGAGAGTAATAAGAACGTGTGCTTTAGAAAGATAGCCTTGACTTCTGGTGTGCGCAAGATGGCATAGATTCATTATTCTTTGTTCCTCCCCTCTAAGTACAATTATAAACCCTGAAAGTAAGACAACAAATAACCATAGGAAGACTGAACAGTGGAAAGAGGAAGGCAGACTGGCTAGGCACCACAGGACTAGAGGAACAAGACTGTGCTCCAAGTTCTTCCAATTCCTGCCCCACTCCCCACACCAGCAGAAGATCAAGACCTGGGATAACCCAAGACCCAAACCAGCAGGAGAGAGCAGCCCAGGTAGGTCCCTTCCTTCGCTGATTCAACTGGAGTCCTGCAAACAGGCCAAGAGAATGTCTCTCTGCCCCTGGGGCTGGACTCCATCCCCGCCTCCCTCCCCCTCCAGAGACACTGTGTAGCCGAGGCAGTGCAGACATCCAGAAACTCAGGCAGGGATTAAGCAAGAACCCACAGACACGCAAAGGCCAGGAAGAGGCTTAGAGAACAGGGCAGTCCATCCTAGGGAAGCACTTTCTGCCTCACAGATGGCATCAGCAGGGATCAGCAAAAGACCCAGTGGCACCAGGCAAACTAGACAGATGAAAATAGCAGCTCAAAGGTTCTGAAAATTAAGTTGTCATTAGAACTGTAGTTCAAAAAAAGTAGGTCACTATCTGCATGCTAAACGTAAAAAGGGTGATTGCTTGCCAAAAGAAGATTTCACGCGAACCCAGAGTCTCCCAAGATAATGGTCAAAATGTCCAGGTTACCACTGAAAAGCACTTGTCATATCAAAAACCAGGGAAATCACAGCTTGAATAAAAAAAAGAGACAAAATGCTGAGATAACATAGATGTTAGAATGATTTGATAAAGATTATACAGTAGCCATCATAAAATTGGTTCAATGAGCAAGTACAAATATCCTTGAAACTAATTACAAAAAGATAGTCTCACTAAAGAATAGAAAATATAAAAATTACAAAATTAGGGTTGGTCCCGTGGCCGAGTGGTTAAACTCATGCACTATGCTTCAGCGGCCCAGGTTTCACTAGTTTGCATCCTGGTTGCAGACTTAGTACCACTCATTAGGCCATGCTGAGGGAATGTCCCACAGAGTACAAGTACAAGGACCTGCAACTAGAATACACAACTATGTAGTGGGGGGCTTTGGGAAGGAGGAGGAGGAGGAGAAGAAGATGACGAAGAAGAAGACGAAGAAGAAGAAGAGAAGATGAAGAAGAAGATAAAAAAGAAGAAAAAGATGAAGGAGAAAAAGATTGGTAATAGATGTTAACTCAGGGCCAATCTTTAAAAAACAATAACAAAATTAAAATTATGGACTTGAAAAATGCAATAAAAAATATTTAAAAAGTCACTGGAGGACTCAATAGCAGAATGAACACAATATTAGAAAGAATCAGTAGACTTGAAGACAGAGTATGAAGATATCTGTGCTATAGATTAGAGATCAGCAAGACTAGAGAGGTTGGCTGGGATATTATGTAACAATCCAGTGAGACAGGATGGTGGTCTGAAATGAGGTAGTGGCAATGAAGAAACAATTGGATTTTCAAGGTGGTTGGATGGAGTATAAAGAAAACTTAGTGATTTGTTTGGACATGGGTAAGAAAAAGGAAGAAAGAAAAAGGAAGAAATCGAAGGTGAATCTCAAATTGGCTTAGGCAACAGAGTGAATGTTGATATAAATGACAGAGAAAGCAGAATAGGCTTGGAGGAAAAAAAGTCAGGAGTACAGTTTTGGATATTCTTCATTTGAGGTGCTGTTGAGCTGGACATTTGCTATGCCAGCCACTCATTTTATAACAGAGTAATTAACTGATGTCATTGAATCAGGAGAACCTAGCGTGGTATCTGGCATCTGGTAGGGCTTACTAAGTTTTGTGAGTGATGGAATGAATGAGTACTGGAATAAGTTTATTTCCTCTAAGGTCTCAGAACATTCTTTCCGTAACATGGACCAGCTTAGACAGACAAACTCACATGAGTACCACACTTCTAAAGATCAGCTAGACTGCTGGGATATCAAGAGTTCACAGGTATTGCGTTGGACCAGTAAAGGTGGATGTCTTTGCACATCCCAGAATGGAACCCCAGTTCAGCAATTGTAGCATCTATCATTCAAATCTAGACCCTATAGACCATAGAATAAAATATTGGCCTTATTTTATGACTTCTTTTTATTTTTTTAACATTTGAAAGAATACTTCATACATACGATTAAAGTAGATCATCAGAAAAAAAGTTCATCAATCACATATCACACTTTATCTCACATTGTTTCTATTTTCTCCAAGATCAACAACTTGTTTGAGAAGAAAAATAATGAGACTGTGAGAAAAGTATACCAGACTCTTGAATGTTCATCCATCTGGCACCCTTTGATCCACCATCATAATTCACCCGACACGTACTGAGACTCTTGCGTGATCTTCCATTGTTATCCAGGAGCCAAGGATAGATCTTGGATCATCAGTTCAAGAATTTGTGCCCTACAAATCAGCAACATTAGTCAGTCTGCTAGACCAAGCTCTCAGGGAGTCCATACCATTGTCTCACCTGATACCTTTGGGAAGCAGCCACCTATTTCTTTTGCCCTTCATTCTCATAAATGTCCCTCTGGGGAGCCCCAAACCCCATTTTTCCTAGAGCTCTTGAAGATTCTGTTCCTTCAGCTTGGCACCCAAAGCAGAGCCCTAATTTCTATGCCAGCTAGGACCAGGAAGGACAAAGAGTTTCTTGCCAGCCCTTATCTCAAGACTGGTATTGATCTCAGCCTATAATCCCACTGTATCTACTCTGCTCTTCTGAAGTTATGGCCTACCTTGGTGTCCATTCTGACATGCTTGCCTGGAATATATTCGAATTGCCAAAACATATTTCTAGTGTTTGTTTCTTTCCACCTGTGGTCTGAGGGCTTTTCAATCTTCTCCTGGCGCTCTCTGCTTCAAGAATGTCCCTCAGCTCATCTGGCAGAGGAAACCAAGCCAACTCCTAAAGGAGACATATACTGACACAAACTATGGGTTCCATTTGTACTGGTCATTTTAGAAGATCATCATCATCATATTAGGCATTTGCAAAAGAATGTGTCTCAGGAATGGAGCCTAGAGTAAAAGTGTGTTTTTGTCCACATTAGGGTTTTGAAAAGATGGGTTATTGCTGGGAATAGTGTATTGTAAGCTGTGCTCAGATTCTTGATACATCCAACCCATTTTTGTAAAGTATTTGAACAGGGGCTGGCCCGGTGGAGCAGCGGTTAAGTGCACACATTCTGCTTCTCGGCAGCCCGGGGTTCGCCAGTTTGGATCCCGGGTGCGGACATGGCACTGCTTAGCAAGCCATGCTGTGGCAGGCGTCCCACATATAAAGTGGAGGAAGATGGGCACAGATGTTAGCTCAGGGCCAGTCTTCCTCAGCAAAAAGAGGAGGGTTGGCAGTAGTTAGCTCAGGGCTAATCTTCCTCAAAAAAAAAAAGTTAAAAAAATAAAGTACTTGAACAGAAAGAAAAAAACAAAAGTTTTGAAAGGCTTTTATAAATCATTATTATCAAAAATTTTAAACTTTCATATTTATAATTTAATATCATTAAAATGTCATGCATATTCACGCTGCTATTTGATTTTCATATTTTAAACAAGTATGTAAATAAAACAAATAAGAGTAATATAATGACTCATTTTTATTCTATTCATTAAAGGATCAGAGTTCATGGTTGCTTTATACAGATTTACACCCTAGTCTAGGTGCAGAATATTTCAATGTTTTAAAATCTTAATATTGCAGAATTACAATCTTGGGATTAAAACTTTATAAAAACGAAGGCTGAGTCTGCATCATGTTGTAAATTAGCCAGTTTAAAATATCAAGCAAAACAACTTGTTCATCAAAGGAATCTTATGATTCTTAAGCACTGCATTAATTACGTGTATAAGAGTGTTTCCACAAATAATGTTACATTTCGTTATCTTCATACAATTTAGAGAGAATTCTATCAATCCACACTTACAGGAGGAAAGACAGACTCAAGTTTTTTGACTTATGCTGATACTTTTCACCCAGAATTCATTAGAAGGCACATTTGAAATTTAAGCCAAATGATTAAGCTCTCTTGAAATTATATGTTCTCAAATTATCAGCCAATATTGTAGGAAGTACAGACAGAGGGATTTAGAATACATAAGTAGAGCTCAGTTTGTGAACTGGTGTTTGAGGTGTTTTAGGGTGAGAGCACAAAGAAAGAAGCCATATGCAAACCATGTAATATCCTAGTGTGTTATGTACCAAAAATTAGAATAATCTAAAAGAAAAACAAACCCACAATGTTTGGTAATGATAATCATATTTCACAAGCTATTTATTTCCATTTTCCATTCTATGTGTTAAAATGTTCTGAATCATCTAATACAGTTTGGAGCATTTTGTCTTTAGTCCTCAAAAACTGACAAAGATGATGATAAAGGGCTCTTGTCTATTTTGATTTTTAAGAATGTCAGTTTTATTAGTGGTTGCTTCTTAAAGTAAAGGATCTTAAATACATATAAAGACAGCAGTTATATATACACATGTTTCATTTTGTTCCATGGTCAAATTGCTTGAGAGTTGAGTTTAAATTTGGGAGCAAACTTGAACTTCAGAAATGTAGGTATTCAACAGTGAAAGCTGTTTCCAATCTTGCAACATGGATTTTCTGTCAAAAGCCTTTCTTTGTCTTTACTTTAAATGGTTTAAGAATCAGGAAAATCTATTTTAATCAGATGAAAGAGAGACAATTAAATTCCAGCTAAAACAAAGTGAGGTATTTTATATCATTAAAATAGTCAACAACATTAATTATCAATAAAAGAATAACTTTTAATGAATGTGATGTGTGCATAAATTCATAGAATGATGCTGGGCACTATGGGTGAAAAAAAGAATATTTGGTCTGGACGCTTGAAGAGATGGGAATGTCTACAATTACTTGGTGCCAGGTGGGTTATTAAACATGGAATTTAAAATCTCTAGGTGTAATTTCTGCTTAAAGATGGGAGATCAACCACACACCTATATTTTCTGTCTTTCTTGGGACCCAATGAAAATGTAAGTATAAAAATCAGTAGGTCATAAACCTACAACAAACAATAGATTGGTAAAGAACTGTCAAATTGTAAGAAGTTTCTACAAATTCTGGAATGCAGCAAGTCCATGGAAGAGCAGGAACTATTGCCCTGGGATGGAGGAAGTGGCAGTCTGGGACACAATTGAGAAGTGAGACAGTGCTCGCAGTAAGATCGCAGAGAGACTTGGGACTGAACAAGTGCCTCGAATACATGAGAGTGTGGGGAGGACCTGGGAGTAAACATATGATGGTCCAGAGGGAGGAGCGAATACCACACACGGAACTGGAAATATCCCCTACCTTGTTCCCCTACTCCTGACTCAGCAGAGTCAGCAGCCAGGCCCTGAGCCCTTAGACAGGAGACTGGAAGGCAACTCTATAGAGAAATTGTGACTCCAAGGACATTCTGACGTTTGGGAGCCCCCAGAATGACACCAACTCCAAGCCAAGCATCCTAAAAGGAAGACCGCAAGTTGACCAGCACTATGTACTCACAAAGAGTGCAAATGAGCTTTGCTTGCCTTGCTCTCAAACATAAACAGAAATCCTAGAGTGAGAAGATTCATGGAAAACAAGAAAACATCAAATTATCAACAGTAATATCCTTAGAGAGATTCCAGAAAGTGTCTTATTCATTTAATGTGGTAAAGTTCCTGGGGAAAGAAATAATCAGTGGACCTGAAAGACCTCTTGGAGACTTGAATGCTGTGTTTAAAACAAAAATAATTCATAAAAGAGTAGGAAGATAAAGAAATCTCCCAATAAATAAGGAAAATTGACAGAGATTGGGAATAGATGAAAGAAAATATTATGATTAAAAGAACGACCCAGGAAGTCCAATAGCCAGCCAAGGGAAATTTAAGAATTAGAGAAGAGAAAATAAAAGCTGGAGAGAAGAAAATTATCCAGAAAATAATAAAATCTATTTCACAGAACAGACAGACCCAAATTTCTACATTAAAAGGGACCATCAAAAGAAATTCTAAAGTAGCCCAGCTAGTGTGAGCATAGAATAAAGACGTTTTCAGATATACTAGTGTTATTTAAGAAATGTATGTCCTTTCTTTACCCAAAAGAGGGAAAACGAAATTTTAAACAGGAAGGCAAGAAAATTGGAAAATGACACCTGCAACCCAGGACAACAGTGATGGCAAGTCCCAGGAGGTGAGCTGGGCAGCACATTAAGAGGGAACCTGTGCAGAAGGGTGCTGAAGACAGAGGGCTCCAAGAGAAAAGTGGAAATAATTGGTCTCTAGGAAAGTTGGGGATATGGGGTTACAAGAACTGTTAGATACTCCGGAAAACCCAGAAGCTCTCCAGAAAGTAAATTCTCTACTTGGCTTTGCAGTAGACAATATATTAGCACAATAAGGTGCATACTCTACATAGAGTACCAGCTTTAAAATATCCCCATGAGTAGGGTAAGGAAGATGCGTTCATAGTTACAGAACATTTAAGTGTTATCAACAAATAGCAGAAAGGGGAGGACAGAAGAGCAGAGGAGGAGAGATGAGGAAAAGCATAAAGCTGCTACTATTCTCATCTAATAAAGAGAGGAGTCAAATGTACAGTCTACCTAAAGATTAGGCCTGAGACAATAAGTCTTTAGGAAGAGAATATAGGCAGTACACTCTTTGACATCAGTTTCAAAAGAATCTTTTCGGACACTGTAATTCCTCAGTTGAGGGAAACAATAGAAAGAATAAACAAATGGGACTTCATCAGACTGAAGAGCTTCTTCAAGGCAAGGGAAAACAGGATTGAAACAAAAAAACAGCTCACTAATTGGGAAAAAATATTTACAAGCCACTTATCCGATAAAGGGTTAATCTCCATAATATACAAAGAACTCACACTGCTTAACAACAAAAAAACAAACAACCCGATCGAAAAATGGGCAGAGGACATGAACAGACATTTCTCAAAAGAAGATATGAATATGGCCAATAGACACATGAAAAGATGTTCATCATCACTAATCATCAGGGAAAT
This sequence comes from Equus przewalskii, assembly GCF_037783145.1. Taxonomy (NCBI): domain Eukaryota; kingdom Metazoa; phylum Chordata; class Mammalia; order Perissodactyla; family Equidae; genus Equus; species Equus przewalskii. The sequence goes on from NC_091831.1 coordinate 87,180,125, forward strand.
GCAAATCAAAACTACACTAAGATATCACCTTACATCCGTTAGATTGGCAAAAACATCCAAAACCAAGAGTGACAAATGTTGGAGAGGTTGTGGAGAAAAAGGAACCCTCATACACTGTTGGTGGGAATGCAAACTGGTACAGCCACTATGGAAAACAGTATGGAGATTTCTCAAAAAGTTAAAAATAGAAATACCCTATGACCCAGCCATCCCATTACTGGGTATCTATCCTAAGAACCTGATATCAGAAATCTCAAGAGTCCGTTGCACCCCTATGTTCATCGCAGCATTATTTACAATAGCCAAGACGTGGAACCAGCCTACATGCCCAGAAACTGATGATTGGATAAAGAAGATGTGGTATATATACACAATGGAATACTACTCAGCCATAAAAAAAGACAAAATTGGCCCATTCACAACAACGTGGATGGACCTCGAGGGTATTATGTTAAGCGAAATAAGCCAGTCAGAGAAAGACGAACTCTATATGACTCCACTCATAGGTGGAAATTAGTATATTGATAAGGAGAACTTATCGGTGGTTACCAGGGAAAAGGGGGGGTGGGGGGAGGGCACAGAGGGGGAAGTGGTGTACCCACAACATGACTAACAAAAATGTACAACTGAAATCTCACAAGGTTGTAATCTATCATAACATTAATAAAAAAAAAATGTACAGTCTAAATGATGAATATACCTATTAAGGGTAGTATATACTTATATGTATGCATACCTTTTTCCTTTTTTTCAGCTTTATTGAGGTAAAGTTGACAAATAAAAATTGTACATATTTAAAGTGTACAACTTGCTATTCTGATAGATTGTGCAATCGTCACCACACTCAAACTAATTAACATATCCATCACTTCACATAGTTACCATCTTTTGTGGTTGTGTGTGTGGTGAAAATACTTAACATGAATAAGTTCTGGAGGTCTACTGTGCAGCAATGTGAGTATGGTTAACAATCCCGTGATCTACACTTGAAATTTGCTAAAAGAGTCACCTTAAGTGTTCCTACATATTTTTCTTTAATTACATGAAGGCTAGCAGTGAATTACTTGATGTAGAAGATTTACTCTCAGAATAAGATGAGGTTGTTTACTGAGAGCTGTACAACAAGAGAACTATGTCCCTGTGCTCAGCTCCACTATCAAGGCCATATCATTGGTATAGGATAAGGGAAAGAATGTTGTTCGAGAACATTTAGCTATATTTAAATCAGCTACTACCCTACCAACCGACCATAAGCCAATTATTAAATCCGTCCTCATCCATAAACTAAACTATTGCTCAGTTAATCACCATTTTATATAAATAAATCTGAAAGAAAGTACATAAGGAGTGCTGTTTCTCTAAATCTTTAACTATTTGTGGCCATTTTGTTAATGTTTAGCTTAATCTTTTCAATCCTCAGTATCCACGTGAAAAGTCAGCATCACAATAGCAATAAGAAGGTCCACCAAAGAGAAAAAGGAAAACCTGGCAACAAAATATTTTTCTTGCTTTGGAAAGTGTTGCTGCCTGCTGTTTATTTTCGCGTATTCACAATTTAAAAATTTCCAAGTAAATTCTAGTTGATTGTCTATCAAGAGAATATGAACAAATGTATTAGAATAACTACTTTTATCAAACCCTAAAGCCTTCACCCCATTTTGCATTCAGGAGTAATTTCAATGGAACCATGGGCTCATATATCAAAGGATTATTTAAAAAGAGATTTTTGTTCAAAGAAATAGGCACGTCAAAGCAATTGAATAGGAAGCAATCCTGTTTTACTTCTACAAAGCAATTTTATCCTTTCTGAAATGAAAACCTTGAACACACAAAATCTGAGGTGAAATCAAATCTGATATTAAATTTTATTATTTAGAGATGACTTGCTATGTCAGTTAAGAGCTGACATTTCAAAATAATTCAAAAAATCATGTTCAGCTAGATGATATTTATTCATTCCACGAGCTAAAATTCAGTCTACAAACTTCGCTGCACATTACAAGAAAGTAAACTTTTATATGCATACCGTATTGTTAGCATTTCATCTCAAGATATCTCAAGGAACTTAGTTACTTCAATAATAATTTTCCTTCAGCGGGAACTGGCATGAGGAAAAGGGAATAATAAAGTCAATTAATTGAAAATCTGGAATGGCTCTTTTCTTTAATTTCATTATATCTTCCTTCCTAAAGGTCTATCTTTGGTATTTGCTTTTTCTCTTAGTAAAGAGTGATCATTTAATAAATGATGATTAGTTTTGATTTCTGAGTAATTAGCATCCTTTAGTTTGTATTTCCCTCACTACCTGTGAGGTTGAACAACTTGTTCAATATCATTCTCCATGTATTTTTTTAATAATCTTTTACATTATAATTCCAACATTTACATCATGCTGAAATATAATTTCCTTCAGTCCGAAGTGTATTTTTAAATTGCTTAGGTTACTTATATTAATTTTTCCTGTTTTATCATATGTAGAACTTTAATCTCCTAAAATTTATTTTGTGTAAATTGTGAGAAAAACGATCTCATTTTATTGTTTTGTATGCAAGTGCTTAGACAGCTCAATGTTAAATAATGCATTCTTTTTTCACTAACTTAAAATATCACTCTTATCTTCTAATTTTCATATGCACTGGGCTTTGTTTTGGAAACAGGAAAGATACTATTCATTAGTTTTCTAATTTATTAAATATTTCTTGACTTTTCTCATGTGTTTCTTCTGATGACCTTTACAATAGTTCCTCAAGTCCCTCCCCAAATTAAACGTTTACTAAAATCATATTGAATTTATCAATTACTTTTGCAAACATTTTCCTCTTTACAATAATGATAATCTGAAGTATTACAGTTGCGTGTTTTAATCACACACCTTCTGCACATATCTTATACTGCCAAATATGGACTGCATGTTGGTGTGCCTCTTATATTCATTCCTGGACACCCTAATGCCCTCTGTGATGGTTTTTGGAGATGGGGCCTTTGGGAGATAATTAGGTCTTGAAGGTGGAGCCGTCATGGTGGGATTAGTGCCCTTATAAGAATAGATATGAGCAAGCTTCCTTCTCTCTCCATGAGGATGCAACGAGAAGAATGGCTTCTGCAAACTAGGAAGAGAGCCTTCTCTAAGATCCTAATCTGCCAGCACCTTGATCTAGGACTTCCCAGCTTCCAGAACTGTAAGGAAAATAAATGTTTGTTGTTTAAACCACCCAGTGTATGGTAATTTGTTATAGATACCTGAGCAGACCAAGATGCTATCTCATAATTTTTATTCCTAAATTTTGCTGACTTTGCATTGCTTTTATAAAATGAAACCATTTTCCTATCATATTCTCTATTTTCTAGAATTATCATGTGTTATATTCAAGGCACCTATGTAAGTTTAAATTTTCTAGTAGCCACATTAAAAAGAAACAGATGGATTAATTTAATTAATATATTTAATTCAATATATCCAAAAGATTATCATTTCAACAGGTAATCAAAAGTTAGAAAGCAGAATGAGATATCTTACATTCCTTTCTTCTCATACTAAGTCTTTGAATTCCAGCACGTATTTTGTATTTATAGCAGCACATCTTACTTTGGACTAGCTACATTTCATGTGCCAACAGTCACATGTAGGTAGTGGCTACCATTTTGGACAGCTCAGATATAAGAAATGAAATTATTTTTGTAGGTAGATTTTAAAATCAACCAGCATTTTGGACATGCAAAGTCTATCTAATTTTTTCTCATTTATTGTTGGTTTTCCAGGTGGAAAAAAGTTAAATGCACATTTTGATCAGGTTCTTTATTCCTATACTAATTGCTTTGGTTATTTGTTATTGCTTGGGTTAGCTGTCAAGCATAGTTTTGTTTGATTTCTTATTTGTTTTGTTTTAGCAGTCTAAGCCTTGTTTTGAATCTGGGAGGAATTCCTCTAAAATTCCATTGTTATTTTGATATTTGTCAAATTGCTTTGAAAAGTTATTCTTTCCGGGGTTGGGGTGAGGAAGATTGGCCTTGAGCTAACATCTGTTGCCAATCCTCTTCTTTTTGCTTGAGGAAGATTGTCCCTGAGCTAACCTCTGTGCCAATCTTCCTCTCTTTTGTATGTGGGATGCCTCCACAGCATGGCTTGATGAGCAGTGTGTAGGTCTGCACCAGGATCCAAACACGTGAAACCCAGGCCGAGGCAGTGGACCACATGAACTTTACCATGACACCACCTTGCTGGCCCCTGGACAATTATTCTTAATTCAGGAAGTTACCTTCCAAATATATTTTACTAAGAGTTTTTAAGGAGGAATAGATATTTCTTTTATCAACACCTTCTGCATCTGAGGATGATTACATGGCTCTTTCCTGTAGCTTATCAATGTAATTAAATGTATCTATTAACTGATATGCTGATGCTGCACAGTTGTCACAATACCTTTGTGGAATAAGCCCCGCTTGGTCATGGCATAATAGACTTTTAATATAGTCTCACGTTTATTCTTTCCATAGGAAGCAGGGTTTTTCCCAAGTTTCAGCTAGGTCTGGGTTTCCTGTGATCAGTGCAGCCTATGAATGCTGGGCCGGAATCAGGTGTCGTAAAAAGCCAAGTTAGTGTATAAATGTTGCCACTGATAAGGGACAGGCTGGCAAAAACTCATTCTAAGAAACCCATTTCAGAGAACTTAGAAGGCTCATTTTTTTTTTTCTTTGTGAGGAAGATTGGCCCTGAGCTAACGTCTATTGCCAATCTTACTCTATGTTATGCGGGATGATGCCGCCACAGCACAGCTTGATGAGCAGTGCTAGGTCTGTCCCCAGGATCTGAACCTGTGAACCCCGGGCCACTGAAGTGGAGCATGTGAACTTATCCACTATGCCACTAGGCCAGCCCCAGATGCTCATTTTAAAATGAAGACCGGCACTTCTAGCAGTTATAAGACTGAATGTATACAAAATGTTGTGGCCCTTCTATAACATATAATGGTTTATTTGAATTGCATGCACTTCTAGTGCTTATTTGTTAACAGTTCTTAAAATAAGTCTTAAAGTTTCTACAAGCTGTAACATTAAATGTGCAACTTATTTAGAACATAATATAATGCATACAAATATTTATAAGATCCCTATGCATTTATGAATGTCTTGAAAGTAAGCTTTTTGAAAGTAAACAAAATATCCTCCTATGACTTTAACATGTCATTTATGTTTAACAAATTGCAAGGGTTTTCTAATAATTATGTTTCTAAGTATTTTATATAAAAAAGGTATGCTTTATTTTTTGTTTAGTTAATTAAATTGTAATCATTTTAGAAGTATAAAATCTCTGCGACAGAAGTAACTTAGGAAGTAACTTAAAAAAACCTAGAGAAGAAATGAACAAAACGAAACAGAGGATCATTAAGGTAACACCCAGAAAAAGAGCGAAACACTGTAAAACTAATTAGCTGGTAAAACCACTTAGGGCAATCAACAAGCTTTGATTGACATGGAAGAGTTTAACACAAGAAATAGTTATAACTGTAACCTCTTTAGTGGAACATGATAAGAGTTGAAGAATTAAACAAAGGTTACATTATTTTATTAGTTATTATTTTAGTTCCTTAGAAACAAATAAACATATCTGTAAGGAGATACTCACATGGCTGTATCACTGTTGATAAGCAAGACTGGTTTCTATGTTTATCTGTTATCACGGTTGGATTTCATCTCAGTTTTGTGTTAACTTTATAAAATGAATTGAGTTTTCATTCTATGTCCTATGCTTCAAAATAAATAAAATGACATGAAATCATTATTAAAAACATAAGGACTGATCAAATTTTCAAAGATTTTTATTTCACATTTCTAAAATTTAATCTTGTGACTCTTGTTCTACTCCTTTTTTCCCCCATTCATGCTGGGAATTAGAGAACTTTTATTAATACACATACTTTTCTATAATTTTAATTTATTATTTTTTTACTTTAAAAATACTTAGAACTGTATCATTTATATTTTCATTGTTTTGTAATCCATTGTTTCATTACATTATTGGAATTTTCATAGAACCAAACTGATTTATTTCTTTATTCTATATAATATATTGGTTTTATCATTTCAAGTTCATTGACGTTTTACTCTTTTTCTTTGTAAAGTTTGTAGTTTCACAATTATTTTTTACTTGAGAAATAGCATTTCTTTTTCAGATTTTTAGGGTGAGTGGTTTTTCACCAGAGTTTCTAAAGGATGATTGTCAATTATTCTTATCTTATCGGCCTGCATTTGTGGCTTTGGTTTCCAATTTGAGCCCAGGATAATTTAGACGAGGATTTTTGTTTGTTTGTTTTAATATGAAAGTAGTTGCATTATTTTTTGTTAATCTGTCTTTGTTTCTGGTTTTATTGCACTATGATCATAAATGGTAACTAAAAATGTTTTACTTTCCTGAAAATATTGTTCTTTTATTGTGGTTAGGTTATAATTACTATAAGTGTTCCACAGATGTTTCTAAATTCTTTCTATTCTCCTTCCAGACAAGAGTTTGATAAGGAGGAATGGAAGAAGTGTGTTGTGACTTAAGTTTCCTCAATTCCACTTCGTCTTTCTTACATTTTTTTAATTTATGTATTTTTTAGGCTTAGGTAATAAAAATATTCTCCTATATTTTCTTCTAAAACTTTGAAAGTTTTGCTTTTCATAGTTAGTTATTCAATTCATTTCAAATTTATTTTTGTTTTTGATGTGCAATGTCTATTTCTTTTCATACGGGCACCCAATTTCCACAGAGCTATTTACTGAATTTTTCTTATAGTTCTTAGCGTACCTATTCTGCCTGATAGACTGTTACATAACATTTGAAGCTCTTAGGAATAGATTTGTTTAATTTACAAGATGCACTTTGTTTACATTTATAATATACATTTAAATGTGTATGCCTTTGCCATGTAAAAATTACCATCATAAAAATAGAAACTGTGGAATAAATTTCTTATGGAAAATTTGTTAAAATTATATTTTCTAATTGATTATAGCTGTATACAGATAAGCTTTTGTCTTTTGTATGCTGATTTTATTAGTTCTCTTTAGCTTTGATATTCTCTATATTTTCTGAGTAGAGAAATCAAAGCTTCTGCAATTCAGAATAATATAATTTTACTTCATCCTTTACAGTCTGTTCTCTTATTTATTTTCCTATTATTAGGCTTGCGCGAGACTCCAATATTAAGTTGGTTGATGGAGATGACAGTGGTATTTTGCCTTTTTCTTTATTTTAGTGATTATGTTTCACTATGAATTATCAGGAGTGATTTTTTTCTCTTCCTTGGTATTTGGTTTGCTATACATAAAAAAAAATAATAATCTGAAAACTTCTCCACACTTTCTCTTCAAATTTTGCACACTCTTCTTTTCTAAAACCCCCTTACATTGTGTCTCACCTTATGGCTTTGTGATGCATTCTGGGTTGGCTTTACCTCTGGTTTTTTTCTAGTCTTTATTTCACGTGCTAGACATTACGTCAGACTTCAGGCTTTAGTCCTAAAGCTCATTTCCAGCTGCTCATTCACAAAGATTCTGGGAGTTCTCTCATTGTGTGTTCCCTGCATACTATTTCCTTTCTTTCTTCCTTCCTTTTTTTTCAAAAACCATCTGTATTATTATTATTATTGGTTTCCATTTTTGAGTGATAAGGATGCATCGAGAGGATTTTTGTCAGGGGTGGTACTCCTCGTTAGGAGCTTCCTCTGTCCCGAGGACTTGGGTGCCTATGTGTGTTACCCTAATTTTGCTGGAACAGAGAACTTGTTCTCATCACACTGGCCAGACAGACCATCACTGGCGCCCCCATTTTAGTGTGTGTCACATGTGCCAAGAGCAAACCAGGAGCGTCATGAGCAGCATCTCTGTGATGTGAGTGCTCTGGCATTTGACGGACTTTCAAAAGGTTTTGGCAAATACATAACACCCTCTGTCCCCATGACATGCTCTTGTTTCATCCCTTTCTGCTCTTGGCTAACAATGTTAATGTGGCTTGACTGGGGATGGAGGTGGTTCCTTTCTCTTACTACCACACAGGACTTTTTTTTTACATTCACTGAATTAAATGGGTCAGGCCTTTACCAAAATCAATCTCACCTGCTTATTATTTTATAAATTCCTCTCTGTACACAGAGTATGTGAAAGACAGCTTTTCATTAGTCTTCCACACTGAGACAGAAGTGCCTCTATTTCTCTGTTCTTTGCCACGACAAGATGAATTTGGGATGCAGTAAAATGGATACCTACAGATGGCTGACCCGGATCTTCACCAAGGAGAAGGTGAGAGAGAGCAATCAGGAATCACAAGATTCCCTTCTATTAAAACCCTGAAATCTTGAGAACTTTTTTTCTAGATTTTTAATGAGGACAGAGAGGGGAAAATGAGTCTTAACATCCCTTGCAGTGGGTTGTCATACATTTATTCATATTTTTTATATTTTCTTATTGAAAGGGAGAATTTGTATTCACTGAAGAATTTCTCTTCCCTGCTTTTTCTTTCTAGAAGTCTTTCCTCTTATACTTTATGACTCATAAAAACACTCCTATATATGCTGATATGGTCATTTATAATTCGGAAAACTGTTTGACTTTGCGTTTTAATTCTTAAAACTCTTTTAAAAACGTACTTTCAGACCAGATGTTCTGCAAACTTCCTGATCGGAAAGTGTCATCCAAGGGTATTCCTAACAGTGAACATTATAGACACTTGAAAAAACACAGATTCGGGGAGCTTACTGGAGCATTAAGGTCAACATCAAGTGAGACAATAAAAGCAGAGTCAGGCTTGCGACCTTCAGCAAGCTCCCTTCCACCTCAGCTGCAGTGATCAAAACTGCTTCATTTCAACGCAGTTATGACAAACCATTTGAGGTGAAATAATTTCAATTCACGTGGGACATTTTGTCAAAGTTGGCTTCACTGATGCTATTAACATAAAGAAAGACTGAGAACAAATTATTTTGGAGAGATTTATAGCTCTGGAGATAAAGATACTGACTAAACTCAGTTAAGCCGAAACTCTCAAATAAAATTAGTTTAAAATTCAAACTCAGTAAGAGCTATACTTTATTAAAATCAACTTAAGAAAAATAATATGCATTTCATTGACAAAAATTATTACTTTGTTCAATAAATATTTACTGAGCCTTCCTGTCTTCTGTTTCTCAATTATTCAAATGAGTCACAATACTTTCTTTGTGAAGATTGAATTAAATGATCTCCTTCATGCCAGCTCTGGTCCTCACCCCCAACTGCACCTTGCTATCAATGCAGTCCTCATCTCTCGGCTCAAACGTTACCACCCTGGCAAGCCCCCCACGTCCTCACACATACTCTCTGCACTGCTTACCGTTACTATTTTTGACTATTTCTGCTTTTGTCCAAGGGCAGAAGGGCAACCCTCCCACTTCTACACCAAATTCCATCCTACTGGCCTTCTCAGGAACTTCCCTTATGCAAGTATTTTCTCTCCCTCTGCATGGTCAATTTCCCGCTCTCTACTTATCATTTACTTCAACATAAAAACATGATTTTATATATATACAATTTCTTAAACTCAAATCCTCCTTCAAATGTGACCTCGTTTCTTGGTCCTATTCAGAACCAAATGTCTTGTAATGAATTTCTGCAATGACTTCTTTCTCCTCCTTTACCTCATGTAGTCAGCCCTCCAGATCTGCAGGTTCTGAATCCACAGATTCAGCCAACTGTGCATGGAAAGGCTGCTGATGGTTATGTCTGTACTGAAAACGTACAGACCTTCTCTCTTGTCAGTATTCCTTAAACAATACAGTATAACAACTATTTAGATGGCATTTACATTATAAGTAACCTAGAGATGACTTAAAGTATATGGGAGGATGCACATAGGTTACATGCAAATACTCCACCATTTTATACAAAGGACTTGAGCACCTGTGGATTTTAGTATCCTCAGGGGTCCTGGAACCAATCCCCTGAGGATAACAATGGACCACTCAGTCTACTTGTCTCAACCAATTTCAACTGGGCTTCCACACCCCATCAACCCTAGGATGCTGCTCCTGTTAAGAGCATGAGTGCCCTCCATGTTCCCAAATCTAATTTTCAAATTTATTTTCTTATATTACTTCATCCCTTAGTGTCATTTAAGATTGTTGACCACTTTCTCTTTCTTTTGGCTTCTGTGAGCCAAATTGTTCCGCATTTCCTCTTACCCTACTTGTTGTTCCACTTTAGTCTGCATTTCTAGCTTTTCTACTTTATTTTATTTCACAGCCAGGGAACCCTAGGACCCCTTTTAAATTTTTATTTAGTTTTTCTCCCTTTAGACTCTTCCTAGGGGAGCACATCTTTCCCACAACTTTAATCACTACCTATGGGTTGATGATTCACAAATCTATAAGCCCAGTCCTGACCCCCCTCCAGAACTCTAGCCTCCTTGTGAATAGGCTGAAGCAGAAGTCTTGATTCCCCTCACCCTCCTGCCAAATCTGCTGAAGTTGTTATAGCTTTAGCAATATAAGCAGCATCCATCCAGCTGTTCAAGCTCAACTGGAAGTTATTTCTAATTTCTGTCTTCCCCTTGTTCCCCACATCCTTTCCATTGTCTCCTATTGTTGACTTTATTTCCAAAAACATATTTCCCTCTACATCTATCAATCAAACCCTAGTTCAAGGCACCGAAATTCCTTGCCTTCTAACAGATCTCCACAGTTCTGTCCTTACTCTGCCCTCCTACATTTATCATACAGAAGCCAAAGAGATCTTTTCCAACTGTAAGTGACATACATCACTCTTTTACTTACACAGCTCCAGTGGCTTCACATCACAATCAGAATAAAATATAAATAACTCACCGTAGCTTACAAATCCCCGCATGGTCTGCTCCCTGACTACTTCTTATTGCTCTCCTTCTTGGTCTAAAGCAGGAGTCCTCAACCTCAGCACTATTGACAGTTTGGGCCAGAAAATTCTTTGTTGGGGGGTGCTGTCCTGTGCATCGTAGGATGCCACTAGCCACAGGATGCCAAGCAAATTTCCCCCCGAGAAGTCACAACCAAAAATGTCTCCAGACATTGCCAAGCGTGCCCTGGTTGAGAAGCACTAGACCAAAGTGGCCATGAGTCCAGTTTGCCCACACACTTCTGCATGCTTTTTGCCTGGTTATGATCACTCATAGCATCCACTTTCCCTCTCAAAGGTGTCCTGGCTAGGATGACAATTACACGGTCACCTTAGTCTTCATCCATTGTGTCCCATCATTCACTCTGGCCTTTTTTCTGTATGTGTGTGTTTTATTTTGTTTTGAATGTATCAGGTTTCTCCCAGGCTTAGGGTTCTTACCTTGGTTGTTTTCTCTCCTTGGAATGCCCTTCCCCCAAAAGCTTTTTCTCTCATCTAATTCAGATCTCAGTTTAAATGATATGTCCTTTCTGGTCAAATTCAAAATAAAATAGCAATCCAAACCTTCTCTGCTCAATTACTGTATCACTGCCTGACAAGTTTGTTTAGTTGCTTATTCCTCTATTTATTTTGAATCTACTGTCTCCCACCCAACACACGGACAAAAACAGATGCTTTGTCTATCTGCTTAGAACTTGATTGGTCCACAGCAGGTGCCGAGTGGATGAATGAATGAAAATATTCCTGACAACCCTCCCCCCAGAAGGTTCAATTTCTGTGTTATGTATCATCATCACATTCTGGATATTTCCTTCATGGCACTTTTCACAAATATTAATCACTTATTAGTATAGTTATTTATTCTAAGTTCCATGAGGACAAAATCTGCATCTTTCTTTCTCAACTCTGAAAGAGAGAATCTGTGCTCCTTTGTAACATGCACTGCTTACACATTTTATAGGCACAAATAAATCAGTGAACCACAGTTAGTACATACGTACACGGTGCATAGGCGAGGCATCCTTGGGAAAGCACATGATCTGATTGAAAACTTCAATTTGCATATTTCAAGATAAATATATACTTATCCTTGAGAATAATTTTACATTAATTTGTAAAATTCCAGTCACACATGTAGTTGCTTTCTTTTCTTTTCCCAAATGATTCTATAAACATTGTAGGTCTTGACTTCATCAGTAATCAGAAACGATGGAAAAAAATGTGTGCTTACTTAATTCCTTAGATTGAATTCCCTTTGCAAATATAATATAACAGTTTTTCTGTTCTCTGATGTTGCATGAGAAGTATGGACAAATTCAAGCTTTGAATTTGTCAGAAAAGCACTAACACACCAGCATGAGTCATAGAAAGCTTTGCTGCCCTCGGTGGCTTCTCCTGAAACGCAAGATACAGTCAGCATCACACTTGCTTCTGAGTGACCTCTTTTCTATTTACAATTGTTCATTTTCCTCCCAGGTTTACTGAAACTATACTACTTTGTTGATAAAAGCAATTGCCAGGGACTTGTAAATATAGGTTCAGTTTTGAAACATGAAAGTTTATAACATCTCAAGAGGAAAAGATTCAAGGCCAAAAGAAGGATCAAATTGGGCATTGGGAGGAAGGGTCTAGTATTCCAGGACAAGTGGAAACCCAGGAAATGATTTGCCTGCCATTTGAAGATGTTGATATAAAGTCATTCATGATTAAGGCAAAATAGAATTAATCAGTATGCACATTATAGCTATATTTTCTGTCAGGGTGAAGGAATTTTAGTAGAAAAGCCCAAGAAGACATTGGAGAGGAGCTGTTGAGGTGCGGAGTGATGGATAAGACAGTACACAAGCACAAATGAGTTCTAGGGTCCCTGGCTGACTGAATTCTATCCCAGATCCTGAGAGAACTTTGGCCTCAGATCTCATTCACCACCTCCTTTCTTACAGGATTCGCGGGAAGACTGAAGACAAACAATACATTTTCACTTTTAGAGAAGACAAGCGTATAGAGTGAGTCCTTGGACTCTAAATCAGTGAGCATGCTAACTACGACCACAAAGTGCAAAAACACATTATGAAATATTGGTCAATACCAACCAGTGGAAGATGCTGGCATCCATGAGGGGCAACCTGGATTTACGAAGAACAAGTCAGGTTGACCTTATTTGCTTCTTTGATTGCAATACTAAACTGTCCTATCTATGTGAACCGGATACGCCACCTAGACCCATCATCAGATCCTTAAGGACAAGAAGAAAATAAAATAAGCATCAAATTTTGTTCTGTAGAATAAAAAGCTGTGGCTGTTTTTATGTAGAGGAATTCATTAAAGATGGAATGATTTTTCCCCTCTTAGTAGATGTTTCTCTTTCCTAATATTTCCCAAACTTTTCTAAGCAGCCCGGAATTCCTACTTGGGATAACATTTGGTTCTTTTCTATTAGCACAAAGAAGATGTTCATTTCAGCATTCTTTGTCTTGCTGACCCAACCTGGATGGTGAACAGTTCAATTCCAAGATTATTAATAGCATAGTCATCTACATTATACAATTGCCAGCGTGCTTTTGTTCATGCTCACTACATATTAAGTTATGAATATCACTGACTTCTGATGCTATGCTAATACAGACCAGTAATGAGTCCCCCCCAGGAACACAATTTTTCATGTTAAAGTAATATATATTTGCTTTAGAAGGGAAACATCCTAAAAAGTAGAAAGATCGCGGAATGTTATAAAACAAATAATGCTGCATATGATCATGGGCTTGATCTCTGGATCACGAGGTAGTTTCCAATTACCTGGGGTTAAGGTTGTCCTTTGGAAATGTTGGCAAGTCTTCCCCCTGGCTATGAAAAGGACAAAGTGGGATGCCACATTCAGAAGCAAGGCAGTCTTTCTCTCCTTCTCTCTCCCTCCTTCATTTATTTTAATCTTTAACTTTGCAACCTGGCTTCTTCAGCTTCATTAACTCATGGCCCATCGTGGCTACCTTTAAATGGAACAATCACCCCTAAGTCTATATTACTAATAAATTGTGAGTGGAGACTGAGTAAATAAGACCCAAATAGTCATAAATTTTCCGGGAGTGGGTAAATGAAAAAATATTTGCCCTCCTCAAATGTACATATAATAAAAGCTCAATAATTAAGAGTATTACACTGATGCACAAATAGACCAACAGAACAGAATAGGAAGATCAGAAATAGAACCAAATAAATATTTGATACTTAGTTATTTGATATTTTTATCTATTTATAAGTACATGATATTTAATATATAAATACCATTTAAGGTATCGACAGATATGCTATTTATAATGAATCATCTTGAGAATCTATGTAATCATCTAGAAAAAAAGAAACCTCTACCTTTTTCATGACGAGCAGAAAATAATGAAACTATCAAATTTAAATGGGAAAATTATTGAATAAAGTTGGAGTGAGGAAGATCTTTTAAAAGTATTACACAAAACCCAGTAGTCACAAAAGAAAATAATTGATTCATTCTAATATAAGAAAGAAAGAAGGAAAGAAGGAAAGGAAGGAAAGAAGGACGGAAGGAACGAAGGAACGAAGGAAGGAAGGAAGAAAGTTTCCTACTTGGCACAAATTATTATAATCAATGACAAAACGCAAAGGTCAAAAAAGAAAAACTATTTGAACCTCATATCAAAAAATCAAAGGCCTAAATTCCTTTATAAACAGCCCCAAGAAAACATAAGGAAAATGGCCAATAACTGAACAGAAAACTGGCCAAGGGATATTAAAAGAGTTCACAAGAAAGGAAATACAAATAGCTCTTAAACATATGAAAAGATGCTCCATGTCACTTATCATAAAATAAATTAAATTAGAAACTACATGAGACAGCACTCCTCACTTGCAAGTTTGAAGCAAGATAAAATGGTTTGATGAAACAACGCATTATGTCAAAGAGACTGTGGAGAAACAGAGGGTTTGGAGAAGGTTTGAGAATTTAAATTGGTGCCACTCTAGGAATGACAAAGAAGACAACACTAAATTCTACAAAATTACATACATTTGACTCAGATATTCTGCTTGTAGAAATTTATCCTACAAACTGTATAAAATAGCATATTATAGACAGCAAATAACTTAAATGGAAGCCTACAGATGAATTCTTAATTATGCCTTATGTTATATGCGATCAATGTAAAAAATATATACATCATGAAATTATAAAAAGAATGAGAATGTTCTATACATACGGAAATAAAATGATCTTTAAGATTCACTGCTAAGTGGAAAACCAAAGGGTATATTATGAGCTGTTATTTATATAAAAAGGAAAAAGGATTTTTGCCCATTTTGCATTTACAAATATATTATTTATTCATATATTAATATATAATAAATGTCATTTATAACTTTAAAATATAAAATATAAAATAACTTTATAAAGATTTATAAGAAACTATCAGCATTGGCTACCTGTGAGAGAGAAATTGGGTGAATGGGGGATAGAAGCAGAAGATTTTATTGTAAATCCTTTTATACTGTTTGGTATTGAACTACGTGAATGTATTACTATCCTAAAATTTAAGAAAACTAAAAAATAGTATTTAAAATAAAATATTGTTACTATATTAATTATCCACAACACTTAGCAAAGTCACAGGCATTACTTGATGCTAAATGAGTTTTGAAGTGGATAGACTAAAAACATGTTCAAACATGAGAACTAGGAAATGTTACTTTGGACAAGTCTTTATTTCACTCTTTCATTCAAAATATACTTGAATGTCTGCTATGATGGAAGCGTGTTAAGCATTTGAGTCATAGCAGTAACCAGACCCAAGACAATCCCTGTTCTCCTGTAGAATCTACATTTCATTTTTCAACAATCTGCTGATTAAGTTCCATAACGAAACACAAAAAACAACATAAACAAAGAAAAACTAATAGAAAGACATGAGAAATAGTCTGAGGATTATATTTGGAACGATAGTGAAATATATTGAAGGAATAATGCCATTTTACAAAATACGTTCTATATTAAATTATGTTAGATGTCTCAATTTATGTCATCTTATATTTGACAATAAATCTCCATAGTTTTCTTCAGTTAGGTCTTACTGTCTTAGTCTTACTTGTATGGTTCAAAATGTTATCTTGTACTTGTCAGAATTAAATGAAAGAAGAAATACAACATGTGTGTGTACTTCATCAAGTTTCTTGCATGAACTAGAATAGGTCCTTATTAAACACTACTTGTGTCTGAATCAGCTTACATTATAGAAATGTTTATTTGAGTTTTAAATTCCTCATTGTTCACTCTTTATTGGGAGGCAGCATTTACAGATTAGCCACAAAACACTCCTATTGGGTCTGAAATGTGTTTGTGGCCCACTGACATGGGTTATGCCCAATATTTGGAAATTTCTTGCAGGTGTAACCACACAGCATTACTGAGAAGACAAGAAATCAGGGAAAACTGGAAATTTGATAATCTCCTCATGGTTTAAAACACAGTGCGAATCCAGTGTTGATCTGCCAGATCAACTCACATTAATTCTCCCACAGAACTTCCCCAAAGGGACTGAAGTTTTCAAGATTCCAAAGAAAATGTAGACAGCGGAGACCTCAACCAATACAAATGAACAGTTAAAAGTGATGCATAGAGAGGCTGAAAAGATATGGGAGCCAGAAAATTGGAAGACCCAGTGCCTGTTATCAAAAGTTTATTCTCATAGAAAATGAATCTTCAAATTCATCGTGACTCCTCACAATTTTATCAAGTGCCTGTTGCGTGTTAGGAAATAGATTATGTGCCTTGCTCTGTATGGCTTAAAACAATCATTTTATCCCAAACTGTACTTACTATGTACCCATCTTTTCATCTATTTTAAGTTGAATTTATAATCATACCACTAGCCATGATATTTAAGATATTCATTTGAAGAAATGTTGGAGAATGTCTTGCTCTTAACTCCTCATGAAAAATAAATAAATAAATGATAGATAGATAGATAGATAAATGAAAGGCTCTTCTTGCAACAACTAATCCAAAACATTTTCTATGCTACTTTGTCCTTGACATGTCAGTTCTTTGGTTTAAAAATAAAAACACAAACGTTGTATTGGCCCCAAGCAGAAAGCACTTGGAAAGCTACAGTATAAAATCAGCAGATGTGAATTTAAATTTCTAGAAACTGAATAATTTTGGTGGATTAATTATATTCTCTGAATCTCAGTTTCCTCATCTACAGAATGACCATGATTAAAGGTGGGTAATCAATGTGGAAGTGTAGATAGAGGCTGGCACATAGTAAGTCCTCATTCCATGAAAACATCTCTGTTGGAATTTGAAATATGCCCCTCATATTAAGAAAATTCATAACCCTGTGAGTCTGATTACTGCCAACAATGTGCTTGATTTTTATACTTCTCTGTGCTCACTTTTATAATCCACATTATGAGAGATTATTTACAATTTGTGTCCAATTTTTAAAAAATCTATAGAAACTGAAAGAGTGCTGGTAGTACCAGGTTAGAAATGAAGATGGTAATAGCTCAAATCCTTCCATTTCAAGTCAGTCTCTCAAGAGTGAAATTGCTCTACCATCCTATCTTAAAATAGTTGTCTTAAGGAAAGGAGGATGGTGGGTGTGCAGCTTGGTACTGCACTGTGTTGGTTGTCGCCCAGCATCCACATCATATAAGACACATCAAAAGAAACAAGTAATTCTGGTGCCTATCTCCAAAACATAACAGCTCCTGGGCATAGAGTATAAATAGATAGATGCGTTTAGGAAAGTCTTATTAACATAGGTGAAAATCACTATGATTTTTTTTCTGTATTTTGTAGAAAGTAGTAATAACTTACTAGTGATACATGTAACGTTATTAGAGGTAACTGAAATTTATTTAAA
Organism: Equus przewalskii; assembly: GCF_037783145.1. NCBI lineage: Eukaryota > Metazoa > Chordata > Mammalia > Perissodactyla > Equidae > Equus > Equus przewalskii. The sequence goes on from NC_091831.1 coordinate 87,197,899, forward strand.
ATGCAGTATGAGGAAGAAGAACAAAAAGCCAGGAGCAAGGGAATCTCAGATGCCCTGGACACCCTTAGGTGAAGGCCAATTTGTCTTGTGGTTATTGCTTCTTTGCTTTAAATTTTCAGGTATTCTTGGCCACATTTTCCATCACTTTTCTTTCAATTCTTCCTTATCCTCATTCAAACGTCTACCATTCGGAAACTTCCAGACAAAAAGACCATTGAAATATTCCCCAAAGATTGTCCCTTCAAAGATTTTCAGCGAAAATGACAAATAAATTATAGATCTTGGGAGAAAGTTACGTCAATGTTTAAATCTGGGGTGGGAGTGCCATCCTCATGCATAAGTAACAAGCCAAATATGACGAATATAGAAATAAACGGCAAAATATTGTGTCTATAAAATTAAATTGTACCGAAGACTGAACTGACTCAGACTTCAACCAGCTTATCTGAGTAGTAACAATCCTATGAAGATCCTTCAAGTTAGAGAGCGTGGGGGAAAAGGGCGGGGAAGAACCTGAGCACCCTTTTCGAGCTGGGGGACCCCCAGAACAGGTAGCCCATGGGTTACTCAGCTCCAGGCCTGCATCAACCGCTGGTGTAGGTGCCCTGTAGACAGGGCTAAGATTTCCTCTTCAGGTTCCACAGCAGAAAACTCCTGAGGACCAAAATGAACACACAGCACCACCTCAGGACATGCCTCCTTAGCGCCATGGTGGGACTCCCTCGTCCCCCAGGCTTTGAACCTGCCCTATTCTGCCAGAGACTGAAGAGGCCGTTGGAAAGACATAACTAGATAAAACCGGTTGTGTTCTTCACTTTCATCCTGGCCCACAGTTTGTAAAGGGAGGCTATGTCAGACGACACCTCCAATTCCAATACAGAGGAAAGTTTATAAAGTCACGTAGAAAAATAATGATGCTCAAAGGAAGAGGACCACTGTGAGGACTTGTAATAATTATAACTCTATGGCAAAGAGGTACTGTCAGGCTTTAAAATTGTCTCTTCATTTTTCACTTCTAGACTGTATAAGCTATGGGGTTCAAATTCCAGCCCTACCACTCACTAAACATGTATCCTTGAGGTAATAATTATACTTATCTTTGTTTCAGTTTCTTCATCATTAAAATGGAGGGTTTTATTGTATTTACTTCCCAGAGCCATGCGAAGATTATGTGTAAAATGCTTAGAACGGTGCCTGGTACACAAGAAGCATCACGACGTCTTTGTTACTATTGTCATTCTTTTAACAATTATTGAGTAAATAAATATGTATTGTAGACAATTAGCAAAATATTGACAAGTAAAATTATGTGTAATCCTACAACATTTTACAAAGGATTGCCTCCAAGTTATTTTTTTAAAGGGCATATATTAAGTGTAAACGTACATACTTTACAAATTTGGGTGACCATATAGTCGTGCTTCCCATTTTGTTGTCATTGTAATTATTCATAGATCTGTCTTTCACCTTAAGCATCCTAGGTTAAATGATAAGTTACACAGTCCCCCTATTCTTACCATATATACTGTTTTCAATCCGATCTTTTATTAAATGTCATGCAAAGGCCATTTTTCATCAGATATTGTTCTAAAGTATTACATGTAACAAGTTCCTTATAGTACATCATTGAACCATATTTAATCAATCAAATCATTATCATTTTTAAAAACAAGACAAAATATATGGAAATAACATTATGAAGTGTAATATATATTATAAATTTCTGACTGTATTATCTCTATCCATACAAGGGAAAATCTGTGAACAGCACTAAATGTGCATAATTTTGGAGTATATGATTGAGATCTCTTTGTATCAATGAGGAAACTTCAGATGATTCAATAAATTCTGTTGTGAAAATTTTTTAACTCTACTTTTTACAATATTATTCCTAATCTCAAACTATACACTAATATAAATTTCAGATAGATTATGACTGTGTATAAATATGCATGCATAGATTATAAATAATAAGAAATTATGTACATAATAAAATTTTAATAGCTAAGTAAGTAAAATATTTATTTCATTTCATGGTGAAGAAAGCCCAAGTATTAACTCATATGAACAATTTTTTTAAGTAATTGTTAGATTTGATTACATAAAAGGCAAAACTTCTGTATGTTTCAAAAACACTATAAATAATGAATCAGAGCAATCTGGAAAATCACAGCACATATGATAGTGCATCGTTTATTAACCTCAAAATAACAAAGCCTTTTAAAGAAAACAAAAAATTACAAGATTTGAAAGTGAGGCAAAGAATTAAAAAGTTCACAAAAGTAGAAATGAAACTAACCCATACACAAATGAAAAAATGCTCAATTTTGCTGGTAGTCACAGAAATTCTATTTAAAACTTTGGTGAGACATAACCTGCCCTATAAAATTAGCAACTAAAAAATACTATTCAGTTCTGGTGAAGGAAAAAGTGAAACCAGCTTTCTCATACGGTGCTCATGGAAATGTTAATTGATCCAACTTTTTTGGAGGGAAAGTTAAGAAAGGGTATCAAAATCTAGAAATTTATCTGTAAGAAATAATCTGTACCTCAAGGTAGAGACTTATGCATAATGCTTGCCAATCACTGTAATTATGAAAAATTGGAAAGACACTAAATGGTCCAATAATTGGTTAAATAATTTATATTACATGCTTATAATGTTATACTTTTTAATTAACAGTTTAGAAGAAAATAAAATTATATAACACTGTGAGAAAAGGGTCACAATATATTAAGTGGAGAAAAACACAAATTACAAAATATGTATAGAATGATCCCAACTTTGTAAGAAAAATGAGCATATTATGTAATGAGATTTAGCATCTAATTCCTCCTACCTCAGATTTCATTAAAGTGTCAATATAATGGATAATAGATAATGAAGCGTGAAATAAATCACCACATGCAAATTTATGAAGGAAATAATCAAATAATCTAGAGCCATTCCATAGCAGATGATCTACCTCACTGACTTTGAAAATATGAAGGGCGAGAGAGAGATGGGAGAGAAAGCCCTCTTGGTTCTGGGATTCTGCACGTTGGGACAACAGATGTGCTAGCAGGCCCTGTGGACTAGCTCGGGGACACACACGAGGGAGACTGACTGGGCGCTGTCTTAAGACCAGCCCCAGAGGCCCCTGAGCAGGCAGAAGGACAGTCCATCATCTTCTGCAGGTGGAGTGGACCTCCAGCCAGCCAAGGCTCAATTAGCAAACTGGGGAGACCCAGCAGAGCAGGGGGCTGTGGGAGGCAAGGACAGCCATGCCTTCCTCTGGCCCCAGGAGCCCTGCTTTCAATGTAGTGGTTAACACTGAATATGAATATACCACATGAAAATTATAAAATAGTTGGAATGCTATGCACTTGGATGATTATTAGTGGTTATCTCTGGATGGTGCGATCATGGGAAATTTTTTCTTTATTGTAAATAGGTTTATCTTCCTAGTGTTCTAGAAATGGTGTGCAATGGCATGTTTAATTGCTTATGTGTTCTGTACAATTTAAAAGGGTAGACTTGAAGATATTAGCAATCGAATATACGAAAATGCCACAGACCTGATATTATTAATGGACTTTATGAGATAAACAGAGGCATGGTCAAAATCTGATGACTGTTACTCCTCTTTCAAGACTAGAAAAGTAGTAATGAGTTACAGATACTACATATTAATCCATTCTGCACAGAACATTTTTATGGCTACTGGAAGACAGAGTAACGTAAAAGATAAATATTCTGAGTAGATTCCAGTTGGAAGACACCCCCTCTCATTGGTATGGAGTAAAGAACCAAGAGCAAGTGATAATTAGTTTACGCTTTCTGCCCTCAAGAATCATATGTTTCTCCAACTAATTTATCAATTGAAATTTCCTTCCCAGGACCATGTCGCTCACCTCCAAGGAGAGTCCTTCACACTCTAGTCTAAATGACACTTGTAAAGTTGGGCAGTGTGCATCCTGTGCAACCTGTGCAAAGCCACAGAACTCCGTGTGAAAAGCTCACCACAATGCTCCTGTTTGAGAAGCCCATATCTCTCCTTCCACTTTACGTGAAGTTTCACTGACCCCACTGTTGTGATATTTCCTTAAGCTGTCTTACCTTTAATGTGTGTTCTTATTTGTACTTGTTTTGTACATTTTTTCTTGCCTCTATGCAAGGAAGATATTTGAGGTCAGGTAATATGTCTCGTGCTTTTTAATCCCTGACAGCACTTGTCTCTGTGCCTTGTACACTGTGTAGTTGTAAAGGCAATAATAACAGTTATACAACCAGAAGAATGACCATAATAGTAACCATTTGTTGGGCTCTCACCAGGTGCCAACCACAAAGGGCTCTGAATGGGTTATTTTATTTAATCCTCACAATAACTGTATGCATTAGAGACTATTAATATCTTATTTTATACAGAAGAAAACCAGAATCCATCAAGGTTAAGCAACTCGTCCTTTGTCAAACTATTAGTCAGATTTTGAATGAATGAGTGAAAAATTATTTCCCTCTCTTGCAGACAGTGCATTCTTTGGAGCCTAGAAGTCAATCTAAATAAATACTGTTTACTAGACTTTGAGTTTATTGATGGTAGGATCCTTAATTATTATTATTTGAATTCACAGCATGCATACTTTATATGCACATAAGTACTTGGGGAATAAATGAGTGAATGAATAATAAGACACATTATTTCAGGGGCTGGCCCTGTGGCGCAGTGGTTAAGTTTGCAAGCTCCGCTTTGGTGGCCTGGGGTTCACCCGTTTGGATTCCAGGCACAGACCTATGCACTGCTCATCAAGCCATGCTGTGGCAGCATCCCACATAAAATAGAGGAAGATTGGCACAGATGTTAGTTCAGGGCAAACTCCCCCCCTCAGCAAAAAAGATATATTATTTCAGCTGTGCATTTGACCCCACTTCTCAATGGCTTAGAGGAACAGCCTGCTCTATACTAAGGGTTATTTTCTTCTTTTAACCACGATGGGCAGGGGATCCTTCTACAGATAGAGAAACTGAGGCTCAGTTACACTGATTTGCCCAAGGCCACATTGCTAAGAGCAAGTGATCACAGGATTAGAACTAAGACCCTTTAACTCCTAATTCTGAGCAGCTTTGGTTGCACTCTTCCATCTAATTGTTGACACATGGAATGCATTTCTATGTATTGAGTGAAATCGAGAAAGGCAAGTGTGGAGCATGGGTCTCTGTGGGAAGCTCCCCGCTGATACTCTTCAAGAAAACTTTCTGCGACTGCTTAGCCAACTCCTGCCCAGGCTCTCAGGCCCCACTTTGGTTCTTCGAGGCTGCTCTCAAGTTTCCTTCTCCCTCCCTGTGCCCTGCATGGCAAAGGAGCACCAGTGTGCCCTGAGCTTAATGGTCTGGGCACTGGGGGAGTGATGACTCAGTGGACTTCCTGGTACACAGAGAAGGAGACCTATTGCCCTCAAGACTGACGAGTTTGTTGTCTCTGCAAACCACTCAGAAGTGGGTTGTGTTGACTGGCTCACTGTGTGATGCCCCCTCTTGGGCTAGAACCAAATGCGATGGCAACTTTGCTTTTTGGATTCACAAAGTGATTATTCCTGGAAAGTTGGGACACTCAAGTTTTGGAGTGATAGGAAGTCTAAACCCTTGTCATCTTTTCTGCTAGCTTTCATTTGAACCACACCCAGACCAGGCTCCTGGCATATTACAGGGCACTCTGAGGGCAGAGCCTGGGTTCAGAGATCCAAAGAAACAGAAGTGTGAATGGCCCAAGATGGAGTCACTCATGCTAAGCCCCATATCAGCAAACTAAAACTTAACTGAGCTTCTGTGCTCAACTTCCCCAGATAAGGAAGGCCAACCAGTCAGCACTTGCCTGCTCAGCACAGGTTACCTAACCCGGCTCCAAGACTTCCCTTTGCTCCACATAAGGAAAGTAACCTGCTTTAACCAATCGGCAAATGCGCAGGATAACTTCCTTTTCTCTGCTCACTTTGGTTTATAAAAATCTCTCACCTTGGACAGCTCTTTGAAACATCTTTCTATCTGCTAGATTGGATGCTGCCCGATTCATAAATTGCTGAATGAAAGCACACCAGATCAGTAATAGTCGGTGGAAAATGTTCTCTTAATAGTTTATATGGACTAGAGGTAGAAGTTAGCCTCCACTCTCCCATGGTGGAGACTGGATGACTCTGAGAGTTTAAGCTGTACAAGCCCCATGCCAAAGCTTGGGCCTGCAGACTTGTCACCTGCCACCAGCCATGGGGACACTGGGTGTTGGACAGGAAGTCACGACGAGGTCTGGGACTGGCTGCCTCTGGCTGTGTGTGAGGAGGAGGACCCTCAACACAGACGGATGTCTCCTCCACCCGCCCCCTGCTTTGATACTGCCCTGAATCCATTCTCTGGAGCTTCTCTCAGGCTTCACTGGCCAGTGATGAGCTCAGGATCTTGATGATAACTCAGGTTGGCACGTGCCCCTAAGAGAGGAGACCCAGGAAAATATCCTTGGGCCAGCTCATGGCTCTTCAGTTCCTCTAGCTCTGCTTCAAGGCTGGCGAGGGTACTCAACCTGGGTGGGGATGGGTGGTAAGGAAGAGAGGACAGGACAGGAGCCTACTGGTTGATCCTGTGTTTGTGGGGAAAAGGGACTAGTCTTAAGAAACTACGTTAGAAATCCTCAAGAAGCTTGTGGGGGCTTTGTGGAAGCTGACTGCTGCTGTCCATGGGTAGGGCTGGCAGAAGCCGGAGGCAGGGTGCAGGGCTCTGCTCTTCAGGAATGCCAACTCAGATGGTGCTGGCTCCTGCGCAGAAGGTCACATCCTCTCCATCCTGACCAAAGTCCCTTCTTCTCATTGCCTTCCTTCTGAAGCCCCTACTACTCATCCTTGTGATGGGAATGTGGCTTCTGTACATTGAGTCCATCTGAGGGTTTAATGAACCTGATAGCTACATGCATTAGATATTTTTTCAAAAACTGACATAAAGGCACTTTATAAGTTTGATTCTTATGAGGATACAAGTCTTCCTGAGTGGAGTTAACTACAGGTTCTCTGCGGGTGGGGTGGGGAATGAGTTTTTGGAATAGCAGGTCTGAGAATCCAGCATGGGGTCACAGTGAAGACACTGGTCATAACAGCTATTGAGCAGAGCTCTCACAGTGACATCCTGGCTTCATTTCCCCAAATGCAGATGATTTGAGATTTTATTTATTCTTTTAAATTAATTGACAAAGGTGCACCCTTCTGATCAACTCTGCATTGCCTGGGGGAGAATAAAACAGCCAAGGCTTCTAGCCCCCCGTTACCTGGAATTTCACCAAAGAGAACATGCATTGGAGGAAGGAACCGGGAAGGAGAGGGAAGTGGGGAGAGGAGGCAAAGCAGAGGGCGGGCGTTAGACAGAAGCTTATTTCCCGAGCATAGAGTCATTCCAGAGAAATCATGAGCAGCAAATTAAGCGATCCTTCAGCAAGAATTTTGACAAGGAAATTTCATTAGGGATTTGACTCTCCCTGGAAGCTCAAGTTGCTGCATTAAGATATGAAAATTGTGCAAATATTGTTCCTTAGAATAATGTTGGCTGCAGTTCACTGAGTTTCAATCACTGAAATTTAGAGTGATAAATGTCACATTGGAAATAACTAGAGGAATGAGGGGTCTAGCGAAGGGAGGGGAGAGCTCGCCATGTGGAGCCGTGGCCCTGGAGTCGTTTAGATGGGAAGTTAGACGCCAGCATTAACTAGCTGTGTGACCTTGAGCAAGTTGATCTAGCATCTCTGAGGCCTAATTTCTTCATCCATAAAATGTGAGCAATTGCCAGCAACTCTCTGCTAGACTGTGATTGTGAGGCTTTCACACAAGACTCCAGATACAGCCCTTTGGCACAGTGCCCGGCACAGGTAAAATCTAAACCTGTGATTGCCTCATTGGGGTGATGCGTGAGGGAAGTAGGCTAACGTTTATCTGGCACTGACTCCTTGTCAATCTTGATACTTATTATTGTTGCCATTATTCAGATGAAAAGCCAGAGGCTCAGGGGCCAAATGCATCTGCCAAGGTGACAAGAGTAAATGTTCTCACCCAAATGGTGCCCATGCTTATGTATACACAGACTTTTCTCCCTCCGTAGATTTTGGGGGCCTCAGAGCCTAAATCCTGTTTGGACAACTTTGTGCTAACAGAACCTAACTGATTAGATGGCCCCCTTTGCGGCTGCTCAGAAAATATTTGTGGAATGAATTAATGATTGCATAAATAAATGGATGCAACCATGGGTAAATGGAAGATATGATACTTTCCCCATCTTCCCATTTAAACTGTGTCTCAGGGACTCATCCATAAGCTTCTCAACATTTATTTTATTTTTTTATTTCAAGGCATTATGATATTTTGATTCACATAATGACGCGCCATTTTACAGAAAACAGGAGAAAAAGGGGAAAAAATTCATATACTTCCATAGCCCAAGTACTAAAAGTCCCCTTTAGCACTTTAGTATATGGGTTTTTTTTACATTTGCACCAAAGGATGTTCCTATTACAATCTTAAATGAAAATAATTTTCCACCTTGCTGTTTTACTCTATAGGAATATTTCATACAGCTATTATTTTAATGATAATTGAATAAAACATGATAGATGTGCCATATGCTATTTTACATAAACATAATCTTATGTTGGTTTTTAGAATGTGTCCATTTTTTCACCATCATAAATATTGTTGCACTAAATATTTTATACACTTGACACCTAGGTGTTCAGCGTTAGTGACTCTGACCACAGGATCATTTTTCTTTGAGGAGCACACAGTTCTTACGGTGGGCCTCACCCTCAACTTCTGCAGTGATAGACTATGATATTCAGTTGGAGGGCAAGGGTGCAGTCAAATTGTTTAAAGGCAGATGACTTTACCCATTTTGTACCATATGCAGCCGGGTCCCAGTACCCTGTACTTGATAGATATTCCACAGCTATAGACGAAGAGAAAACGGAATGAAGGAAGGAAAGAAGGCAGGGAGGGAGGGAGGGAGAGAGAAAGCATAAAGGGAAGAAAGAAAATAATGAAGAAAAAGACGGAAGGGAAGGGGAAAATTGAAGGAAGGAAAGAGAGAGGAAGAAAGAAAAACAAAGAGAAAAACTAGGTACATCAGATAAATTGAAAAAAAGAAAGAAAGAGAAAAAAGAAACTATTGCACCCATTCTTCTTTGTCAGCTTTCTAATATTCCAAATACATGTCTTCAGCCACAACCACACCATTCAAACATCAGCTTAGCAAGGGGCCAAAATGACAAGATGAAAAAGATACAACACACTCCAGTAAAGGCCCCTATCTGGGTAATTCTTAGAGACCAGTGCCTCACATTTCAGAGAACGGAGATAATCCATGGCTGGTCTGGTTGTTAGCTATTAGATCACCTTCACTTTTCTCAAGGAGAGCTAAATTTGCAAAGAAAAGACTGGTTAACACTGTATGGTGGCTTGCCTTGTCAACATAAAACCCAATTAAATTAAATTAAATTAAACTTTTCCTTTTTTAAAAAAAACTTTGCATTTACTTGTGGAAGTCTAGCTAGACAGGGGAAAAATGAAATGCACATTTTGAAAAGATGTTGAAAGATGCCTAGACATGTTCATTATGCAGCCACGTGCACACTCAGGCGCAGGGCAGCCTCTGTCTGTTGTCAATACACAACGTTTTGCTAAACTTTGTGTTATGCATGCTTGGTATTTAGAAAACCATAACACTGCCTTTACGGTTTAGAAATGCCTGTCATTATCCTCACCGAACTAAATTGCTGATTCAATAAAATTCCCCTTTCCTTAGTGGGGATTCAATTGTAGCTGTCATTGAAAGAGCAGAAGATTACTTACAGATAAAGTAAACATTTCACATTTGACCAGAATTAGGCATATTAGTATAGAATGCTACTTTTTACTCCATATAGAAGCAGAAACTAATGACTAGCAATATTTCTTAGTGGCAAATTGTCTCATTAATGGAAAAAGAAATAATTTATCGTTAGTAATGTAATTGCTGATATGCAAATAGCATTGCTAAAAATGGGGTTTGCGACGTTTGTTTGAAAACATATAAATTGACATGCATATTTTCTTACTTCAGTAAGGTAAAGGTTAATAGGTTTAATATTATCTCAAATTACCAACTAGACGGTAAGAACCAATATGATATGGTAGTTTCTATAACATTCTTTTGGATAAATAATAAATTCTTTCATTTATCTGTATCCTTGCTTTTGTAATCGGGTTGGGGAGGGGGAGCCTGAAAGCTAACGGAGCAGGATTTCCTGGAGTCTCCAGCTTAGGTTAGTGATGGAGCTGAATCTGGACATCAGCCCCATCGCTGGAGAAGACCTAGACCCAGAATGAATTGAGTTGGTGTTGAGCAATCTGTGAACTCCAACTTGTGCCACCAGTTTCCACCCTTAGCATCTTTCAGAGACACATGACTGACATTCAGCCTTCAGCCGAGCTAGCAACCATCGCTCAGAGTAAGGGCTGCCTATACACTGTGTTCAGAGAGAGAAGAAAAGTGCTTGACCTACTTGGATCCGATAAGATGGAATCAGTTTTCGGCAGAAATTGATCACAACGGACTCCCTGGTAGCCTTCTTTGCACCTGAGGAAAGGGGACAAATGACAAACATACACATGTGGTTGTGAAAGATTCAAGATTTCAGCAAGCAGAATAGTCACTAATTACAGAAAGGTGAGAACAGTGCCATCATGCTTTTGTACAATTTGACTAGGTCTGTTCCTAACACCAACAGGCAGACTTCAAAGTCTATTTCTGTGCAAAGAGCCAGCACTGCTTTGCTTTTTAGATTTTACATGTAAGACCTAACAAGGAAATTGAGGAGCATTTTAAGATGCCCCTCACCGCAATCTGAGTGATGGTTATCCTCAGATTATAATTCTGGATACAAGTACACTTTGTGTTATGCAACACACTACTCTCCTGCAAATGCCTTTCAGAAGCATCATATTGCAAGCGTCATTTTTCTAATTAAAAAGCATTTTCTAATGTAACTGGTCAAATATCATCAGTAGATTTTGGCTACTGTTTATTTATTTAGTTTGTGCTTTATTCGTTTGCTCATTAGTTAATTTCCCTTTTTTTTTTTTTACTTAGTTATTCTTCAAGTCACTGTCACCTAACCTCTTGGCCAGAAATAACAGCATTTATTTCAGATCCGGCAAGATCTGAAAGGCACCTATCTCTGTGTGCAAGGTCTCCGTGCATTTTCTCTAAACGCACATCTTTCTCTTTTATATTCAGCAAACATGTGCAAACTGCCTGCTTTTCCTTAGGCATCCGACAAGGCAGCTTTCCTGAGGCTGGCATGATTCGGAGGTGAGGAATCTGGCTGGGAGCACTGCAGTGAGGCGCCTCGCCTGAGCCCTGCTGGTCCTCTGTGGAGTCTTCACATGGCTCTCTCAGTCAGGGCTGCTCCTGACCCAGCTGGCAGTTGCAGGACCAAATGCAGCGAGGCCCTGATGCATGCTCTGAACAGTCTCAGTGAGAGGGGAGATGCATTTAGTAGTCGGCCTGAAGCTTAATCTGTCATGCTCCACTTAAGCAGGAAGCATCCATTGTTGCCCGTGGGATGAATCTGTCGTACTTACAGAGGAGGAAATGGTGCTGCTGGGGTAAAAAATCAGATTTAGAAAACAGTTCTCTGGTTGTCTGAAATCTGTGAAATCGACAGAAGAATTCAAAGAGATAGCTCTGTCAGAGAGGGGAGCCGTGAATTCCTTCTGCAGACTATGCTTTGTTTTCTGAGTATGATAAACTATTAGATAGGGCCTGTTGCAAGCGCAGCAGCAACACTGAAAGCATCTGGGTGGTTATTCTCCCTCTCATTGTGAGCCAAATGGAAATTCAGGTAATCGGGCACCTCTCTTGAGCACCTTTTAAGCGGGGCAAACTGGAGTGTATTTGGCTTTTTTCCTCGCAGACTGAGAACAAAGACTTCTGATATATGGATACTGCAGATACCCAACAGGTTTAAGCAGCCACATATTTTCATAAGCTTTTTGGAAATTCACTTATTGCATTGGAATTAAAGCAGGCATATCAGTGGTCTATAACGGCAAAAAGTCAGAACAGACTTAGGACCGAAGCACATCTGTGGTGAAAAAGTAAATTCCCGTTCTCTGAGAGCAGCCCTTGTGTAGTTGGTATGGCCTTTATCCAGAATTACCTGAAGCTCAGTGCTCTCATTCTCATTTCCCTGTCACAATGCGCTCTGTGCTGGTTGTGTTATAATCTGCGTTAATTTTTTGGAGGTTTTTATTTTCAACAAATGTGGGAGATTTTAAGCATACTTTCCTCTTTGTATCTTCTTTTAATATGAAAATGTTGTCCCACAGAGACAGCTGCTTTTAAGGGGAAGTGCTTTTTCTGTTTTGTTTTGCTCTATAAAGGTTCTTCATAACTTAAAATACATGATTCCATTGGCGTGTGGAAAAGAAAATAAGGAAAGATGTTTGAAATTGTTCTCATCTCAAACTGATTTTCCATGAGTTTGAGCCCACTGGGAAGTTATCAGGCCTTATGGAGTATCAGGAAAATTGCACAGGGAGTGTCTTCCTCCTGCCTTCATAGCTGTGTGCTGTGGATAATAGAGTGTGATGACATTGCGCCAGCCCAGCCCAAGCTAGGAAAGCCGCCAGAGGCTTGTGATGGGGTCTGCAGCAAACCCAGCTCCTTTGCTAAGCAGGCAGTGTCCTTGCTAATTGGTGCTGGGTTTTAAGAATGACAAAGTAAAATTTCCATTTAAAAATCACACGTATGTCACCTTGATAAGTTCAGACCCATCCAAACGTGAAGACGCAATGTGGCCAGCAGGTAATGCCAATGAGGCCGATTGAATTTATGACAATATTGAAGAATGAGACAAAGAATAAAAGGTTCCAGATGCACTTGTATTAAATAGATCAAGTTTGGCGAATCTTCTGACGTCTTTTGAGAAATAAAATTGCATGTTTGTTTTGGTTTTGGTTAGTGTTGGGGGCGGGGGTTGAGAACATTTCTTAAGAGTTTTGTTTTAGAAATATAAAGAGAAATTCATAAACTAGAAACTTCTTTCTGTTTGTTCATCTTAATGAAGCATGACAGAATTCGTAAAATTTAAAAAGTACATGTGTAATCTTTACTGGTAACTACAAGTCCCCCCCCCCCAAAAAAGCACAAATCTCATACTTTACCCAGGTTAATATTTTATTATTTTTCTACTCTGCATTGCTTTCAAAACTGCAGTCAATTTGCCCATTCCCTGGTCTCTGAATTCCTTTACCCCTGAGAAGTCTTGCATCACAGTGATTTTATTAAAAGTTGCAGTGTTCCTGGGGAGGGGTTTTACAGGTAGGTTTTGATTCTACAACTGGAGGGCCAGAGAGTGGGGAACAGTGTTAGGGTGGGACATACAGCCAAGGTTGACCAACAACTGTGTGAAGAAAATAGGAGAATTATTATCAACAGTGAAACAACCCCAAAGCAAACTCCAGTCTGCAAGAGCTAAGAAAGGTTATCCTGAAAAAAAATTAGTCTTAAACTCTGTGTGTTTATCTATTCTGAGGTGAAAGAGTTGTCACTTCAAAAACCAGTGAGATCTTGACCACGCTGTTTGTGTTGTTTATTTCCAAACTTAAAAGGCAGAGTGGAGGAGACGTAGCTGAAGAGGAGGGAAGGTGAGGAGTTGAAGGGCGACCTGCAGTGGGGTGACCCTGAACATGAGAGATTGGCCCCTGGCAATGACGTCGGGGGAAGAGCTTGCAGACTCAGAGCCCAATCTAATAGGTCAGCAAAGTCTCTCTCTTCTGGCGAGCCTGAGGGCCAAATCACAAACCGGGGCCTCCCTTTCCACGGGAATATGGCCACCTGCGTGGTTTCCAGTGCAAGCATCACGTTTTCTACTCCTTACATCCTTCTGACATGGCACTCACTCCCCTCCCACTTGTTCAACTGCACCTAAAATAACAAGCCACCCCTTCTGTTCATTTTTCCTCTTCTGCATTGTCCCTGAGGAAAAGCTCAGTTTGAGCGAAAAGTTTTAAAAGGGAATCCTTGGGCAAAAGAGAAGAAGAGAGTAATAATGACAAAGGTGAGAAGATACAAAATGCATGATTGTTGGCTAGAATTGAATCCCTGTTCCGTCCGGTACAATAAAGCAGAAGCAGTTGACACATCACCCAGCCTGGATGTGGAGGACCCCAAGGAAGACACTTCTGTAACGGGCAGGTCATTTGCTAATGTTCACAGAAATTGGCATCCTTTGGTTAGCTAAAAGGGATTACCAAGGCCATCAAACCTCACTGTTAACTTCAAACCATTCCCATCTCTCCTCTTACAATAGACAAATGCCATTTCATTTCTTTGGGCCCATTTCCTGAATGACGACAAAGTTAGAGCTAACAATATTAGCGACTTTGGGAAAAAATTGAAGAACTTTCGCTTCTGACTAACAGCCTCCCTACATTTCCAGATTAATCTTTAATTTCTCCCTTTTCCTCCTGTTAGGAAAATAAAACAAAACAAAAACAAATAACACAAAAGCTGCTCCATTGAGGGGACTGTGCTGTTAGTCCTCATCTGTTGATTCCCTGGGCATTTACTCACTAACGGAAGGTGTTCACTCCCTTCCTCTCCATTCCTGCTCTCTCCTCATTGTCAGGGTCTTGATTACCCACGCGGAAGGCCCAGCTGACACATGGTCTCTTAGCATACGTCTCCCTCCTCTATATCAGTGGTTACGAGTGTTGACTTTATATTCTTGCTTCTCCACTTAGTATTTGGAGTGGATGGAATTTAGGCAAATTATTAAATATCTCTGCTCCCCAATTTCAACCCAAAGAACATGGGATGATATCAGGAAGAAGAAAAATGAACAAGCACACATGGTTGATATTATCCACATGCATTTTGGCCATTTTTATGCATAAAAACCTTATATATACAGCATATCTGCAAAAATGCATTTTGCATAATTTACATAGAGAAATGTATGAAGGATAAAAAAGCATTAAATGTTTACTTCAGTCCCTGTGTGGTGCTGGGTCTCAGTACATATTCTGGAGAAGATATACATGCTTCCTTCCTGGAACCTTAATTTTAGACATAATATTTAAACTAACAGAAATCAATTAACTTCCAAGGGAAATGGTGGTGAGCTGTATGGTTTGTTTCCTGACTGTGTCAACGTTTATTCATAGAAAAAAGGCAATTCTTCTTTGATGGTACAGGAAAATAGACACTTTGTCAGTGATATACAAGCCTGCCAATTTAAGGGGCCTATTAAATGCTGGTTTGAAAAAGGAATAATTCCTCCAGCTATTCTTCTCTATCTCCTGCCCATTCTCTTCAGCCTCAATTTCAGCCGTCAGTTGAGAAGAATGGAAGGATCATCAGGATTTAAACTTTACATTTTAGAAGCAAAGCGGTTTAGCACACTGCCTGGTTTTAGATTCTGGATTGGCTGCTTACTCGCTCCTTAGCCTTCCTGTGCCTCCTTTTCTTCATCTGTAAAATGGACATCATCATAGCAGCTCCCACCTAGGATTATTATGAGGAATAAATTATATAAGACCTGTGGTTCATGGTAAGTACTCAATAAATGTTATTTTTTCCTATTCTTTGAATTTAGAATCATCGTCCCGGCTCCTCAAGTGAAGAAATGGAGGTTCAGAAAGGTTAAGTATCTTACCCCAAAATCACAATGCTGGTAAGGATTTAAACTATAAGCAAACTCAACTGGGGTTGACTTTCAAGTCTTTGCTGGATCAGTGTCACTTTCTGACATTCTTCACAGAAACTCAGTGGTTACATAAATCTCCATACACCCAGCTACCTTTCCCAAGAATAGTATTTGAAAATATGGCCCAAATATCATGAACTGAAGCTATGATTTATAGAAAGAAAGAAAGGCCTAGATTTGTAAGTTATTATCCCATCTCAAAACGTTCTTAAGCAAACCATGTCACAGATACTACACAGATTTAAAGGCAAACTTCCCGAGCTTCGTGTTAATTTACAGCACAATCACCAACTAGGGATGGGAAGACTTTTTAGGAGCACTGCTATTAAAGAATGATAATGACCCTTCTCATTTCAGAGTGTCTTCAGTTAAAATACAAAAACAGAAACACAGCAACAGACAGAAACACAGAGGATGGAGTATCAGTGAGGCAGGTGAATTGCCCAGCGTTGAGGAGATGGGGAGTACATGAGCCAGAATTCCAAACCAGGTCAAGATCTGAGCGTAAAGTTTGTGCTGGGTGGACCAGAAACTTTCTAGCTAGGGGTCTGCAGTCTAGCATTACTGTCTCAAAAGTTATTAATGGTATTAGAACAAATTCTCTTCCCCGCCGTTCACTTCTGAAGCTCAGATCTAGGTCTGGCTATGCAGAATATTGTGACACTGATTAAAGTCTAAGCTTTCTTCGGCTGAATTGAGAGTTTAATTAAGTGGTCTTATTTAAAATGAGCACTAATTAAGACAGCAAGATCTTTAAGTTAACCAATTGGAAGGAAAATTACCTACAGATTGACTGTAGGCACAGCTTTTCCAAAATCCTTTCAACTATAAATGAAAGAATTTAGAGTTGGATTATTTTAAACTGTGGCATAACAGCTGCCTGCAGTCTCATGAAGATTCTCCAAAGTGTTATCAATAGTTTAAAAATAGATCACCAATTCCTTGGGGCCGGACCGGTGGTGCAGCAGTTGAGTTCATGTGCTCTGCTTCGGGCCCAGTGTTTGCGGGTTCAGATCTTGGGCATGGACATATGTGCCACTTATCAAGCCATGCTGTGGTGGCGTCCCACATACAAAACAGAGGAAGAGGGGCACAGACGTTAGCTCAGGGCCAATCTTCCTCAGCAAAAAGAGGAGGATTGGCAGTGGATGTTAGCTCAGGGCTAATCTTCCTAAAAGAAAATTATTTATATATATATATCTCAACAGTTTCATGGCTGAGGCAACCGTTGCTTATAATATCACTTATCTTGCAGCTATGATGTTTCTTGCTAACAAAGTTGTATCATCTACAATCTTAAGAAAATGTAGGAATTTATTTTAAAAGTTTCCCTTTAGCAAGTTTGAATTCAAAAGTAGACAGAGGCCAATTCTTTCATCACAAGACTGCTATGATTTCAGATGTGAATTTGAAAGCATCTGCTCAAATCCAGGAGGAGTACTATATTCTGTTAATATTTGAGCCCAAAAGACAGAAAGGGAAACAATGATTACAAGCCCGAGAAGGTAAAAATATATAACAAATGTGTGTTGACTCAACCACAAATTCTCCTCAATCATGTGTAGAACAGCAGGGACTCATGTCCATCAGCCACCTGTGTACTTCACTGGTCAATCCTAGTATCAAGGAGAGAGCAACCCATTCATATGAAGTCACTTTAATCCCAATTATGGCAAATGCACTCGTGGACAATCACTGGTTGAGGAGTTCTCACGGCAGTCTGAGTAAATGTTTTGGTCTTTATAGAGATTTCTTCCCCTATTTGGTCAAGAGCTTCACCTTGGCCTCACTACCTCACTAACACAATTAAAACATGTAACCTGGCATGAAGGTACCACACAGCTTAGAGTGCAGGACAATATTATCTGGAACAGACATGAGAGCTGAAAAAGCCATTCTATCTAATTTAGGTTTGATTTTACTGCATCCAAAATAAAAAAAATAATCTCTTTTTAAGCTAAGAAGTAAATCCTCTTGCAGGAGAACTTCCTCATTTCAATATCACATTGGAAGGAGTGAAATAATAATTGCCCTTATCAAGAATAAAAGGATTAGGGGTAATAAGGATGGGTGGAGGACGGATAGAATTTTGCTTCATCAATTGAAATTGATTAAGAAAATGCTACCATATGAATTTCCTACTACACACATAATCTATTATGACAAACATGAGATTCTAGTTTTCAAGGCAGTTAACCTGTTACACTGGAAAAGGCATGTCCTTTGGGTGCAGGATGACCCTCAATTCCGTCACTCAGAAGTGTGGCAGAGGTCTGTGACTGACCTCTCCGAGGTCTCAGGTGCTCATCTCTAAGTGAGATTAGGGAGTCTTATTTAGTGTGTGCACCATGCACACACACAGACAGACACGCACAGACACACGTTGCCCCTATATCCTGTAAATATGTGTAATAATCAGAAAGTTTAGGTAGATAATTTAAGATCTAACATTAAAGTCAGAGGAGAATCAGGCTGTCTTCCCCCATGTCCCTAGTTAATTGAAAGTTCCCGTGACTCCCTTTGATATTTCCCAGCCAACAGCAGACCAGGATTTATTGTCACATCCACTCCCTATGATTCCTTCTTATTATTTTCACTTAAGATGTTACCAAGATGGAGAGATTAGCCAATCACAGACTGAGCAGATTCCTTCCTTTGTCTCCACTTGCTTGGAATTAGAAGAGTTATTGACTCACACGTGCAGACTAGTCAACAGAAGAAGGGTAATGGCCATCCTTGTCAGCTCAGCAGGAAGTATAAAACTGAGCCAGAGTGAAACATTTTGAAGTCACTGGATGAGTCGGCTTGGGCTGCTATCACAAAGGATCACAGACTGGGTGGCTTAAACAAAAGAAAAGTATTTTCTCGCAGGTCCAGAGACTAGAAATCCAAGATCAAAGTGCCAGCAGAGTCTATGTCTAGAGAGGGCTCTCACTGGATTGCAGATGCTGCCGTCTCCCTGGAAACTCACATGGTGGAGAAAGAGAGAAATCATGTCTCTCTGCCTCTTCTTATAAGGCCACAAACCTTATCAGATTAGGACCCCACCCACATGACCTCATTTAACGTTAATTATCACCTAACGACCCTACCTCCAGATACAATCATATTGGGGGTTAAGGCTTGAACATAGGTGTTTTGGGGAGACACAATTCAGTCCATAGCTGTGACCAAGCTGGAGAACTGATATGCATAGAATAGCAAAGACCAGAATTTGGATTCTCCTGTGTGTAGGGTTGCCCGATAAAATACGGGGCACCTAGTTACATTTGAATTTCAGATAAATGACAATTTTTCTTTTTGTCTAAGCCTGTCCCACATGCAATACTTGGGACACGCTTATGCTAAAAATGTATTCATTATTTATCTGAAATTCAAGTTTAACTGGTGTCCTTTCTTTTGTTCTCTAGCATACTTATATGAGAGTAAAAGAATCTAAATAGAGAAGTAAGAACCATCAACAGGAACACCTAGATTATAGTTAATGTATAATCTTGCTATAAGTATATCCTATTCTGATAAATTTAGCAATCTCTTGTTTTAAGGATAAGGAGGCTGGGCACATTATTTTTACTTCCATCAACCACACAAGGGACATAATGAGCTCACAGAAACTGGAAAGGGAGAACATGAATTTCAATAGCTAGCTCTTAAATGGCCAATGCATTGAAAGGCTACTTCTAAAATGCGGTGAAGGTTGAATGAAAGAATGTTGTTTGTAAATGTTAGCTGCAGATTTGTGACTTGATTGTGCAGATCACTAGCTACTACTTTGCATAAATTCTGAATAAACTGTAAGAGCATGCTGGCCAACAGCCCAAGAGAGACTAAAGGAGGAAAGAGGGTCCATTCTTCCTGCTTCATTCTGCGTCTCACTTTTCTCAGGATCATTTTAATGCTGAGGCATTCACATGCTATTGAATTTGAAAAGCAGTGAACACAGATGTGTAACATCAGGCAATAATAACCTAAAATCAAAGACAAAACGTAAGAAGGGACTCTCCCGGAGGACTGTGATGTCCTTTCTGGAACTCACTGTTCTCAGAGGGAGACAATGAGAGAAGATGCTATCAACATGAAATCAAAGAGGTCAGCCTTGCTCCCTGCCTGGGTAGGGGGGGTGATTCCCTGAAGCCAAGCAGTACACAGCTTGAGAAGGAAGAGTGAAAGGAAAATAAATCTGAGAGAGAAATCATATTTAAAAGACATCTTTAAGATTGGCATTATAAAAGAGAGAGGGAGCTCATTAGCAAATGAACTGATAAAACCACCCACAGCATGCTTCAAAAAGAAGTGGCAATAATTATTGTCTCTCTAAGAAAGGGGACAGACTATCCACATGGTGTCATTCACAAATCCCTGTGCAGACATCACAGAGCAAGCAGCAAAAAGTCCCACAGCTTTCTGGTTTAATTAAGTGAAGAAAGCAAAAAAACACTTTTACAGTTCACACGCATGGATCATAGAAGGTTCTACATGAAACATGATTTTTTTAAAAGCCATTTTAGAAACCCCTAGAGTTTGCAGAGCCCTCATTCAACAGCATAATTTTCCCTGCTTCTCCCAGGATATTGTACGATCAACTAACAGGGTGCAGCATTTCTGCCAGCTAAAGGAAGTGGGCAGCTTTGATCAGAATTCACAATAATATATCTCCCTTGTGTGATAAATGATTTACTGCTGAGGATAAATGGATATAATCTTTCATTATGTATGACATTCATCAGCAACAAGGAAGCTTTAGACTGAATGGAAAGTGATTTCGTATTAAAAGCCTCATGCAACTCAGACTGAGATGAAAGTGAGGTCTTGCCTTGGAAAAAAAAGAAAGGTACAGGCTCGTAGGTTTAAATGGATGCTCAGTCAAATATAATCATTACTCCAAGTTTGAAAATCTGTTAGGAGGAAACCGGTGAATTATGTGACTAGATCAACTGCAATTTTGCACAAAAGGCCCCATTTCTTAACCATACTATTCTACTTCCTTAAATGGGTCATTAAGACCAACTTTGAGAACTAAGAATAGTGGTAGAACCAGGGAGGGAGAAGAGAGAAGACACGGGGGTGTGGTGTGAGGGACTTAAATTCCCATTGTCATAAAGTCAGTGCACCACATCTAATGAAGATAAATCAAGAAATAGAGGCTTAATATGTTGTTTAGAAATATAAAGTTAACAGCCAGGAAATACCAAACAAAAAGGGTTTAATAAGCTTGCCTGCATGTTTGGGGAGAGGGTGTAAGTTTGGGGAATTGGGAATGAGGGAGTTGGTGCGGAAGGATAAGACCAAGGCTGGTGGCTTTTCATTATAAGCACGTTTGTATTTTTTATTTGTTTTTTTAAATATACTCTTAGATGATGAAGGAATTTAAGTACAGCAAATCATTTAATGTTTAAAATGATTCAAGTTGTTTGCTTTGTTGATTCTTTATGACCCAGATACAATATCACATCTTCATTTGGTTTTCAGTAACAGGAATTCTCCAATACACGGTAGTATATCTTAGAAACAAAAAAAAGATATAACATAAAAGACAATGTGAAGAGATGAGACAGCGAGCCACAGACTGGGAGAAAATATCTGTAAAAGACACATTTGATGACATCTGATGACGGACTGTTATTTAAATATACAAAACACTTCCGCAAGTCAATCAACGTGACACACTACATCAACAAAATGAAAAACAAAAACCACATGATCATCTCAATAGATGCAGAGAAAGCATTCGACAAGATCCAACACCCATTTATGATAAAAACCCTCAGTAAAATGGGTATAGAAGGAAAGTACCTCAACATAATAAAGGCCATATATGATAGACCCACAGCCAACATCATACTCAATGGACAAAAGCTGAAAGCCATCCCTCTGAGGACAGGAACAAGACAAGGGTGCCCACTTTCACCACTCCTATTCAACATAGTACTGGAGGTGCTGGCCAGAGCAATTCAGCAGGAAAAAGAAATAAAAGGAATCCAAATAGGTAACGAAGAAGTAAAACTCTCGCTGTTTGCAGACGACATGATCTTATACATAGAAAACCCCAAAGAATCCACAGAAAAACTATTAGAAATAATCAACAACTACAGCAAAGTAGCAGGGTATAAAATTAACGTGCATAAATCAGTAGCATTTCTATACACTAACAATAAACTAACAGAAAAAGAACTCAAGAACTCTATGCCATTCACAATCGCAACGAAAAGAATAAAATACCTTGGGATAAACTTAACCAAGGAAGTGAAGGATCTATATAATGAAAACTACAAGACTTTCTTGAAAGAAATAGGTGATGACATAAAGAGATGGAAAAACATTCCTTGTACATGGATTGGAAGAATAAACATAGTTAAAATGTCCATACTACCTAAAGCAATATACAGATTCAATGCTATCCCAATCAGAATCCCAAGAACATTCTTCACAGAAATTGAACAAACAATCCTAAAATTCATATGGGGGAACAAAAGACCGCGAATTGCTAAAGCAATCCTGAGCAAGAAAAACAAAGCCGGTGGAATCACAATCCCCGATTTCAAAACATACTACAAAGCTACAGTGATCAAAACAGCATGGTACTGGTACAAAAACAGGTCCACAGATCAATGGAACAGAATTGAAAGCCCAGAGATAAAACCACACATCTATGGACAGCTAATCTTCGACAAAGGAGCAGAGGGCCTACAATGGAGAAAAGAAAGTCTCTTCAACAAATGGTGCTGGGAAAACTGGACAGCCACATGCAAAAGATTGAAAATTGACCATTCTTTTTCACCACACACCAAAATAAACTCAAAATGGATCAAAGACCTAAAGATTAGGCCTGAGACAATAAGTCTTTTGGAAGAGAATATAGGCAGTACACTCTTTGACATCAGTTTCAAAAGAATCTTTTCGGACACTGTAACTCCTCAGTTGAGGGAAACAATAGAAAGAATAAACAAATGGGACTTCATCAGACTAAAGAGCTTCTTCAAGGCAAGGGAAAACAGAATTGAAACAAAAAAACAGCTCACTAATTGGGAAAAAATATTTACAAGCCACTTATCCGACAAAGGGTTAATCTCCATAATATACAAAGAACTCACACTGCTTAACAACAAAAAAACAAACAACCCGATCAAAAAATGGGCAGAGGACATGAACAGACATTTCTCAAAAGAAGATATGAATATGGCCAATAGACACATGAAAAGATGTTCATCATCGCTAATCATCAGGGAAATGCAAATCAAAACTACACTAAGATATCACCTTACCCCCGTTAGATTGGCAAAAACATCCAAAACCAAGAACGACAAATGTTGGAGAGGTTGTGGAGAAAGAGGAACCCTCATACACTGTTGGTGGGAATGCAAACTGGTACAGCCACTATGGAAAACAGTATGGAGATTTCTCAAAAAGTTAAAAATAGAAATACCCTATGACCCAGCCATCCCATTACTGGGTATCTATCCTAAGAACCTGATAACAGATATCTCAAGAGTCCGTTGCACCCCTATGTTCATCGCAGCATCATTTACAATAGCCAAGACGTGGAACCAGCCTACATGCCCAGAAACTGATGATTGGATAAAGAAGATGTGGTATATATACACAATGGAATACTACTCAGCCATAAAAAAAGACGAAATTGGCCCATTCACAACAACGTGGATGGACCTCGAGGGCATTATGTTAAGCGAAATAAGTCAGTCAGAGAAAGACGATCTCTATATGACTCTACTCATAGGTGGAAATTAGTATATTGAGAAGGAGATCTGATCGGTGGTTACCAGGGAAAAGGGGGGGTGGGGGGAGGGTACGGAGGGGGAAGTGGTGTACCCACAACATGACTAACAAAAATGTACAACTGAAATCTCACAAGCTTGTAATCTATCATAACATTAATAAAAATAAATAAATAAATAAATAAATAAATAAATATACCAAACACTTAATATTCAGCAATAAGAAAACAAACAAACCAATTAAATAATGGTCCAAAGACCTTAACAGATACCTCATCAAAGAAGATATACAGATGGTTAATAAGCATATGAAGAGATGTTCCACATCAAATGTCATCAGGGAAATGCAAACTAAAGCAATAACGAGATACCACTGCACACTTACTAGAATGGTCAAAATCCAAAACACTGACAACACCAAATGCTGGTGAGGGTATGGAGCAAGAGTAACTCTTGTTCATTGCTTTTGCAATGCAAAATGGGACAGCCACGTTGGAAGACAGTTTGGCAGTTTCTTCCAAGATTAAACATATAATCATATAATGCAAAAATCATGCTCCTTGCTATTTACCCAAAGAAGTTGAAAACTTATGTTCACACAACTACCTGAAGATGGATGTTTATAGTAGCTTTATTCATAATTGCCACAACTTGGAAGTAACCACCTTCAGTAGGTGAATGGATAAACTGTGGTACATTCAGACAATGGAATATTACTCAGTGCTAAAACAAAATGAGCTATAAAGCCATGAAAAGACCTGGAGGAAACTGAAATGCATATTACCAAGTGAAAGAAGTCAATCTGAAAAAGCTGCATACTGTATGATTCTAACTATATGACACTATAGAAAAGGAAAAAACTATGGAGACAGTGAAAAGATTAGTGGTTGCCAGGGGTTGGAGTGGCGAGAGATGAATAGGAAGAGAACAGAGGGTTTTTAAGGCAGTGAAACTACTCTGCATGATACCATAATGATGGACATATGTCATTACACATATGTCCAAACCCATAAAATGTACACCACCAAGAGCGAACCCTAAGGTAAACTATGGACTCTGGGTGATTATGATGTGTCAATGTAGGTTCATCAATTATGTACACTTATGTACACAAATGTACCACTGTGGTGGGAGATGCTATTAATGAGGGAGGCTGTGGGTGTGTGGGGGCAGGGAGTACATGGGAAATCTCTGTATCTTCCCCTCAGTTTTCCTGTGAACCTAACACTGCTCTAAGAAAATAAAGTCTTAATAAAAAATATATTTAACATCCAAATTAATCTACATATATATTTTGACCCAAATCTAAATGTTTTCTGATACTGTAGACTTGAGTTAGAAGTGAGAAGAAACCACAGGACAAACCAGTTAGGAGTTAGAAGAAACCACACAGAGTGTTTGTTTCGACCTCCTCCTTTTGTGGAGGGTAATATTATAAAACAAAGATGGGGGACTTGCCTAAGATATCAAAGGGCATAAGAGGCAGAGGAAGAATTATAGTCCATGAGTTCTGTTTCTAAGTCCACTGCTCTTTGCTCTCACATTTCCTCTTAAAAAGCAAAGACATTCCTAAATCCATGTCATCCATGATGCCAAAATTTGCAAGTCTTTCTAGTGAAAGCATATGTTCTATCGGAGATCAAGCAGCACAACTCAACTGGCTGGAGTCCTGGTAACCAACTGAGGTCAAAAAGAGGTGGCAATGTCAGAGGTACTAGCTCGGACAAGACTGGATAGCGAAACATATTCTAAACCTGAATGTCGTAGGAAAACAGAAAATCACACAAAAGCATGGGTAAGGATGTGAAGCTAGAGAAGGAACATAAGGAAGATTCTTTCTGATGGTGATATGGATACCATTCTTGACCTTTAATGAAAACAAAGGAGAATGCATCCTGGGACAAGTAAATTGACAAAAATTAAGTAGATATCCACAGACGGTAATTCAAAATACAGTTCAAAGGAATGTTATTTAACTGGAGTGTTTGGCAAGTTGAAATGGAAACTCAGAAAGTGAACAGCGACTTGAAATCAATAAAACATGGTGATTATTTTCTAAAAGCAAAAAAAAAAAAAAAAAGACAGATTCAGTTAATCAATTAATGGGTGATATATCTGATATTCCTACATGTGTCTTACCTAGGAATAAATCAATGATAAAGTGCTATCGGAAAGTCCTTCTACATCTTGCAGTGTAATAATGAAGACAAATCTAGCCTCCTTCAGGACCTCTGCTACTCGAAGCACAGTGCTAAGAGCTTTACAAAGGTTAGACACAGTAATGCTCATGAAAGAGATAAAAAAGGAGATAAAAAATGGATAAAAATGGTTATCACTATTTTATAGATGAGCAGATTGACGTTGAGGGAAATTAACATCTGTGTCCCAGGCCACAGGCATAGCACGTGTTAGAACCTGAATTTGACATCAAGTTAAACCGACCCTGGAGATCATGTTTGTTTGTCTATCTCATGTTGTTCTTGACTGTTCAAATCGTGTTATGTATATTTTTAAAGTGCTCCATTTCATTATTAACTACCTTTTTAGGAAGAGAGAGCCCATCAGTTTACACTTACTGTACAGATAAAGATAAAAGTGAAAGGAAGAGTTTAATGATTTGCCCGCAGTTATATAAAGGGATAATTCGACTAATCTGAAAATGCCTAAAAGAGAAATATAATGATATTTAATACGGTTTTAGACTTAACAGTATGTTATCATATTAACCTCTCAATTCATAGGCTCATTCAAAATTAAATATACTGAGAAAGAAAGAGGTGGTATATCTGGAAACAGAAACCTCTTTAAATATTCAAAAGGAGAAAATTTAATAGACAACTAATTGTACAGGTGAAGACAGGGTGAGAAGCTACACAGAGGATGATAGGTAACAGAGGAACTGGCAGCAACATGAAATCTCTTTCAGTCCTAGGCGGGAGGGACAAAGGGAGAAGTCCAAGTCAAGGAAACCAGGGTAAAGCTAGTGGGTCTATCAAACAGGGGCTGGAACCCTAAATGAACCTAGGTGCTGCTGGAAATGAGCCAAAACAGAGAAAGAAAGCAGGGAGTGTCAGAAATGGAGTCCTCCTTCCAATTTAGTGCTTCCTATTGGCCAATTCCACTCAGAAGCCATTGGTCAAGAGAGCCTGGGAAATGTGGTTTCTTGAGATGGAGAAGAGAACAGAAGAAAGACTGGGGTATGCATCTAAGAGTAAACAGGTAACTGATCAGCAGGGTTGGTCATATACCCCATATGGCACCCACAATAAGGTACATATCTATATCTATATAACATAAACACCCGCATGTGTCTGAAGAAGTCTCTTCTCCAATCTTTATAGATAATAGACATCTTAGCAAACATAAAAACTATAATAGAAAGGCTTTGCATCAGTCTTCATTAGGAATCTTCACTACTCCTTCCAATCCACACCCACCTCCACTACATACACTCACATGCATGTACCTGTGCAAACCAGGCACAAATACTTGCATTCGCGCTCTGCTCACAGCGCCTTGGGGAAAGTAATTTATCTCTCTGGGCACTGGTTTCCTCCTTTGCCAATGGGCTAATCGGCTTGGCCCACTGCACAAAAGAGAACTGTGCCTACTAATTGCTTAAAGCTCATAAACTCTTTTGAAGATGAAAAGCTCTAGTTTTCTCATTCTGTCCTTTGGCTTCAAATTAAAAAAGCTACATTATACAAAGGTTTCTGAGGGATTTATTACCAGACCTCTATCTAAAAAAATCGCAGCACAATTACAACTTTAATGACCTACTCTAAAACTTCCTAAGGCTACAACATAATTAGTCCATTTTAAAATTAGTACTTTTTAAAAAATCATTTCTCAGAAGTAAATAAGAAGTGACTGAGGCTCCCGGAAGTAATCTACATTATTTGATACAGAAAGGGAGAAATCGTATTTATCAAGTGCCTACAATTTTCCATATTCTGTGCTAGACACTTTACATAATTATCTATATATTCCACCCACTATTTTTAAGTTAGCATTGTTTTATTTGTTGCTTTTAAAGGTGAAAAACAGAGGTATTGAATGATTAAGTAATTTGATCAAATCAAAAGCGAATAAGGTTTGAAGTTGTGATTTGTATCGAGGGCTTTTTGCCAATGACTCTTTATTGCTGAACATTGGAAAGCTTTTAAATTGCTTTTCCTCTGCCCACAGCTGTCAACTCGAATATTAGAACCTTTAGCGTCAATAGTAACTTTTGCTATGAACAGAAAGTAGACTTTGAACAGTGAAGGGGAAATAATCAGAATCAAGAAGATGACTGTCCCGTTCTTGGTATATAGAAACCACACCCAGAATAGAAGGTTTACTTGTAGAAGTCACCTTTAATAGGGACACTGAAAATCAATTATTTAGACAGACATGGTAGTGATTGGCAGAACTGAAGACAGTCTCCTTTGAGATGAAGAGAGTGTGGTGGTTGGAATCACATAGCTGATGGCTACCATGGGATTCTGGGTTTGTTCTTGTTCTGTGAGGCCCTGATATGGAGAAAGACCTACAGCGAGTGGGAGTGGACAGAACTGAGACGTTGGCTCACTATAAGGAAGGACTTTTTAACAGATTTGTACAGAAATGGAATGTTATCTGTTACAGCAGGGACCTGAGAATCACTTGGCTGAAAAATTCAGTATTCCTGTATACTCAAATAACTCAAGACCTGCGCTGTTTGGAGATTGTGTAAGAGCTTCCTCGTATGCATGATTCAGTATCTTTCTACAAACCAATGATATCGGCTGAGAAGCGGGAAGAAGCAGACAATGTCAACACATTTGCGTATAGAGCACTCCAGCCTTAAAAACCATGATCTGTGTTCAGTATGAGAAGTTATTTACATAATACAAGCTCATGGTTCAGGATCACATCTCAGATGGACCAAAATGTTTCTAGATGTAAAACGTACTCAATTTTAGTATGCCTCTACATTTTTTAAGTTATCATATTTTTTCTTTATTTTGATTATTGCCTCTCTACCGTTTGGTTTCTTTGTGAATAATTTTTAGAGGATTTAGTCTTAAATTTAGCCTACTTTAACCAATGAAAGAACTAGTAAAAGACAAGTTTTAATTTTAAAATATGTGATTCCATACTAACAAATGTATTTTCTTGAATTAAGTGGAAACCATTTCCCTGAATAAAAATGATTTTTAAACATATTTGCTTTAATATTTCATGATTTTGAGCATCTATATTCCAGTGATCAAAGTATTTGAATTTATTGTTACCGAATAATTTATTTTGGAGACTAGCCCACCAGTTGTTCTCTATGGATCCTTTAAATTATATATAAACACCTTTGCAATCAGTGGTAATCAGTTTCCACCTTAATTTGCATCCCAAGATATTTTTAGACTGGGGACAGATGGACAGTGTTGGAGTCTCTGGGGCCTGTGATTTCTTTCTTTCCTCAATAATTACAAGTATCTGTCATGAAATGAATCAGGGCTCCATTTTCATTTGGACAAAGAAGAGTTCACTTTATCAGGTGTCACTACAGCTAACTTCAGTTTTAGTTATTATCAGCAGAACTCTGCATCCGCTATATCTAAACCCCTCTCATAGGACTTCTACAGGGCGACCAGTCATCTAGAAGTGTGTGTGTTGAGTCTCGGTACCAATGCTTTTGTGAAGAAGGCTATAAGAGATCTCTCTTTCTCTCTGAGGTTTCCATCTGCCTGAAAAGATTCCTACTCGGAGATATGTGGAGATATGTGCGTGTGTTTGGCTATGAGTACGAACAATTGATTTTGTGTGAAAGTGTATTTCTATATATGATGTGTATGTGTGTATATACATATATACACACATATATATACACACACACGCACACATATGCTTAATACCACCTCCATTTACAAATTTACCTTAACACTAAATACCTAAAATATTCTCTATTCACCTTGAAGTCTTCCTGCAGTTGTTTACTATATCATCATCTTGCCAATTAGTTAGGTTCTTGTACTATTTCTACAGAATTGCGTTCATACCAAAACAATCTCAAGTTCACTTTCCAATGACACAGTCTCCCCTTTATGTCAAAGACTTGACGTAATTCTTTAAAAATGATAATAATAACTAACAGTAACTGAGCATTTTGAATGTCAAGGGCACTAAGATATGCATTGTATATATATTATCTTTAAGCCTCTGCCTTAAGATGTTGCCATTTTGATTCTCATTTATTTGTTGATGAAACTGAGGCTCAAATGTTTAAAAATGTATATGGAGATAACAGCTAGAAAAAAGATAAGATAACAGCAAAGATAAAACCCACCACTGAGAAAGGTAATACATTTTCTGTCCCTATGACATTCAAGCAGAGGAGGGATGACAACTCGTCAGGGATGCCACCAAAAGGAGTTGAGATTCACATCCATGTCTTTTAAATCTGCCCTCTTTACCTTGAACCCTACTCAAAAAATTTCGTTTCACTATTTAGAAGCTAAATATTGGTGATGATGGAGGTGGGGGTTACAAAATGAGCTTCTCCAGTCTACTGATTATTCAGAAAATAAAAGTTGAACATTTGTAGTAAAAGGGCTAAATTTATTTTTCATCTTTGATGTTCTAGAATACCCAGTCTGAAATATTATAAAGCATCAACAGGTGTTTAATAATCAAGAGATGTGGACATTTCTCTGTATCATGTTAGTGAGCCACAGATTTGGTTGGCAGGAAAAAATTTATTTAAATATACTTAAGAGTCAGCAATTTAAATAAGAACTGTATGCATTGCTGATTAAAAAAACTCTTCTCTGGGGCTGGTCCCCTGGCCGAGTGGTTAAGTTCGCGCGCTCCACTGAGGCCGCCCAGTGTTTCATTGGTTCGAATCCTGGGTGCGGACATGGCACCACTCATCAAGCCATGCTGAGGCAGCATCCCACATGCCACAACTAGAAGGACCCACAACTAAAAATACACAACTATGTACCGGGGTGCTTTGGGAGAAAAAGGAAAAATAAAGTCTTTAAAAAAAAACCCAAAAAAACTCTTCTCTGATATACCATGGTTTTCTTCTTGTTAGACTGTTAGGGACAGACATCAATCTGTGCTTATACTTGGCAATTTTCTCATCTTGGGTGAAAAACTGATCTATTAATTAGGGCATGAGCCATTCTATATCCAGGGATAATCAAAAGTAATCACAGTTAAACTGAAAAGGGTGAAACACATCTTTATATAGGATAAATATTTGAGGTATACCAGGAGAAAAAAGTCCTTCTTGGCATTTTAGGAATAAACATAAATGCAAAAAAAAAAATAATAATGAAGCATGAGGTGTGGTTACTTCTACAATGTGCTTCTCTTTTTCCCTGAAACACAAGTGGCTCACAGCAAGTACCTCATGTGGGAAGGAAAGTTCACTTTGTGGGAGGAACATCCCTGTCGATTTTCAGGGGGGAAAAAATAAAAGAGAGAGAGTTGAAACGACTACTATTTTTCAGAGGCAAGAATCCAGAGGCAGAATAATAAAGAAATCTAAACCATGGCAAATCTTCCATAGCCATGTTCATTTCAATACTGGAGAGATAGAATTGGTTTGGCGCAGAGACTCAGGTTTAACACTAGCTAGTTTTAAAATAGAGTTTAGTTTTTCACAGGGAAGTCCATAGAGGTCCCTAATTCTTTACTAACGCTTCCTAAGAAGCCCCAGGCCCCAAGTACAGACTCCATAAATTCTCTGCATTAATATTCCTGTGGATACACTCAGTGCTTCTCATACCCAGTCCAGTGGGAGGACAGTCTGGTATCTTTACATAAGGTTCCTCATTCAAGAGAAATACTCAGGGTCAGAAGCATTGTCCCCTTGAATGGCTCCAAGATCATGTCAGTTTCTCAGGCTAAGTGCTTTGGCAGCATCCTTGACTCCCCTCCTCTCTCTCACCCCTTGTCCAACAGCAAGAAATGCCCTAGGCTCTGCCTTGAACTCTATGTGAATCCTACCACTTCTCCCCACCACCACCCCTCCAACTCTCCCCTAGATTACTGAAATAGCCCTTTTCCTGGTCTCTGTGGTTTTGTCGTGGCTCTTTAATGTCTACTTTCAACACAAAGTTCAGATAATCCTTTTAAACCGTAAGTCACATTATCTTACTCCTCAGAGCAACTCCCCACATGGTGAAAATGAAAGACAGAGTCTTTTTAATGACAGTAAGGTCCTCTTGTCACCCCTCTAACCTGTCTGTTATAATTCTTCCCCAAAACGCCACTGCAGCCGAAACAGCTCCCTTGAAGTTTGTAAAACACATGAAGAACACTCTCATCTTCCCTCGGCCTGGGTTGCTCTTCCAGGCATCTTCATGGCAAACTCCCTTCTGTCCTCAACACTTGGCTCTCATAGCACCTTCTTAGGGAGCCCTCACCTGGTCACTGTCACCTGCCTCCCGCGCCCAGCCCCAGCCTCTCTACTCCCGCCATCTTGGTTCTCAAAATGTGCTCTTCTGCAGCAACAGCATCTCCTGAGAACTTATTATGTGATACAAATTGTCTGCATCCAGCTCGCATCTACTGATGCAGAAACTCTGGGGTAGGGAACAGCAATCTGTGTTTTTTCCTGCCCTGCAGGTGTTTCTGATGCACACTAAGGTTGGAGACTCACTGTCCTATGGGAACAATATCACTTAACGGGAAAATACTAGAAGCTTTCCTTTTCAACTCAGACTTAACAAGGATGCCTGCACTTAATATTTCAATTAGACAGTTTCCTAGTGTTTTAGCCAGCAAGATATAAAAAGAAAAGTAAATACTGTTTAATGAAATACACCAATTTATTTTTCCAAGACATTATAATCTTTATAAAAAATAAAACTCTCAAAATTAATAATAAATTTCATTAATCTTGTTTGATAGAACACAGTATATAAAATCCTTGTTTTCTATATCGCACAAGCAAATATTTTAAACAGGGAATTTTTAAAAAAAGAAATTCCATTCAAATGGCAACTAAAATTATAAACAACCATGGAATAAACCTAACCAATGTTGCATAAGATCCTTTTGGAGAAAATTATAAAATTTCATGAAGAATCTAAAAAAATATTTGCCGAGAGAAATATGAAAGCATATCATTTTCCTGAATGGAAAAAGCAACATTGTAAACTGGCAATTCTCCCCAATTTATCTACAAATTGAATGCAGTTTCCCTGTGTGAGTGGTATGTGTGTGCATGTATGTGTGCAAATGTGTATGATCCAAAGAATTAGATAGAATATTAAAGTGTGAAACTAATAGATTAGTAAATAAATAAGTAAAACATAGAAGACATACAAGGTGAGGGGGGTTTGCCATAGAAATAGAAAGACTCTTAGTAAAGACTGTGTGAAATTGTCATGTGATAAACAGACCACTGGTAAGGAATAGAGAGAATAGAAACTGACTCCCATATACATGGACATTAGTATAATACATAGGTAACATTAGAAGAAGTCAGAAGAGAGAGGAAAAGCCATACAGAAAGGGTGGTAGAGCCATTGATCATACACATGGAATAAAGAACTAAATTATGGGTTTACCACATACACACACAGATACACCCCTCCCCCCCGACAGAGAGACATAAATCCAGATGTATTACATATTTAAATGTGAAAAACAAATCTTTAAATATTTAGCAAAAACTATAGAAGGAAGATATCTTTTATGGAATGATTTATCAACTAAGATACACAGGAAAAAAATACTCAATTAAAAACAAATCAATTTGATCTCTTGAGGTAAAAAACAAAAGGAAATGCTTCTGCACAATTAAAAATCACCAAAGCAAAGTTTAAACAGAAAGCCAAAGATAGCAAGATCATTGCAAAGCATATAACCAAAAAGCTTTACTCTTATATATAAGTAATTTTAAAAATCAGTAAGAAAGGAAAAGATATATGAACACGTTAAAAAGATTAACATATAACAAAAGAAGAAATCCAAATGACTTGCTCCCCAAAAAACAACAGAAAGAAAATAATGAAACAAAAAATAAGAAAGCATATTCTCTAATAGTGAAGTTAAGACTAAAATGAGATGGCATTTTATGTCCAACAATAGGTGCAAAAATAAATTCTAAATCTTGACAAATTATGGAGAATAGTGTGTACATTGGCATAATGATTTTGCAGAACCATCTCAAATAATATTAAATGTGCATGTTTCCCATGACCCAGAAGCTCCATTTCTTGCCTTGCTATTTGCCCACAAAGGAACTGTCACACTTGAGCAGAAGATAGGTGCAAGAATGTTAATGGCAGCATTTATTTTAATGGTGAAAACTGGAAGGAGCCAAAATGGCAATAAAATGGATATATATAAATAAACATAGTTTGTTCAAAAATATAAGGAAACATAAGGCTGGAGTAAAAGTGAAAGGACTACTTCTAGGTCAAGATGCACAGAGCTCGTGCTTCAGAAACCCTTCTGCTTGAAATAATTATTTATAACAGGAAAAATATAAAAAGAAAAATCCAAAAGCAGATTCTGGTCTTCTAAACAGAAAGGAACAGAAACCAGAAGCATGAGTGGTCCTGCAACCGTGGACTTGCCAAGGCTCCGGATCCAGGGCAGACGCTGGACTGGGAGTCTTAGACTTCAGTTCCTTCAGGAAAAGAGGATTAAAAGTGATCTCATGGAATAGAGGAACAGAGTCAGGCTCCCTGTTTGGAACCTTTCCTTCCAAAGAAAAGTGGCTTAAAAAACTGCTGCTGAGAGAAAAAACAAACAAACAAACAAACAAACAAACAAATGCCTGGGTTTGTAGATTTAGAGCAGCGCTACCCAACACAGCTGTCTGCAGTGATGGGAAGCAGCCGTCCATCACAGTGGCCATTAGACACGAACAGCTAGTGTGGCTGGGAAACTGCATTTTAAATTTGATCTAATTTAGGTGATTGCAAATTAAATTTCAACAGCCACAAGTGACCGGTGGCTATCTGTTTGAACTGTGCTGCTCTGCATAACCAGAAGGCCTAGGTAGAACAGAGCAGGTGCACACGGAATTCGTGAGCTGATGACAGACTTCTGCTGGTTTGGGGACTGAATCTTCTTGTCCCCAATATCACCACATCATAAAACCCAGTTCTAGGTTGCCTGAATCCAGGGGTCTGAGAGGCCAATTGCCCACAGCAATACAGGGATAGATGGACATCAAGGAAAGTAAGCACGGGGAGGAGAGAAAGAAGGCAGGAAGAGAGAGAGAAAAGGAAAACAAACAAAATCCTCTCATTAAAAGGAGACTGGAATCAAATATTGAAAATACAGGAAGAAAGTGAACCCTATAAAAGACAGTCAAGAAAATTCACTCCAGAAAAAAGTTAATTTTACAGAACCGTTTGACAAATGTTTTGAAAGATGTTTAAAATGCTCAATAAGATAAATTAAATATTAAATTAAAAACTAAAATAGCATAAAACAACAGCAATCCCCCTGCCCCTAGCAAAGAAACCTCTGGTCTTACAAAAAAGAATCAATGTGAAATCATGGAAATAAAAAAAAATATATGATACAGTGTAAGTTAGATATCACCTCACTTCTGTCAGAATGGCTATAGTTAACAAGACAAGAAATAACAAGTGTTGGCGAGGATGTGGAGAGAAGGGAACCCTCATACACTGCTGGTGAGAATGCAACCTGGTACAGCCACTATGGAAAACAGTACGGAGACTCCTAAAAAAATTGAGAATAGAAATACTATAGAATCCATCAATTCCACTTATGGGATTTATCCAAAGAATATCAAAACACGAATACAAAAAGATATTTGCAGCCCTATGTTCACTGCAGTATTACTCATAATAGCCAAGACTTGGAAATAACCTAAATGCCCATCAACAGATAGATAGATAAAGACGTGTATATATATATCTATATATATATATATACACAATGGAATACTACTCAGCCATAAAAAAATAATATCTTGCCATTTGCAACATGGATGGACCTTGAGTGTATTATGCTAAGCAATGCAAGTCAGAGGGAGAAAGTCAAATATTGTATGATCTCACTCATCAACAGAAGATAAAAACAACAACAAACAAGCACATAGAGATAGAGATTGGATTGGTGGCTGGGGAGGGGGGTGGGAGGATGGTGAAAGGGTGATTGGGCACATGTGTGTGGTGATGGATGGTAATTAGTCTGTTGGTGGTGAACATGATGTAGTCTACACAGAAATCAAAATATAATTATGTACACCTGAAATTTATATAATGTTATAAACCGATGTTAACGCAATAAAAATAAATAAATAAATAAAAGAAGTTTGGTGGCCAGCCAGGTGGCATAGTGGTTAAGTTCATGCACTGCTTCAGAGACCTGGGGTTCACAGGTTCAGATGCCAGGTGTGGACCTATGCACTGCTCATTAAGCCATGCTGTGGCAGCATCCCACATACAAAATAGAGGAAGACTGGCAACAGATGTTACCGCAGGGCCAATCTTCCTCACCTGAAAAAAAAAAAGAAGTTTGGCAGGAATAAAGCTCATTAGATGGGATAAACATAACTGGATACAATTAAAAGAACGAATCAGTGAATTGAAGGATGGTCTTTGGAAACTCATCCAGAAAGAAATCCAGAGGGACAAAGGGACAAATTACACAAAACACGTAGGATTGATAGAGAGGCTGCAGCATATGCTTGACAAAAGTCCCAGAAAAAAAGGATGGAGGAAATGACAAAAAAACAGTATTGGAAAAAATAAATGCTGAGGATTATCACTATCAAAAAAAGACAGAAGTTCTCCCATCAAAAAACAGACTTAAAGTAGCCAAAATATATAACTTCTAAAATAAATCAGTCCATTGCTAGACATATTATAGTAAAATTGAAGATCCTCAAGGATAAGGAGAAAAATCTCAAAACCAGCCAGCAGTTGCATTAAGAGAAAAATTCATGGGATATGAAATCCTGAATTCATTACAATGGCTACTTTGAGAAAGGATTGAAGTGAAAGGAAAATTTTCAAAAAGCTCTCCATCATTTCTTTTGTTTTATTTCATAAAAATAACATGAAGTTAAAATGTAAATAATGATAGGTGAAACTGAGCAGTGGCTGCAAAGATGTTCATTACGTTTTCTAGAATAGATCGTATTTTTTTAACTGCTCAAATTTATATTTCTACTCTTTGATTGGGTGTTCAGAATAAAATATTCAGAAATAAATGAACCTGACATACACATATCATATCTAAATGGTAAGATTTATACAGCATGATGTTGCATGGAAAATATAAAGAAAGTAAGTTTGCACGGCACCTCTGAGCAGAGCACCAGCCCTGCATGTGGGCAAAAATGTTAATACTTGTCCAGAATGAAGATTCACAAGGAAGGAAAGCAGCTTACACAGTGAAGGAAGAAAGTGTTCAAGGGGCTTTAGCTTTTTCTATAATGATTTATTTCTTGAAAATACAGTATTATGGATATTTACAAAGAATGACTCCCTTTTGGAGACATAATCAAGAAAATCATGGAAACATTACACAAAATGATTTAAATCCAAAAATGCCAACTAGGCAATCTTATCGCAGACCTTTTCAAGTTTCACATGTCCCCCTGGAGATTTTAATGTGCCATTATGGGGAGGCATGCCTTCTGTTGCCCTGACTGCCCACTGGCAGCATTGAACGTTGGTACTCTGAAATACTATAGCTGAAGAAATTGTCTCAAATCCCTAAGATAAACCTCCATGCAAAATGTTGAGAACAACAGCTGTAGATTGAGAGAAAAAGAAAATAGAGAGGATGGTGGCCCAGGGCTGGGGGTGGAGGGCTTAAGGGCCAGCTGAGCACTCTCCCAGTGGCTCCATGTTCACATGTGGAACTCCAAAGGGTCCAAAATTCTAATTATGAACTTGGCCTTCTAGATCATTTATCGAGGTAGGATGATAAACATTTTATTTAATAGCTTTCAGCTTGAATGACTTTCAAGTGTTTTAATATATGATATATTGCCTTCTATGGTTGCCCTGGGCTGGTTCTCAAAAAAAAACCTGAGCAAAACAAGATACGAGCTCCATAAAAATGGTGGTTTGAGTGTCAACTGACAGCCTAAATCTAGCAAAGGTGAATGGAAATGTCACAGGCAACCTTGGGGCCCCGTCATGCCAAAGCCAATATAATACAGACTTCAACCTAGGGTGGATCATTTGGATAGGTTTCCTCACAGGGCAAAGGGGCAGTGTCTCCAGAGAGCCTCTGATCAAGATCCTTGCTATTCAGAGCAAGGTCCAAGAACCAGCAGCGTCAGCATTACCTGGCATAAAATGCAGACTCTTGGCCATCACCCCAGATCTTCTAACCAGACTCTGCCCTTGAAAAAATTCCACAGGTGATCTGTGTGCTTGTAGAGGTTGAGAAGCACCAGCCGGAAGAGCTTGTCATGTATTTATTGATCCCGAAATTCAAATACCACAGAACCTGCCTTTCCTTTTCCTAAAGTTTTCTCCTCTCTGTGAATTATGGTTTCCTCTATTCTTGTTTTGCCAACAAACTAATTTGATATGCATTACATTTTTCAGGATTTTCAAAGGATTGCCACCCCTACTTATTTGTGAGCAGTATTATTGATATATTCTTATTTTTGTATTATTTCTATCATTCAGTAAATTGGATGGGATTGGCACAGGATAGATGCATGTGCTCAACCTGACTTCTTGATGTAACAGTCTCAGGACATTCTTTATAAAGAAGATTTTAACCAACTATACAGTTGAATTATGAGTTGAATAAGGCCTCAAATATCAATAGTTTAAAATATTAGTATGAATGATCCTTTAGGAACGAACAAGTTAGGTTGTAACACCACTGAGACTAACTATGAAGCAACATTTATAAAACCTTGGAAGATGAGGTGGTCAAGTATTCTGATTTCAAAGAGAGGAAAACAGACTTGCATAAGTAAAACCAGGAGTGTCGTCATATAAAACTATAAAGATTGAATACAAAGTTCCTTCATAGACTGCAATAATAAGACAAGCCAAACTGATACAATTTTCTCTTTCGGTAGCATTATTAGGCTAGAAAACGTGAAGAATGACATAGACAGAGTGCTTCTTGATTTTTAGCAGAGCATATGATGTCCTTGTGGGCAAGAATGTGATACCATCTGGATTTATAGATTTATAGTTAGTATAACATTAACTGTCCACAAAGTGCTGACTGATATCAAGTTGGACGGGAGCCTTGAGCATCACACCATAGGCCTTGCCCTTGCACTTGTCCTTCAAAACATTTACACTACTGACTGGGATAAAGAACCGGATGATGTGTGTGGGTCTTTTGGGGGAATAAGGGGGGTTGACATGAAAGCAATCTGAGAGGAAGAGCTAACATGATGGAGAATTATCTACTCAAGCTTCAAACGTATTTTCAGAAGCACAGAGTCGGAAAGGAAGGATGAAAAGATAATGGTTGAAATTTCATAGGGATATTTTTTAAAACAGCATGTTAAATTAGAAAAACTCAATTGTGCAAAGGTAGGATATAGGATTCTTTTTGGGTAGAATTTTGTATGAATAAAGTGTTGGGGTATGTTTGGCATCACAGGACATGCAAATCATTGAAGTTTTAAAACAATTTTTCAAACGCAGTTCAGTTGGTGTTAAGATAAATATGCTTCACTGATTAATGACGGCATATGAATAAAGTCATTGTGAATTGATTAACAAGCCATTGGAAGCCTCAACAGAAATCTGATGTTCAGAGTAAAAAGAAGGTCACTCGCAGTCCTAATCTCCTTATGAAGACTCAGTGTGACAAATGCGTGTTTTCACCAGAACATTCAGGCATCGTTCAGGGAACCTCTAAGCTCAGGCAGCGAGGCCAGTTGCCTCCTCCCAGGAACCTACTAATTTCTTAAGAATATATTGAAGCAAGACTTTTGACAAGAAATTAACAATAAAATCCCCAGAAGTTCCCAATAAGGAGTTGAATCTAAGCCACAAAAGGGTGCTTGTCACATGGTACTTCCTTAATGACTGCTTAGGACAGACAGGACCCAAAACACAATGCTCACCACCATGTGTGGTTGGTGCTGACATGTTATTTCTGCGGTGGGTGAGTAAAGGGTTGGAATAAACTGCCATTCTTCCTAAGAGTGATTCGAGACTTCCTTGAATTCTATTAGTGACACCCAAGTTGGGGTCAACGAGTAGAAATTTGGAAAAAACTGAGTCAAACAAAATTAAACAGCTATGTTTATTGCAAAATTTCTTAGTCTTTAATCCGCCAAAGTATATTGTGAATTTCTAAGGAGAAATATGAAACACCATATTTCCCCTAGCTTAGGTGACCATGCAATCCCCCTTAAAAATATCTTGTGCAATGAATTTATTATAAAATAAACTTTAGGAAATACTTAACTAGCGAATATCTAGGCTCCCTTCTACGCTAAGTTTCTATAGGTAGTGCTATCTTTTTACTCACTCAGATGCCAATAAATACATAAATAAATGGACAATAGGAAAAAATAGGGAAAATTATCAAAAGAAAAATCCCTCAGTCTCAGTGGAGTCTGAAGAAATCATTACTATACACTTACCATTGTTCTCGACATTATGTCAGTTATCATGAGAGAAGAATTTGGCTACATTCAGAACATGGTCATCACATATATCTACATCTGATACAAACTTTACATCACTCGTTGTTTATCCAGAAGAGTCATTCTTGCACAAGTCCACAGCTCAGTATGTCTGGCTTGCTAAAGGGATCGTCAAGATTCAGTGGTTCCATCAGTTTTCAAGTCAGAGATCAGAAAGCAAAACACTTGTGCTGGTTGCTTTTAGCTGCTTTGGGAGTTTGTTTTGCTTATCATCTAAAATTCAAAGCTAGAAAGAATTAAAACATGTTTTTCGGTTTTTTTTTTTTTTTTTACAAAACTATCATTTGTGAGTCCAAATACATTGAATAACAACTTTAGTTGAATTTCTTCACAAGCTACCTATTTTAAATTTTAAGAATTACTTTTGACACCTCATTCTGTGCTAAAACTCTCAAGACCCAGGTGGTTCTGGGCTTTGCTCCATTTCAATTCTCACTCTATCGGCCTCATCCCAACCCCCAACCCCATCATGACTCACGGACCTGTCAAGTTCTTGTTTTCCAATCACACAGAGGGGGGTGCATATGCAATATTTCTAAAATAAAGGATTTCACATGCCTAAGGTATCACTGCTTTGGCGGACAGCAGTATATTGAGGTTGTGAAAAACTCCTTAGGTATTATTTTTGTCCTCAATTCCAAAATTAGTTGCTCTGGACTTTGAAATTATAGAGGTGAAGTTTAAAATAATTTGTTTCCAGAGACTGTTTTCATGAAGAGAATGCAGCTGTTATAGTCAGCAGGTGAAAAAGGCATCTTTTAGAATCCACGGGACAATCTAAGTATTCATTAACTTGAACAAGATGAAATACAGCACAACCTGGCGATGGGAGCGTGACCCACTCTTCAACACAGCACTGCTTTGTGTCCCATAGCTTGTTTCTTTCTCTTCTCTCCCATCACAGCCAGGACTGGGGTCACAAAGGGACTCAGGATGTGAGCATGGCCAGCAACCATGGGGGTCAGGAGGTCAGAAGACTCGGTTCCAATCCTAGTTCCATCACTAATCTAGAGCCTCAGCTCACTCTGTTTATAAGTGAGGACAATAACACATCCCTTTAGGCTGGAATATTACATGATAAAAAGCATGAGAATGTTTTGAATTTAGTAAATGCTCAAAATGTGTAA
This sequence comes from Equus przewalskii, assembly GCF_037783145.1. NCBI lineage: Eukaryota > Metazoa > Chordata > Mammalia > Perissodactyla > Equidae > Equus > Equus przewalskii. The sequence continues at coordinate 87,239,129 of NC_091831.1, forward strand.
GCGAATATGCATCTCGAGCTGTTTTCTGCTGTGGGGGATCAGAATTTGCCACCCCAAAATGCGTCTCTTTGGCTTGATTATTTTTAAGGACAACTCTGAAAGAAACTTTGACATTCTCCCAACTGCCTCAAAGAATTTAAGGCAGAAGCCCTGTTCCAGGAAGGAGCTAATATGGTAAGATAACTATGGTATAATATGAACTAGGTGTGATAGAAAGGCATCTAGCAAGGGCCATTTTATCAAAAGATTTCTTTTGGGTCCCATTGTCTATAGATGATGGCCCAGCAAACATTTGTTTATGAAACATTTACTTTTCCGTTTCCATGTAAGTTGCCTTCTTCCCCTTTGAAGTCCCAAACCACTACCCCCAACATCCTCCTTTGTCTTTAGCTGAAGATGGTATTTAAGGTTGTGGCTTTGGCCATTCTGTGGAGTTACTCCATTTTTCCGGGTTTCTCCCATGTAACATGTTATTAAACATTGTTAGATTTTCTCCTGTTATTCTGTCTCATGTCACTTTAATACTTAGACCAGCCAGAAGGATCTAGGGGGTAGAGGAGTTGCCTTCCTCCTGTACACTGCCATAGTCTTCAAGTTTAATATGTGCAAATTGGATGACCTGGGTGGAACTAAACATTCTGTGAGATATGTTTTAAAACACTTAGAATAGTATAAAGTGCTGTGCAAATATAAACAAATAACATCAACACTGCTACTATTACAACCAAGAGATTGACTATGCCAAAAATATTGCTATATTTTCTTTATGTGTACAGCATGCTTTTGAACATTTTCATCATCTGTCACAGTTTATTGAAATGTTTTAAGAGCATTCAATTGTGCTTATACCTGGTGTTCCTTGCTTGATTATAGGGCTCTATCCATACATTCCTGAACTGATATTGATACTCTTGGTCTTTTGATTGCTTCTGACCTATGAATAGACCCCCGGACTTGGGATCTCAATAGGACTCAAGTACAGGCATGTAATTCTGATCAAGTTAGAGGCAGGAGTGTGCCAGACTTGTGTTGGGAATTTAGGTTAAAGTTTAAGGTAAAGGAATAATTAATCCTGAATAGTTTTTTTTTGTAGTCATTAACCTTACTAGTTTGCAAAAGGCTGACTCTGCATACGGAAAGGCAGGAAGAATATACTAGGAAAGAGGAATTTGGTGACTTATCAGTTGTATAAAATTCTCCTTAAATGACTTGTACTAGCCTGCTTTCTAGTGGTTAATAACTGTTCACTGAAATGATTAAAATGTACACAACTGTTACAACTGTTATTTCTTTTGTATTTGAGTTCATAAACTCCTTTCATCCTACTGTATCACTTAGTATAACATATAGTTTCTCCTGTGTATTTGCATTTAATTTAATTAACTCCTTACAAAATCTTCCATTTTTAGCACTCCCATTTTTAAATCAGGAAGTTGAGGCTCCGAAGGCCATAGGATCCAAGGCTCACCATTTTGGAAACAGAATTGCTTTTTCCTGAGAAGGGCTGGAGATAAAGTGTTCTTTAGTGTCTGAGGTCCCTGATTCTACAGACAGATCTTCAGTCAGTTGATTTTCTTTTTTTATTTGCCAAGCATTTCTTTATTTATTCTGCTGTGCTCCCCAGATCCTTCCTAGACAAGTTAAAACTACCTTTCAGGACAAAGGATGTAGAAACAAAGAACATAGAAGATAAGGTTGAAAAAGAGAACAAATGCTTTGCCTGCATATGGCTTATAAAGAAACTTTTGTGACAAAACAGATGGTTTATAAAAAAGAAATGATTGTCAAGCCCAGCTGACATTATACTAATTAGAAGATCAGAAGGCACCTACCAAAAGCGATCTGATTATAATACCAACATTTATAAAACATCATGTTTGCCTCCACTTTCCAACAGGCTCTGTCAAAACCTACCTGCAATTCTCTTCTTCAAGTTGAAATTCGTTATTCTTAAAATAAAACGCTGTGCCCTCTCTCCACCTCAGACTATCCAAGACATCCTCCCCTACGGGGAAAAATGGAAATTCTTGGCTCATCAAAGTGATGCGTTAATAATCTTGGCAATAGTTCACTTTAGTGCAGATACTTTCCAAAGTTCCACATCAAACCCTTGTCGTATAGCTAAGTCTCTGGGAGTGACAAGCCTTATATGATTTTCAAGCTGGCTTTCTCGGGGAGAAACTTCCAATATATTTCTCAGTCTACGATATAACCTACATGAATCAATTTCCAGTGTGTGATCTAACTTGGGACTTTGATCAAAATAATTTTCACTTGTGATGTCTGTCAAGTGCTGAAAGCAGGTTCACATGCTGTGGCCAGCTGGGCCTCCACAGGTGAAATATCATATTCCTAATTGTCCTTATCCTGCTGAATTTCTTCTTGAGGATGGACAAAGCATGAGAGTTATGCTCCACCACTCACACTTTTCTGTTTCCTATACTGTCTTTTTGTATCTGAATCGATGCACGGATCAAGCTATGCATTCTTAATGTATTTATTGGAAATCATGCCACTTCCACTACACACCACACACACACATACACACCACACAAATATGCATAAATGTTTAAAAAGTCAGCAAATATTTATTTGTATAGTATTGTGTGCTGGAGAAGAATAATATACGAGCATTGCCTTCCTACTGGGACCATGGCGTTGGGGAGCAGGCATACATAAAACATCAAATACAAAAGGATAAACTAAGTGAACAGAGAAATTCTCTCTACTTCAGGGAGTGGGGCATCTGCCAAAGGCCAGTAGAGATGGATGCGATTTGCTAGGCTAAGTATTAGATGACGGGCAAATTTTAAAGTGAAGAAGGAATTGTCCAAGAGGTTAGGAGGAAGCCACAACGTCTTTATTCTAGCTTGACAGTGAAGCAAGGATGCGGCTACAATTTGGGGCAAAAGTTGGGGAATGAAGATGATCTCTGGCTGCAGTTAGATGGAGAAGAAACTTGAAACAATTTGAACAAGAAGGTCTCCGACTGTTATAATTAATAATTCATTTCTTGTTCGTACCTGCCTGCCTGTGTTCTCTTCTTTCCTTCCTTCCTGTCTTCCTTCCTTCCTGCCTGCCTTCCAAAAGCATTAAGTGAGTGGGCTAGACACCCAATCATTTCAAGTTCAATACGAGTTTATCCTAATGACATTTCAGAATCTTAGTATGAAACTTTCTTTATCACCCTTGTGTTTCAGATACCTATGGTACAGTCATACTGTATATCTATATACAGAAATATCTGAGACCAACAATTACTATTTTTTAATTTAAATATTACACAATGCAACCATGGTTTAGTGAAAAGAGCACAGCTCTTCCAAAAAAATGGGTTTGAGAAATATTGCAGAATTTGGAGCAATTTATTCAGCACCAGTATAAGCAGTACTAATACCTAACACGTTGCATGCTTACTACGAACCAGGTACTTTATGCACCTGGTTTGTTGCAACCATCCTATGAATTATATATTTGTATTACCTCCTATTTATGCATTTACTTATTTATATTATCCCCCTTTTTACACATGAGGACGCTGAGATTCTGAGACATTTAGGTTTGCTCAGGGAACAGAACAAGAACGAGGTGGAGAAAGGACTTGAACCCGGGTCTGTCTGATGCCCAAACCCATTTCCTCAACCATTATACTCTGTCTCTGAAAAATAATGTAGATAATAGAGCTGATGTAGATAAATGAAAATGTTATTTCCTCCCAGGCTTTTGCACTTTTAAAGGAACATTTTTGCAATTGTGAATTAATTTTTTTTCTCATGGTGTTATGTAAATTTTCTGGATTTTTAAAGCATATGTTACTGAGTAAACTTCTTCTGTATTAGATTCCCAGCTGTGGTATTCATATCATCTTGTGTAAACTTCCTGCTTCCTTAAGCACCCCTTTCACACCAACCAGTTGTACAATAACATCAAGATACTTTGTTTTTCATGATCAAACCAGCAATTCATATCTATGGAGGTGACTTTATCCTGGCACTGTGCAAATGGTGTGTAAGGCAATGTTTCAAATTTAAAATAATAATAATAATAAATAAAAGTTCAGCTGTGCTATGAATCTAAAGACTTTTGGGTTCTCTTTATTTACATGTGCTATATCATAAGTGGGAAGTGGGAAAAATACAGGAGGTTACTTGAAGGTATTAAAATAACAGCTATGGAAGTCCAGTTCTGTATAGCTGAAAAATTGGTTGTTCTTGATTTATTTGGCTGCTCACAATGTCAGATGGATTTTCCTTGCCAGTACTCTGCCTTTCATCAGACAGGACGGGCATATTTCACCTACAACCCACTCAGTGCCAGGCTGTCACAGCCTCACAAAATTGCACATTGATCCAAAAAGGCACATACTGATGGTTCCCTAGAACTCGAACCAATTACAACGTGACATGTTACTAATGATTTTCTGAAATCAGGTCTGAAGTCCCCTTTGCCTTTCCGTCCTCTCCCTCACAACCACCAAGGGTCCCCTTTTCTTTGCTCCCTGACTCTTCCAAGATACTTATGTTACAAAACCAATTTAAGCCTCACTAAAGTCATGTTGAAAATGACAATATTCCACTTGCTGTTGCAGTGCCCATAGATTCTGCAGTTTGTTGGTAATATGACATTTTATTCATCCAGGGTTTGAATATTTTGGACAATATATTCACATAAAATTGCGTGTGATGTTTGTTTACACCTCTCAGCTCTAGTAGTGGAAAATGAATATGCATGATCCTCTTTTCTCCGAAGAGGGAGAGCTCATGAATGAACAAACTTCTTGGGGGTCATGACAAGATGGCTAGCTGCCTAGGTTTTCAGATGAGAACCAGATCACCCTGGGAACATGGACTTCTCTATAATTTTTTTATATAAGACCTTTCTTCAATCTGACAGCCTCTCCCACTCTGGTTCATTTAAGCAGTCTTTAGCTTAGTTTTCTGGACTTCCCCAACACTTTCTCCTACTTCATCATCCTACAATTTCAATCATATTAAAATTATGTTAGTGCTGTCATCTTATGCTGACTGAATTCAACAAAAAATAAAGTTGTCCATTATAAGCATCTGTGTTTGCTGGATATCTCTTAAAAACCTGATTTATGTATACTTCACTCAAAATATGGAATAGTTTTTCATTTTCTCATTTAATTCAAATTTACTGAGTATTTACCAAGTATCAGCACCTGAGGTGGACCTCACTTTTGAAAGTTTCAGTCCAGAAGAGGGAGGCAGAAATGTCAGCAAACAAGCAGAACAAGATGCGCTGATGGGAATACCGAGGTACGTGAGCATACGGTGGAGGAAAGTCCATCATAGACAATGACCTTTCAGTGACTGATTTAATCAGCAATGTGTCAGCAGTCAAACTGGACACAATATGTGCTATCAATTTTAATTGAAAAAGGTAAAATTCACTAAGACAAGGATGAGGCTCTATGCTCGCTACTTTTCTCTTGCCCAGGCAAAGTTGGACACATTCCTCCAACATTCTCTCAAAGCTCCAGCTTTTGGCTTGGTTCTTGGCATTATTTTCCTCACTTGACTGACAGTTCCCATAAATGGGCATTTGTTTGGCCCTTTTCTCACCCACATCACGCCTGTTGCTAAAAGAGCCTCAGAAAATGCTGATTGAACATTAGCGAAAGGTATTTCTTTAGTCTAAGCATGGCTTTCTCTAGGGAATATGGAAATCAGAAAAAGAGAAAGTTACTTTTTTCCCCAAATATCTTTCTGTGCTCCTCATGCCTCCTGGGTTTGTTCCCCACCCTGATTCTGTTTCCTCAGTCACCTCAAGCAATTTTCTTTTAGCCTAAGTCATTCTAAATAACTATGTAATACAAGGTCAGATGATACAACCATCTTAAAGATATATTTTAAATTTATACATGTATATTCTTATCATAAACTTGATTCCTACCTGCATAATGGGGAAATTTTCGCCACAGTGATGGTCTCTGGGGAAAATACTTGGAGTCAAGCAGTCGGATTACACAAAACAGAGCATGACCTGGTCTTACTTCTTGCAAGCCCTATCCCTGTTTAAAAAATAACATTCTTGCAAGGGAAATCTGGGAGGATATCTCAAACATTGTTGTGTCTTTTTTAGCAAAGAAAAGTGATTCTCTGTTCTAAGAATGTGTGCACTTGAGAGAGGCAAATAACGGACGTGAGGAATGTGGTGTCAGCACACAAGGTAGGAGCTCGTGATATAATGAGAACAGACAACTGTCAAGGTGATTTAGTATATAGTTTCTCAATCTTTGGCCACAGCTGGAGGTGCTGACTCAAAAAGGCTCTGGAGGAATCTCATAAGTAAAGGCTGTAAGGGAGCACTTCCACCCTCCCCCCCAAATATTGCATAATGCAGCACTTCAAAATGACATAAGTGGAGTTTTCATTTCCTGGATGAAATAAAATGGCAGCCACATGACTCAGGAAGGGTCAGAAAACATCTACTTTGGGCAATTTAAGAAAATATTCTTTAAAGATTACATCTGTTTAATACAGTGTCTTTATTTTCCTCACTATAAAGATAAGCAACATCATAGTAGAAAATTTGGAAAATGACAAATAATAGAAAAAAAAAACAGTAAAACTTATTCTCCAGAAGTAATTACTGTTAAAACTTATAGAAAGTTTTCTTTAAGCCCTTTATCTAGTCACAGGTTTTTAAAAATTCGTTTTAGACGTTAAATATATACACACCTACACAGCTATATCGAGCTTTTTTCCTCATAATAACATATGCAGTTTCCACATTAAAACATTGAATCACTATGCCTTATTATATTTAATCTTTCCACAAATATTATTCCTCTGTGCTATTTCAATTTTTTTATCTTACATATCACGCTGAAATTTACATTTTAGTGCATATTTTTCCTTTCTTCTTGATTTATTATTTTCTTAAACTAAAGTATCAGAAGTAAAATTATTCCACAGTGGAGAATCAGACTGGATAATAAATAACAAAGAATTCCTAGGGACAGTAAGTTAATTATGAATGATAGAATCATCTTAAATATATATTTTAAATATATACATACACATTCTGATTATAAACTAATACATGCTAGATGCAGGAAATTTGGAAAATACAGAAAGTATAAGAAATAAAGTCATTCCTACTCCTACCACTTAAACAGTATCGATCATATTTTGGTATTTGTCCAATATACATACATATTTTGTTTAATGCAAATTAAACTATATATAATTTGTATGACTTTTGTCTCCTACATATTATAAAATGTTCCTATTTCATGAAATCATCATTTGAGATCATGATGGTTAATGGCTGCTTTAAAATCCTATTGATGTAGTATATATTATCTATATAGGTCCCTATTTGGAAGAATTTTGGTTTTTTGTCAGGTTTTCAACATATCTAACAAGGTTCTATGAACTTTCTTAGATATATATCTTTGTTCATAGTTTTGTATATAACTACTTAGAATAAGCTTATAAAAATGAATTTTTTCAAAGAGTGTGAATATTTCTAAGAAAATATGTATCTTTAAAGTAATATAAAACATAGCAACAAGGAAAAAGAAAAACATAGTGACTTGTAGTGAACAGTCGTCATCTCCCAGAATCATGAGAAATTCTTTACCTATAGTATTTTATTTGTATCTAACCATTACCATACAACATTGGGATTATTATTATCTCCACTTGATAATAGGAAAACTGAAGCACAGAGCATGTTAGTAACTTCCTCATGATCACTCAGGGGTAAGAGATCAAGCCAGGATATGAACTACGCTGGCTGGCTCCGTGTCAACACTCTCCAGGTAGGAGCAATTATAGTGTATTTAAAATGGCAATATTCCCATCTAGTATTATTGAAAAACTGGCAGTGCATAATGATTCCTTTGTTCTTTTTTCTAAACAAATGCAATTATCATCAACTATTCATTAAATAAAAGACTTTTTCATTTTCTGAGTCTGGAAATTTGGTTAAAAAATAGAATTTCTAGTTGTAAATGCATTCACACTAGACTGATCCTCTTGATATGATAATACGTACCATGTTACTTACATTAAGTAAAGTGAAAAACAGTGCACTTTAGTAGGATTTCATACTACGGACCAGTCAGGACGAAAAAAAAAAACACTGCGACAAAGTAGAATGTGATTTATTGGAAATTAGTAGAGAAGATCACATAGGTCAATAATTAATTATGGAACACCAGGACTGACAGGAGTTGGCGGGGGCAACCTGTGGGACACCACCATTATCTTTAGTGATGTCGGGTAGAGCAATAAACAGAGGAGGTCGGCCAGCTGGATGCTGTTTCCCACCATGCGTCCTTACCCTCTGCTGACCAGCTTTGGCGGCCAAGAATGGGATGCTGAGGCAAACATCTCTGCCTCACAATCTCACAAAGTACTTTATATTTTTTCCCTTCAGTTCTAAACTTCATGGTATGATTTTAAAAATGTTGAACTAGAAGCTTGAAAGTCTGAATTTCTGGTCCTAGATCTTCTTCTTACCAAGAGATGATAGTCATATATACATTTTCTATAATCCAGTTTTCTTATCTACAAAAATAGAAATAATCACTGTCACTTATCCTCTCGTATTAGAAGTGGTGTCTATGAACCAAGTGCATGTGCTGTTGTTATAAAAGTTAAGTGGATAATAATTCTTGTTCCCAGGAATTCTGATTCAAGTGAATAATATGCCAGGAAATATAAAGTATTAGATAAATCTTATTTTAGGAGAGGAAATATATTGGGAAAGAGCCTGGGTGCAATAATGGGGCTTAGATTGGAATCCCTACTCTATCCCATGATTGTGTGCCTCTTCAAGATACTTGATGCCTCTGGACTTTGGCTCCTCATCAATAGAAGAGGACCATAATCCTTTTTTATAGGTTAGTGTAAGAATTAAATAAGATAGTGCATGTACTCTGCCTGGAGTAGTGCTTGACACTTTTACAAGAGCATCAGAACTTTCATCCTTTTTTGTTAAGAGGGTTCATATTTTGAAATAAGTACTTCAGAGGGAAGAAGAAAACGGAGAGATCATTGTCCTCCACAAAAACCAGAGAGATTTATTGAGATCCTATTCTGTGTCCATTTATGTTTCACTCTTAATATCCCAAAATAAGAGTCTTGGCCCCATACCCCTACACAGAGCCTACACTTGCAGGGAGATCTAGCGGTTTCTCAGCAGCCAGGATTTGGATGTGGAACTCACCACAAGTGTGGGTGTAGAGGGGAGGAGGGAGGCTGGAGAAAACCAAGTAAAGGTATTATCTAATTTCATAACAAGAGGATAATATGTGAATGGAGATAAGGTCGTAAGGCAACAGTTAGGATCAGGGCCAAGACCCCATCACCAGAATGACTAACCCTTCACGTAGGCCTTGCATTATTAAGCTATTTTGCTAGGTGCGTGGCGTAGGAAACCAGGAGACATTTGTATACCTTCAAAATCTTGTACTTTCACTGAGAGCTTTTTAGAAACCAGCTGGTTTTTGATTGTCTGTTTTTGTGTTTGAAGTTAAGTTGATCATGATTCTTGTTCTCAAGAAAATGACTCAGGTGAATAATAAGCCAGCTCCAGGTAAGAGTCTTGAGAAGAGGAAGAGGTAGGGGGAGGGAGAAGGGGTGGAGACAAGAGAGAGAAGTCGCTCCCCACTTTCTTACTGTCCGAGATTCTTTGTTCTGGCCCTCAGGAGTTACTTTATGAGCAACAGCCAATTAGAACTTTTGATCAAAATGAAATTGTCCTTCTTAACACTTCTGAGTTGATAGAATTCCAGCCAAAAGCAAAGGATCCTTCGTTTACTTAATATGTGCCCTCTGGTTGGCTACAGTGCAGCTGATATCAGACACTCTGCAAATAGCTCAGGAGGTCTGACTGCTCTCGGTGGGTCTCTGTGCGCGTGTAAATTGGGTTTAAACTTGTTCTCTATGTGTTGACGTATGGTTGTTTTGTTCCTGTTTTAAAGAGAATACAGTTAAGATCTAAGCTAAATGTCATTAACACAAGATCAACAGTTTGATTCTCATGATTTATTTCCTTTACAAATTCTGGCTTATTTTTAATAAACCCTGACTTACAATTGCAAAAAACAAAAAGAGAGAGACACATACACACTGAAAGAAAGAGAATGAATGGGCAGGGGCTATCAAGAACGCATTGGCACTGAAAGATTGCACTGAGGATTTAAGAGATGAGTTCTAATTTGATATCATTTTCAAAAAAATAAAGAAATAGAGGGAATGCAATAAAATATGGTAGATAATAAAATGCATAAGGTAAAGCGATAAATTTGTGTTTCAGATGATGAAAACTTTTCAGGCAGTACAATGAGGCCGGGTGAGCAGAAATCAGCCATTTCAAGGCTGTGTCATGGACTGCTGTCTGGTTCATTTTAACACAGATTCCCCAAGTTTTCTGTTCATATACATCCATGAAAGTTTTGTTCAGTTTATATTATGATAGAATAAATAGAACTGTAACTTCCGCTTTATAATATATAATTGATGTTTTCACTCATATTTTTGATAGTAACACATTTGCTAGAGAAGAACATGCAAACCAGAACCGCTCCCCTCTCCCTCTGCGTGTAATGATATATCCCCCATTTATGATGCTTATGTCAGCGGGAGAGGCATGGGGAAGCAATCCTCATCTGTCTAGGCAGAGAATGGGTGCCAGTTGCTTCTGGAGTTTGGGTCCCCTAACGTTACTATGAAATGAAAAGAAAAAACAACACGGCCCACACTAAGTTGAATGAAAACACACTATTGAAACCTAAATTTTCTCTAATTATCAGAGGCTCTCTTTCCATGTACATACTTTCTTCTGGATCATTCTACTCTACAGCTTAAGATTTCTGTCTGACACAGTGGCCCCATTCTGCTTATATGTACATAACTGAGGTATGAAAATGAAGACAACTGATGGATAAAATCCTGCCATGTGGACTTACGCTCTTGTGGCAAGAAGTAAGTAACAGGAAAATGATTGGTCATTATGAAATAGTTTCAAGAAATGGCAACCTCTTGGGTTTCAGATTTTCATCTTCATTTATCCCAGTTTGGGACTGTATCATGGGAAGATGTTGACAAGTAAGGATGAAGAAATGATGACTAAAATGTACCAAGTCTACTCTAGTCTTAAAATATCAGGTGGAGATGTCTATTGCTCGCCCACATCTCATTCTCCTCTTCTTTCTTCATTCATTGTACTTCCCTGTTCCCTTCCAATTAACTCAGATCATGGCTCCAGCCAATGAAATTTGTGTCCAAGTGACATGTGTCATTTCAGCTCGAGGCAAATGAAAAGCCTGTATAGATCCTCTAATATTCTTCTCTTCCAAAATCTGCCCTGGAGTGTCACTCAAGTCACATGAAAATTATAAGCCTAACTTAAATGTTAATTGTGTTAGGCTGCTCTGATTGTGGGTTGCTTTTGCTTTTGTTTTTACTGAACCATTATCTATCCTGACTTTACAGGTACTGAACCAAGGCATTGGTTGTAATTCCTGAGCATCTAGTGGACTGTCACAGTCATCACTAATAATAGTTCTAACGGTAGAGCATTCCAAAGGGGATCAGACACATGCATTAACTGACTAATGGTAACCCGTTTCTTCTGCCCTGGTGTGCACAGTGCAGGAGAACAGTTCTTTGTTTTACCAGATTACAATTGCTTTTACGCACATACATCACATCCTCGGAATAGCGGCTTTTACATTACAGTTCTTTCCTAGACATCATTTGAAATTATTGGAAGATTTTATTTTTACTTCCTTCAATCCTTTTCCTCCCGAAGAATCAAACTGTAAACATTTGGGTGAACCATATAAAATCGCCAACCTTTGACATTTTAATCAAGAATTTTATAAGGTGCTACCTAATGTTTTCTCTACTCTCAAAAATAAAGCATTTTACTTTAACAAAGCAGGTTGGATTGCTCTTCATAATCATAAACATTCTCTCTGCTAAAGGGAGAGCTGAGAGGGTTTTAAAAGACCAGGGATTCAAACAAACAAATTAGAGTATTATATTTAGGAGGCTTTTTCTCTCTATCTGTGGAAAATTACATCGGGGCTTTTTATGCTTAAATAACTTCAAAGTCTATCAGGAGCAGAAATCAATCTATAATACCCAACAACAAAAAGTGTATGGAAATTACATCTAAAATTATTGAGGCTATGTTTTCATTTCTTACTAAAAAAGACTTATGGATTAGTTCTAGGTGAATGCCATTCTAAATCACTTGATTTATAAACCTGCTACTTAATAAAATTCTAATTTATATGCAGAAATTTATTTATTTCTAGGGAAATAAATATTATTGTGATTCAGGAAACTGAAATTAGCTCATTAATTGGAAGCATTCAGTAAATCTTTTCTAAGTGAATGACCAGCAATCACAGAAGTGATTTTCCATAAATAATTTTGGCCCTCAGGATCTTCGAAATAAAACTAACAAAAATTTGAAGACAGATTAAAGAAAAACTTCAGTAGAAAACATTCAATAAACAATACCTAATCTGATTATCTCATCCTATCAGGGTTGCCTAGAACAGCAAATTACAGTGATTCTCCATCCAAAGCACTTTGAGCACCTACTACCTACCAGGCACCATGAGAAATTTTAAGGGGAACATGGATGAATAAAAATTTCGCTGAGGGCTGGCCCAGTGGTGCAGCAGTTAAGTTCGCACATTCTGCTTTGGCGGCCCGGGGTTCACTGGTTCAGATCCCAGGTGCAGACCTATGCACTGCTTGACAAGCCATGCTGTGGCAGGCATTCCAGATATAAAGTAGAGGAAGATGGGCATGGATGTTAGTTCAGGGCCAGTCTTCCTCAGCAAAAAGAAGATTGGTGGTAGATGTTAGCACAGGGCTAATCTTCCTCAAAAACAAAAACAAAAAAATCTTCGCTGAGCTCAAATCTAGGCAGCAAGTTAGACATGTAAGTACACAAGCATAATATGCCACAGTACGTGCTATAAGACAGATATGTGGGGTCGGCTCTGTGGCCGAGTGGTTAAGTTTGCGTGTGCTCTGCTGCGGCGGCCCGGGGTTCGGATCTTGGGCGCAGACATGGCACCGCTTGTCAGGCCACGTTGAGGCAGCGTCCCACATCCCACAGCTAGAAGGACCTACAACTAAGATATGCAACTGTGTACAGGTGGGGTTTGGGGAGACAAAGCAGAAAAAAAAAAAAAAAAAAAAGATTGGCAACAGTTGTTAGCCCAGGTGCCAATGTTTAAAAAAAAAAAGACAGATATGTTCAAGGACACTGGATGCAGCTGTTTAGGAGTGAACAATTATGCCTGGGGAATACACGGACAATGAGTTACATTTTCTTTGTATCTTAAATACTGTGCCAAGCATAAGTGCACTCAAGGGGTGGAAGATCAGAAGAGGGGAATACATGGTTGGTGACGTGGGGGATAAGTATGCATGGTTAGTTCAAGGATTTACATTGTTGTTGGGTGTGGCTGAAATCTGAGGTGCATGCTAGAAGAATGACTGATGATTGGTTTATAAAAATCGTTGTCCTGGGCCCTGCAGAGTTGAAAATAGCAGACAAAATAATACGGAATTTAGCAGAAGGCACTGGAGACTCTGAAAGATGCAGAGTAGGGGAATAAAAAGGATCAAATTTGGGAAGTAACTCTGCGGGATGGCTGGTGAGATGAGTTTAACATATGGAAATCTGCTCCCAGGATCCATGCTCATTCTAATGTGTATCTTATTCCCCTGCCCCCAATCCTGATGTTTCTCGCTTAATCCACCAGTGCACCCCTCCACCCCACATACATCCATGAACACCCAACCTGATTCCTGCCTTCTCATCTTTGCTCTCAAAACTCCCCTAGCCTGTAGCACCCTTCCTCTTTCCAAACCATGACTAGTCTTCTGTATTTAGTCCAATTTCTACTTTCGACAAAAAAATCCCCCAAAAACAAAAAACAGAATCACAAGAATCCACTGAAAGAACAGATTTATATGATGAATAATTTTAATCTGATAATCTTGAAGCATAGAGAAGAGCAGAGTCAGAATTACTAAAGTGATTCGATCTATTCCTGTTAATCAAGGAAAAAATGATGGCTTAAAGAATAATTACAAGCAGCAATATAGTGACATGGAAATGTTAGCTGGGAATCTAGGAGCAGCTGCAAGGCTCTCCTTGCCTTGTAGAGAAAAATATAAAAGCTGACAGTCAAATCGCTGCCTGCTGAGTAAAAGCATAGAGCTTGGTAAGACTCGCTGTGAACCCGGGCAGAGTACATTTTGAAGCCCATTAAGCCTTAGGAATACTATAAATAAGAAAGTCTTAAGATGAATCCAAAGTGGTTAATGAGGCCAAATGTCTGGATTGACCTAAGATGGCTGCTGCAGAGGGCACGATGGTTTTCGTACTGAGAAGGGAAGCTTGTCAGCAGGAATGCTAAATTGATTCTACCTGTGTTTCTTTAACTCGAAGTCATCAGAACCTATGTGTTTGGTTCTTTGGGAATCCAAGAATATGCCTCATGCCCCACCACCCATTTTTCACTGACATTTCCATCTCCCAGCCAGGTTCACTTATGGCTCTCTTAGGGCAAAATATTTACTTCTTTCATATATCCAGGATATATATGCGTTGATCAGATTTTAGGAATTTTTCCAAACCAAGTTGAAAGGTCATCTTATTGTGAGGGAAATCAATACAAATTAGATACATCAAAATAAATGGCTGTTAGGACTCAAACACAGGCTCTTTGACTCCTGAGCTGACTGCACTGAGTCAAATATGTGTATTACTAACATCGATCATGTGAATAATAACAGCTAATATTTTTGGAAACTTCTCATGTGCCAAAGGTGATCATTTTACATCTTTAATTCTATATAATTTAATTTTCATACAACTCTATGTGATAGTCTCCATCATTACTCCATTTTACGTATAGTCAGAGCTAATAATAGTACCTATCTCAGGGTTGTTACGAAGGTTAGATGAAACATAAGTCTGATAGGATCACATCGAACACAAAGTTAGTGTGAATAAATATGAGTTGTTACTATAGTTGTGATCCTTTCTATTTTCCAGACTTAGTGTCAGGGGCACCTGCTTTCAGAACTCCCATGGTTTGGAGGGGAATACAGACATGAACAGGCACCTGTACAAGCACATTTGGACATTGATAGAGACATTCTATGCAACGTTGCATTACAAAGGAGGATTGGTCAGTCAAGTGGAGCAAAGCAAGATATTTGTTAAATTCTTTGAATAATGCCTGCTAGATAGCAATCACATCATGAATATGAGCTAGGGTGGTACAACTGCTATGAGAGGGGAGAGGGTCAAGGAAGGCTTCATGGGAAGATGCTTGAGCTAGCACCTGATCCAAGATGACCAAGTGATGAGAAGGGGAAGGACGATGAGCAGAAGAAACTACATGTGCACGGTCACTTTGAATGGAGCAAGTCTCTCAGTTGAGCTGGACTCAGCTACAGAGCTGGAGGGGCCTGCATGTGATGGAGAGTCTTGTATGACATGGAAGGCAGATAGAATTCAACTGTAGCCTAAGGAGGAAGGTCATCAAAGGTTTTTAAGCAGGAAAAGACAGAAATATTCTTGTGGAGGGGCCTTATACTGGGGAGAGAATATTCAGAGGCAAGAAGTTGAGAGTTGGGGCCAGCCTGGTGGCATAGTCGTTAAGTTAATGTGCTCCACTTCCGTAGCCCAGAGTGCATGGGTTCAGATCCCGAGTGTGGACCTACACACTGCTCATCAAGCCATGCTGTGTCGGTGTGCCACATACAAAATAGCAGAAGATTGGCATAGACGTTAGCTCAGTGACAATCTTCCTTAAGCAAAAACAGGAAGATTGGAAGCAGATATTAGCTCAGGGCCAATCTTCCTCATACACACACAGCAAAGAAGTAGAGAGCTGAACTATACAGAGAATGGTGACTAGCCAATGAGGCCATTTTTTCCCCTGCCCCTTTTGGCATCTCTGTACCACAAGTTCCCAAGGCCCTCTTTGGGCGTCCAGACCAAGAGCACTCTTTCCTTTGTATCAAGCAGGACTGAGTTTGAACTCAATGAGAAACTCACGAAGCCATTTTCTTTCAATAATTCCTTTCCCTCTTTCCTATTGCAGTGCACTTTCTATAATTTATTCATCCTGGGGTGATCTTACACAGTGCATCTGCTTCATCATTATTTTATTATTTCTCCTTGCTTTAAAATTGCATGAGCCACTGAGAAGCAGAGATGATGAATAGGGAAAACAGTTGGGCTCCTGCTAGATGAGGGTGTAGTTAAGTTTTGGGGGGCCTGTACCTATTCGATCATCTATATAGTCTTGCCCATTCATCTTTCATATGTTTTTACTCATTTGTCTTTCAATATTCAAAATTAAAGCCTTCTGATTTCTTAGACGACCTTCCTCCCCATCCTCATGTTCACTTTCCCAAACGCACTGCCATCAAGTCACTCACCTGCTGAAAAATCCTGCAAATGTTCTAAAGTCTATTTCCTTATTATGACAGCCAAAGCCCTTCAAAATCTTCCCAAATTCTATTTCTTTGATACTTCCTACAAATTCCAATTTAGTCAAATTTTTTCTGGAACAACTTGCTGTATGTATGCTACACACTTTTTCTCATGTCCCCTCATGCTCTCTCTCATGCAAGACACAGCTTTGATCCCACCTCCTCTATGGAGCACCTCTTGCCCTCCTAAGTCCTTCTAGAACTTTTATCGAGATCACAATGTCTTTCTCCATTGATTATTTAGAAGATGTACTTGGAATATATTCAAGATTTTTACTAACCTTTTCTTTGGCTTAGAGAGTATAATACATAATGGGAGTTAATTATCAAAGCTGGAGGAGACAAAAACAGCACTATTGACCAAAATTTATTGTTTTCTCTGTTCCATCAATGGAAATCAATTATTGACTTACTTTTAGAGCTCAATCTTGAAATTTGCTTTTTAATGGCAATGGAAGAGAAGGTTTCTATTTAATGATATATCTTCCTAAAGCATCAACTAGCGTTATATATACTTGCTTCTTGGTTCAATTTTAAATATTTTTCAAAAATAGGAAATGATGTAAAAAGACGTTAAATTGACTTAGCTTGGAATCATGCAGCCATCACTTTTGGGAGAAATGAAAATGTGAATTTCATCTGCTATGATGCAATAAAGACTTCTAATTTATTTGCTTGGTGCGAGAGAATGATTGATTACATTACCCATTATCCCTGAAGGAACATGCTGCTTCCTCAATATTTCTGCATTAATCTCTGTATCTGTACTTACTAAAATGAGTCCTTGTATCTACATATAGTAGGGTTACCAATCGGGTTGGTGAAATCTCCAACCCAATACTTACAACAATGAACACAGGGGTATTCCGAATGTATACACAACAGCAATTTTGCAGGAAGCATCCTGTTTGCAAAGCTGTGTACTCAATCCCATAGCATGCAGACAAATGGCACCTCAGGGCTCTTACCCACAAACTAGCATTTTCCTCAATACCTATTCACCTGTGCATATTTTAGCGAAAAGCAAGAAAATTAAAGCACACAAAAAAGTTGGTTTTCTAGCTTAATCCCCTGATAGTTTTGGACTAAAATAATTGGACCTCATTCTTTTCTGAGCATAACGATTTCATCACAAATATACAACTATTACTTATAAAAACTACATATGAGAATACATATTTCAATAGAAGAAGCCAGAAGACTTAAACCAATTTATAGCGTCTTTTATCACCATAAGTGTAGGTAGAATGCTAGCCTGGATTAGCTAGTTATAGGTCTTCAATTCAAAGATCTTTGCTAAAAATCTCCTCATGTAAGCCTCTTTAGCAATTTCTTTCATATTAGCTCAAAGGCCCTGATTTACTTTGCATTTATAGAAACATAATAATAAAAAATAAATATAATGGCAACAATTATATTTTTCATTGAATGTTATTTATATATTCAATAAAGTGTTGGTGTAGGCAATTTTTTATCCATTATTAATTTAATTCCTCTATTTCCTGAAGCTACTGTATACAAACTTCTATTGCAGGCATTGTGATCAAGGTGAGAAAGAGAGAGGAGGGGGAAGGGAAGAATGGAGGAAGGGAAGAAGGGAGGGAGGGAGAAAAATAAAATTCAAACATTGTCTGTACTTTTACAGAACTAACTATTTGGTTGAGGGAGTGTGGTGAACATTTGACAAATTCTGCCTATAGCATGCTTTGCAAAGATTTTTAGTTCTTATCCTACTTAAAGAAACTGAAACTGGAAATTATAGTTTATATGTATAGATTATATTTGGGAGTATTTTTTGTAAGAAATTCAATCAGGAGGCCAATACTCAAGAAAAGCCTTGGATCTACATGAAAAGACTGACAAATAAATTTATATGTTTAAAATTAACATAAAATATTTAAGAGAGGTATGAATTTTCAAGGTCTTTTTTGTTTGTTTAACATATTTTAAAAGACAATTAATCAACTGATCTGCAGTCCTCATCCATAAGGGGGATCTCTCCACTAAATTGTATAAGGTCGCTCAATGAGTATGTGCAAGCTGTATAATTTACCCTAAATCATGCTGATTCCAAACTTGAAGACTTTCTATCACTAGATAAATATGAAAACATTCCTTATCTATCTATTATCTATCTATCATCTATCTATCCATCTATGGATCTATCTATCTATCTATCATCTATCTCTCTAGCTAGCTACGTAGGTATCTATCTATCACGCATTGATCTATCATCTATCTATCTATCTATATCTAAGTGAAAAGTATGTGATGTTCACAAACACATTGGAAGCTCTAAAAAGCAGGAAGCGAATGTGGGCATGTGACAAGGATTATGATGAGAGAGTCATGCTTAGCTCCCAAGATAGGAGTCCCTGATAATAAATGGTGAGAGGATACTGTGCTTCAAGGAGAAGAGTACTTCAAGGTCTTTTTGTTTCCCTCCTCCTACTCTACTCACCTTTCTAAACCCTTTATTCTCCAAATTTTCTTCTGAATCTACAGCTCTCACACTCTTGAGAGCCATCAGTGCCTCTAAAACCTGCCGTTCTTTCCCAGTAGTCCATTCAGCAAGCAGTCACTGAGAACAAGCGTGGGTACCAGGGAAAGAGAAATGAAGGGGTCGGGATCCTATTCTGAGGAGCTGAACAAGCACTGGTGTATTAGAAGAGATCCAAACACTAGGAGGAGTTCTTCTCTGGAAGAAGGTGGATTGTAAATCCTCAAATATTTACTTTGTACCTCCTATGGGCTAGGAAATGTCTAGGCATTCCATCAGCCATGCAGGAGGACGTCTACCACAGATTCACCTGGATTATTATTAAGTCAGTTCACTTATGGACGTATCATTAAATTGCAAGGAAACCAAAAGAGTAACTCTTTCATTTTAGAATATGTCGCTTTCACTGACAAATGATAAGCATGCCGTTTGTTGATTTCAGGAGAATGTTACGTCCTAGCAGAGCATAATAGAGCACAGGTATCCTGCTAGTCCCGGCTGGCATTTCCATCAGCTCTCAGCAAAAATACTGGCCTAAGATTTCCAACTAGACAGAACTGGGAAAGATTTCTTCTTATTCTAAAAAAGCTTTTGCTGCATATTTTAATTTTATTTAGCTTATACAATGATTTTGATTGCTAATATTTACTGGGACTAGACTAAAGTCCTGGAGAACACATGATGATGCTGTGTTCTGAAATAATTTCTTCCTTCCTTCAATTCTTCTGAGAATAGGAACTTTTGGAAGTGCAGCAGGCACCAGAGTCCAAGGTCCTGAAGGATGTGCCAATGCCACGTGCACTGTGAGGCTCAGTGACTCTTAGACAAGAGCTCTTGGAGTTTCCACTCTTGCCCTATTATTTTAAGCAATGTTCAACTCCATGAGAAGAGATTCAGGGAGGAAAACAGAAAGAGACAGAAAATGGTCCATGGGAGAAGAAAAGCCTGAGAAAGAAACAGAAGAGGCTCATCATCAAATTTCTTCACTTTTCTATGGAAGGTCTTATTGCATCTAAAGGTACCAGTAAAAAAAAAAAAGTACAAAGCCAGAAATTCACTCTGAAAAAAAAAAAAAAACACAAAACAAAACTCTCAACCACTACATGCAATCTCAAATGAAAATGATTATGAAGAAATAAAAAGAAGATTAAAAACAAAGACCTTAGGAAACATCAGCCACAGAACTCCCTGAGCACGAACACCATGGGAACTGGAAGAGTTTGAACAACTAAGAAAGCAAAGAAGCCAGATGGAAGATCCCTCTGCCCCGCAACGACATGGAGGCCAACAGGGGCATTAATGCTCCCTAAAAGCAGCTCTGAACTACGAAAGAAACACAGCTCAAAGACAAAGTTAAAATGGAGGGGCTTAGACTAGAGAACAATGAAGGGAAATGGCAGAGAAAAGGATTTTCCTCCTCTTCTGTGATCCAGGAACACGACTGAGGGGGTCCTCTGATGTGTCTTACCTTTGAGTGACTAGGGATGCAAATATCCTTAGCAGGAAGATACCATAGGTGAGTCTTCCGTAAAGTGATCCAAACAGATGCGCTAGTTTTCTATTAAAGTAACACTTTGTATGCTGCAATTATTCACCTTCTAAATAAAGACGCAAATTCAATTTTGTTATTACAATAATTTTTAAAATGCAAACAGGAAGGTTAGAGATTTTTCCTATAGATTTAAACAAAAGAAGGATATTTTGATGCATACTATTGAATATCGATGAACTTACTAATTCATACAGAATTATGAACTGTATGAACTTCCTAATTCCTTCAGAGTTTTTTCTCTAACTCTGAAAGTCTTGCCAATACAAGTGTGAAATTCCAGAAGCTTTCTTATGAGTAAATTTATGGATTCAGAGAGTTTTGCCACCTTTTTAGTCAGGTTCTTGCCCAGCTATGCAGACACAAAAGATGAGCTTCTTTGCCTGATTACAAGTGAAGTATGTACATCACAGATGGAATTCTGGAACTCAGTGTGTGAAGAACTAGAGTTCATCTGGGAGCCCTGAGCCCTTCCATCAAGCACAAAATTGGCACCTTACTTGAGTGGATTTCCCTCAGAAACTGGTATTCTAAAGGTTGGCAGATGTTGGGAGGCTGCTCGATGAGCCAGCTTCTTAATAGAATCAAACGACTGGTAGACAAGAAGGACCACTCATTGCTAAGGTCATGAAGGGGATTATATTCAACCACTATTAAAAGGCAGGAGAGAGTGACATTTAAGGCATATCTGGGTATTACTCAAAAGGCAAGTATATCTCCAGGGAAGAACTAACAGGTAAGTGACAGATTAGAAAGATAGGCCACATGGACCAAGAAGGATTTTGAATTCCAAGCTAAGGATTCTTAACTTCATTCTAGACAATTGAGAGCCACTGACATTTTTTGAGCAGAAGAGTGGCAAAATGAAGAAAGATAAAGTGTGGAAAGCTTATGTGGTATGTATGTATGTATGTAGGATGTGGTATGTATGTATGTGTGTATGTATGTGTATGTAGGAAGAGACTGATGGGCAAGAATGTCAATTAAATGGCCTTTTATGATTGACTAATTCAATATACTAAGTTCTCCTGTCTTTCTGTTTTCCTGGCACGCATATCTGTCCCAATTCCAATCTGAATAAATCCAAATGCCTTATTTCCTTGGGTTTGAAGCACAGAGCCCCGATTTATACATGTTGCTTTGGTATTCCGTCCAGTTAGGAGTCTTCCATTCTTAACCATTTCTTAGTTTGGCCAACCATATGGCTACCTTACTGATCAACAGGCACTACTGAGCCATCCTCTATCTTCTACTGACCAAATCATGCTCGCAAACTCCTCTTTTATTGTTAAAGTCCCAAAGCTCAGTCTTAAGTCCCAGGTTCTTTCTCTTCTGGCTCTATATTCTTTCTCTCTGAACATCTGCATTCATGCCTCAAGCTTAAATTCTCACCAACTTGAAAAGGACTCACATTTCCATTTTCAGTGTGGAAATAGCCCCCGATTTCCTTTGAACCCAAGATTTAACTCTCTAGTTGACATCTTCACATAGATACCTCAGAGTCATCTCAAACTCACTCTGTCTGAAAGCCAAACAAGGATGCACAGCTAATGCTGCCCCAGCCCACCCCTACTCCTGAAGACCTTGGATTCTCTCCAGCATGCCCTATCTCAGTTAATCTCACTACCACTCATCCAGCTCCCCAGCCAGAAACCCAGGGATCATCCCTGGCCCCTTGCTTTCCTTCACTCTCATATCTGATCTCTCAGCAATGCCTGCCACTTCTAACTCCAAATATCTTCTTTCTTGACCCCCTTGCCTGGCCAATGCTTACTTCGGTCTAATTCAGCTCAGGTTTTACTGCCTCATAGAAGTGTCTCGACTTTCCTATGTCATTTTCCACATTTTGAAAATTCATAGGATCAATTTGATGGGCAATTTGCAAACTATGTAGAGTGAAAGAGAGGGCAGAAAGGAAGGCAGTATTTGGAGATGCAGGCTAAGACTGAAGAGGTAGGCCTCATCTTGAAATGCAAGTGTGCAAGTATCGCTAATATTAGAGACATGTGAGGAGGGGATATATGAAAAGACAGCAGAAAAGTTCAAGTCTGAAATTTGGGAAACAGCCTTTTGGAGATGGGCCAGCCAGAAAGACAGAGAGAATGGATAACAGATTAAGAGCAAAAAAAGAAAGTGACCACATTCATTTAATTAAAGCAATCACAAATTTACCTATGATAAATGGACAACAGTATATCTTCAAATTATTTTTGGCAGCTGCCTAATTAGTGTTTCCCAACTGCTCTTGTGGAATGATCAGACATGACATCATAGTGTCTGTAATGCCTGTTGTCTCTTTGAATAGGATGCTACTTGAGCTGAGATGGTTCACTGAGATCAGTGACCAGTTCTTCCACTACCTGTGAAGCATCACTAACTCCATTTAACAAAGGACAAAATAAAGATGAGAGAAGTTCAGTCAAGTGCCCCAGGTCACACACAGCCAATGAGTGGCAGGGTCAGGATTAGAACTGGGGACTCGGATCTGTGCAAGCTCTGCGCCCTGTACAGCAGAGCCCTCGAAGGATGAGACTCACTAAGCCCCTACTCCCTGCATACTCAGTGGTCCTCAAAGTGCCAAAAATGACAAATTCGGGCAAGGTCACAAGCTCTCAAGGCAATATGATGCTGAATTAAGGGTGAAGGATGCATTCTCTGGGCAGGTAGGTCCTGAAAATGTCTGAATCCTATTTTGATAAAAACTGACCAGAAAGCTCTGGCTTTTCAGGCCATATTAAGACATTGCAACCAGCAGGACTGACATCACCCAGGTGGGAACCCAGCTAGAGGTTCATTCTCCTATAGCAACGGGGCTCACTGAGAGTGAGGTTACTAAGGGAGATGCAGAAGTCCCAGGAGTTGTAGATGCTGTAAGCCTGCAAGGCAGGGAAGCAGGATGCCTTTGCAAGATGCTGGTGAGGACCTCAGGGCACAGGCTCCACCCACTGGCAAGAAGCTGGTCTGACACACTGATGGGGGTAGCTGTGGCCCCAGACTCATCACAGTCACTCTTCACCTAAGAAGGAAACCTGGAACTCGGGGCCCTGCCCCACCAGAGGTGGATTCACTGCGCAGAGAATGAAGGCGAAGCTTCAGGGCCCGCCTTTTGCATAATCCCCTGAGGAGGCTGGGAGTTAATGGGAAATGCGGAGCGTTCTAGATGGAGAGGAGAAGCCAGGTTGCAATCAGGAAACTTTCTATGTAAGCATTTTTTGGAGCATTACTTAAAAAGAGTGTAAAAGGAGACCTTGATCTACAAGTCTCCAGTGACTTCTCGTGCATTCTTTTTATGTGTATAAATTTGCACCCTCTTCTAAAAGAGAGCCACAAAATTATATAAGCTTTAGGATCCGCAGGAGAAGACCACTGTTTTATGGGTCCTGGAGCTTATGACCTTAAGTTTCTCTTCAGTTTCACATTAAATATGCTCTTTAAATCTATTGTTAGACAAATAACTGACTGAAGCCACATGGTGGGAATGGAAGATCTTTCTACAGGTTTCAGGAAAAGCATATATTCTGTCTCAAAATCTCTACAATCATGCTTGGTAGTTTGGGTACAGAAAAATGACACAGAACTGGATAGTAAGCATTACTGAGCTATCTAAATTACAAGCATTACTCCATCTCTAATAATTTGCTATGCAGTCTGGGGGAAAGTGAGTCTGTGTGTGTGGCATGGGTATGTGTGTATGTTTGTACTGTGTGTGTGCAAGTGTGCTTCTGCTATGTGTGTTTGTGCTGCGTTCCTGTCTTTGAGTGTTTGTGTTTATGCGTATTTGTGCTCTGTGTACTGGAGTGGGGACTAAGAAGCATACTTATTGATTTGTGAAGGAAAGATAGTCAGAGATAAAGAGAGAGACATAAACAGAGATGTGAAAAACCAGGGCACAGAGACAGAGAGAGGGAGAAATGGTGAATGAGAAGTGAGCTTGGGAAGAAATGATGGATGGATGGAAGGAGGGAGGGAGGGAAAAAGGCAGGCAGAACAACACAAGATTTTCTAATCACCAGAAGCAAAGTTGTCTTGACTCCTTTAGGAAACAAAGATATAGATTTTAGAAAATCTTGTGGCCATCCTGACAAAGTGACTCTCAGTAAAGTAATCTTTAATTGTAAAACTCTCCTCTTGTCACCTGGCCCCCAAGGGGTAGTGGTCAGTGGGGAGCAAGAAGCCATATGTTCCAACACTTTGATTCTCATTTCACATTTTCGATAAATGTGTCTCACAGGGGCCATTTCTGCCATTGGCAAATTTCCTTTATATTTTAGAATCTGCCTTCCAGCAGTCACATAAAATCTCACCACTGCAAACTGCCAGGGAGCTCTGGAGTTCTGAAGTAAATAAACCATAATTGGTAGGGAGTAAAAGTGGCAAAATTGATCTGAAGAACCAGGAAAATAAGGTACCAAAAGTTCGCTCTTTGTTCAACTCAAGAACATCATTATCATTAAAAAATTCGACCTTGCCTCAAACAAATAACACTTAATACTAGGACTAGCCTCCAAATATCTCAATTTCACAATAACTTTGGGTTACTATTCCTGATTCTTATTTGTCTTGTCATCACTATCATAAATGGCTGACTAGACCAAGTTATTTACCTTCATTTTTTGTTCATACTGAATCTCATAATTGCTCCTTCATCTTCATAAGATGCTGGAGTTTCAATTTGCAACATTACCTATTTGGATCAACAAGACACATCACTGATTCTAGTAACACTAAGATCTGATATTGTCACAGTGACACAGATGATGATGACGGTGTTGAAGGAAGATAAAGGAAAGGGAGCTCTGACCGATTTCTTAAGCACTTGAATTATTTGAAGAGAAGTTCACAGATGGGGAATAGCACAGCCCAGACTTACACTCATATTCTTCCAGTTCTGTGCCCCTCACCAATAGCATGATGCTAGATTGCCACCAGATCATAGAGTCTATCGATGATGTGAAGGTGGAGATAATTCCCAAATTAATACCACCCATCCTCTCCTTGTGAGAGCATAATTTTATTTCACTCTTCCTTAGGTCACCAGAGCCCTAGAGATCACCTGGCACATGACAGACACTCAGTACTTGTCTCCTGAATGAATTGTTCAGTGGATGGAAGGCTTCTGATAGAGGCCCAGCACTCTTCTTAGTTTCTATACAGAGCATGGAAACTTGGTCTTGAATACAAACTTATGAATAGCTCCTTTTTGTTCTAGACACTCCTGATAGAAGACACACCAAGGTATTAAGATGATAGTGTTTGAAATGTTAAAATTGGGGCACATTTGGTCATGTACCCAGCAAGAAAATCTCCTATTTAGTAATGTGCATAACTCCTAGGAGAAAACACAGACTTGACTCATCCAGAACAAACCCTTATTTCTCTTGAAAGTCTCACCAATGACAAAATACCTGAACATGTCAAAAGTCTAGGAATCAGAGAGTGTAATGGAATCAGAACAACAGAACCAATCAATGAAGTGTATTATCCACACCCAGGATCATTTAAGAGGAGTTATTCTTGTCTCTTTATAGTACCGATGAAATCAACTACGTTATAAACAATTCTGAGTTTCCAGAGAAACTGGCTGTTTTAAGTAATTCTGCAAGAAATCTTCCTTAAAGAGGCTTACAAATAAAAGGCAAGCAGACGAATAAATCTTGAAAGAAAGAAAAAGAGAAAAAGAGAAAGAAGGAAGGAAGAAAGGAAGAAAGAAAGAAAAAAGAAGGAAAGAAAGTTGGTTGGATTTTCACTTCCTTAATTTCTAATGAAGAACTGCGGTGATGAGCAAAAAACTGAAGTACAAATTCATCTCCCAGACTCATTTTATCAACATACTTCCATTGCTCAGCAAGTGTCTATAGTTAGGTGCTCAACCAAAAATTTTGGAATGTTATCAGTTTTGTCTCTAAAAATTTCCTGCTTGTGTGTATTTGTACAAATATGCACATAAATGTTAAATTATCTAGGATGTTACAACCGTAAGGCCTCCTGAGAGTCATTCTTCAGATGAGTGAGGACTTTACTAGAGGGACCACAAAGCTTGGCAATGATTCTGCGTGCTGTCTTCCCAAGTTCGAAGTAATGGTGGGAAGCAGGCACACGTCAGCATTCTGATGCCCTTTGTAAGGAGCAAGACTTGACATTGGGTGTGCCACAGGCCCGTGGTGATAGACTTTTTCTTCTTCTTTAAAGTCTCCTCGCTTTTTAAATTTTCTTTGCTTCTCCTTTTGAGATTCCCTCAGGCCTGTGAGTTAGACAAAAACAAACCTTTCTCGTAGCTGGTGGTGGTGCTTAGGGCTAAAGCATTTTGAGCACATCTTAAAGGGCTGGTTAGAGTCCATGGACACTGTGAGCTGGGTCTTCCACTGATATGAAATCTAAGTCACAGCTGCAAAGCAACTTTAGCCTCAGATCATTGGTCTTGCCACTTGTGGTGGGGACATCATTCTTCATGTCTGCCATGGACCTGAGTCATTAAAAGACCACCTCTGGGCACTGTTTATACTCAAAATCTTGATACCGCCCCAGGGATAGTGCATGTTTTTGTAGAAAGATAAAAGTGTCTGTGTGCCATCTGGGGAGGGGCTGGCCAGGAGAGTCACCTCCTAAGTCTGCCAGCTTCCTTTGGGCCTCAGGCTATGCTTTGACCACTCCGGAGTTCACAGGACTGTGGTCCCTCATTATCGGGTCAATGTTGGAACCTGAGGTGAGGAGACTGGACAGAGAGGCAGGGCACTCTGCTGTGGACTTGAGTCAGAGGCACAGAACTTGGCTGCTTTTCACTTAAATCTGGAGCCATTGAACCTCCTAGCAATGGAAAGGATGTCTGTTAGAATCATCGTTGCATAAAAGTTCTTATATGATTTGCAAGAGCCTCACTAAACTACGCATTTATTGTGTATCATGTATTTGTTAAGCCAATCCACAAACATTTACCAGCATATTCAAGGGAAAGAAAGAATAAACCCCTGGCTGGATTATTAAGAATAAAGAGATGTGGCCTAATTTGCCTCTGGGAAAGCAAGCTGAGTATCAGGAAGCCATTGATGGGTTTTAACGGTGGAGAGCGAAGGGTGAGGGCCTGAGATTGGCATCAGATTTGCAGTTTGAAAAGAACACGAGCTACTGTGGGGAGAAGATTCAAAGGATGGCACATATGGCAATTCCAGATTGGAAATTATTCAGCATTAGACCACAAAATTATAAGTGGTAACTCTGACTATTATGGTGGAAACAAAGATGAAAGGAAATGGTTGGATCTCACAGACAGGAAATCAGATTTTATAAAAATGGCAAATAAAGGAGAAAGCAGTGTCAAAGAACAGGATTAGGCTTTTAGCCTGTGGAACTTGATGGGGATAGGGTGTTGCCCTGAGAGGTGAATGCTGGAAGATAACTAACCAGGTTAGATGGGGTAGCTGGGATCTCAGTTGCTGGCAAGTTGGATTTAATGTGCCATTGAGTCACTCACAGAAAGAAGTTAAGAAAAGTCTAGAGCTTACAGGAATGTTTGAGCTCTGGATAGATTTGGAATTCTTGGGCACACAGATGCTAAAAAGAATATCACCAAGGAAGAGAGTGCAAAGGACCTGGGAGAGAATGTGGAAGAACTCTAACATTGAAAGGCTGAGAAGAAGAGTCTGAGCCTGCAAATACGGCTGCAAACAATTATCCAGAGAGTAGGAGGAAGGCTAGCCGGGTGCAACACCACGGATGCCCAGAGGAAAAGAGAGTCCCGACAGAGACGGTGGGTTCAACAGGGTAAAATATCGGTGGGATGTCCAGAGAGATGAGGACTCAAACACGTTCTTTATACTCTGTGATGTGGAAGTGCCCTGATATTAATGCACTGATGGGCAAAGGAATCAAAGCAAGATAAAGGAGGAAATGAAGACATGGGTGCTGCTGGCCTGGTATACATAGGAAGGATCAAAGGCCTTGAGATGCTTATGAGCCTAACAAAAGCAGATCAGAGCAGGCAGAAGTAAACAAGCCCACCAGGAGATGATGAGGTTTTTTGAGAACAGAGCAATTGAATTAGGATAAAGGTGATGATTAGATCCAAAGTATGACCATGGAGCGGGTGGATATGATGGAGTAAAAGAAAAATTACTGGAGATAAGACTGTTAAAGCCATGGTATAGAATTAAAGTAATGCCAGTATTTTAATAAAAGATGGGATGTGAAAAA
This sequence comes from Equus przewalskii, assembly GCF_037783145.1. Lineage (NCBI taxonomy): Eukaryota > Metazoa > Chordata > Mammalia > Perissodactyla > Equidae > Equus > Equus przewalskii. The sequence goes on from NC_091831.1 coordinate 87,267,891, forward strand.
TTCTGTAGATGATAATAATCAGGATAGGATTAATCGTGGTATCATGTGTCTCAAAAACTAATATTTTGATTTTCAAGAACTGAAGGAGTAAATGCTATCAGAAGGTCACTGTGTATTCAGCAGGACAGCAGACCATGACCTGATTTTTATGTTCTTCTCCCTGAAGAGGTGTGTCAACAGTGGACAGTCAGCTATCAGGAAGTGGGTAGGGCAAACACTCAGAGAAATGGCTGAGAAGGGAAATCGAAGGATGTTTGTCAAATATGGAGGCAGAATTTCGGGTGTCATAGTGGAAGACTTTGTGGGAAAAGAAAGGCAGGGGAGGTCAGGGCGAACAGCTGGAAAATATGGATCATGAACTGCAGAGGACCGACGGGAAAAAAGGATGTGATACAAACTCTTCCACTACTCTGTAATAAAAACCAAAAATAAAGACCTGGTTGTGGTGGCCTCAGGTTTGTCTTCGACTCAGGTATTGGCTCCCTCAGCAAGAGGGTCTGACCTTCCTAGTGACTGATGACTGTACCTCCATGAGGTGAAAGCACATGTGTGTCGTGGGGCCTGGGATGATGGCGACCCCTGAGATTATTGCTTATACATGTCCATCATGTACACTCCTTAGCAGCTGAGAAAGTCATGGAAGAGTCTGTGTCCAACTTTATGAGTTCCTGGGCCCCCTGAAGACCGTCCATCCATAAACTCCAACATAATTACCATGGTCCACCATCTTAGGACTAAACCCCAAGCTACTTAACTTTGTTGCTAATATGCTCACTTTAGACAGCTTGTACCTAGCGGGCTTGGGACACGTTCCCAGCAATAATTAATCTGGAGGAAACCAATCCTCCTTTCTATTAATTAAGAAATGCTTTTTCCCAGTGATTAAAAGGAAATCTTCATTAGCAAATTGCTACGAATCCACCACTGATGAAAAAGCAAGCTTGGGAGATCGTGTCTCAAATGTTTTAGAGGTTACGGTCTTTATTGGCAGGATTTTTTTTTGTTAATCATCCAGTACTAAAGAGGACTGATGGACAGGAAGAAAATACATGAAGGAGAGGAGGTAGTGCAGAGTGTAATGACAAAAACTTTATGATGCTATTATTTAGAGCACTTACTAGTTCAAAGACTGAAGAAGCTCCTGTACAATTGCATGACACATCATATGGCTATAAAAAACTCAGTTAGAAGTATGGGGCTAATGGTGTAAGAGAAAAGTAGATTTAAGCACATGCAAATACGTAAGCCTGGGACTTCCCAGCCCCACACATGCAAAGCGTCCCCAGGCAGCAGGCACGCACGAGGCTGACCAGCTCAGTGATTAAGCTTCGAAAGAAACCCTGCATTCAACTGAGGTAGGTGACCTAGGAGGTCAGTAGACTCAGATGTGTTTCCTGGCCCCAGAAAGACCTCTTACCATCTACGTCTCAAAGTTCAGGTAGACTTCGGGTATGGAAGACTTGCTATAAACATAGCCATTAGTGGTGGCCAACATGGAGCATACACTGGAGTAACTACAGCTTCAAGCATCCTCACACAGACCCCACATTTCTGATGTTCTCCAGGACACAGGGACAGTGCTAATGTTCTCCCTTGGCAAGAACACACCTCCCTAAAAGCCGCAAATCCTTCACAAGTTGCTGATATCCTTGAAGGACTCACTGAGCTCAAGGCACACGTGGTTTTCAAAAAGTTAGTGGATTCCTTCTTCCCACTCCATGTTGACTGAGGCAAACCAGCTTAGCACTCACAGAGTCCTCCTTCATCTTTTGCCAACTCCCTTTATGATGTGAGGCTCAGATATGTGCTCATGGGGATATTTTCGGAAAAAGATACCCAGAGAAGTTATGGTTCTCCTTCATATCCCCTCTCCACCCAGTCCTTTTCAGTTCAGTGTTCTCTGCACATATTGGCTTTTTTGTTGTTCTCCTAGCAAAATTTCAATCCTAATTGACTTATGCAATTCAGCCTCTGGCAATCCCAAATAAGAGATGGGCTCAAACAAACCTCAGTCACTGCTTAGGCTCAAGCTCCAACCTGGGTGGTCCATGTACTGACTGAGGTTCCTCAGGGAAAACTGTCCCCATTCACTGTATGGAAGATGATCTTGGTTCAACCCGTTTATCTCTCCAAAACTCAGTTCTCAATTGAGATAATTATTCCTATCTGGCCAGAGACAGCTAGAGACCTATCCAATATCCTTCCCCTCACTTGTTTGGCAAGAGAACATGATTTTTTATTTGGAATGGCAACAATTGCAGCTAAGAGGTCACAGATAGAAGTCATGAAATGGCAAGACATATAGCTAAAAGGTCACAGATAGCAGTAATGAAATGGGACTTCAAGAAAAGATCTTTTCATCCCATCTTGTCCTTTCATTCTTCCTACCTGGGATGCAGCTATGATAGCTGGAGCTCTGGTAGCCGTCTTGGGACCTTAAAGATGGAAGCCATGTGCTAGAGAGGGCAAAGCATAAAGTTAAAAGGTGCCCATGACCCCACTGACTTCATGGAGCCTTCATACTTGACCTGGACTGTTATCCCACATCCTTGTGAGGTCCCTATGTGAAAATATGCCTCTATCTTGTCCAAGCATCTTTGGTCAAGCCATGATTATCTAAATGATATGCTCCTTCCCAGTGATGAGACGAGGCTTAACTCTGGGAGTGTGTACGAAAATGCCACGGCAGTGTTCAGGATGCTGGCACTCGATATCTGTCAGTTTCCTTGCCCTGTAACTCCAGCCTGGCTCTTCAGAAACATTGTACAGCCATTCGGGCTGTGACTGACTCTCTATGCCTGGCACTGAGAGTTGAAGCTGTTTCTTTGAGTGGTTTAGAAACAAATGCCTTGATAACTTCAAGGACCAGCTTTGTGTCTACGCATCTTTTAGAGGTTAGGATACCCAAGGCCTTCTATTAATTACAAACACAATCTGTGAAGTGGCTCATATGTATTCATGATTAAAAAAAAAAAACAGTCTGTTAGAGCCTTGCTGGTGGCTTTGAAACTCTTCTACAGCTGAATGTGATTATGTCTAACGGACAAACAACCAGCAGCCTACAGGGAACTCAGCGCCATCCTCACCCCCTTCATGAGTTCCTTTGCATCTACACATCAAAGTCGCCTCAAAAAATAAAAGAAATGAAAGAGAAGAGAAGAGACAGGCACGACAGCAATCAACGCAAGTCTTATTTTAGAAACAGGACTCTGCAGGTACCGCAAACAGAGCATCGATCTCGCCAGCAACATCAGCCACATTCACCTGTGCGTTCTCCTCCCTCGCTTTTAAGAGCCTGTTCTAGTAAAGGTATGGAGAAGATGGGGTGGGAGTCCTCCAAATTCTCCACAAAAACACCCCCCACCGTGGGGGAAACCCCACCTGACCGCTGAGGAGGCTTGTGTGCATCTGTGTTAGTTCAAAGGCATGAAACTTTAATGACCCAGGGGCCTTTGTTAATGCTCTGACTTGGATCTTCTGTTCTTGCTTCTTATTGCAGACAAACATTTGAGTCGTGTACACGTGTTTTCTTTTGGGTAGCAATTTATTCATTTCCATACCACCGCAACAGGCCACAGAGACTCTCACAGACCTGCGTAGGTGAATACACCACATACACAGCCCTTGCTCTGGATGGAGACTTAAAATCATTGAGTCCCTGCCCAACGCTACACACACGCTATACACACACACACACACACACACACACACACACACACACACACACAGATATGAGTGCATACGCAGGCCAGGTCAGTTGTGTAAGCTGTGGAGATCGTCCTTCCTGTAACTCCTAGTGGTCTGAGCACAGTTAAAGATAAACAGAATGAGCAATTGATCAAATGCAACAATTTTTAATTGAGCTGCTGTTACTGCTTGCCCAGTGAACACTGACTGCTATGCCCTCAGGATCCCCATATAAATCAGACGTGGTCCTTTCTTCAAGATGCTCACAGTCCCATGAGGGCCGCACCACCGAGGAGCTGGCATCGCTAGGGAGCCCATCCCCTTCCCAAGGTGCTGTGCATTTCTGCTAGGTCGAGACCTGGCCTATAACGTTACTTCTTTTTTTCCCAGCATTGAATGATTGAGCAATTTATATACTCTTCGTGATTCTCCGCTTTCTGGTTTGCAATAAAAGAGCTAATCATAAAGATTAAATGAGAATACACATATTTACATATGTATACACACATATACATGTATATGTGCATATCCACATTATATATCTATATCTATATATCTCCTCCTCTCTATATACACATACATGTGTACATGTATATACACTCATATATACCAGAATACCTAAAAATAGAAAGGCATGTAATAATTTTAAGACCTACCCTTATGGAGTGACCCAATAATAGGGAGATAAATGAAATATAATATCTCAAAACATCTCTCTCTCTCCTTATACACATATGTGTGTGCATTCTTATATAATATATATAATATTATTTCCCATGTGAAAAATTGTTGAACAAAAGTTACTTTCTAACAGTTTTGTCTAGGTTTAATTGACATACAGTAAACTGCACATATTTAAAATGCAAACTTTGGTAAGTCTGGATGCACGTATACACTCGTGAAACCATCGCCCACAGTCAAGATCATGAATACATGCGTCACTCTCAAAGTTTCAAAGTGTCCCTGTGTAATCCTTCCCTCTCATTCTCTCCCAGTGCCCCTTCCTCAGGTAACCACTGATCTACTTTCTGTTATTATAGATTAGTTCACATTTTCCAGTGTTTTGTCTAAATGGATTCACTCAGTATATACTCTTTGTTCCTCTGGCTTCTTTCTCTCAGCGTAAATTTTTTGACATTCATCCCTGTCGTGATGTATATCAGTAAAGTCATCTGTGAATAGACATCTGGTTTCTTTCCCGATTTTGCTTATTACAAATAAAGCTGCTTTGAATGTTCATGACAAGTCTTTGCATGGACGTATAAGTTGATTTCTCTTGAGTAAATACCTATGAGATCACAGACATGTATTTTAACATTTTAATAAACTGCTACAATGTTTTCCAAAATTATTGTGCCATTTTATACTCCCACTAGGGGTGTATGAGAGTTGTAGATTTTCCACATTGTGACCAACACTTGGTTCATCATTTATGTTTAAATTTTAGCCATTCTAATACTATATCGTTGTGTTTTTAATTAGATACAGTTGATGATCTCTGGTGCTGAGCATCTTTTTGTGTGCTTACTTACTAGCCCTGTATCTTCTTTGGTGAGGTGTCTGTTAAAACCTTTTGCCCAATTTTTAAATTGGGTTGCTTGTTTACTTTTTATTTAACTTAGAAGGTTAAATATATATAAACAGACATAATCTGTGGCTCATCTTTTCATTATTTAAGTGACTAATTATTCATTTATTTTTGCATCTCGAGATCCAGTTGTTCCAGCACCATTTTTGAAAGCACCATCCTTTCTTGCTTAATTGACTTTGTACCTTTGTCAAAATACACTTGTTTGTACATGTGGGCTTTCTCTTGTATTCTATTTGTATGTCTTTATGCTAATATCACACTTTATTTTAGTACTGCAGCTTTGCAATACGGCTTCACATCAGGTAGTGTAAACTCTTCAACTTTGCTCTTCTTTTTCAAGCTCGTTTGGGCTATTTAAGGTCCTTTGCATTTTTCTATGATTTTTAGAATCAGTTTGCACTTTTACAAAAAAGCTTGCTGATTTTAATTGACATTTCATTGAATCTATAGATCCATTTTGGGAGAAAGGAAATATCAATATTGAGTCTTCCAACCCATGAAAATGTTCTCTCTCTTTATTTACTGGTTATCATCACATTTTTTTCACAATATTTTGTAGTTCTCAATGTGCAGGTCTTGTATATATTTTGCCACATTTATCCCTAGTGTTTTATATTTTGACACCATTTTAATGGTATTACTTTTTAGTTTCAATTTCCAATTGTTTATTGCTAGTGTGCAGAAATACATTTTGTATATTGATCGTATATCCTGCAACTTTACTAAATTCACTTATTACTTCTAATAGCTTTTTTTTTGTCATATATATAGACGATGATTTTTCTGCAAATAAAATAGTTTTACTTTTTTCTTGCTAATCTGAATGGCTATTATTTCTTTTCCTGATCTGACTGCACTGTCTAGAACATCCAGTACAATTCTGAATAGAGTTGATAAGAGTGGACACTCTTGTCTTAGTGCTGATTTTAGTGGAATAGCACCTATTCTTGTCCCATCAAATATGATATTAATTGTAGGTGTTTTAAGGGTGTCATTTACTTAGAAAGTTCTCTTCCATTCCAATACTGCTAAAAGTTTTATCAGAAATAGATGTTGGATTTTGTCAAATGACTTTTCTTTGTCCTTTGAGATGGCTGGATTTTTTTTCTTTCTTTTTTAGTTAGAGTGAATTACAATGATTTTCAAATGTTCAACCAACCTTGCATCCTTGAGGTAAACACCATTTGGCAATGATGCAATATCATTTTTAAATACAGTATGTTGGATTAATTTTCTAGATTTTTTTTTAAGGATTTTCACATTTATGTTCATAGGGGATATTGGTTCATGGTTTCCATTTCTCCCAAAGCCTTAGTCTGGCTTTTGTACCAGGGTAATGCTCATCCCATAGAATGCATTAGTAAATATCCTCTTCTTTTAAACATTCTGGAAGAGTTTGTATAGAATCTGCATTTTTTCATTAAACGTTTGGCAGAATTCATCAGTGAACCATCCAAGCCTGGAGTTTTCTTTGTGTAAGGTGCTTAACTTTTATAGATATTGGAATATTTATGTTATCTATTTTTTCATGAATGAATCTGGTAATTTGTCTCTTTCAAAGTATTTGTCTGTTTCACCTAAGTTGTCAAATTCAATAGCATAAAGTTGTGCATAACATTTCCTATTGTCTTTTTAATACATATAGCAGTATGTACTATTTTCATATCCTTCACTTCTGATGTTGATAATTTGTTTTATTTTCTCTTGTTTTCCAAACAGATCAATTTTATTGATCTAAAAAGTAGCTTTGCTTTCTTTGATTTTCTGTTTTTCTGTCTTCTCTCACTGATTTCTCCTCTGACTTTTATTATTTTCTTTCTTCTATTTCATTTTTATTTGATATGGTCTTCTTTTTCTAAGTATTTATTTTTAAGGATGAAAACTATAATCAATGCTTTGGGATGTTTCTTCTTTTCTAATATGGGCATTTAGTGTTTTAAATTTCTCACTACTGCTTTAGTGAAATCCACAGATTTTGTTATTTTTATTTTCACTAAGTCTACAATACTTTCTAATTTCTTTTTTGATTTCTTCTTTAACCCAAGTATTACACAAAAGTATGTTATTTAATTTCCAAATATTTGGGGATTTTCCAGAAATCAGTCTGCCATAGATTTATGATTTAATTCTATTATGGTCAGAGAACATACTTTGCATGAGTTGAATTATTTTAAATATATTGAAGCTTGTTATAGGGACCTAAACATGGTCTACGTGATAAACACTCTGTGTGCACTTAAAAGAATGTGCATTCTGCCGTTGTTCAGCAAAGTGTTTTATAAATAATTAGGTTGAGTCAAACGACAGTGTGATTCAAATCTTCTATATCCTCACTGATTTTCTCTCTACTTGTTCTATCAATTATTGAAATACGGCACCAAAATCTCTGACTTTAATTGTGGATGTGTCCATTTTGCCTCGTAGTTCTATTAGTTTTTGCTTCATATATTTTGGAGCTGAGTCATTAGGTGCAGAAATATTTATGATTGTCTGTCTTTTAATGAGTTGACCCCTTTATCATTATGAAATGATCTTCTTATCCTCAGTCATATGCCTTGATCTGCAATTTAGTTTGTTGGATATTAATATAGTCATTACTTCTTTCTTTTGATTAGCATGTTACATCTTTTTCCATCTTTTTACTTTTAACCTTTTTGTGTCTTTATATTTGAATTTTGTTTCTCATCTACAGTGTATAGTTGGCTTTTATTTCTTATCCAATTTGACAATATTTTCTTCTTAATTTAGTATATTAATTTAGAACATTCACATTTAATGAAGCTACAGATATGGTTAGCTTTAAATCTATCAGAATACAATTTGTTTTATATTTGTCTCATCTGTGCCTTCTTCTCTTTTCTTTCTTTTTCAGCTTTGTTTTCTAGCAATCAAATATGTTTTATAATTCTATTTTATCATCCTTTTCAGCTTTTTGCTTTAGTGTTTATGTTATATCTCTTCAACTTAGCAGGTTACCCTCAAGTGATATTTTACTGCTATATATACAGTATAAGAAACTTATAATAGTATACTTCCATTTCTTCCCTACTGAATTTTGTGCTACTTTTCATATATCTTATCTTTTTGTTGTTGTTGTTGAGGAAGATTAGCCCTGAGCTAACATTTGCCTCCAATCCTCATCTTTTTGCTGAAGAAAACTGGCCCTGAGCTAACATCCGTGCCCGTCTTCCTCTACTTTATATGTGAGAGGCCTGCCACAGCATGGCTGGACAAGTGGTGTGCAAGTCTGCACCCGGGATCGCAACCTGTGAACCCCGGGCTGCCAAAGCAGAACATGCAAATTTAACCACTGGCCCCACATTTTACTTTTATACATGTTATAAATCCCATAATGCATTGTTATTATTTTTGTTTAAATAGCCAATAATCTCTTAAAGAGACTTTATTTTAAAAATCACATATTTACCCATGTAACTACCATATCAAGCGTTCATCAGTAGATCCATATTTCCATCTGGTATCCTTACCTTCTACCTGAAGGATTTACTTTAACATTTCTTGTTGAGTGCATCTGATGGTGATGACACTTTCAGCTTTTTATGTCTGAATAAATCTTAATTTGGCTTTCAATTTTGAAAATTACTTTTGCTGGGTATAGAATTTGAAGTTCACATCTTAATGTGTCAATGTCCTCCTCTGCTAATTCTAATGCCTGTGTGAGTTTGCGGGAGACTTGGTTGACTGATCTCTTCATATGGGTCATATTTTCCTGCTTTTTTTTTTTTTCCATGATCAGCAATTTTTGATTGGATCCCAGATCCTGTGAATTTTTTTTTTTTTTTTACCATTTTGGATGAGGATTATTTTGAATTTCTGTAAACAGTCTTGAGCTTTTTTCTGAAATACACTTGAGTTACTTGGAAATTGTTTCATCCTTCAGATCTTACTTTTCAGATTTGTTAGGTAGCAGCAGTGTTCAGTCTAGGACTAATTATGCTCACGATTAAGGCAAGACCAAGTTCACTCCACCCAATGCCCTGCGAATCAGGAGGTTTTCCACGGGAACAGCACTTTCCTGGCCCTGTGTGAGCTCCAGGCACTAATCCCTCCAGGTTTTTTGGATGCTTTATCCCATGTCCTTGGACAGTTCACTCACACACATGTGCTGATCAGCACTCAGTTGAACACCCAAGGGAAGCTGTCCATAGTTGTCTACAGTTCTCTCTCTGTGCACGGCTGTCCTGTTTGACACTCTGTCTGCAAACTATAGTCTTGTTGATCTCTACAGACTTTGAACTCTATTTCCTCAACTCAGAGGATCCACCAGGCTCCATCTCATTTCTTTGCTGAGCCAGGACCAGGAAACTCAGGGCAGTAAGCTGGGGTGGTCATAGGGTTTCCTTCATTACTTTGCCATATCTTAGGATTGTGGACTTCTGTTGTCTGATCCTCAGTGTCATGTCAACCATTACTTTTCACGCTTTTTCCATCCTTTGCTTGTTTCAGGAAGAAGGGTAAATCTGCTCTATGTTATGCTACCTTGGCTGGAAGTAGAAATTCTCAGATTTTATACATTTATGATATTAAAAATAAAATATTTGCTTATATTTGTATGCCTTTTATACATTTAAAGTGCTTTCATTTCATTATATCTTATTTTCACTTAATCATCATATATACAGCCCATTACCAGGCTGCCATGTACAATTGTACAGGCTATTTTTCTTGCACATGTGCTTCTGAGCACAGGTGAACACAGGCCATGCTCAGCCCATCAAGTCACGCAACTTGCAGCTTTGTCTTTCCAGAGAAGAGACATTTTCCTAATGTGCAGAAGGACTACCAACATATTCATCCCTCTAAGATCTCTCAGATTAAAATGCAAACTGATTCACCATTACTGAAAAACAATATTGACATAGAAAAAGCCAAATGAATAAGAAGAGAAGAAAAAAGAAAAGCATCTACTCAAAATTAGACACAACTATTTAGAAAAATCTCATTTTCAAAAAGGTTTGACTGGTTTGGATGGGTCAAGTATTATTCATTAATCCTTTTTGGTAACTCAGGTGAAGAAAGGACCAGAAATTAATAATGTAATGTGGTTTGGTTTGTCTTTGAGTAGGTCTAAAGGTGCTGCCTATTATTTTTCAAGATTTCTAAAAGATTAGATAAAATATTGGCAGGTCCAGAAGAAGGAGGAGAAAGAATTCTTATTAAACTATTTTCCTTCTTTCCTTCCTTCTCTTCTGTCTTCTTTTTCTTTCTCCCTCCTTCATTAGACAATATTTGTTGAGTACTCCCTATGTCCCAGGCATTGATATAAGTTCTTGGGATGAAAACATATTAAAAAAAATCTTAGCTGGTGGAGCTGACCTTCTAGAGGGGACAGAAAGATGATAAGCCATATACATAAAAATAAGTAAATTTTATACTATGTTTAAATGTGGCAAGTGCTATGTAAATATTAAAGAGCCAGACAGAGAACAGACTATTAGGAATTCAAGGTAGGCACTACCAGTTTTACTAGGGTCGGTAATGGTAGGCCTTATTGAGAAGGTGGCATCCGAACCAAGACCTGAAAGAGATGAGGAAGAAGGAACTGAGGCAGCCAGGTGTCTGGGGAAGGATGCCTGGAGAGCTGGGAAAAGAGCATGGAGGCCAGCGTAGTGAACGAAAAAAGGGAACCAGACAGGGAATGGAAGATGCTGAAGAAGTCAGGGCAAAGCAGATCTTATGAGGTCTATGTCATAGCCTGTCTTAAATTTGAAAGAGATCATCTCGATGTTTTTTCATTTATTGGAATTATTATAAAATAGATATTCAATGCACAACATGCTAAAGAAAAAGGGAGGAGGGAAGTTGTCTTAATGTTTGTCCTCCTCCTCCTTGACTGCTAAGGCAGGAGCATCTTTTTCTTGCCCAGCAGGCTTCCAGACCAGTGCTGACACATACCCTTGAGGGCGGAGCAGTAATGGCAGACACCAAGACCTGGGCAGACAGCTCATGCAGGGTGACAGAAGGAGAAGAAAATCAGGGTGAAGAATGAGTGATGGATTACCAGGGATTTAGAAAGAGAAAAAGAGATGCAGAATCAAAAAATCGTATTAAGTTTTACTGTGTTTTGTTTGATATGATTTCCCTTTCTCTGGACAATCAAGAAAACTTAAAGTGGATATCTATATAAATCTTTAATGCTTTTCTATGGACAATTTGTTTTTCTTTTGTAGTAAACCATATTAAAACTTACTTTTGAGGCATTCAAGTGTATGGGGGTTACCATGAGGTGGGAAAAAATGTAAGAAATCACAAATGTTCTTGTGTTTAGGAGATAGAGAATACGTAAAAATTTGATAATACAGTTTTCCATTTTTTTGTCTTTTAGTAATGTGGCTGTCTACTTTAGCTTCTTTAATTTTTAAAATTTTAATCACTTGTTCAGCTGGAAAGTAATACACGAACTTGCTTAAAGGCTTACAGTTGTAACTGCCTTCCACATCAGATTCTCTCATTCCCCAGAGGCAAACGGCATGACAGTTTCCTGGACACCCTTCAAGAAATGTCTTTCACACATTAGGTCGAACCCTATGGAATTGCCATTCTTGTGGGTCAAAAAGTCAAATACCAGTAACTTCACAGATTTCAAACTAGTGCAAAGGCATATACCTTTATGAGAAAATTTTATAAAGATACTTTGAAATTTTGTGTGTGTATATATCCATATATCTGTAATATCATTTCAAATAAACACAGATAGATATTCATCACACTTTTTAATACCTGCATCATGTTCTGCTTTATGGACACATGATAATTTAACCAGGTCCCAATTGATGGACTTTTAGATTGCTTTCAAGTTTTTGTTTTTTCAATGTTGTAATGAGCATCGTTACTATGAATATATATGAGTAGATTTATAGGATAAATGCGTACAGGTGAAATTGCTGGATCAAATTTTTTACCAGATTTTTATTAAAGGAGACCTCACCCCTCCTCTTCCTTCCAACCCTGTGAATGATCTTTCTTCACTGGATGAAGGAAAATACATATCTAGTTGTTCTAATGTTCCACATCTGAAGAAGGTATGTTCCTTTGTCATTTGTGCTGCATTTTTACGGGTTCCCTGTTTTGTGTACTTTTTTTTTTTCATCCTATTAGGTCATTGCTCTTTTGAGTTTTGATTTCAAGTATATTTTTATGGATTAAGAAAACTAGAGCTTCTCTTGTTTGTTGCAAAGGTATTTATCCCAGGTTGTCTTTTTTTTATAAGGCTATTTTTATACTGCAAAACATTTAATTTAGTTTTATCATTATTTTTCTGCCTTTTTTCCCTTAGAAGTGTCTTCTTCAGTCAGAAAGTATAAAAATTATCCAGTTTTGTCTTCACGTCCCTTCATGGTGCTATTTTTTTAACACTTAAATCCTTGATCCATTTGGAGTTTATTCTGTTATATAGGAAGTAAGGCAGTGTATAATTTAAATCTAGATAACTCTATATTACTTAATATTCTTTATATAATAGTTGCAACTATTAAGTCTTCCTTAGTGTAATAAATTCCATACTGCTCCTTTAGACAATAACCTGATTTCAGTTAACATATAATTGTTTATACTTTTTAGACACTTCAAAGAATTGCCACAACAACACATTTTTAGTGGTAGATACATAAAATACTTATTGTTCATCAACAAGCAACTTCTATGTTACCTGAAGATTCGGCCACCCAAGAAAGCTGCTTCTGATGTAGAGGAAGAATTTCTCATGGGCTTTGTCTTTAACACGCCATTTATTACATTGCTGTGTAAACTTTCCCTTGCTGCCTCCTTAACAGATTGTGATTTCCTTGGGAAAGGAACCATATTTTATTTACCTCAGTATCAACAGAAAAAGTCACACAATGCAATCAATCAATCAATCCATAATAAAACAATGAAAGGCGGAAATTTTTTCTAGATACATTTAATGATATCCATTCATTTATTTTTCTTTCTCTGCACACATTTAGAAGAAATCTAAGATGACTATATAATAATACAATTTCCTTATGCCTTAAGCACATGTTTTTCTGGAGTGAATTTTTTTTCAAAGATTATACATTGCATGCTGTAGGGACGGAACGGCTGCTATTTCTGAATTCTTTTTAGCCCAAGGTTTAGTCAGCACCATATTCTCATTTGTTTTATTAGAAAATGACAGCAAGCTATAGTCAGCAGTCTCCATACTCCATAGTCAGTGGGCATAGGAACCTTCTGTATTTTAAAATAAATGCATGAAGTCTTAACTACCTGCCAAAAGTCTGCAATGAGAGATAAAATGCTTGAGAACAATAAAATGCATTTACATCCTCTCATTCAACGCAGCTTCTCCCACCTTCCCCTAGGAGGGAAGGGGGTCACATCCAGCCTCTCACCATGATGTACTGGCACCTAAAATCATATCCTGTGAAAGCCGAGGAAAACGCCGTATTTGTAGTTCCATTTCACACCCTGAAAACTGCAAACATCATGTCGTCCTCTTGTCTCACTGTTTTATGCAGCGTGCTCTCCAGCTGCAAAATTTGGCTGCCACAGTGTCTCTTTGAAAGATAAAGTTCCATATTAGTACCTAATTTCGGGTACTGTATCCCTTTGTCCCACTAACGTGTGTGTGTGTGTCTGTGCTTGTTGCAATTTTAAAGACAGGAGCGTCCAGTCCTGTTGTTTTTGTGATTGTGTGGTGTGGCTCAAAGAAAGTCTATCTATCCAAACGTGGTGAGGCCCTCGCTGTTAGAATACTGTTCATTACCACCTTATCCATTCTTTGTAGCTGTTCCAAACCTTTTCCCTCCCTACCACTTTCATCCTTCGCTTCCATCATCTTCAATCTTGGCAGGATGATGGTAACCCTTTTTTATTTTATGTTATGTTTTCACCTGTACAATCCATAGGAGAATGGGACACTCTTCTCTTCCTCCAAATATCTGTCTTATCAACATAAGTCCTCTGACATCCTCGAGGTCTTAGCAAAAGAAATGATACCCTGTAGAATCAAGCTCTTCCATCCCCTATTAGCACTTTGTTACAAAAATGCAGAATCTCTAGCCCCTCATTATACTTCTGAATTAGAATCTGCATTTTCACAATGCTGCCTAGGGAATTTGTAAGCAATCACATGTCCAGAGCATTAACCTGACCTTTTCTCTCACTGGTATCTTGACTCTTTTTTTTTTCCCTGAGGAAGATTGGCCCTGAATTAACATCTGTTGCTGATCTTTCTCTTTTTTCTTGAGGAAGATTGTGGCTAAGCTAACATCTTATTCTATTTTATTTTATTTATATCTATTTATCCATCATTTATTCTATTTTATGTGGGATACGAACACAGCATGGCTTGATGAGCGATGTGTAGGTCTGCACGTGGGATCTGAACTCGTGAATCCTGGGCTGCCAAAGCAGAACATGAACTTAACCTCTATGCCACCGAGCCAGCTCCCATCTTCACTCTTCATTGATCCCTCCACTAAAGTTTACAAAGATGTCAGCATCGTCTCTAAAGTATCCTTCTTCTTTCCTGCTAACTTCTCCATTTGGCAACATCTCACTTCACTGCTCTATTTGTGAACACATGACTTCCGTTTCTCTATATCTACTGATTCTGTAACACTCTGAAGCCTCCTAATTCATTCCTGAAAATCTTGACAGTTTCCAGTGCTTTTCTGCCATGAGCTATTAAACAAATAAGTTCCAGTTCTATCACACCACTTGTAATAATTATCACTAGCTGAGCTTTGGGTTAGGTCTCATGAACTACAATAATAAACTCTACATTACTGACAAACCTGCTATTTTGCAGAAATATTTACTCACGTTCCTCCTGTGTCTTTTATGCTCTCCAAACACCCTTAACATTCCCAGCCTGATTCAGTTCCTTAAAATACCTACTCTGGCCCAGAGAAATACTTTGGGAGCTTGTATTAGTTATCTATTGCTGTATAACTACCCCTGAACAAAGCAGATTAAAACAACACATAATTATTACCTTACACATTTTATGAGAATCAGGAATCTAGGAGCAGTTTAGCTGCATGGTTCCAACTGAGAGTGTCTGACGACACCGCAGTCCTGATGTCAACCAGGCTGCAGTCATCTGAAGACTTAACTGGACCTAGAGCAGCGTTTCTCAACCTTAGAACCATTGATATTTGGGGCTGGATAATCCTTTGCTGGGAGGAGATTTCTTGTGCATTATAGGATGTTTAGCAGTATCCCCGGCTTCTATTCTCTAAATGCCAACAGCACCTCCTCTCCCAGTTGTGACACCCAGAATGTGAACAGTCATTGTGAAGTCCCCTGGGGAGCATAATGACACCCAGTTGAAAACCAGGGGCCTAGAAGCTCTGTTGCCAAGATGGTGCACTAACCAATTGTTGGCTGAAGGCCTCAGCTCCTTGTAGGCTGTTGACAAGGAGGTCTCAGTTCCTTGTCATATGGGTTTCTCCATAGGGATTCTTGAGCATCTTTATGGCATACAGCTATGATCCAAGAGACAGCATGAAGGAAGCCGTGACATCTTTTATGACCTAGCTTTGAAAGTCACACTCCTTCACTTCCATAATAATCTCTTTGTTAAAAGTTAGTCACTAAATCAAGCCCTCACTCAAAGGAAGAGGAATTAAGCTTCATTTCACAAAGGGAGACATATCAAGAGATTTCTGGAAATATTTAAAAGTACCACAGGTCCCCTTAAATAAAAAATGTCCTTATCACATAAAATTTTCATGAACTTATCATGAGATATCTGTTTTATCTCCCCCATCCACATGTTATTCTTCCTTTTTTGTGTGTGACATCTCTCTTCTTTTGCCTCCATTGTTTCTCTTTATTTTGACATTGTTTTCTCTTTCCCCGTATTATGAAATCCACAGATCCTATTTCATCTGGAGATCTCTAAAGTCTTTTTCACACAGCCAGCCTTTGTTTCTAAGCCCATCTTCTTGTTCCAGACTGCCATAACCCACTGTGGTCACCCTCTTTTAAACTCCTTCTACTCTCACTTCACGTTTTGTACCTGTTGTCTTCTGCCGGAAGATCTAAACTAAATAAGAAAATGAAATAAGAGCACTAGAAGTAGTTGGCATAACTTCGTTACTCTTTCTCCTCTATCTCTCTGGCCCCCGTTACCTTCTGCCTTCCTCAACTTCAAGCCTAATTATATCCTTCCATCAGTTATGGATGTTTCCATGCAAACTTGAGTAAAAGCTTCTCTGGTTAAACCTGGTAAGTGTCTGAAAGAGATTGTTCCCAGTGTGTGGGCTTGAAACATCTACATCTGAATCACTTGATGAAATGCAGACATCCAGGCTCTGTCTGGACAAGCTGACTCTCAGATCTCTGGAGATAGAGCATTAGCGTCTGATCTCTTTACAAAAGCTAAATGATTACTGAATCTTTTTTTTCTTTCTATAGCAATATCAAATAAATGATTATATGATCATGAGGAAGTTCTGCATTTCTTAAGGGGAAAAATCTACATCAAATTTCTATGCCTCTGAAAATGACCAGTTAACCATTGTTATGTAAACTAATGAGGATGCAAGGCCCAGCAATCTGTATTAACTTTCCAAATCTTATTTACAGTTTCTATGATACTCAAAGTCAGAATCACTGGAGATTTGCCCAGCTATGAATCACCTTCTCACCAAAAGTTAGGCATCACTCTTGCGACTTTGTTGTTTATTACCTAGTGAGCCAGAAATGAAAGCCTCATGCTGATATAGGAGAGGTCAATCAAACAACATTAGGTGTTTTGTTGTTGTTGTTCTTAATGTGATGCTATAAATTAAGAGGAAGCATATTAAGGAAGAGACATTTTTAGGGAATTAATAGCTCTTCGGGAGAAGTTGGCAGCTGCAAGTATAGCCCAGGGCCAGCATCCTCCTTGATAAATAGCAGCTGAGGCAAGCTCCTAAGTCAAGGTTGTTAGAGCAATTACAAAATTCTGTGTGGGGAATATACTGCACAGCCTGAAAGGAAGACACACACACACACACACACTATGGAGCTGGAGAAATTTGAGGTTTGGGGAACTGGGTCACACTATTTTTTTAAATGTTTGTGTTGAATTCCCAGTAATCTCAGAGCACTACGCTGCCCCATGCTTCTCTGGCTTGACTGACTGAATCGGGTTAATTTCCTGGGAATTCTTGCTTGAGTTTTGGAGAAGGTTATAAGGGTGTGATCTGACACAAAGATATTCTTCCACTGCAAATGTCCACCATTACCACCATGAGGTCTCCTGAGGGGCAGTCTAAAGTGGCGTTTCTCCTGAGAACTGCAAACACTCTGTGCATAACCAGTCGGTCCAATTCCCTGCACTAAGAGCCTTGACCAAAGTTCAGCATGGTTTCCAGCAGCTTGTGTCCCTAGGATGACCCCAGCCCCCCTTAAAATGCCTGCCTGAGAAAGCTCAGTGCTGCCAGAGAACTTATTTTCTGTTCCAGCCAAAACTGAGGCATAGGCAGAGTCCCTGAACTCTGTCTAGATAGATAGATACTTGAGATCACTTATTGTTATAAATACTTTCTCTGTCCTTTGAGATGTAAATCTTCTATCATTCACAACTGTCTTCCGCAGGACCTAGGAGCTGTCTCTTTGATATGCAAACATTCAAGGAGAGAGGTGTCCCTCTGGTTCCCTGTCCTTGAGGGAGGCAAGAGCCTATCTTTGATGGGCACCTTGCTCCAATGTGCACCATTATCTCCTGTCATAAAGAGAGGAGGAGTTTGTTTTCCTCCAAATAAGAGCCAACAACATACCCAGATGGCCTAGTCACATGGACCAAACCATCCCCCACTGAGCACCTCCAGTGCCTTTCCTCCAGCATGACCCAGCATTTAAAAAGTCTCCTGCCTTTTATTCTGGAGAAGTTGAGCTCAGTTTACACTGGACTCTCTTCTCTACTGCAATAGTTATGACTGAATAAAATGTGTCTCACCTTTAACCAGTGCTCAGCTTTATCTCTGACAATACAATTCACTCCAAGGGGAAGATAAATCACATTTGTCTTATGCTTGAAAAATTGGAGGATATGTTATGATGTACTTCAAGAAAGAACATGAATATAAACCACATGTGAAGGGTAAAAATGTTGAACTTCATGTGAGCTCTATATTCCTAGAAGCAGTGACATAGTGAAGGTTGAAAATCTCCCTGCCCCCATTCTTTGTGTTCCTGGATATGGGAAATAGCTAAGTGCACATGACCACACTGTTCATGTATATTCCAGGATAAGACCCATCTCTATCTTTCCTCTTTACTCCTACAGACTTGCTGATGACTCCCTCTGCCACCCTCTAGAAAACCCTGGGCCCATGTCTTTTCTTTGAGCTGTGCCTCAAAGGGCATGGTGGAGTCAACTGTAGGGCCTAGAGGAAGCTGGGATGGGAGGAGGACAGAAGCACACATCCCAATTCCCCATTAATATCTACTGGTTGGTTCCTTCCCATTCTTTGCCATGGATGATTGCTATTTTCTTAATTGTCTGTAAAAGTGTCATATGAACACAATTTTAATATTCTCCCTGCCTTGCTTGTTCTAACCAAATTGCTGACCTTAAGCCTTGAGCTTATAGAAATTCTGGAGCCACCATTGAAATATCTTTAAACTACATTTTTTGCAAGATGACAGCTTTTATCTCCAGGTGCTACAGCTGGGGGAGGGGGAGTTGCTCCATGAGACAAGAAAACTATCAAAGAAGAAAAGGACTGGAAAAATGAAAGAGACCTTGAGGCAGGCCTCATACAAAAGTTTTATTTCCTTTTTATTTTTTACACCTACAACTGTGAAAGGCTGCAAATCTCCTATTGCAGCCTCAGAAGAAGACTCAAGGAGAAGACCGTAAAAAGCATTGTCATTCGAAAAGAGTCTATATTCATACATCTGCAAAGTCTTGCTTTGCCCTGATTTTGTGCACTTGCAATCAGAAATAGAAAGAGCACAAGCAATAGAAATATATTTGTTCAGCTGATGATGGTTGAGGCATAAAGAGTTTATACACTGAAGAATAACTCTGGAGCAATTACAGGTGATTAATATCTGAAAGGAACTGGAGAATTGATGACAAGTTGGGCTGTAGAAATAGTTGAAGGAGTGAGAGGACCATATAGGTGGGTGATTTCTCAGGCAAATAACACTTCTGATTGGGCCAGGAAAGTGACTTTCACCAGCCACTTCAGAAATAAAAAAAATCACTGATGCGTTTCATTTAGTATTTTAATCTGGTGCTCAGACAGAATGATCCCACACCTTGCAGAAGGTGCTAGAAGAGGAGCTCTTCTCTGGCTGTGGCAGATCTTGAGTGAATTAGTACGTTCAATAGTAAGAGAGAAGCTTTTCAATTATTGTTTAAACGTTGGTAAAATAGCATAGGGGAAATATTTCTTAGAGTACCTGGCATCGGATACTTCTAATTTAATAGTTTTATTATGGCACCTCTGACTCATTAAAATACTGGAAAGACAAAGGAAAATATGAAAACACATGCCAGAAAAATGGAAGTCAGGCAACCTTTGTTATAAGATCAAGAGGTTCTCCTAAAACTTCAAAGTGAATTATTCTGGATTGAGAGAAAACCACGCAGGTTCGCTTCATCTAATAGAGCCCACCCAGAAAAAAAAGGTGAAGTGGGAATAGACAAACTTAAACTTGGATGGTTGAATCCATGCCTTCATCCTTGTTTTGGCCCAGTAGGTGAAAAAGTGTGTTTCAATGGAAAACTATGCATTTTTGAGCAACTCTTCTGTGATATCTGATTCTGATTCTGACGGACTTATTCTGCAACTCTGTAAATTGAAGATGACTAATAGCAATGCAAAATAACCCTTATCTGTACATGTGCACATTCTGTCCTGTCTGTAGAGGTTCAATTGATTTCCCTCCCCACTGTGGAAAAAGCCAATTTTGCCTCTACTTGCACATTCACTTCAATATTCCTGATTATAAATGAATCTGTTCTTTGGATTCTTCTTCAAATTGGCTGCAAGGTCTCACTAGTTTCCTCATCAAGTTAAATAAAATTTTGAACATGTTGAGAGTCATGCTATTACCTTCTTTTACAAATTATACCCAACGGTTCAGAATCTAATTTACACAACAATAAAAAAAGAGAGAAAAGACATGAGCCCTCAAGATTAAAAGAAATAAACAGAGATATGATCAGTAGTTTGGAAGGCGAAACATTTCTAGTTATAATTGATTTAGCAAGTGGACACTTTAGAAGCCCAATAACCATACATAGAAAGAGGAGCCATTTCTGTATACAAACGCTGGGGAACATCAGGAATTGAAGCGATTCAGGGACCCTCTGAAGGTGAGGTGGAGCTGAAAACACAGTGGCATAAAGCTTGGAAAAGGAGAATGAGACACTCATACCCCTGCCCTCGAGGGAAGCTCTTCTGTTTGCTTCCAGGAAGCTGGCAGCCAAGCACAGAAGGCAGAAGACTGGAGGACTTATCTTAGAAACTGACCAACCCAAGAGAAAGGACCTATCACTGCTGGTGAAACCCACCCAACCCTACAGGCAGAATTTCCAGTCAGCTTTTTTAATGCTTTTAAATATACATGGTTAATGAAGGGTCAGACATTAGAGAAATTCTTCAACGAGAGAGACCGAGAGAGAGAACAAAAGGAATTCAACAGGTATAGAGGAGCTAAATCAACTTGCAAATAGGTAGAACCTAAAATCAGGCCAGAGACATCGTGGAGAACAGGAACTTACACAGTATTCTTGCGTGCAGCAAGAGACTCATTTCATCATAATAGAAAAAGCATAGACTATTTAATAGTTGGAGTTTGGAAAACTGATAGTTTTTAGGGAAACATACAATTAATTGGAACACAAAAGTTCTAAATGAACTCAAGTCTTTTCAAAGGTGATACCGTTTATAGGTCTTAGACCTTGTCATCCATTTACAGTGCATTAATAGATTATTATTCATGTCATGGGATACTTCAGCAGTCATATCTTCAAAGACAATTTTGTTATAAGGAGGAATAGTCAAGATCTGCAAAATTTTTAAACATTATATTATATAAATTTCAAAAATGTATGAGTAGAAAAAAGTATAATAAACTCTATCATTATTTCACTAATGATTAACTTGTGGTTTTCTGCCTCCAACTATTTTAAATTAACCTCATATCATTTCATAATACACTTTTTTTGTAGAATCTATCTCTATATGATAAACATCTTTCTAAACATATATGTGTGTAGACATATATGTAGATACATATTTACCATTATCTTACCAAAAAGTAATAATACTTTCTTAAATAATCAAATATTCACTTAATGTTCACATTTCTAATTGCTTGACAAATGTTAAAAACAGTTTACACAGGTTTTTTTTTTGGCTTTGAATTACTCTTTAAATACAGTCTACACATTGCAATTGGTTGACATTTCTCTTAAGTTCCTTTTATCCCGAAGATTTCTTTCCCTTGTTTTTCTCTTTCTCTTCAATGAGTTTGTTGGAGATACCAAGGCTTTTTTCCCCTGTAGATTTCCCCACACTCCTATTTTTGCTAGTTTCAGCTATGGTAACACCTAACATATTCCTCCATTTTCTGTATTTTGTGTAACTTAGTAGAAGTTTAATCAGAACTAAGTTCACATTTTGTTAATCAAGACAAATTCATAGGTGGTGGGCATTCTGCCACCTGCAGTACATGCTTAGTTGTCTCTCATTTATTGATGTTAGCAGCTGTTAATAATCAATGCCTGGGTCTATTAATTCATTTGGAGTTGCAAAAGGGTGAAATCCTAATTCTATCAGTTCTTTCTCACTTGCCAGCTAACGTACTTAAAAAAAAAATTCCTCAATATACCCATTGGTCACCCACTGGTAACCAAAAGAAAAAATCAAGGTAAAAGCCTGTTTCTCTCTATTCATTAGTGTTTTAAAATAATGAGCCAATTCACAAGCATCTTGCATTGGTAACAAATACATTTTGTTTTCTTTTGTATTATTGTGAATTCGTGGCTTTTTAACATGGTTGATGTGTTTCAATCGATTACAATTTATTAACCTTATTAATGCTTGAATTGTCCAACGTTTGGCCACTTGGCTTCTGACTCTGTTGGGGCTTTGGCTCCAAGCTGATCTGGAGAACTCTTAATGGGCACTTGTAGTTTCCTTACCTGTTATTAAGATGTTCCAGCCTCATCTCATACGCCTGATGCCTGCTCACACACCAGACCTAGAATTACGCCACTTGTCCAAGGAACCCTGTTTTGTTATTTGTTTGTTGTGGGGGGGTAGTGGTTAGTGGAAAGAAAAGATTGTAAACAGCTTGGGAAAATTGCTACACTTAATATTTTTAAGTGAATATGATATTATATAACACAAAACTTCACCTTTGTGAAAGAAATATAGATACACTATAGATACACACACACACACACACACACACACACATACATCCACCAGTTCACAAACATCAGTTTGGGAAGCAAATGAAAAAATTTGAAAATGTTAACATAGATTTTCTCTGTGTAGTTTAGTGATTAATAATGATTTTATTGCCATATTTATATGTATCTATATTTGACAATGAGCATATGTAACTTCAAGAAAAAATAGACAGACTGAAAATGTAAGAGAGTTCAGGTTTTGTACTAGGGATTTGGTATTATGGCAAATAAAATTCCTGTAACAACCTATGTGAAGTCATCCAAGTTGTCCTTGAAAGAATAGTAAACCCGAATTAGTTAATACTCCCAAGGTACTTTCAAAATAATAGGTCTGTGTGGCATTATTCCATTTACTTTATGACATATTAATAATGCATTTTATGTATCTGGCATTTGAAGTAGAGCTTAATGAATTAATAAACATAATATCCAATCACGTTTAATGAAAACCTTTCAAATGACTCTTCCAAATGATTCTGTTATAATTTTATAATAACAATTATATTTATCACTTTTATTGCATTTGTTCCTGGAAAGTAGTTTGCAAACACCTAGTTAGTTAGTGCTTAATACATCCATCTTCAGGTAAAATGGATAAAAGGTATCCTTGCTCTATTCCTATTAATAGTCTAGTCTAGATAAAAGATGAGCTGAAAAACCTGCTCTTGTCCATATCCTGGAGAAAACTCGCTACTAGTTGAGTCTGGACTTGAGTTCAAGATGAAACACTGGTAGAGCTCAGAAGACCATCCTAGGAAATGCTGTCGTGGAGTCCAGGGTTTAACTTGTTCTTTAAGAAGGAGGCCAAGCGGCCTTAAAGGGCTACAGTTCTGACGTTTTGATAATCACAAGTGTCTCTTTGACTGTATGAAACACCTAGGTCTCTTCCAGCCATTGCCATGAAATCCTTACAGCTGAGAAAAGCCTTAAAAAGGGGACGCAGCTTTGATTCAAATGACAACATGAGCATAACTTCTCTGCTTTTCAATGGGAGTGCAAAAAAGTCAAGAACTTCTGGCAACTTTGAATAATTTTGCCAAAAAATGAAAGAGACATATCCTCCCAAATCATTCCAGCTAAATATCCCATTGGTCTTCTACAGTGCTTGCAACTGTCCAAGCATGGTGATGGCTGGCTTCGCAATCACCAGATTGCTCTTTAGATGGGTAAATGGTATCCTGGGCTCAGATTAAGGTCTTCAGATATAAAGAGATGCTGAGTAGCTTACTCAATTTGATCTTCTCATGTGGAAACAACAGAATTTAAGGTGATGTCTCCAAATAAAATATTTCACTTTGACAGGCTTACCAAGGTAATCGTTATATGATAGCAGTTTTTGTTTTTTGTGTTTTTTTTTTCCAGTCTGATTTCAGGAATCCCTCCGAGTGTGATTTTGGATATTCAGATCTCAGATGTCTGGCAAGAAGTCATTCGAAGCAATGGATGAGATCCAGTCCTTGCCACAATTTGGGAACACCAGCTGGGGCATTAGTCACAATTCATTTCAGCCTCCGGGTGAGAGTGGGCAAATGCAAGACTATTTTAATAGCAATTACGTTTAATAGTGAGCATTTGAAAGATAATCAAAATATTTCCAATATATAGTGTAATGTAATGTTTTATTTTTCACGAGAGTATTTACATTAGAAAGAGAACCAAACTCCAGTATGAAGTCCACCTAATTATTTTAGGCTTAGACTAATTCCAAGTCACCAATCTAGATGTAATGTACGTTGAATAATCAATTTCACCTCTGAACATGGTGTGGAAAATGGGTGTGTTGCAACTATTAACCTTTATAAAGAAATTGCATCAGCAGCATCTGCAGCAAGAGCACTTCATCCAGGAATAGCACCTGTAATGTGATGCACATGCTTAACTCAGCATTGTATCCTTTCACTTCTTCTTCTCTAATTGTATTTTATAATTTTAAAACAACTGTAAACCTACAGGACAGTTGCCAATAAAGCACAAAGAATGCTTCTTTTCTGAAAATTTTGAGAATAAGTTGCTGACATGCTGCTCCATCACCATCAAATAGTTTACTGTGTATTTACAGACAAGGACATTTGCAAACATGGCCGTAACACAACCAGCAAAACGAAGAAATTACCTTTGCTGCATTGCTATCCCCTAATCCTCAGACTTCATTTAAGTTTTACCAATTTTCACAATAATTTCCTTTGTCACAAAAAAATCTGAGTCAGAACTAAGTTTTTCACTTAGCTGTCACATCTCTTTACTTTTCTTCTGTCTAGGATCTTTCTTTGACCTTTCCTTGACTTTCATGACTTTGACACTTGTGAAGATTACAGGCTAGCTATTTTGAGGAACATCCCTCGATTTGAGTTTTCCTGATGTTCCCTCATGATTAGATTCAGGTTATACATTAAAGATGCAACATCCTGTTCTTCTGATTGCATCCTATAGGGTGGTGAACAGTTTTGATTTGCCCCATTGCTAATGATGTTCACATTGATTACTTGATTAAAATGGTGCATGACAGGCTTCTGCACTGTAAATTTACTCTTTCCTTTTGTAACTAGCAAGTATTATGTGAAAAGGTACTCTGAAATTATGTAAATATCTTGTACCTCATCAAACATTTATATTATTCTTTTATTTATTTATATCAGAATGGATTTATTTTTCATTTTATTCAATAAGCTATATACCTATTACCATTATTATTTATTATAACATTCAGATTGTCCAAAATTTAGCCAAATTTGGGAGACCATTTAATTATGTTTGTGTGTCCTTTTAATGTGTCCTCCCCCTTCTTTGAGAAGCTCCTGGCATTCTTGTACAAAAAGACACTCCAGGCCTTTCTTATACTTGTCTTGCTCCAGTCCTGCCTGGAATCAGCCAATTCTTCAAGGCACTCTAGTTTCTTTTGGAGGAGAATGAGTTTTAGAAGCCAAGAGCTGGAGTCACACTGCTTTTGGGCTCTCTCAGTTGACAGAACCGAAAATGAACACACATACACATGCACACACCCTAAACACATGCACATACATGTACACACGTTCATATCCATATATATTTCTCTATCTACATACATATTGAAAACCATGAGTCCAGACCAATAGCTCCAATTCCAATCCCAGACCACACAGTTCATCCTATTTTTATCTTTTCCCTTATTTGTAACGATCTTCTCCTTCGGTGAGAAACATGGTTCCCATCACCTTTAATATATTTTCTTACTGATCAATCTTCTTGTATATAATCTATCTTTCATTGTTGCCACCAGCTCCTCCCCCATGAAGATTCCCTCATCCTGCTTGGGCTCTGGAACTCTGCACCAAGCCACTCTACGTGGGGATACCTCCTTACCCCCATTGGCTCTGACATCCTATACCAGGAAACCCCATTCCCACTGCATGGATTCTTTCTTCCTACTTTTCTCCAAAATCCAACGCTAGTTCATTGTAGCCCCCACCCCCAACCATCCTGGATACGGACACATATAGACACCTTATGGCTTCAGGACAGAATTGTCTGACAAGGTAAGGCAAAGAAAAGACTTTGAGTTTTACTTTGTAATAGAGATATTGTTACACTATCAGTAATGCTATGAATGTCTAGTCTGTGGTTTCAAGGTAACAGTTTTTACTCCATATATGTGGTCAAACGTGTGTGCGTGTGTGTGTAGGGTGGGTATTGAGGACAGATAATAATGACAGGACTTAATGACAGATCATAATAACAATTCAGTTCTATGAGGAAAGTTAAAGCTCAGCCAAGAAGGAACATTTTCCCCACCAAAGGTAGACCGTGAATTCTCCCCAGACCAACAGATGGAGGCTTCTTCAGCCCTAGAGCCACCACAGAACGCAGGAACAGGGTCCTTCTCAAGGCATGGGAAACACCCAACAATTTCAAGCATGGATTTCTACAGAATCCCAAAACGAAAAAAGCAGGTAAAACAAGATAAAAGCTCTTGAATTTTGGGTCACTGCACCTTTAGAAATTTAGTCAAGTTTGAATCTTCAGTTGGTGAGGAGAGAGAACCTTTCACATAAAAATATGGGTTCTGACACAAGGAAAATGTAAGATAGAATTGAACTGTAGGATGAAGGAGAAGACAAGAGGCCAAGTGAAAACCACAGTAAGAGGCTCTATGAGGCTAAGGTTGATATTCTATCCTAGCTTCTCCTGACTAAGATTCATGTCTCGGAATTGCTTGGCATTTGTTGCATATAAAGCCATGTGGGGTTAGGTTTTTCTTCAAGTATTTTCAAGTGATCTTATGGTTTCCTTGATAAATTTCAAAGATATAAGTATTCTCTCCAATTTGGTTAAGAAGGAAGTTCTCTGATGATGGTAACTAGATCTATGGTGGTAATCACTTAGCAGTGGACACAAATATCGAATTATGATGTTGTACACCTGAAATCAATATAACGTTATACAGCAATTTCACCTCAATCAAAAAAAAAAAAAAGAAAGTTCTAGATAAGTGCAAACCAACCCATATACCCGGGAGCTCTCCCAGGGCTCCAGTGAGCAGATCGTGGCTGACTTCATACTCTTTCCTCATCCCAACCCATATTTGTAGAAAGGTGCCTCTGATTGCTCCTCTTGTCTTCTATCCCCTACATCTATAACAATGTAACATTATAACAGATAACACTCCGTCCACCCTCCATCTGCTCTGCATATTCAAGACAAATGACTAATTAAAGATGTGTGGATTAACAAATGTGAAATAGGTCCTGTTACCTTTTAGTGGTTCCTGCCACTTTCTCCAAACCACTTTCTACTGATTAACATTTGACCTTGTTTTTAGGACAGAATATCAGGCTGACTTTTGCCAGACTTCCTGAGTGTATTCCTCTAAAATAAGAGATTTTCATGTAGTGGCAGGAAGTTTTGAGTCTCTTCTGGGTCCATTTCATGGAATCTCTAAAAATATTGAAGCAGCCTATGTTCTTTGCACTTTTTATATGCATCTCCCAATTTATCTTGAAATTAGATATGCTATTTTTAATCATCTATAAACGTATGAAGATCACAAATGAACAATAAATAAAAGGACTCCAAAACTTCTTTTTTTAATGTGTAATACATGTGTATATACTTATGTGTACTGTATATATAAACACGGTTGTGCAGACATTGTCGAGGCTGGATGGGTGCCTTGTTTTTCCTTTCTTTCTCTCCCCATCCTGCTTTCAACCGATCACCCAATCACGCCACAACACCCACTCCAGCGCCCTGCCACCAAAAGAAAAATAACTCCACCGTTACCTCGAGCATGTCTCGTTGTTGCATAAACTCTTCTATAATTTGGAGGAATTTACCTGACTCCTAGTCCAGTACTCAGATCATCGAACACCAAACAGCCTCACTACTAACACATCATTGACCAATTGAATTTTATGATCCATTGTCTCTTTGTGCCCAAGTTCTGATTGCTGAAATTTGCTTTGTTACCAGTGTTTTCAGTATCATTCTTAATAATCTGACTGGAAATTCAGGCTCTTTTCCTAAGATTGGGTTCGTGCCTTTTTCTTGCCAGCTCTACTTTCACAATTTAGGGCAACACCTACCCAAATGTATTTGGCTGAATTAAGTTTACAAGCTTCTCTGTGGAGTTGATCTATCGTCAAGTGAGTTTGGGAAACACTAACCACTACAAACTCCTCTTGCAAATTCACAGTACATATTGGTGCATTAACATGTCCAAATAACCCCCCTCCCAATCTTGGCTATAGCCTCCATTTTCCTAATACCATACGTGGAAAGAATGCTGCATGGGACAGAGTTTGGAGAAGCTGGTTAAGAGCCCTACACCTTTGTAAACATCAGCCTGCTGACGTGCTCCTGATGCTTGGGCATTTCGATGTTTCCATCTCCAGATCCCTAGGCCACACTCCAAATCTTTGTTGTACCTCAGCAATACTAATTATCTCTATAACATGCATCTACCCTCTCTCTTCTCACTGTCCAAGTAATGGTAGATGTGCTACACTTGTCTGCTTTTTCAGCCTCCCAACTCTATTAGAATGGTTGAGTTTTGGTTTGGGCCCTGCACTGGTCCATTGACTTATCACTGTGTCATACAACTCGATCTACAGGATAAAGTGGGCTTTCACATCTGTAGCAGACACTGCTACTTACTATCCAAGAGAAAAGCCCTCCACTTCTTTTCTAACAGCAACTTGGTTTTGTTTATGATGATAATGGACCCAGTCCAGATACTATTAATGATTGCTTTAAAACAATCATGGAAATTCTACTCTTCTATGGCAGGTACTTATTTCCCCAGTCCCTCTTGCCACTAAGTATATTTATGTGACCTATTTCCTGCAAATGCACTGTAAGAAGTCTGGAAGGTATCTAGGAAAAATTTCCCACCCAATGAAAAGAAACCCTTTTTACCCAGACCTTTGTCTTTCTTCTGTACACATGGGTATATAGAGACGTGATGCTTGGAGCTCCAGTAGCTATCCAGTGACCATGAGTCAACAAGTCTGTAGATGGCAGAGTAAAAAGACACAATAAGCCTGAGAACTTGATGATATCAATAAGCCCCTGTATCAAAGATGAAATGACCTATATCCAGTTGTCTTCACTACAGATTTTCTGGCAGCCAAAAGTACTCCTAGCTGGTGTAAGTTCCCACTCAAACCTCATCACAACAGCTGGCAGAGAGTAAGCGCTGAATTAATGAGTATTGAATGAATCCAGTCATAATCACCAAGAGGAGAAGTAAAAGATTAAACAAAACAAATACAAACAATGTAAGTGGATAAGGGCAGATGACTTACATTAGTATGATTCAAAAGTATTTGGGGGGATACCTAATGCCTCTCACTAAACTAATTACTAGATAAAAGGGAAAATAATATAATACTACACAGGCTTTCTCATTTGAGAAGCTCATCACCTGACAGAAAGGAACACAGAGGGGAAAACAGCAATATATGAGTCTTTCCAAAGGAAATCTTTGCCAGGGAAAAGTTCAGAGAAAGTCATAAAGATGGGATATTTGAATTGATCCTTGAAACATGAGTGTTTTCAGTAGGAGAAAGGGTGATATTAAGGAGGAACAGAAACTGAAAAAGAACTCCAGGTAAACGGAAGCACACAGAGGTATAAAATCTCTCTATTAAGGTAATAATAGCGGGTGCCTCAAGGAAAGCCTCCTGCTGTCTCATCTGTCTAAATGAGGGCGGAGCAAATCTCCAGCTCCCTGAAACAGCAGCTTCAGTGTAAACTCTATGCCCACAGGCCATTTTTCATCAAGGGACATCCCTTCGGTTTTTAACTCCTTGCTTTGCTATGCACTTTAGTAGTTCATGGGAGGAAACACACATTGAAATATTTAGGGCTAAAGGCCCACTGATCCATTGGAGAAAAAATTTATATATTGATCAACTGATTGATAGATTGCAAACAATAAAGGAAATGGGGTAACGTTATCAGCAGCTGATTCTGGGTAACAGTATGAGTGGTCTTTGAAATGCTTTACTTTTTGCACTTTTTCAGTTAGTTTTAAATTATACCCAAAGTAAAAGTAAAAAGCAACAACAGCAAAACAAAAACGAAAACCGTGAAGACTTGTCACAGCTGCACAGTTATCCCATCTTAGGAGAATATGAAATTTGTAAGGAAACTCTGAGCCAAGGTGGAAATCGGTGTTGACTGTGAATCGTACTATCCATAAAGACTTAAGAGGAAGCTGAAGGCATCTAGCGATGCCCACAGTCAACTGGGAGCAAAGGCTGAAGGGAAACTAGGCACACGATTTTTAAACATCAGCTCAAAAATTTATAAATTCCATGAGACTGCAGAACTCATGCACAAAAAGGTTTATGCCTAGAGAACACAAGGGGGTGGAAATGGAATCCCAAACTAGAACTAAGGGTTCTCCTGTGCTCAAAACCAGAAAGACACTGGGCGCGGCAGATGCAGCAACCCAGAATCTTCCAGGAAACCTTGGGAGCCAGCAGGATTGGATTTAGAAGAAATCATAATCATCTAGCAGGACAGCTCTCTTGCATCTGTGGAATTTGAATTGGTGTCTGTCACATCGATTAATGACATTTCTTTAGTCAACACTGCAGTGGAGAAATTTCTAAGTCCCTCTCTCTCTAGAGAGTTGGGAGGATTAATTAGCAGCTTTCTGCAAAGTGCTATATGTTCTCTTTCTCAGGAGACAGATTAATGACTGATTCACAGAATTCATCCTAAAGAGAAGGTTATAGTAACTGCCAAAATCCTGCCATCGCGAGTGCTAAAAACTCATGCACTGTATTTGCTTATCTGACTGCACCTGGAAAACATTGCAATATACATGTCGGGACCTGGAATTGGCCACCCCAAGATATGTGTCTTTGGCATCAGGATTATTTGAGGCTGATTGCTTTTGATAAACTGGGACAGGGAAGGAGGCTCTGAGGAATGGAACTCACCCTTCCTTAGGACACATTTACATTTGTAAGGTAAATATCTATCTGTAAAAGGTGCCTCCCTCTCTGTACCAGGAAGAAGAAAGGAGATGACCTTCTCTCTAAAAACTCTTAATCAATACCAAAGGCAAGGACTTAAAATCTGCATTTTATTGTGCTAGTCTGGTAACCTCCTGCAACTGACTTCCCTCCCCCTCTCAACGTTGGCATCTCCTTAAAGATTAAGCATCTTTCTTTAGGCTGGGAACCGATTGCGCCGCTCATCTGTGACTGCCCCCACCCCCCCCCCCCGCCCCCAGCCCGAGGCAACACACCTGCCACCCCGCAGCGTTCACTGGGACAGCAGACCTATCTGTCTTTTCCATTAAGTTCTGTGCTGACAGAACGGCTTCGTGACTATTGTAAAAGGGACATTTCAATCACATGTGAAACACCCTGTTTGGGGGTATATAACCACTATGTGCACCCCACTTCTTCGGTGCCCTTTCTTCCTTCGGGAAGAAAGGCCCCAGGCCATGGTTCCTCATAAAGCTTTGTTTAATTTTCTCTTGCTATTCTGTCTCATGTGAATTTAATTCGTTCTCCAGCCAGACGAACCCTCATTTTGGGAAGAGGAAATGTCTTCCTCCCCTACATACATCAAAACCTTGATTATATTCATATTCAATAATTCCATCACCAGAAGTACAATTTAAGGAATTAAAAAGAGCTTTGTGAACAAAAATGTAATCTTTAGTTTTTTGAATAGTAAACATAATGGAAGCAAACTTCATTGTCCAGGAAGATGGGAGAATTAATGAATGTGTGTCTAGTTAAGGAAAAATATATAGTTGCTAAAATTGTATGTCTAAAGGCTTTATGATAACCAAGAAAAATATTTTGTATTCATATAAAAAATATAAAACTGGCCATTAAAACTATTTTCAACTAAAAATTCTTCCTTTGAAATAAATAGTGGGAGGAAATAGCCTAAGTATGAAACGGTTGCTCTGTTTGGGTGATAGGACTATAATGACATATCTTCCTTCTAATTTCCTTTATGACCCAAATTTCTTAAAGAGTTACCCTTACTATTTTTATTAAGAACAGAAAAACAGATCAATGTGACAACTCTCGATTTGTCTCTTCCTGACCATTCAGTCTGGCTATGTTACCCTAAGTCAAAAGATTCTCATATTGCTATTATCCTTTAAAATTACTTCTTCCTTTGCTTTTCTCTGATTTTTTACCTTCTTGCCCCTCCCACTTTCTTCTTATTTATTCTTATTCCCAATTAATTTGGGATTTGCAGTTTAAATCCTTTTGTTGTGATGTGCACTGGAATGGGCCCATCTATTTGCATCAGCCTTGCTCCTGGCAGCAGGAATGCCACACCCTCTGCCTGGGGCTGAGCTTTCATTGTTGGCAGCCCCCTCCCCCGACATATTGCTGGTGTAGAGTGATCTGTGCCTCTCCTCCTGTGGCTTCCCTTTGGTATCATTTCCTCAGAACCATACAAAAGCACATCCTCCAAAAAAAAAGCCTTACAGACATTTCTCTTCACCAACGAAGAGGGAAAATTAGACGGAGACTACCCAGGAGGCAAACCCATTTTTGAGAACATCATTCTATTCTGTTTTCTGTCCCCGTTGTCTAGCCCATCATTGAGGATTCCCTCAGTTTTAAATCTGATTAGTCACAAATACAGTTTTTAAGTCCTGCAATATAATGGGATCACGGTGGAGGAGAACTTTTAAAATTCACTTTTAGTTCAATTCCCCAGATCTGAATGGGGAAGCTGTTTGCAACATCCCCACCCAGGGATTGCTCAACTAATCTTTAACCAACTCCAGCACTTGTCCATAGTAGGGAGGTCACCACCTCATCAGGACATCCATTTCAGGGCCGCTTGTTTCAAAAGTTCTACTGTAGGTGGAAAAACTTCTATATTTCCTCCTATAGCTTCTGCTCACTTGTGAATGTTTCATTTAAGTCATACACTTACAACACTGTGTCTTTCTCACTGAACAGATCCATGTCTACATTTTTGCAGACAGTAACCGTTTACATAGGTGAAGTAATTGTTTCCAGGAGGTAACATGAAAATGTACACATTACTCAATCTATTTTTATAATTCCAACTCCAATTTCCTAAACTCAAGACTGAGAAAGCTTATTCAATTCATTATAATCACTTGAATCCCTTAATGGACTATTGGGAGAATAGTGGATATTTTCATTTGCTTAAACTGCCAAAGTTGGAAGCAATTTTATAGGTTTGTTTTCCTTTCAAGTTCCCATTTGACATTCCCAGAGGACCCTGCATGGTCTATACTAGTACCTTGAGCACTCCTCCCTAATGTTCCAATGCATGCTAAATGCTTTAACTTTCAGTAGTTTTACTGTTCGCTAATCTAAAATATAGACATTATTATCCACATTTCACATTTGAGGAAGTGAATTTCAGAGTGGCTAAGCCGCTAAACCTCATGGGAAGACAGCAGCAGGACCAAGGTCCCAGCACAGTATCAAGTGTCTAAAAAAACTCCTGTGCCCTTTCCACTACACTATGTGACCATTTTATGTTCTTAATATTGAGCCAAATCTATCTTTCTCTTGTTTCTCCAGCACAAAATAAGTCTAATGCTCCTGTCATATCAAAGCTCTTCAAATTACTGAATAAAATGGTAAATCTTGGCCCCAAAGACTCATTTGCATTTCCATCTCCTTAACTGTTCCCCGGAGTGATAGAGTTCTAGCCCTTTCTCTGCCTTGGGTCATAACTTCTTAGTGCTGCCCAGAAGTGTGTCTAGACCTCAGGAAGATGCTACACATGAGTTTGACGCAATAAAGTCAACATCCAAACTTAGCTCTGGGCATTGGCAGCACCAGAAAGATGGGGAGAAGCCAACAGGGGCCCCATCCTGTTTGGGATAAGATTATCTGTAAATAACCTAGTAGTGAGTTTTGAGTCATGATTCGAATGATGGGTAAATTTTAAGAGATAGTGGCAGAGGAAGGGATGTGTGTGAGCATGCACTTGGCACTTGTGTTGTGAGAATAATTGCAAGAGCAGGGCACTGTCTGTGGGCCTCTCTGGGGGAAAAAAGGTACATTTTATGAATGTTCTAGTAAAGAGACTTAAAAAGATTCTTTCCATATACAGCAATTTGAATATGTGATAAAGTTTATCATTTTGATTCCAAGAAATGATATGTCATCTTGCTGCAAATTATGTGGGGATTTTTTTCAGCATATTACTTTTTTATTCATTTTCTTTTTTCTCAGCAAAAATAAGCCCATATAACTTCTCCCCAGTCCCTCCTTTCACACTGTTGACTGCACACAGTCAAGATGCTGATTACAGCTGCCTAATTTAAATGCCAAGTTTGCTCTGAAATGGATTCCCAGTAATTTTGCGAAATCATTAGTGGTCATGGAGAATGTAAAAGATATGCTCAAGTAACTGGTATTTTGCTTAAAGTGATTTAAATGGAGAACTCAGGCATTTTCAGCCTCCATGCCTTGCATAGTGCACTGAGCGTGTGCAGGAAGCTAGCCATGGCTGGCAGTGCAATGATGGGGGCAAAGCCCAGCTCCCATGGCAGACAGAAAAAGGACAACAGAGGCCTCTCACTTTTATTTTTGGCACCTTTCCATAACCAGCCAAAACTTTTGTCAGGAGCAGTCTTATTAAAATAAAACAGTTGCTGAATTATTGAGGCTACAATAAACAGCAATAATTAAAGAGTAACTAAATTAATCTATGAATAATTTTCTATCTTCCTCAAGGTAGCTGATAATAAAAATAAATGTATGGAAAGGGCAGGTCTGAGCAGTATGGGACTACGCCAGGGAGCTAGCATAGCTGACATCAACAGGTCAACTTTGAGTCTGATAGAGGAGATCACCCAGTGTTGGCAGAACCTGGCAGAAAAGAGGTCTCTTGGAATGGAAATGGGCAGGCCTCTGTTCTTGACTGTCATGAGTAAGAAATTGGATGAAGTCAAGTCAATTGGATGATGCCAAATTCAATATTCTGGGAATAAATGAATTTAGAAGTTATTCTGTGTGGGGGATGGGGTGAAGAGGTAACTCAAGCACTGGATGGAAGGAAGGGTCAGACTAAATTATTCATAACATCCCTTATAAGCTATGACTTTTAAAGTTAATGCTCTTTACGCAAGTGAATTCACATTTACAGGCAAATCCAAGGCTTTTCTAAATGACATGTGCATGGGGGTATTTACTTATTCCTGCCTTTCACGCACTCTCCCTGACAATGATGGAGTCTGTGGGAGATTTCAGAAGTTTAGAGCATTGATCAACTTCAGAAGACCCTTTCACTGTCAGTACAGAAGACCTTTCTGGACTCTACCCTGCCCGGGGCACACACAGATTTCCATCATTCCCAGGGTACACACGTTTGGTAGATTACCCACAGGTATGTTTTGCTCCCTTCTTTCTTTCATGCCTTCATAGCTTGAATAATCCCAAAAAGAAAACTGAAAATCTATCAATAATATCTAATCAATTGACAAATACTGATTGATCATCTACAACTTGCCGAGATCCCCTTTTCACTTAGCTGAGGCACAGCGTGGTTAGGCCAGTCAACCACTGATGGTGAGGCTGAGTGAACTCCTGACCATGAGGGTCCCTGAATGTCAGTCCCATCAGCTTCAGTGTTGCCAATGGCCCCATCTACACAAACCATAACAGACTCACTCAATCATGAAGATGGCATAGTGAAGCCCTATGAATAGCAGAATGCAGTCCAAACCAATTAGCCTTGCGATGGTGTTTATCATGTATCAGGAAGCCCATAATTTCCACTGCATGCTTGACAACCTATTTTTCCTCTTTTTCTTATCTTCTGGGCCCAAACGTATCATAGTAAGGAAATTGGAAATGCACATTGGCACTGTCTCCTTTTGCATCATAGTTGCTGCCACCGTGATGACACATTTCACCATTTATACATATTGTGACTCTATTAACCAACATTTAATATGTTTCCCTCTTTAATTTGGAAATGCCTTTTGACACGCTACACATGTGCCACCAACTCAGATAAGACTGAGGAGAAATGGTTGGGTCGGTGGTGCATGAAATCTAATGAATGGCTCAGAACTACTCCATTTACATCTGTTCTGCTTTGCAAAGACCAGAGAGATGGAAAACAAGGACAGAGGCTGAAATACTCAGTCTAAAGTGCCCAAGAAAAGCTGGTCCTTGCATTAGGAAGGAACTCCCTTATACTCAGCTCTTTTTCCCAAGGATGCGACGCTATGTTTTACAACAATTATTTTTAAACACTCGCCTTTCTGCATTTCTGTGAAGGGCATATTATTTAGACTCTCACCTAAACAAACTTGGTAATAGGACAGTTATTTGTGTATTTAACTGAATTCT
Organism: Equus przewalskii; assembly: GCF_037783145.1. Classification (NCBI taxonomy): domain Eukaryota; kingdom Metazoa; phylum Chordata; class Mammalia; order Perissodactyla; family Equidae; genus Equus; species Equus przewalskii. The sequence continues at coordinate 87,304,399 of NC_091831.1, forward strand.
GGTTAATAAAGGCCTTGTTCTTTGTTGTAAATAGTTATTAGAGATTTGGGATGAATTATTTTTTTAAACCAAAAGGAGAATGGGAAATAGAAAAGTGCATGGGCTAGGTTCAGGTATCTGCAAGCCTCTTTGCACCACTTGCCACAATGAGAGGGGAAGTTAGTCTTAAGAGCCACTGGCTCCTCCTCCTTAAGTGGGTATATTAAGACTTATAAAATGGGGTGGCTGGAGGATGAGAGGAGACAAATACTGTGAAGCAACTGGCACACTATCCAGAGTGTGCTTCAGATCCTCCAACACACATCAGCATCACTTCTGAGAAAGATTCTTAAGGTCCTCTGAAGCTCTGTGGTCTAGCAATGCCTTAGTAAGTATTCAGGCTCAAAAAGTACATTATCAAATGTACATATAACACGTATTGCCCTTTCTTGAATTTAAGGAGGGGTTTGTGGTCCCTGAGGACAAAGTTGGGTCTAATATTCTGTGAATTTATTAAGCATTTTATTACACTTATTGCTTATAAAAACTAAAAACAAAGTGTTAACCTGGTACATCACGGTTATTTTAAAATGAAACTTGCATCAAACACTTTATATATGTATATATACATGCACACACATATACATATATATGTGTGTGTGTTTGTGTGTGTGTCTATTTAACAGTAAAAATAACAGAAAATATGGGCTTATTCCCTGGAATAAGAAATTGTTAAAAACACTGAATTTTTAAAAATTGATTCAACACATTTTTAATTGATACATAGTTTATTCTGTAATTATGTTTTCACTTGCATAAGGCAGAATATGAGGTTACTATGCATTCCAGAGATATAGAGATATTTCACTGTGACTCAATTACTGTTGATTAAAGATGAGAATCACCAGATTTTGCCACCAGGAAAAAAATGAGAACAGTTAAGGGAAAAAAAGGAAGGGAGGGGAAATTTGGTATTAACTGGGATGAGTGAGATGGAACAAAAGAGAATTTCTATCTTAAATATTAAATTGAGTGGTTTCAAACATGAGCTGCATAGCAACTCAAGAAAGTAGGAAATTTATGAAAGCAGGTTATTTTTCTTGTTGCTGTTTTTCATAAAATACAAAGAGTTGACTTTTTCCAAAGTCAGACTAAGTAAAGAAATGATACTCATACATATTAAGCGCTGGAGGAATTTTACATGTATTATCTCATTTAAATTTTACAAGAATGCTGTAAAGGTGTTCGACTTATCCAGATACACATTTAACATGAGGAAATTGAAGCATGGATGTGTTAACTAGAGTGGTGACATCAGAAGTAAATGCCAGGTCTTTCTATCTCAGAGCCCATGACAGTTCAGCGCCTTCTAAGGGAGTCCTGTTAGCAGTGCTCATGAGAGGCCCCACAGGAGTGTGAACGTTTTGATGTGGCTGCAAGAAGGCTTCTGGGGTCCCTTCCCTGTGGTATCTGTCTCTGAAAAAAGGTTCACATGTAATTATGAGGGAAGCACATGCAACAGTGCAGGCCAGCGACACGATGTGAGTTGTTCGGCTGGAGCTGAGATTTCTATCCTGAGCACACGCCAAAATGCATCCCGAAACACTGGGCAGAGATCGCAAGTTTATACGATTTTCATAATTCTTTTCAAAGTCCATTACCTATTTTAGAAGGAAAAGGTTTTACCTTGCAAATTTCTGCCTCTTCTACCTCCCTTTCTTCTTTGCAAGAGGTGCTAGGCCATTCTGCCTGCAACCGTACTGTGATTTGGCTGAGAACTCTGGGAAGGCTGGGCCCCTGTCCACTTTGTTGAACCCTACATCTATCCCTGAAACATAACACGATGGCTGGCACAAAGAAGACGCTAAACTAAAGTCCGTGGGGAGGATGGATGAAAGGGAAGCAAGTAAAATTCTGAAAACCCTAGGAACCGGGAGAATAAATCTGGTTGAGAGTCCACACTGGAGAAGAGAAAGATGGACTAGGCAGATTTGGGAGGAGTTGTCTACGCAGATCCCAAGGGCAATAAGACACAGAAGCATAGACTTTAGATGAAATCCTGCAAAAGCAACGTGGGGCTCAGGGACCAGTTTGGGCATTTCAGTGTTAACACCTGAGCTCGAGAATGCTGAAGCCCCACTCGCAAAGTTTACAAGGAGGAATTCCAAAAGTAACATATTCTCATGTCTTTCTTTACCTGCTGAAGGGGTATAAAGAGAAATAATAGAATGCCTGGAATCCTCTTCATTATAATTCTGATTAGTGAACCAAGGGTGAATTGCTGTTTCTAGTCAAATAAACTTAGAAATCCCAAAGATTGAAGAAAGTCCTGGCAGAGATCATGGAAGAGAAACATCATCCATGCATACTTTCTCATTTGAGGTTTAAAACATCAATAGGAAAGGGGGTGGAGTTAAAGGAATGAACACGGTGTCTGTCTTGGGTGAATAATTTTTATCAACTCCATTGTTACACTCTCTCTGTATCTTTCTTCCAAATCCAAAGAAATTAACACCTGCCCCCTCCAAGGGCCATGTTGTTGTGATTTGCAATGGGATAAAATTTCTTGTCTCAAGAAGGACAATCTACTTCCAAGTCAGAAGAGGAAGAACCATCACGGTATAGAAACAGTGTTGCCTTTATGACAAATAGCATAGCTAACTTTTCAGGTCCTTACTAGCTTTTTAAATGTGAAATTATATTTTAGTAAAAGGAAATGCCAAAGACAGCATATAGTTCTATCTCCTTACAAAGGAGGCTCTGAGAGGATGTTAAATGTGTTCAGCTGTTTCTCAGCCACAGACCTTTTTTGGCCATCTGCTGACCCAGATGGGAAAAGGAACTGGAAAACTCTATGTTCCCTCCCACATCTTTTGGTGACATGTGGCTTGAGGTAGAAAGAATGGATCCTGGCAAACTATGGCTAATAGTTGGGTTCTACTTTATCTACCCCTGGCTCAGGCTCCAAGAAAACAAGACAGACATATGGACACCTAGGAGTTAACAGACTTGAGTCAGTCTTTGGCTGCAGTAGCTGTGAAAAATGTGGATGCTGCTGTCAGACATGCTTGAGCTTGCAGTCTTACTGCACTATCTAGTAGCTGGAGGACCTTGGGAATTAACTAATCTTCAGTTCCATCATCTCGGGAAGGGTTAGTAAGGATAGCTTCATTGTAGGTTTTCCATGAAGATTAAATGAGGTTTTTATTACCTCACCCCCACCTAAACTGTTTCAAGTTAATCAGATGAATTTTATTTTATAGTCAGTGAAAAAGCCTAAATGTTTTTTCAGTCTTTTGGGAGAATAGCCATCGCTATGTAATCTCAGGTGACACTGACAGCCGACACGTACTACTTATTCTGCATCAGCCACTCTGTTGTTTCACATGCAGCCAGTCACTCCTTCATCACACCTCCATAAAGTAATTATCCTCATTTTAAAGGGAAAACCTAAGTCTCAGAGAAATCGTGCCAGATAGTAGAGCTGGTCAGTTGTCAGAGCCTCGATTTTCCCTAGGTCTGTTTGTCTCCAAGAACCCCCTACTGGGTTTTGTTGGGGGAAAATGGGACAGGCCCCCCGACCCAATCCTCATCACCATCCTTGATGTAAACTTCCAGAAGCCTTGACTCTTATCCTGGTCAATAAGTCTTTAACTAGAGCAACAGGGAACCTTGAAGAGGCAATACTTTAAGTTCTACAATCCTTTAAGTTCCAGACCTTTCAAGACTCCCTTGTCCTAACTTGCATGTGGCATAACAAAAACTGAAATGAAGTTGCCATCTCTACACTGGGGCACTAGCTCTCAGTGACTCCGGACAATTTAATTAAGCTCAGCTGCTCTAAAATGAAATTAAGAATCTCTATCTCACCAAGATGTTATGAATATTAAATAATAATACATATGGAAAGTCCTTGATTATGCTATTGCAATAAGCACGTAAGGAATTATTATCAACCTGTAGAAAACAGGGACCAGTTAAAGGCCCTTTATAGGCACAAATGCCAATCCCTCTTACTTGGGTAGTTTCCAAGGTCCTTAGGAACACAAAGACCAGGAGAAATCTTGTTGCAGAGCGTATCTTTCAGGGTCTTAGTTCTTTGTCAAGCCACATACTCACCTCTCCTGCTCTCCAGCCCTTGTTAGCATTACAGGATCCACTTACCCCATCCCCTTCTAGGGCAGCTGGGAGCTAATGTGCTTCTGCCCCTTACAATTCACACAATGACACAGGATTTCAAAATTTCTGGAGTACACATTTTAAAAATTTTCTACCCTACATTTTCTTTTCCTAAACATTAAGCCTCATTCCCTCTAACTTACGTTAGTGGGGTTCCTAAATATTGGAGCAATAATAAAACCTAAGCGGAAAATATCAATAATAATTTGGCCCAACATTGTAGATTAAAGGAAAAAAACTGTGCCTCTTCAAAGTTAATACCCAGAACTTCACATATTCTTTGATTTGTATGAGGATTTTTTTAACTATTTTTTTTCTGATTATAAATGACTGCATCTTTATTATGGAAATAGAAATTTCTATAATATATGAAAATATAGCATACATTTAGAAATTACAGTAAAACAAAGTAAGAAATTAAAAATCATTCCTTTTCTCTCTTTCCAGAGAGAAACAGTGTTAAAATTGTGCACTGTTCCAGACAGACTTCAAACATGCACATGAAAATTGCTACACTATTAAGGGATGTAAGATTGGCATTGCATCATTTAATATCATTATTTTTATACTCAATATTATATTATAATAATATAATAATGACACTAAAATCTCTGAAAATGTGAGTTTAATAAACAATTAACATTTCATGATATAAAAAGTTTTTCTTATTGCACCGTATTCCCAAAGTTTCACACTGGAAATGTTCATATATTTATTTTTTATTTGTATGTCTTTTTTCTATTATGGGTGGCAAATTCAACCCTTTTGCTCATTTTTCTGCTACGTTTGGTGATAACACATATAATCAAACTGAGGAATGTATGTTGGTATCCTTCATGAAATATCACCAGATTTTGTTTTAAATGTTTAATTGGTTTATCTCAGGATAAAGGGTGTGAAGCAGGTTCTTCCTAAAACAATTAATAGAAACTATCTGGCCATCACCAAGCAGTGTGATGACTTCATTCAACTTGGGGTTGTCATCTCTTGACTATTTCTTGATGACCATTGGACCAACTTTGTGCATAAAGGCCTCTTTCTTCTCTCCGCTCCTTGTCCCTTCACTTTCCCCACCACAGCTCCTACACGCGTGCACACACACACAAACACACACACACATTCAGTCTGGTCAGGCTGACTGCCATTTGTGCAGTGCCTGGCACCACAGCTCTGGCTGGCTGGCTGGAGATGATAAAGACAAAGAGACAAGCTTCCTGCCAAAGTCAAAGACAAATGTCACTCTTGTAATAAAACTCAATTATAGTCAAATTAATCACAATAATATTGTGGCCGGTTAGAGAAAATGGAGCAATTTGGAGGAAATCTATCTAAAACCCTGGGAGAGCCATACACTCACAGAAGCCCCAGCAGCCCCGATGGGGAGGAGAAACAGATCACAGGTGGGCTTCTTGGCTAGGACACAGGTCCCTACAAGAGTCCTGAGGAATATTCTTCTGTCCTCCAGCAATACTTTATTTTAGTTGGCTACTTTATTAGAAGCAGCAAATAATCTGAATTAGTCAACCTCACAGCACATTAGACACGATTGCCTGATGTAGACAAGCACCTCAGCTCCTTGCATCAACAACCCTCCAAACACAATTGGGGACCTGAGAAAACACTGGCATGGTGCAGAGGGAGACATCATGACTTCCAGGCCAATTAGCCTGTGGCTCACGCAACGTCCCCATCCTTAGGAAACTGTCCCACTGCCTTGTCTGGGCCTCATGCCAGGCAGTACAGGGAGCTCACTTTGACATTGGTTTTCATAAGAAATCTCATTTCTCTTATAAATTGGTGGTGTTCTTTTTAGACTTCATAGGACGATTTCACAGAGAGGGCAATCAACAACAGTCAGTTATACAGGGCACGATTTACCAACTCCCAGCAGATGTTTATGTTCCCACCTTGCAGGCCCCCCAGAGGTCCTTAGCCTCTCCTCCCCTCATGCTCTTGCTGCTCTCAGACTCCTCCCTCCTTCATCTTTCTTCACAGTTGCCTCTGTGTGCATGTGTGTGTGGGCACATGTATGTGCATATGTGTGCGTGTGTGCATGTACAGCGTTTTTCCCCAAGCTTGCACGGGCAGAACCTCTGTCCATTACCATATTAGCAAAGGACCCCCTTCAATCATGGCACTCAACGAAAAGAGCTGGTTTCCAATCCCCCAATATATATGCACAGAAATATGTTTTACATTCTATCTTATAATCTAAACAAATTACATAGCCTCTCAGGGTTTCAATTTTTTTCATATATAAAGTGAAAGTAATTCACACTTCATAAGACTCTGGCAGAGGGCAGAGATTAAGAAAGATAACCTATAGATGCTCCTAACAGGTGGTTTGTGTCAGCAATGGTACTCGATGAAAATCAGTGTTTTTCCCTCCTCATGCCTGAAAGGTATTTATGGAAAGAGGGGAAGACCCAAGACTACAGGAAATAGAAGGTAAACCTCAAGAAAGATACAATCTATTGATATCAGACGTTGTATGCTATGATACAGTTTTAATGAATACCTTATGAAAATACAAATGCTGCAAGAGAAAACAGAGGACAGACCTGTAGAATGAATGGTAGGATGATTTATCCAGGAGGGCTTCCTGCAGGAAGTGCTGCTTTGAGCCGGGACATGGGATGATTTTGGCACATGGAGGTGAAGGGTTAGACATTCAGTGTGAGATGTGATTTTAGACAAATCCCCTTGCATCTGGAAGGTGGGGTTAAGAGAGCAGGGAAAAGTGTTCAGATCATTACTTCTGGCCACGAGGGGCGTTCGGCTTGTTTATATTGTCAGCAAATGGGTTTAATGTAAGTTGGGCAATGTAGAAAAAATTGCCCACAAGTGGATAACATGAAAAAACACTTCTTTTTGAAGGAGTGAAATATTAGTACCTGTTCCTCAATGTTCATATTCAAGGTCTTACCTTTTCAGCATGAAATAAGAAAAAAGAAAAGGAATGCATCTAATTAAATCCACATGATAGGAGAATAAAATAATCAATATCCTGGATAGAAAATGTAGGTTGTTTTAATTTTAATGCCAATGGCTTTCAAGTTACTATGGGGATGGTGTTTTCTGGGAGATTATACCGGACTTTTAAAAGCAGGTTGAAGGATATTGCCTTGGAAATTTTTCATTGTATGCACATGAGCACTTATGTCTCTGTGTGTGTCTCTGTGTATGTGTGATGTGTGTGTGTAGCATATGTGTGACCTGTTTAAAATCAACTATCATTGAGGCTAAGTACCATAGTATTTAAAAATAATATCTAAAGTACATTCTTGGTATTCTCACCAGCCTTTCTGTCTCACTTGAATAGCTAGTTGCAAGGAAGGCTCAGGTAATCAGCATCAAGGAATTACTTTTTGTTTGCATGTCTATTTAATTGTATATCTTATCTGTCTCCCTTTCCATTTCTCATCTTCAATGACTAAGGTGGCTAGATTTTATCAGATTCCCCCAAGATTTTTGTTATCTCTTCCTTCCATTGTGATGAGTCTTAATGCCTGAAATTGATTAAGCAGACTCAGAAGTGAAGGATCCATCCTAGCACAAAGCACCACTTCTAATGGCATCTATTGAGGTCCTCAGCACTGGGCTTCCTATTCAAATAATTCTAAAATCTGCCTAGAATAGATTTTTAGTAAGCCACATGGTTATTTTTAACTGTCCCATTTAGCGATGTTAAGACAACACTATAAGAAAGTGTTTATTTGTAGAAATAGGTATACCTTAAAAAGCATAAAATAAAAAGGGCAATATTGAACACTTCGTGTACTGTGAATAGCGTATAGGTGAAGTAATAAAGAAGGAACATGCAATTAACAATGAGGAAACAGAGATAAAGATAGAATAAAATTAAGTTGAATATGTATTCTTAAATAGAGTCCTTATGTCTGCAGTGGAAGACTCAAGCAAGATACATGCTAGGCTGTACATTTTCCTTTATTTCTTTTCTTAAAATCACAATATATGAGTGGATTCTCTAGGATATATTTCTAAATTCACAAACCGTCTAGACTAACTGAACAGCTCTGCACAACAAGATTAATGAATAATAAATTAATCAATTAGCACTTTTATGTGATAGATAATTAATGAGAGCTTTAAGAAGGTACTAGAATATTTAACATCATCTTGAAATCAATGACATCTGGACTCACAGATTTCCAGATCTAGCTTAACCAAAACAGCTGAATAGAATAATAATAGACTCCTAACAATGGGTACCACCTGTTTACCAATAAACATTAGAGAGATTGTGAAGCAGTGGTTTTCAAAGTGTGGTCCCTGGATGTGGAGCATTAAAATCATTCCTGTTTATAAGGAATAGGATAAAAGGGAGGGAGAGAAAATGGATGGTTCTATAGCAGCAGGTAGAAGGGCTGCTAAGACTGTGCTGTGAACATAAACGGGATTCTTTCATGTAAGTTATCTATCTTTCCTTAATTTCAGTTTCCTTGCTCGCTAAAAAAATCATAAGAAAGCATTAACTGTACATAGTTAATGCTCACGAAGTACTGATTATTTTAGTAATGATTTTCCTAAGCCACAAAATTAGAGCTAGCAAATGCTTATTAAATTCAATTTAACTTTCAAAAAATCAATTTATTTACATTTTCCAATTTGTAACAATTAATTCTGGCTATTGGCATAAAGCTCTAGTGTTTATACTTCTGTGCCCACAATTTGTGAAATAAACAAGATTAAAATGAACAGAGCATAAACATGCCAAATTCACTGGAAAATGCTCCTCTACACATCTGCACTAGAATAAAGGTTTTCAAACTCAGCTCCTATGAGACCTCAGTGTTCCACAAAGTAACCCAAGGCAGTCTGCTGTTAAAATGAAATGATGGTGCCCCTTCTATATTTTTTCGGTGATTGACTGAATATTCAAGTATAACTAAACAAATGAACTGCTCAACTTATAAGTGGGAACTCTTAAAAATACTATATGCATTACAGGAAGAACTCCATGCATATAAAATAGAAATAAGTCTCTAATTTATGTATTACCATTTCATAAGATGATTAACTATATCAATGCATATTGATGAATATTTCACAAAGTACATCCTGAATTGCAGCCTCTCAAAGACTAACTGGGAAGTACTATTCTTAAAGAATATTCACCTGTAATTGGATGCAAGGATTTTCTTGTTTTTAATCTACTGAGCAACAACAATGTCAATACCATGGGTGTTAAATCTTAGTTCTCAAATTATTGCACTAAACCGCTGTGATCTAGATAGCTATAGAGAAATTGTGAGGACCTAGAATCACATTGACTTTAGAAAACAAACTCATTTTATATTCTAAGAGATATTAGTAACACTTCATGCTTCGTGGCCACGAAACATTTCCTGCAGCACCCGGAGAGCCTAAGTAGTACCTCTGAGTCAGAAACGTGTTTTAGAACATTAGTACATATTTTCAGTGTCAAACTCTTCAGCCAAGAAATGTAGCTTATCAGCACTGCATACATATTTCAAATGTACATTACAAAAACACGACAGTATAAGCATCTTCTAGCATATCTAAGAACGAACTTCTTAAGGGACTTGGGAAAGGCCAATAATTCACAAATAAAAATAGCATATCTCGATAAACATCAAATAGTTCTCAAAAGAAACAAAGGACATTTATTTTAAACTCCTGTGCCCAGGAAAATTTTGTCATATCAATTTTGAGAATTGCCAGACTCTGTGGCATTCGTCCTCACGGTAAATCAATGCACGTATTTTTTCACTAATTCAAAAATCTTTTTATATTGCTATGATAGATTCTGTTACCAGCAACTGCTTCTATTTTGGGGTCCAGAATGAGAAGCAAATTTACTCTTCATTTAATTGCATTTTTATTTTTACACTACATAGTTTTTTCTACCATGGTTCTATACTAGTTTTTTAAATATGAAAATAAAAGAGAAGAAAGGAAAGAAAGAAAGAAAGAAAGAAAAGGTTAAACTTTTAAAGGAAGATAAATCTATTCCAGATGAAAACATTGAAAACAGATGAAACTATTGACAAATGCCTACTTAATAAGATATAAAATACCTTTAAAAACTATCAGTACTATGTTCATCATTTATTCTGGGATGACATAATAAAATACACATTGTTGGATACGATTGATGGGAATTGAAAGTAGGATATTCTTTCTGGGTAGCAATTTGACAATAAATATTCCTAATTAATAAGATATCCATATTTTGGTCCTACTGGTTCCCTTACCCAAAGATGTATGTTCAAACCATTTTTGAGTTGTACCCAAAGATAATTATTTCCAAATATAGATTTGGTTTAATATTTGTCCTTCTCCATAATGTAATACAACACAGTCATTAAAAACCATACCTTGTTTAGACTAGAACAAAACATCTTCATTTTATTCTTGTCAAGATGTACACCCTGAATGATATTGAGATTAAAGTCATGCACAGCTCCCAGAATGAGAGCTGTGTCCCTTTCTTCCTCTCCAGAAAGTAAAAAGAAATATAAATTAGCAAGACTGATTTTGTATCACTAACCTTGAACCTGATCGAATTTTTAAGATGTCAAGTCAATCTGAATTTCTGTACTTTATATATTTTGGGTATAAAATTATGTGGCACCCCTCACTCCTAACAAAGATTACACCAACGTGCTCAGGACAAAGGCCACGAATGAGGATTGAGAAAATTATTTGAAAACATGCAAAAATGTCACCCACATTGTCTCGTGAAAAAGTCAGTTACAAGGTGTGCTATTCTATTTTTCAGGAATTGTATGCTAATTCTTTAAATATAATAGAATTAAGGGACATTAAAATGCTATAATAAGCAGAATGCCCCAAGGACAGCCACACCCTATTCCCTGCACCCTGTGCATGCTACCTTATATGACATAAGAAAATTTGAAGATAGACTTGATGGAAGTTAAAGTAGAGAGATTATTCAAGTGGGCCCAGTCTAGTCACTTAAAAAAGCAAAGAACTGGGGCTGGCCCCATGGCCGAGTGGTTAAGTTCGCACGCTCTGCTGCAGGCGTCCCAGTGTTTCGTTGGTTTGAATCCTGGGCGTGGACATGGCACTGCTCATCAAACCACGCTGAGGCAGCGTCCCACATGCCACAACTAGAAGGACCCACAACGAAGAATATACAACTATGTACCGGGGGGCTTTGGGGAGAAAAAGGAAAAAAATAAAATCTTTAAAAAAAAAAAAAAAAGGCAAAGAACTGGGGCTGGCCTGGTGGCACGCGGTTAAGTTCATGTGCTCCACTTCAGCAGCCTGGGGTTCGCTGGTTCAGATCCCAGCCACAGACTTATGCACTGCTCACCAAGCCATGCTGTGGCAGGCGTCCCACATATAAAACTTAGAGGACAATGGGCACAGATGCTAGCTCAGGACTAATCTTCCTCGTTAAAAAACAAAAAGCAAAGAACTTTCTCAAACTAGAGGCAGAAGAGATGCTGCAGCAGAAGTCAGAAGCATTAGGGCTTGAGGGAGGCCCACTGATAGCCAGCAAAGAAGCAGGGACCTTAGCCCCACGCCACAGTGAACTGAATCTGCCAACCACCAGAGGGCCTGGAAGCAGCTCCTGCTCCAGAGGCCCCAGATCAGGGCCCAGGCCAGGAGACACCATGGTTCCCACCTGGTGAGACCCTAACCAGATAAGCCCGCCAAGGCCACCCAGATTTTTCACCTAAAGAACTACTGGATAAGACGTTCATTTTATTTTAAGCTGCTAAGTTTGTGGTAATTTGTCATGATATTAATAGGAACCTAATAATGTAGGTATATTAGGGTGGTGAGATAAAGTTAATTTTATCTTCTTCTTTACCCTTTTGGCTTTTTCTAAATTTTACAGTGAGGAAAAAAATAATTAAATTTTAACTTAGTTAAATTACATCAGCTTTTCAGTGAGATAAGGTTTAGTGTATTTATGACAATTCCATCACCAGCTCGATTGTGATAATTAGCAGACGAGTTTTTAAAATAAATTTTTTGCAATTTGCTCTCCTCTCTCTGAAAATCCAATCCATTGGCATAATATGGCCTTTCAATGTTTAAATCGAAGTTGTTTTGTAATTTTCTCTATTGATTGTCACCATTATCCTGGTACAGAAAATAACACTCTTGCAGTTGTAAAGTAAAAAAGGTAAGCATTCCTTTCTGAATATACCATTGTCCCAAACGATAGGCAGTGGGAAGTGTGCCCCTCAGCTCTGCCTAGAAGAGTGTGTCCTAACACTCAACACTGTGATGCCACAGACCACATCAGTGCTCATTAGAGTCTGGGCCAGACTCTGGCACGCTTTGAGAGGTACCCAGGTCCATCATGGATAGAATCTTGTTCTCTTCCCATTTAATATAAAAGAAAATACAAATGAAAATCCAAGGAATTTATGAAGCTTATTATAGAGGCTTTCAAATGGGTCACTTTGATTCTTTGAATGCTATTTCCTGGCATACCTTCAGAGTTTCTTCCTTTTCTCATGTTGCAAATTTGCAAATAGCACATGGTAACATCTTAGGACAAAAAGATAATCAGATCCCGTCATAAGAAAAGAGGGAGACATTATTGATTAAAATCAAGAGGTCTACCAGGTGAGCAAACCTTAAACTGTAATCAATGGATTGCCTGAGGCTCAGTGTGAATGAGCCTAAGAATTACAAATAGCTGGGAGGCCCAGTCATAGGGGACCACACACGTGTTCCAGTTTTACCTCCAGGCTCCCTGCTGGGTTCTCACAGTGAAGTTGGAGGAAAATCCCCTGGTGCTTCCGGCAGGGGGAGGGGAGAAGTAGTCATTTTGAAACATGCGGAGAGCATCCTATTCATAACAAGGTTTGCCCTCAAGAGAAACTATGGTGCCATAGTCTAACCACCTAGGGGGAAGGAAAGTACCCAGCTCCAGCCCACTGTAACACTCTATGCGGAGGAAGGGAAATACTCAACAGCAGCTCCCTCCTGCCTCCCTGGCCCACCCACAGGAGGGGGCAGAACCTAAGAATCACTGGTGAAGTTCACAGTTCAGAAGCACAGGTGCACCAAAAGACTGCGATCTAATCACAGGACTATAGAACGCTTCCCTTCCCGCTATGACTTGCCACCACATGGATAGGGCTCTTGTACAACAGGCAAGACAAATCAAGGACAGCAGAGGAAACTGTAGTCTCGGACACAAACAGCTACAGCAAGCAGTACAGTCTTATTTGAAAGAGGATGGGGATTACCTGTAAATCTATACTGCAAGCTCAAAGGCAACCACTTAAAAAAGTTAAAAAAGAAGTATAGTTCATATGATAAGACAAGAGAAAAATGAAATCATTTATGAGAACACTAATACTCCTCAGTTAAAGCCAGGGAAGGCAGAAAAAGAATGGAGGGCAAAAAGAGAGCAAAATCAAGGAACAGAAAACAGTAAAAATTTGGTAGATGTTAATCTACCTATCTCAATAGCCACTTTCTTTTTCCCAGCTTTATTGAGGTATAATTGACAAGTAAAAATCATACATATTTATTTAAGGTGTACACTGTGACGTTTTGATATATGTTTACATTGTGAAATGGTTACCTCAATTAAGCTAATTAACATATCTATCAGTTCACATAGTTACCTTTTTTGTGTCTGTGGTAAAAATATTTAAAATCTACTTTCAGCAAATTTCAATTATACAATACAATACTATTAACTACAGTCACCATGCTGTATATTAGATGTCCAGAACTTATTCACCTTGAATAATGGAAATTTTTTACTCTTTGAGCAACATTTCCCCATTTCCTCCACTCTCCAGCCCCTGGTATCCACCATTCTAATCTCTGTTTCTATGACTTTGACTTTTTTGGATTCTGCATATAAATGAGATCATACATTATTTGTCATTCTGTGCCTGGTTTATTTCACTTAGCATAATTTCCTCCAGTTTCATCTATGTTGTTGCAAGTCAAAATTTAGATTAAAGACTTAAATGTAAGACTTGCAATTGTAAAACTACTAGAAGAATAAATAGGGAAAAATCTTCTTGACATTGGTATAGGCAATGATTTTTTGGATATGACCCCAAAAACATAGGCAACAAAAGCAAAAATAGACATATTGGATTGCATCAAACTAAAATGCTTCTGCATAGCAAAGGAAACAATCAACAGAGTGAAGAGACAACCTATGGAATGGGAAAAATATTTGCAAACCATAAATCTGATAAAGGGTTTAATATCCAAAATACATAGGGAATACAAACAAACAACTAAATAGCAAGAAAACAAACAACTTGGTTGAAAAATGGGCAAAGGAGCTGAATAGACGCTTCTCAAAAGAAGACATGGCCAACAGGTATATGAAAAAAGGCTCAACACAGTAATCATCAATGAAATGCAAGTCAAAACCACAATGAGATATCACCTCACAAACTATTTGAATGGCTATTATCAAAAAGACAAAACATAAATGTTGGCAACTATGTGGAGAAAAGGGAACCTTTGTACACTGTTGGTGGCAATGTAAATTGGTAAGCCATAATGGAAAATGATACAAAAGTTTCTCAAAATATTAAAAATAGAACTTCCATATTATCCAGCAATTCCACTTCTGGGTCTACATCCAAAGGAAATGAAATCAGTATCTCAAAGAGACATCTGCACTCCTATGTTCATTGCAGCATCATTCACAATATATAAGACATGGAATCAACACAAGTGTCCATTGACAGATGAACACACACACATATATCACATTTTATCTATAAATATATATATTAACTTCAGCCAAAGCTGACTTCAGTGGAGGGAAAATTATTGGGGATGAAGGAAACATTACCTAATGATAAAGTGGTCATGTCTCCTAGAAGACATAAAGATCATTAGTGTGTATGCACCTAACAACAGAATGTCAAAATATTTGAGGCAATAATTGATAGACCTTCAAGGAGAAATGGATGAGTCTAATGTTATAGTTGAAGATTTCAGCACTCGTCTATCAGTAATTGACAAATCCAGCAGCTGGAAAATCAGTAAGGACATAGGTGAACTGAACAGCACCATAAGCCAGCTGGGTCTAATTGATACTATGGAATGACTCATCCAGAAACAGTAGACTACACATTCTTTTGAAGCTCACATGAAACATTCACCAAGATAGACCACATTCTGGGCCATAAAAATACCTCAACAAATTTAAAAATAGAAAATCAGACAAAGTATGCTCTCAGATCACCGTGGAATTAAATTAGAAATCAATAACAGAAAGATAGCTGGAACAACCCCGAATACTTGAAGATTAAATAACGCATGTCTACGTAACACATGGGTCAAAGGAGTCTCAAGAGAAATTTAAACATATTTTCACTAAATTAAAATGAAAATGTAACTTATCAAACTTTGTGGTATTCAGAGAAAGCAATGCTTAGAGGGAAATTTATAGTATTGAACGTATATATTAGAAAAGAAGAAAATCTAAAGTTCGTAATCTAAGTTTCCACCTTATAAAACTAGAAAAAGAAAATTAAATTAAATGTAAACAGAAGAAAAGAAATAATAAAAATTAGAGCATAAGTCAATGAAATTGACAACAGAAAATCAATAGAGAAAAACAATGAAATGAAAAGCTAGTTCAGTGAAATGATCAATGAAGTTGATAAACCTTTAGCCAGGTTAACCAAGAAAGAAACAGAGAAGATACAAATAATATCATAAATGAAAGAAGCACCATCTCTACTTATCCTGTGGATATTAAAAGGATAATAAAAGAGTGTTATGAACAGTTCCATGCCCATAAGTTTGATAACATAGATGAAATGGGCCAATTCCTTGAAAGGTGTAATCTATCAAAGCTCACACAAGGAGAAATAGATAACCTCATTAGGCCTATATATATATTAAATAAATTGAATGAATAATTAATAACCACCAAAACAGACACACCAGGCCCAGATGTATTCGCTGATAAATTTTACAAAACATTTAAGGAAAAAATACTGGTTGAATAAAGAGATATCAAGTCACTACAAATTCCTCCCAAAAGTAAGAGCAGAAGGAATATTTACTCACTTGTTTTGAGTCCAGAATTACCCTAACCAAAACCAAAGGCATTATAAAAGAGGAAAATTCAGACCAATATTTCTCACAGATAGAGATGTAAAGATCCTTAACAAAATACAAGCAAATCAAATTCAACCATGTATTAAAGAATTATATACCATAACCAAACTATATTTATTCCAGATATGTAATATTGGTCCCACATTCAAAAATTAGTAATGTAATCAATTACATCAACAAGCTAGAGAATAAAAATCTTATGATTGTATCACTAGATGTAGAAAAGGCATTTGACAAAATCCAGCACTCATTCATGATGAATCTCTCAGCAAACTAGGAATAGAGGGGAAGTTCCTTAAACTGGCAAAGAACATCTACAAAACCCCTACAGCTAACATCTTAATCGATGGTGAGGAATGAGATGCTCTTGCGCTAAGATCAGGAAGAAGGCAAGAGCGTCTGGTTTTACCACTCCTATTCAACAATGCGCTGCACGTCCTGGCTAATGAAATGACACAAGAGGAGAAACAAACATGTGAACATATTGGGAAGGAAGAACTAAAACTGTTTTTACTTGTAGATGATATGACTGTCTATGTAAAAAATCCCAAGGAATCAACCAAGAAAACTCCTGGAACTAATAAGCGACTAGAGAAACGTTCCAGGATACACAGATGACATACACAAGACAATTGCTTTCCTATACACCAGCAATGAATAACTGAAATTAAAAATAAAAACCACAATAGCATTTACATTAGCACCATAAAACAAAAACAAATTTGCATGTGGATGTCCAGTTATTCCAGCACCATTTGTTAAAAAAGACTATGTT
Organism: Equus przewalskii; assembly: GCF_037783145.1. Taxonomy (NCBI): domain Eukaryota; kingdom Metazoa; phylum Chordata; class Mammalia; order Perissodactyla; family Equidae; genus Equus; species Equus przewalskii. The sequence goes on from NC_091831.1 coordinate 87,321,422, forward strand.
TTCTCCATTGAACTGCCTTTGCTCTTTTTTCAAAGATTAGTTGACTATATTTTTGTCTGTTATTTCTTGGCTCTCAATTCTGTTTCACTGGTCTGTTCTTTCTCCAATATCACATTGTCTTGATTATTGTGGCTTCATAGTAAATCTTGAAGCCAGGCAGCGCCAAGGTGATCCAGTAGTCACACTCCTTGGTATTTACCTAGATGAGTTGGAAACTTACGTCTATCTAGAAACTTGTACATGGATGTTTATAGTAGCTATATTCATAACAGCCAAAACGTAGAAGCAACCGTGATATTCTTCAATAGGTGAATGCATAAACTTGGGATATTCATACAAAGGGATGTTATTCAGCGCCAAAAAGAAATGAGCTATCGAGCCATGAAAAGATATGGAAGAAACTAAACTGTGTATTACTAAGTGAAACAAACAAATCTGAAAAGGCTACTTACTGTATGATTCCAACTGTTAAAATATTCTAGAAAAGACAAAACTATAGAGATAGTACAAAGGTCAATGGTTGCCAGGGGTTCACGGGGAGGCAGGGTGGGAAGAACAGAAGGAGCACAGGTGATATTTAGAGAGGACCAACTATTCCGTGATTGGGTACACACCATTATACATCTGTCAAAACCTATAGCATTTACAACACAAAGAATGAACAATAATATAAACTATGGACTTTGGTTAATAGCAACATTCATCAGTCATAACAAAGGTACCACACTAATGCAGCAAGATAAAGATGGGGAAACTGGTAGGTGGTGTGGGAGGAATTTTCATACTTTCCACTCACTTTTTTCTAAAAACCTAAATCTGCTTAAAAATATATTAAAATTTTTGAAAGTTTAAAAAATAAAGATGGAAATGTCCTCTCCTCTCAAATATATCATTTGTATGAGACCCAGTTACAGATGCATAAAGAAACTTAGCAACTCTTCTGCCTTTATGTGATTTCTAATTTATTTTATCCAATTATTCTGTGTGAATTAATCCTAAATAGAAAAACAATTATTTCAAACAAAGGTCAGATGGATAATAAATAAACATTCTATCTAAAAATAACCTCCCTCTAGACTCGTTTTCAGAAACAACTTTTATTATAGCATCAACTTTTGCTTTCTCCTAGGTTCAAGCTTGCACATCAAACATAGGCTTTCAAAGATGAAACTGTAGGTGATCAATAATTAAAAGGAAAGAACTAGGGTTGAAGCCACAGGAAATGTGGAGACTAGGATTTCTGGCTGGACTCCAAAGAAAGTTTACCACATATTGCCTCTCGGTTTTTGCTGTTCCATAAATAGAGTTTAAACGATGTTCAAAGATGCCTAGTTTGGAGACACCTGCCTTCGTGCCTATACAAATGGGGAAACCCTTCTAGAGTATAAAAGGAAACAATCTTACCCATGATACAAAAAGATTTGAATAAAAAACAAGCATAAACTATTTTATATTTGGGTCAGCTACATAGATATTCCTTATTCTGCCTCCCAGGCGTGGGGCTCCATCACTAATTCCTGATCACACATCATGCCAGCCCCCCAAGGTGAGCTAATTCCCATTAAGCTTCCAAGAGATACTGCACCAATTCTTTCCTTTTGTTCAGTTTACCATAGCTAAGACATGCTAACATTAAAATATAGAAAATTGACTGAATGAGAAAAGAACAATGCCCCACATACAAATAAAACAATATAACAATAGACACATTTTACAAGTACTGGTTTCTGACCATAGATGGAAAGGCTAATAAAATTTACCAATTTGCTTGACCTCTTGCCCTCTTACTTCCTATCACCTCAAGTAATCAGCTTTTAAACCATTCTTTTTGGCACATGGGAACTGGAATTGGTTAATTGATATTCTTGTTGTCTCCTTACAGAAGGACTGCAGCACTGTGGTCAAAATCTATTGCCTTAGTAGAGTTTGATTTCCTTTGGAGGGAAGAATGGGCTTCCTCCACAGCCAAATGGCCAAGATGTGTGGGTCGACAGGAAAGATGCTACACACATGTATGTTAGCACCTTTCTACTTGCTCACTCCCCACACTCCCTATGAGAATTGGCCTTGTCCACTACATGCCAAGAGATGGTGCTAGACAACTAAGATTCATCCAGTACTTACTGTGTCTCAGCAACTGTAATTGGGTCTTTATACACTATCTATCTCCTTTAATTCTCAAAAAGAAAAAAAACATATTAGGTGAGCATAGTTTTTCATATTTAACTGATGAGAAGTCTTGAGAATTTTAAATACATCTATCCAAGCTAGGAAGTGGTGGATCCTGGATCTGAACTGTTTTTAACTTGTCTTCAAAGTTCAGGTGATGCCGACAAAAAAACCCCATATATTAATAAATATAACCAACATATAATAAGGATCTTCACACAATATGAGAGGTGGGTCATTCTCTAACAGTTAGTGTGTTATATTTTCCCTGAAAGTGACAGCACTCATATATGACATGATAAGAAATTTACTCTACTCCTAGACGTCTAGTAAGAGTCTTAAGCAAGCATGGGATACAGAACATAATAGTAAGATACAGGCACAAAATCATTACCACAAAACTTACTGCAAACCCAGCAGGCCAGAAAAGCTAGCACAATAGAGGGTAAGATTCAAAGAGTGGATGGCAGACAGTGAACTAGACATTTAATCCTTGGTTAAGAACAAAATGCCTAGAAAAAGAATTGCAGGTGCCAAGATCAGGTACCATCTTCTACTTTTAAAAATACATTAGTGACAGCAGCAGACAGTGGACAGGACAGCTAGGGCAAGGAAGAAATGAATACCCTGTAGATTCAATAAATATGATCAAATATCCAGTGCAGATAATGATAAAGTAAAATTAGGACTCCAATAGACTGCCCGTAGAGGTAAATTGGCACAGCTTTCAGAAAACAATTTGACTAAATGCATTCAAAGCATGACAATATCCATGCCATTTGATTTAGTACTCCCATTTCCAAAAAAAAAGAAACTCTAACCAAAGACCAATGCCAAAATGAAAAAGTTCTATGCCTGAAAATGTTTATTTCAGCATTTTTTGTGATAGTCATAAATTGGAAACCTAATTATTTTCAAAATAAAGAATAACACAGTAGTAACTGTTATGTCTATGAACAAACTCAGAAAAGTATTGATGACATTGTGTTAACTGAACAAATAGGATACTAAGTTATCTATAGATTTAAATTTTTATAACTATATAATAAAATATATTCAAATAAGAAGACCTGAAGAATATAGCAATTTTAAGAACATAACAATTCAATTGTTTGCAATCTGGCAAGGGAACTGTAATTAAATGCCAGAGGCATTCATCAATAGGACAGACCCTGTATCTGTGCTGGGCATAAGGGAAAAATGTCACGCACATGCTAATAACTTCAAGGAATTTACTCTAGAGGTTTTGCAATTAATTGAATCACACAAACAGAAAGATGGTGTTCAGCAGAGGATACCAGCACATGAGGGTTTTTTCAAAGAATTGCAAGTTAAGAATGTACAGACAGAATCTACATATCCCAAATGGGATAGAATTGGGCTCTTGAAGGAGTTGACAGGATTCTCCACTCCAACCAGTGGGGAATCACCTCCTCATTACAGATCAAGGGCTTTTGAAGCAGCTGCCAAAGGAGGTCTCTGAGCACTGGCACCCATACCAAATGGATGCTGGCAGAAAAAGGGCCTCCTTCCTGACATTGCAGGGCTTAACCCAACCCTGGGACAAGGTACCACGAAAGTGGTAAGACACCACCATGGTGGTTATAGGGAGGGGATGTTTTCGCAACTGTCAAGTAGGTTTGAGAAACTAGCTTCTACCCCAATAGTTTTGTGAAATGCAGGGAGGAAAAAATAAGTAAGATTCCCACAAAGCATGCACAGCACCAGTTTCTAACCAGTGGCTGAACTATTGAACTGTCAGTAAGAGCATCTATGGAGCAGTTAATCTAGTTACTATTTGACATGGGGCCCTTCACAGGATCCAAGTGCACAGAGAAATGTGAGGATATACCCTCTGGATGAAATATCAGCCTAGACTCACCTTCCCTCTTCCAATAGGAGTCAACAGAAATAATCTAATCTGGGGCATAATAAAGGATTGTACAAAACACAATTATATAATTCTAATCTTTCAAAAGCCTTGAGGTTTTGTTTTCATTTTTTTTCCCTGAAAATCTGAAAAGTCTATCTTGCTCTGGAACTTTATATTTATTGCCTTTATAACTGACTGACAAATTTAAACCACAAGTATTGAGTATTTAAATAGATTCATGGACTTTCCACTCCAAAAGATAAGGGAATTACTACACTTCCAATTTTCCCCAACAGTTTCTTTCTCTTTCCTTCCCACTTCCATCTAATTTTTGTCCAAATTTTTCTTGTAAAAAATTTAAATACAAAGAAGTGTTAAAAAAAAACACAAAAACCTTGTACCTTGAGCAGCCATGCACTCACCACCTGGATTCTACAATTCACTTTTGCTTTATATATATACACACACACATACATATAATATATATCATCATTACATAATATATTGCTTTATATATGTAAGTATATATATCGTTATATATAATCCTAAATATATATATATAAAATCATCTATGTGTCCCTTTATCCATCTATAATTTTATTTTAGTTTAATAAATTTCAAAATAAGCTGCAAATGTCAGCATATTTTACTGTTAGATACTCAGGATGCATATAATTAACTAAAGTTTAATATTGTCTTATGGTACGTTTTTATGTAAAACTTATACAGTAAAATATACATATCTTAAGTGTATCCAAAATCTTATTTTCATTTATTTTTGTTTCCTTATAATTCATCTAGTGCTACGTTTATACATATATGGGATAATACTTTTCTCTCTCACTTGGTATAGAGTGATCTTTTGCTATTAAAGATGAGAAAAATCAGTTTGCTTATACTTTATCCTTTTCTTCTCTCAGCATCTCCATAAACCAATTTTTGTTAGATTTATTATTAATTAAACATTGTCATGGTTTATTTTCACTTCTATAATTCTAATAAACATTTAGCATTACTCCTACATTTAAACTACATTAATACTTAATATCATTCTTTTTATCATTACTGTCCCTTTCATATCTTGTTTGGCTTGATTAGTTGTTTTACATTCGTATATCTGCAAATATACATCTATCGCCTTTGTACCCAAAGTACTTTATATTTGGTTTGCACTTCAATACTCTCAGAGATGACAATTCCATCACTCATCCTCTCTCTTCCATACTCCAGCTTCTCACTGGTCCCCTCCCTGCTGATGACCTTGCTGCGGTCACCACTAAGAAAAGACTCAGGTGAGAATGATCTCATCTTTTCAACACCAATTCCACCAACCTACATGCATTTCTACATTCCGACTTTGCTTTTCATCACATTAAGGTGAAAGAACATGTGTGCTCCTTCTGAAGCCCAAAAATTACCTTTCATCCTCTTATACGTTACACATATGTATGGCCCTGTCTTCTCCAACTGCTACCTCTTTCTCAATTATCCTCTGAAAAATTCCCCAACTCATTTGAATATACTCCCTGCTAGACTTACTGCCTTTGGGTTTTCTCCTTACCATTTCCAACTGGACTTTCATACTCACCGCTCCATTGTAATAGCCCTTATGAAAGCTACCAAAGGCAATATTTGGGGAAAACCCTATGGTCATCTATCTGTTCTCATCTTTTTTTCTTAGCAGCACTTGATAGAGATGACTACTCCATCCATCCATCTGCGCAGCCACCCATCCGTTCATGTTGAAACCATCTTCTCTTGGCCTCTGTGACACTACATTTGCCTAGTTCTCTCCTACTTCATTAGCTCTACCTTTTCTGACTCCACGCCAGGCTTTCTCTTCCCTACCAACCTTCTAAATGTTGTGTGCCCAAGAGATGGGAGTTATTTGAAGAACCAAAAAGATTTAGAAGAAACTTTCACTTCCATAGGAACAACCTTGGAACACACAGCCCTTATCCAAGTTGAGGCTTATCGGTTTTCCTTCCCTATGAACACTCCTCCATGCAGAAGAGAGTCAGGAATAATTCCACACAACTGTCTTTCATTAACCTAGTTTGTTGCTCAACTGTAGATATTTACATCCATATTCTCCCAAGAGAACTGCATAGATTTGTCTACCTAAAAGAGAAGTAATTGGGATGTCTGCTAGCTATCTTAATACAAGGATGGTTTTCAAAATAAGATCTTTAATTTTGAGTAAAATTTCAAAAAACATACACTGTCAAGTCACTCACACTTGTCTATAACAATGATGAATTTAAATAATTTCCAATCTTAATGACTCAGACCACTGTAGTAACACAGCATGGCTCTTGGAGATTCATGTGCAAGCTTAGAAAAATCACAAATCACACCTTATCATCAAGGTACATGCATTATAAAGTACATTGTAAGGTCACTGTCACAGATTAAAGCAAGTAGCTTTTAAGAGAGCATAAGAAGAGAGATAAAAAGCAAAGAAAGCACAGTTTAGTAGCAAAATACACGAAGTAGGTGAAAAAAGTTACAGGATTTTATAAAGAAAACTGCTCCCCCTTCTATCTCACCCATAAGCCCAGACCTGTATTTACGCAATTTGTGGATATGTAAATAGATATTTTACAGATAAAGGTATTTTATAAATTATACATATCCACTATCACTGCAAACATAATATGCCCAGAGCACACATAATTCTTTTCTCCCCAATCTGGCTTCCAACACCACCATTTCCACACTTGGCAGTGGATGCTAATATAATACCAGTCTCTCTCCACTCCACTGAAAGTGTTTGAATCATCTTTAGCTTCCCCATTTTCCTCTATAGTGAAGCAATCTTCAGGTCCTTCTACTCATTGATGAAAAATTTCTTTCAGAGTGGACACCGCCATCACTGGTTTTCATTTGGTTTGCCTCTTGCTGTCCTTCTCACCTCATTTGTTACTACCTCTTCTTTGGCCCACACCCTTAAAGAAGGCCTTCCCTGGGGGTTGGGTAGAGCCTTTTCTTGGTCCACTATTTATTGTCTCTGGGGATGGTTTCATTCATTCTCATGGTTTTCAACAATCATTGACTCTTAAAATGGTATCAGCAGAGCAGATTATATATCCTGTTGGATATTTCCCTCTGGCAGCTGAAAATCCACATGGGCCAAACAGAACATATTATCTTTCCCACCAAACCTGCTCTTCTCTTCGTGCCCTGGTTGGACCGAACATCCATCCAGTGGCCCAAAACAGACATCTGTAGGTCACCCTTGCCCTTTCCCTTTTAGCACCCACATCTAATCACTAATAAAGCAATACTGAGTCCATGGAATAACTAGCTCATAAATCCAGCCTATCCTTTACTCCTTGTCATCATCGCCCCTTGTCCACCATCACCTGTACTTTGGAACTGCTTTTTTGCACATTCTGACACCACTCTGTTTAAAGGACAGCAAGAGAGGCTAGGTGAGCAGGCGGTGGTGAGGGACCGAGAACTTGGCAGAGTTTACAGGAGATTTTCAGAGCTGACTCAGTTCTTCTGCAGGAACTTTCCTAAGTCCTTTGGAGGTACCCTGACTGAGCATGCTGACTGTTCTTCCATGATGCGGAAATTCCATCATCTGTAGCTGCCTCTTCTATCTCCCCAAAAATTCTCCCTCTAGGCATTCACTTTTTAGCATTTCACTGCTGAAATTCCCTCAGCCTAGCAACCTATTTCTTGAATAGGATTCCTTTTAGAGTGATCCTGGGCTGATAAGCCTACCCTGAGTTTTATTTCTGGCATAAGATTTGAACCTTTGACCTATCATCAGAAATGACTGCATGCTGTGACTTTTCCATTTGCAATCAGCCCTGCATCCTAGTGTCAGAGTCTGTTTAGCCTTCTCAAGGGTAAGTCAGATAAAACTCCCTATGGACCCACAGGGGACATCCCACAGGGGACGACCATCAAGTGAGGACATTCAGAGAGTGATCCTGCTGAAGCCCCTCTTTCTGGTCTTGAGGAGAAGAGATTCCGCAGCACAGGTTTTTCATATATATAAAGATGTCTTCATAAACCCCCCTTTTCAAAGCTAATCTCAATGCTCTTTAAATGGTAGAAATGCATAAGGAGTTTTTAAGAGTCATGAAAAGGTTCTCCATTATTTCCTCTGAAAGTTTGCATTAGTTCTAATACATCACTTGGAAATTGTGATCTATTATAAACTTAAATTTATCTTCCTTTCACACCAGCCTCATGTATATTGCCAAATCCTTCCTAAACTAAATCCGTCTCTGGATTTGCCTCACCCCTCCCTCACACACACACATACATGCAGAAACAAGTGCACACTTATATACTGACAGTTGTTTCTTTAAGGTTAAGATTTGGAAAAGATGTCTTTCATCTTTTTAAATTCAGGTTCTAAACTCGATGTTGGAAATTAGTTTTATTAAAACCCATATGGTAGGGAGGGAGAAAGGGAGAAAATCATTCTCAGAAACAAAGCCAAAAGTGTTGAAAGACGATACTGTGCTGGTGTTAGGAAAAATGGGAGGAAAGAATGCCAGGAAGCTTATAGTATAAATTCAGTAGCAAATAAAGGCACGACAAAGCCCTCCTCAGGAATCAGACAGATAATTGGAGGCAGCAAAAGGGACATGGAGACAAAGGAATCTGAAATCATTGACTATATTTGTATTTTGACTTCTGCAGTCTCTTCCCTTGGAGCAGTGCCATTGACTTCTCAATTCAAGACACACGGTCAGACATGCACTGCAAGACGCTGGCCTCTGTCCTCTGATTGTCTCATAGCCCCCACTGAGGATGTGTGTTTATGGGGAAAGGCGGGGAGCAGGATATGTGGGCTCAATTTCTTTTAATAGGTTAAAATCCAGCTCCTAAAATCTTTTGCTTTGTTCTGTGTTGCTTGTAGTTGAGTAAGCTGTCCAATTCACATCCCCCCCAGGGACTGCTAAATACATTTGCCCCAGGGCTGGAGTTTTTCATCCATCCAAGACTCCTCCTGACCAAAATAAGCCCAGCCAGCATGAAGCAGCCAAACCTTCCCCTCCCACCCTGAGGAACAGAGAGGGGCCATTCCACAGTCACTGAAGCTGCTCAAAGACTCTGCCTCACCTAAATCTTCATCCTTCTGCTTATTGTTACCTGCCATGATACGACTGCCGATCATGAGTCTTCCTAAAAGCAGATCCTGACCCACTAGTCCTCCATTTCCAATTCTGCACTGGTCCAGCTTCTCCAGTTTCAAGCACTAGGTTGAGGACTATAGTCATTGAGTGTGTGTGGCTCCTGAAGCTGCTGCAGGGTCGTGGCAGAAGGCTCATTTTGCAGGCAAGTGGATTTATTATAATCAAGTCTAGAAACCCAGGGAAGACACATATATTTAAACATAAGGATTCTCTGAATACAATCATTCACCAATTCATTCATTTATATGTTACTTTATCAAGTATTTCAGAAGTTCCTTCTACTCCAATAAATAATAATAATAATAATGACAATAATAATACAAGAAAATTAATGGACCGCATTCACACCATTTTATCATTTGAGTCTCTCAATAATTTGTAAACTGGAGCAAACAGTGTCTCCAATTGGCAGGTGAGTCTAGCAGAAGTTAAATGAATTGCCCAAAGTCAAAACAACTAGTAAACTAGAATCCAAGCTGAACTAATATAATTTAAGATTCCAACTTGTTTCCAACATAATATGCTGTGCAACTCTGTTTCATAAGGCAGAAGTCCTGTCCTCAAGGATCTTATAACGTAGCTGGAGCAATCAGACAAGAACTAGAAGATTAAGCGCTCAATGACTGCAAGTCAGATTCTGACTGCTGCTGTACCTAGTTGGATAAAAGAGGTAATAGTCAGGCTATCGTAGCTCTAGGATCTATTAATTGCAGCATCTCATGGTTTAAGAGTTTCTCTGAGAGCCTCAACCCTTCCATAGTGAGTAAGTTTACTACACATACAGCTATTCCATGATCAGTTATCTCAGTTTGAAGCTTTCTTTGTAATGAGAGGAAATATTTTTTGTTTCCCTAGAGCAGCTATGCACAGCCTCTGCAGTCCTGAGAAATAAATCAAGTGTCTCTTTCCTAGAACTGTTCTATCACCAAAGACATCAAATTTAAGCCTTTTAATGGACACTGACTGTTATACCATGGTAGGATCCAAAGGCACATTCAGCAGAATGCACAAAAGCAGATGGAGCCGGAAAGAAAGTACACTCTTGGGGCCAAGAAGAAGTTCTAAAGGCCATGAGTAGAGAAATTGTATTTTTATAAGATCCAGGAATTGAGGAAGAGGTTATAACCAGGTTCCAATCATCCAGCTAGATGTAGGAAAGACTTATAGAAGCACAGAAGATATTTGGAGAAATTTAAGCATTTCTCACATTAGATCTATCCATATTTTGTATGTCTGGATCTCAACGGATTTAGATCACACAGTTGGGGACCCTAGGAGGGAGAGAGATCTAAGACATGTTCCTAAAGGAAGAGCAGAAAGGAGAAAGCTGACATGAGGCAGTAAATACTTGCTTCAATGGTTCTTGGACAAGCAACCAGAAAATACTTCCTTGAGGAACCACTAATACAGGAGGATAAAATTATGTAGCCAATGTTCTGCTCAACTGAAGGCATTTTCAAAAATGAGCAAGCATTCTGTTCACCATAAAGTATAGCAAGTCATGTATTTTGAAGAATTCTCTCTCTTCCCTAAGCCATAGAGCAAGAGTTTTACTTGCTATTGTAGAGCATGTCTATAAATTATCTTTAATAAGATTTCTGATCTGTCTTGACACATGATATGCACACAAAATGTGATGATAATCAGGGTTGGACATATAATAAATGACTGTCCAATACTTGACTTTCCAGTGCTCTGAAAATATGTTGACAGTGCTCCAGAAACTCTGTCTACCAGTCTTGACCCATGTTAATACTCTTGTCTAGAATTCCATCCAATTTCTCCTTTACATACCCAAACCCTACCTGTCTGAAGGAGGCTTGCCTCTTTAAAACCCTCTAGTTGGCCTGGTGGAAGTAGACAATCTTAATAAAAGAATGTGCAGTTGTTTAACAAGCGTAATCCTGACCTAGTCCATACTTTATTATGCATATCTAATATGGACTCTACCTGTTTTCTGGTCTCAAAGACTTCCGGTTCATTCTTTCCAGCCTTACAGTTTGGTGAATTCATTGCTGGATTTGCTCTCTATTCACCTGCGTTCCAGGGTTCCTCCAACACTTAGCCTTCCAGCTCTTCTCTACAGAAAAGACCTGATCTGGCATGGGAAGCCTTGGTATATACAGCTGAATTGGGCTCCACCCTCCATCTAAGCCCTTAGAAGATCAGATGTCGGACATTACCAAAATTTTAAGACTAAGATAAGATCTCCTTAATGCTTTGCTCTCATGCACCACACTCAGTTCTAGCCTGTGCTTTATTATCACCTCAAGGGCAGGAGCTATGGCATTTCTGACAAGGATCATATCCTATACCACTGAGCACAAGACTGAGCAGATAACCACAGAGAAGAAGACTGCTATTATTAGTAGTAATTATCTGTTACTAGAAAAGATTCTACCCAAGAAACCTTTTGAACAATTTATGGAATTCATGATGTTGCTGTTGATAATGAAGATGGCTTTGATTATATACCTATATTTTCAGAGACCACTCTTTCTTCCAGGCTTTAAGAAGCTTGAGCCAATCTTTAATGCACCAAAGACTCTTCTAACTGCTATGCCTCACATTTACGTGTCTCACTTATATAATTTTAACTTGAACCTGTTTCATCTCGCTTATTGAAAGATAGAGAAAAATCATCTAAAATGTGTATACATCTGTGCACATCACAGCTGTGAAGGCAAATAGGGCAGCATCAAGATCCAGAGCTCAGCTTCTGGAGACAGACGTCCTGGATTTACCTAGCTTCAACACATTGCCCACCATGTAACCCACAAGATTTCCTTTCAATTTCCTATCCTTTGAATGGGGTTAAAAGACATATGGCTCAGAGACACGTGAAAATCAGATCAACTAATATAGTCAAAGAGATTAGCATAATAGTTACAGGTTATCTACTTTTTGTTGTTATCAGTACTATAAACAATATCATATATGAGAAGTATAAAAAATTAAACGTCAACAATAGAAATATTTAAATATTTGTGATAGATACATCTAATAATTCAGCTTAAAATTTTAAACGGAAGCTTATGTATTGAGAAATCCTTGTACTTTTGCTGTAGTAATTATAAAACTTATGGGAACAAGACCTTTCTGTACTGAGGAACACAAAGAACTTACTGCTGTGATACGCCTTAGATTGTTTATAGTTCATATTAAAATTGGCCAGGCTAGACATGGGCTACCATGAATTTATGCAGAAATGGTGTTATAGTCTGACTTTCCTTATATGCAGAAAGTTCAAAATACACAGGCTCACTTCTTACAAATCCAAATTCATCTTGAAGGAACCGTGTATCTCCTTTGCATTCTCAGGATATATTACGTCCATTATTCTAGCAATCCATCACTTTGGGTTTCTTAGTTGGAAAATCAGTTTGCCAAGAATCATTTTTCCACCCAGCTGTGATTCCTTAAAGTCTCAGAAAACAACCAGAGCATAAATCAAAGGTGTACTGAGTCTGACATAAAACAAAACCAGTTCTGGAAGGAAAAATCATCTATTCAAAGAAAGTGGATTTTCAAAAATCTTGAAAAATACTATTTTGAAGATCTAATAAGACTTTGAAATGAAAAGGTTTTTAACTTTCAGAGTGGATTCATCAGCATTAGAAATAAACTTAAAAGAGTTATGTAGCCTAGTCATTAAAACAATTATATATATATGAAATATGATATTCAATATATAATTATATATAATATTCAATGGCATCCAGGGACAGATGGGTGAAAAAAAGACAAAAACAGAAGTTCTCTTGGAAATATCTGTCCATATATTTCTTCAAATTACTGACAGTCAATTATAACAGTGACCATAATGGACTGCTATGCTAAATGCTTTGTATTTGTTATCTCATTTCAATGTTAAACCAAGCCTGTCAAGTAGGTATTATTTCTAACATTTTACAGCTAAAAATTGAGCCCAGAAATGTTAATTAATCCATTCAAGGTCACACAGGAAGTGGGATCAATTGTAACTCGAGCCTAATTGTGACTACTAATGAAGTATTTCCATCAGATCATGCTTCTTCTTTATAAATAAAGGGAACTCCTATGACTGAATGCAAATGCTGACTGTGACATTTCTCCTACATCTAATAGCATAAGCTCAGGCTATAAACAATATGCATTTGTCAGAATCAATTGAAGCTTTGTTGTTACATAGCTGATCTTCAAAAAGATCAATAGCAAGGATTCTGGTCCAACCCCACTAGGCAAGAAACTTTTACAGATCCCTCAGCAGATTGCTTTCCATTTAGGGTTTTGGGTTACTGGTCTTACTACTCTATATGACCAACTTGACCTTTGTCATAACAATAGGATCTTGAGTCTACAGACTGTGCAGATAAAAAAGTCAGAGAGTAGAGATAGACTGTGCATAATTAAAGCAAACTAAAAGCGAGTGAGGGAATAAAAATTTAAGAAGAAATAGTAGAAAATTGAGATTTGATTTTGTAATTTTTTGTGTATACATCAATTTTTCTCACCGGACCATGTGCTCTTCAAACACCTAGAAGATAGAAAGCAAGCGTTCAGTCTGAGACGAAGCTGCTTCATCTCAGCACTAGATGGAAAGGATGATTGGGAATACAGCACACAGCACTCTCTTATGCTTAAACTCCTCTTTCTGCCAACTCTCCCCCCCAATATTTCCACACTCAAATTTCGACCTAGGCAAAAAGTCTTCAGTAAAACAGCAGTGCAAGTTCAAAGACCTATTTCCTCCAATCTCCAAAAGCTCAGCTAAACACAGTGGGAAATCTGGTGTCAACAGCATAGGCTGCATGGCCATCGCCTTGTCATTGACATTGGGCATCACAGTCTTGGCCAGGTCACTGTCAGCAGTGAAAGTGGTCTTGTGGAAATGAGCAGTGGCAGTGGTTCCCTCTGCTGGGTCTTGGTACCATTGCTTCCATTTGAGAAATTGATAGTGTCACAGGGAATACTAGTTGTCCACCAAAAACATATTTCCTCCTCTTCCTGGGAACAAGGCAAACGAAACTCCTTTGCCTGCTTATCAATTAAGTTTGCCATGTGACTGATTTCTAGCCAATGAAATGTGGGAAGACATCATCCATACTACTTCCGGGCCTGGCCCCAAAAACCTCCCATAAGTACTCAGCCAGCTTCTCTTTTCCTTTTGGCTGACTGAGCTGGTGACCCTCAGAGAGACCTTAAGAATCACATGCTAAAGATGGCAAAGCTGCCATCATCAAGAATCCCTGAATAACTGTCTTATATTTCTGCCTCCTGCTTTACCTGGAAGCTCTCTGAACTATTATGCAGAAATACTAATCTTATATATTATTAAGCCATTTCATATACAGGTGTATTTATTCCTGCAGCTTTGTCTATCCATATTAATTCATATAGTGACCACAGAAAACCAGAGCATAAAAGGAATGAAATGTTGTGTAATCCATAGTAGCCAATGGTATTTATTCAGAGTGCAAAGGATAAAATCTAATATCTCAAAATGCCTACATAATAACATTCAAAACCTTTAGGAAATGGTAGAATATTGTGGAAAACTTTCAGAAGCTTTGTGAAAAAGCTGTGTTTTCTTAAAGACTGTACAACCTTGGGAAAGTTACCCTCTTTAAGATTGAGTTTTATCATGAGGCTAAGAATGAGGTAAATATCCTTGCCGTATTGGTGTAAGGGCTTAAGATGATACTGTCAAGGAAAGTGAATGTTACTAAGCATTTGACATATTTAAAATAAAAAAAATACAAAGTAATTCCCTAAGAACACATGAAGTATTAGAATTGCTCAGGATGCGACTCAGGATGGAATTGAATTTACTGATTTCCGGCTTTACTAACACTTTGGTTGTTACCATAATTTAGATCATATTAAAATTATAAACGTTTATCATGGGATTCTGCCTCCTTTGCATTTTGAAGTATTTTGCACCGTTTTGTCCTTCTCGTTTATGAAAATGACCGTTTGCCAAGCCTAGTCCCCATGAAGTACTGTGACGTGGAGCTGTTAGGTATGGGTTGCGTGGGCCATACTCCTCTACTTTAGGCTGAATAGGCTGGAGCACTTGCCCCAGCAAGGTCAGCCTTCAGGACCCAGTGGAAACCCACCTCCCAGGCTATGAGCCCAGCAGAGTCTGAGAAGCTCTTTCTCACCAGTGAGGGCTGTCTAGAATATGGTCTCCAAGAGTAAAAGCTCATGTGTCTCAGGTGAAGCTCAGACATTCTATAGACTTAACCCATGTGACGTGGCTGTGGTCTTGATGTCGCTTTTGTCTTGATGTCTTGATTACTTTTGAATCACCCATCTTGGACTGTAGCCCTGCTCTGAATCTTATTCTGGTGGACTAATGTCTGACAGGGTTCTTGGCCCTTGCATGACCCCACAGGGCTGGAACCTCTTTCCCTTTGCCACTGACTCTCCCAACACCTCGCCAATTCATTGAGACTTTTCGGTCCAAACTGCAAAGTCCAGGTGGGACACCAAGCTGGCCCCTACCTGACACTAAGCATCAACAGTGCCAGAATCCCAGCTACTTCATTTATCACACCATTTGATAGCCAACTGGTGCTCTATCCTGGCCCACAGTGAGCACAGATGAACCATAACCTCCTGTTAACAGAGCTTTGAAGCATGTATACAAACCACCTGGGCAGATTGTTAAACTAATTCAGCAGGTGTGGGCTGGCAGCTGAGCATCTACTCTTCTAACAAGCGGCCAGTGGATGCCAATGCTGTAGGTCCGGGGACCATATTATGAGTAGCTAATAATTATCTTACTGAATTTCCTTCTTCAGTATTCATCCGCCTGTGAGATTAGTCCCTCAGCTCCACCTGGGGCCCTCTTAACTTCCTCCAATGACTCTCAAGCAACTTAAGTTCCAGCAAGTCGCAAAATAAATTATCCCCACTGTTGATGTGCTCAGATGTAGAAACATGAACTTTCTCTATACACATGCCCATTCACGGGTCATAACTCATACCAAATGATTCTTGATGATCACTCTTAAGTTTTGCTAAAGCTAAAAATTAAATTAAAGACGTAACCTAGTTGCTATTCTTCCCATCGGAGGTCAGGTTTCCCTCACAGACGAGCAAAGGCATCAACGGTTGGGGATTCATTTGGATGGGAGATACAGTAATATTCCCTGCTAAAGCTTTAATTCTCATTAGTGTTGAAAAACAACCCAAAATGTCACTAGCAATTAACACGGGTGGAAGGTTGGAATTATATGCAAGAAAACAACAATTTTTCAGTGACTGTTCTGCAACTACATCTGGGTACAAACTATTACACTCTCTAAACATTTCTGGAAATAAGCCATTTCAACAGTTGCAGAGCAGAAATTTGATACTGATTTTATATTATGCTTTAGTTAAAGAGAAAAACAGATTTTTAAGTTAGCTCACTGGAATTGCCAATTACCCTAGTCAATGGGAAATTGCAGACTCATATGAAAAAGTAAATCCTGTGATAGTGTCAGTGCAGAAGATAATATTCTCTCAGCTACCTGGCTGATTGTGTTTCCAAGCTTGTAGGGCTCAGCATTTACCTTCCATCTCAAGAGAGGGAAAATCAAAGTGCTTTGTCCATCTACTTAACACATTTTTTTCAGACTCAGAGGGATTTCTTTAGAAGAAGGTTCTCTTAGCAAGTTATATAAATATCTAAATCAAGTAGAATTGCCCCTCATTACCAGTCCTTGAGCAATGGATCTGACACTTGGAATGCTCCCCACCTGATGTTTCAATAGGTTCATTATGACAATCAGTGCTAGGGAAATTCCTCCCCAGTAGCGACTCCATGTGCGTGAATGAACATCTGGTTGAGAATGCAGCTGGCAAAGCCTCAATTCTTAATTGGGTGACACACCTTCAATCAATTAGCACCATTTTTTCAGGGTTTGAGTTGGTGTTTTGTTTTTCCCAGGTGCCTACTTCAGCATCCAAACAAAACGGGTGTTTCTAACCCCATAATTATCGAATGTCTCATTGGGTTGAACTTCTTTTTACCATTTCTCATCTAAATTTTGAAAATTCATACCTAGTTTCTAGAATAGGATTGACATGAATACTAAGTGGTATGTAGGAGAGACCAGGGTTGAGATAGACTGCAAGGGAGTCTGGAAGCTAAAGAAGGTACAGGGGTAAAGGCAGATTGGAGGTGGGCCTCCTTCACAATGTGAAGGCTGGCAATACCTAGTTGCAAAGAGTTGAACCAATGTGCATCCAATTCTTGGCCAACGTTAGTGACAAAAATAACTAAATACGAGGGTGCTTAAATGAATAAATGGCTTTGGGAGACCAGGCAGCCTCCGTGGGGATGGTTCCTTAATGACGTTAGAAAGTGTGGAAGGGCCCTACCATGGAACTGGGTGATACATACTCAGCACTGAGCGGTCAGGAGGCCTGTCTTTTGTACCTGTCTCTGGAAATTCTAACCCAGCAGTCTCTCAATTCAAAGGAAAACTAACTCAATTCTTGAAAGTGCATTGAATTGCAAAATGCATATGCATGTATGCATGTTAATTGTGAAAATATGTAATAATTCAGTAGTTTGCAAAACAAAACAAAAAACATCAAAATGGAAATAATATTTTTAAATGTCTGAATATCATCACATAGACTATTAACTTTCACATCACCATTTATCTGTGTGCACATACTGTTTTAAATATGTATAACTGGCAGCTTCCAAGTGTCAGAAGCTCTGGTTAGACAATGTCACTCAAAGCCATGTTTTCCTTGTCTCTAGACAGAGCTCTCCAATGGTTTCTGGTTCATTGCCTACCCATCTGTTGCTTCAGTGGCTGTGGAACTGGAGGGAACAACTAGATGCTCCCTTAGTCCAGAGAGGGTGGGGTTGGGTGCACTGGATGCTACTGAACCTGCGTCTTAGTCTTTCCAGAGACTTGTGCATCTCCAAGAAAACATCTGGCCCAGGTGGATTTCTAAGAGCCTAGAGACAGTCTAAATGCAGCAGTTCCCAAATTTCTTGGTCCCAGGACCGATTTATACTCTTCAAACTTACTAAGGACTCAAAAGACCTTCGATTTAAGCCGGTTATATCTATTAATAATTACTATCTTAAAAATGAAAATTTTGAAAATTTCAAATATTTATTAATTCTTTAAAAATAGCAGTATTAATTCATTATATGTTAACATAAAAATACATTTTCCAAAAACAAAACAAAATTAATGAGAAGAATGGCATTGTTTTACAATGTAATAAGTCTCCTTAATGTCTGTTTTCATAGAAGACCTGTTTTTCTCAGATCTGTTTTTCTTTTCAACTTTTGCAACATCACAGATCATGTAGCCTCTAAATAATATCACTGTGTGCTGATAAGACAATGAGAATTAGGAAGGCAAATAACATTCTAGTATTACTATGCAAATAGTTTTGACTTGCGAACTCTCTGAAATGGTCTCTGAGACCTGAGGGTCCCTGGGTCACATTTTGAGAACCAGTGACCTAATGCATAGATGTCAGTATCACCTAAAGAACATTAGCATGAAAATATAAATATGCAGATAACAATTAGCCCATCTATTCCCTGTTAAAAATCTCTTTTCTTTTCTATTACAGTCAAAATCATTAATAATTGTTAACAACGTAAAAATAAAATCTAAGGCCAAACCTTTCGATTGATGGCAAAAGTAAAACACATATATCTTGTACAGATGTGAGGACAAAGTACTGGAATTTTTCTTGTTTATTTCTGGAGGGGGCCCAAAAATGATATAAAATAAAGATAATGGATACAAACTATGTAATTCATTATCCTAAAAAATAACTTTAATAAATACTTACAATGCCATGTGCTGTTTTAATCAATATTTTCACATTTAGTCATTATAACAATTCAGGTAAAGTACCATTGTTTTATAACTGAGAAGACTAAACCACAGAGCAGCTAAGTATTTGGCCCAAGATTTCACGCTAAGTGGCAGAACCAGCTTTGAACCCAAGCATTCTGGCTCAAGCCTCTGGGTAACTGATGCTGCCAACCCTGTGGTTACCATTGTGGATCAATGTAGTTGCCTTCCAGGCCCATGTTCTGGGATTTGTTCTTCAAACTGAGGGAAACTGTTGGAGCAGCAGAAAGCCAATACCTCCCTCCCTATCTTTCCCCAAGGATAATAAAAATATTTTCAAGTATTTTCCTTGGTTTTGAAGTGTTTTTTTTTTTTTTTTTTGCACTTATCCTCCATGATCTACAGATCAATATGTTCTTTAAAGATATGCAATATTCTTCCCTATTTTGGTGTCCTTAGAAATCCATTTCACTAGTATCTAAAGTCTTAAAAATAATTATAGTTCTGAGTTAAGCTCCGTAATGCATTGCTTTTCAAATTGCCTTATTGCAATAGTTCAGACATAATATTACATTAATATCAATAATAGTATTAATGTTATACCTATTGTAATATGCCAATATTAATACTGTAATGTTAAATTGATAGAGCAGTTTAGAAAGCACTTTGGTTTATATTTCCTAAGCTTTTCATCAAAACAATGCTTTGAAGGCCACAGAGCAGAGATCATTATCATTATGCTGAATTTACAGAAGAATTAACTGAGACTTAGAGAGACTAGGTGAGGTGCCCGCAAGGTTTTAGAGAAGAAATCTGCCCTCAAAAGCAGGGCTACATCAGACTAAAGAGCTTCTGCAAGGCGAAGGAAACCAGGAACAAAACGAAAAGACAACCCAGCAACCGGGAGAAAATGTTTGCAAAAGATATATCCAACAAGGGCTTAATTTCCCAAATATATAAAGATCTCATACAACTCAACAACAAAAAAACAAAACAACCTGATCAAAAAATGGACAGAGGATGTGAACAGACATTTCTCCAAAGAAGATGTACAGATGGCCAAGAGGCACATGGAAAGATGTTCAACCTCACTAATCATCAGGGAAATGCAAATCAAAACTACACTAAGATGTCACCTTACATCTGGCAGAAGGGCTATAATTAACAAGACACAAAATAACAAATTTTGGAGAGGAAAGGGAAATCTCATACATTGCTGCTGGGAATGCAAACTGGTGCAGCCACTATGGAAAAAAGGATGGAGATTTCTCAAAACAATAAAAAGAGAAACACCATAGAATCCAGCTATTCCTTTAGGATGTATTTATCCAAAGAACCTGAAATCAATAATTCAAAAAGACTTATGCACCCCTATATTCACTGTGGCATTATTCACAATAGCCAAGATGCAGAAGCAACCCAAGTGCCCATCCACTGATGAATGGATAAAGAAGATGTGGTATATATACAATGGAATACTACTCAGTTAAAAAAAAAAAAAAGACAAAATCATCCCATTTGCAACAACATAGATGGGCCTTGAGGGTATTATGTTAAGAGAAATAAGCCAGACAGAGAAAGACAAACAATGAATGATTTCACTCATATGAGGAAAATAAACAAACACTTGGACAAAGAGAAGAGATTAGTGGTTACCAGAAGGGAAGGGGGTTGAAGGGTGAGAGATAAAAATTAGACTATTGGTGGTGAGCATGATGCAGTCTATACAGAAACTGATAAATAATAATGTACACTTGAAATTACACAATGTTATAGATCATTATGACCTCAATAAAATAATTGGAAAAAAAGAAACAGAGGGGGAAAAAAAGCAGCTCCTCACATTGCTCTTGAGTCTGTCCAGCGCTGGCCCTTTAATCATCTGCTGTGGGTCCAGGAGTTGCACAGGTTTCCAGAGCCACGGATGGGGAGGGAGTGGCTTCTGACCAGCTGAGTGGGGCAGCGTCTCTGACTGGGACGGTGGACAGTGTGCATCTGTAGTCAGAAAAATGCTCAAGGCCACTTCTGCTTCCCAGGACACCCAGTTGGCTCTTGGGGAGGCAAACAAGTCCACAGTCATTTAACCCAAAGGTGATTAGGATCTGGGGAATGTGGTTCATGAAGCTAAGCTCACACAGGCTAGCTTGCATAATAGGATTTGGATAGGTGACAGCCCCTGTTTCATTTTCATTTTTCCACTAAACCTTAGTTTACTAATCTGTTAATTGATATGAAAGAGCTAACTGATCACCTAACATTCCGAATCTGTAATTTGAATTATTTATGTTGAAGGATACTTCTTTCCATTAGAAAAGCCTATTTAGAAGACTAATTAGAAGCAGAGAATAGAAAGGTGGATGCCAGGGGCCGGGAGGTGGGGGAAATGAGGAAATATTGGTCAAAGGCTACAAACTTCCAGTTTTGTAAGAAATAATTCCAGGGATCGAATGAACAGCATGGTGACCACAGATAACAATACTGTATTGCATATTTGAAAGTTGCTAAGAGAGTAGATCTTAAAGTTCTCACCACAAGAAAGAATTTATTTTTTGTAACCATGTAGAGTGATGGATGTTAACTAGACTTAGTGTGGTGATCATTTTGCAGTATACATGTGCAAATGTCAAATCATTATGCTGTACACCTGAAACTAATATAATGTTATATGTCAATTATATCTCAACAAAAATATAATAACTTACAGAATAAAAAAAAAAAGCAGTGTGTCTTCACATCCCATACAGAAGATGCCTTCACAGGAGAGCAGTGATAGCAGATAAGACAACATCGCTACAAGTCAATGGCCAGGATTTCATGGAAGCAGCATGAGAAACGTATTTATATTTCTGTTCTGCTTATGGACCTGAGCTTTTTTCCTCCAGCATAACGACCTATGTTTTGATTATGCATAGGGGATGACTTAAGGAGATAAAGGAAAAAAAAATCAGGAACTAATATTGAGACCCTAATGATAATCTGGGACCATTTGGGAAAATAAAACATACTCATACCCTACGAAGGCTATGATTTGCAAAATACAAGCTTGGGTCTTTCAAAGTAAGGCTTCGGTCACCAACTCAGAATCCGAGGGCTAATTTGCCTAGAAAGGAATTTACTTTCAGCTTTCCTGGCTAAAGGTTACAAGAAAAGGATCAGGTTTAAATTAAGTAAGAGGAAGCAAGAGAGAAAGGGGGCTCAAATCTTAGGTTTATTGTGTGCTATCGAGAGCCAGTCATTGTGCCAGGTTGTGGTCACAGGCTGCTACCCTTTCGTGACTTAAGGCTGTGCTTCAACCTTACAGTGCCTCCTACTGAGCCTAAATGGGGTGCCAGCATCCCCCTCACAGCCCTCCAGGCAATTATCTGGAGTTGGCTGCTGAGATAAAAACTGCATTAGCCCTAATCTTGCTAGGCTCTTTACACGCTTTATTTCATTCAGTCATCAGTAGTCCTGTCTGGTAAACGTTTTAATCCCCATTTTATAAATAAATGCAGAACAGGCTTTAGAAGGTCCACTAACTCGCCTCAGTTTATGGGGCTGTAAAGTTCAGGGATGACTTTGAACCTTGGTCTGTTCGTCACTGAAGTTTTTATTGCAACATACAAGACCAGCTACACGATTTGTGGGGCCCAGTGGAAAATGAAAACGTGAGGCTTTTGTTCAAAAATTATTACGCATGGAGAAACAGTGTCAGGGGAGCATCAAACCTGCGTGAGGCCTTCTGAGCACGGGGCCCTGCGCAATGAATGAGTGAACTCATGTGCAATGAATCATACCCGTGAACCCAAAATAACCCCACTCAGGAGTCCATGTTACAGGCAGAATAATATAAAATAACGTGTTTTACTTACTATGGAACACAGATTTTTAGAGGAGTAACAAGCATAACGTCTGAAACCAAACTAGAAGACATTGGCTTCCAAGTAGTTATGAGAATCACAGAGCCAAGAATACTTAAGACCCAAGCAAATCCAGTCATGCAAACATAGAATTAATAAGAACAAGGTATGAACTCTTGGCTTTTTTCCTCTCTTTCCAACACTCTACTCATCATTTTTAATTTTCAATGGTGAAAAACGATGTACCCTCATGGAGTGAATTATTGATGGCATTGGTGGGGAGAACTCATTTGGGATTTAGATTGTTGCTAAATCAGTGTTAATTTTTTAAATAGAGCAACTTCTAAAGGAGAATGTTCTCATATCACTTTACTCTTATTCTTTGTAAAACTGAAAAGCACAGATATTTTAGGCACTGACTACTGATGATCGCTGGTGTGCTTTTTGCTTTCAACCTATTTTAGCTACATCTCCTCTCTCCTGTCCTCCCCAGCATTTGCAGAACACATGCGTTTTAAACACAACTTCACATCAAACCCACTGAAACATTTCTTTCCCCAAACTGCCTACGTTCGGAATTTGATATGTAGTTCATATTTCAATTCCTTATCTGTCATTTGATTTGCTGAATTCTCAGTCTGCTGGGTTAGATGTAATAGCCTCTTATCTGTCCTAGGGGAGAAAATGACTTGCCAAGTAAAAAATATGCTCAAATATTTGAATTCCCACCCTGAAAATAAACTTCTGCTTTGATGTTAATTTAAAAGAGAAAACTTCTTTCCCTCATTGGATTAAATAAATTATTAAATGCAAACACACTTTGAGTTTGATGCTATATAAATGTAAGTTATTTTTTCATAAATACTATTAAGATAGGAAAGAAGCAGCAGCTATATACATGAGTGTGTGTGTATATGTGTATAAAACACACACACATATGTAGATTTCTGCATCCAATTCTAGTCCAAATGCAGACATATATTGTAATTACCTTTAAAAACAGCACTATCATTGATGAAATTGCTAAAAATCTGGCCAACTACTTCCCTAGAACATCTGATTTTTAAACAGATCAGATGTCTGAGAACTATCTAACTGGGAAAACTTGAATAATGTAAGAAGGGAGCTGCATTTGATAGAAATGGTCAGCAGCCATACAAGACAGACTGTGGCCTTATCCACATGCTTACTCATCTCCCACACCCCTGTGAAAACAGAAAGTGACACATGGTGTACTCTGTCACCTCCTGCAGCTGCTGTAACCTGAGCCTTCTGTCCTTAACTCCCATTTGATCTCCCCATTTTTCTTCTGATCAGGAATTTGAATTATGAAGCTCTTCTATTCATGACCTCAGGTACTTTCAGGTGTTCAATCCATCTGGCTCATAGCAGCCCATGGAACTAAGGCCGGGAAAGGAAAATTTTTATTGACAAGTGTTAATGTTCACACCAATCCACCCAAACTAATGACTAGATAATGAATTCTTAGGAATGAGGAAATGGCAAAAAGAAGCTTAAGCCCAGGCATTTGGTGGGCTTTCCAATTTGGAAATGTCAATTTGAAACTATAAGTATCAACAAGTAACGTTTCAAATAAAAAAGTGAATTAACATGCTGGAATAACTGGACATCCAAATGTCAAAAATGAATATAGATACTGACCTTACATCGTTCACAAAACAGGTAAAAATTGATCTCAGACCTAATGTAAAACCCAAAACTACAGAACTTCTAGAAGATAACACAGGAGAAAATCTTGGTGACCTTGGGTTTTGCAATGAGTTTTTATATAAAGCACCAAAAGCAAAATCAATTTATTAGTAGGACTTATCAATTAAATTTAATCCAATAAAATGTAAGATTTATGCCCTGTGAAAGATACTGTTAAGAGAAAAGAAAGAGAAAGAAAAGGAAAGCTACAGATTGGGAGAAAGTAATTGCAAAACACCTATCTACCTCAAAAAGGAATTGAATTCAAGCTATAAGAAAGAATTCTTAAAACTCAATAGTAAGAAAACAAACAAACCCAATCAAAAAATGGCAAAAAATCTAAACAGACACTTCAAAGAAGATATGTGGATCGCAAATAAACATATGAAAAAATGTTCAACATCATATGCCCTTAAGGAATTACAAATTGAAACAACAATTAGATACCACTACACACTATTGGAACAGCTAAAATCCAAAAGATTGACAACGTCAAATGCTGATGAGGATATGAAGCAACAAGAGCTCTCACTCATTGACAGTGGGAACGCAAAAAGGTACAGCCACTTTGGAAGAGAGCTTGGCAATTTCTTATAAAACTAAACACACTCTTCCCATATGATCCAGGACTCATGCCTCTAGATATTAAGCCAAATGGATCAAAAATTTATGTCCACAGAAAACCTGCACATAAATGTTTGTTACAGCTGTATTCATAACTGTCAAAACTTTGAAGTAACTAAGATGCCCTTCAATAGGTGAATTACAAATAATAAAGAAACAAACTGGACTCCATCCTTACAGGTGGATATTACTTAGTGATGAATAGAAATGAGCTATCACACCATAAAAAGACATGGGGAAATTTTAAATGCATATAGTGAAGTTAAAGGAGCAAGCCTGAAAAGGCTACATACTATATGATTTGAACTGTGTAAGATTCTAAAAAAGGCAAAACTAGACAAAGCAAAAAGAATCAGTGGTCGCCAGGGGCTGTGGCTAAGGGGAAGGGATGAACAAGGAGAGAACAGATTCTTAGGGCATTGAAACCATTCTGTATGATGTTATAATGGTGGATACATGATACTATGCATGTGCCAAAACCCACAGACTGTACAACACAAACAGTGAACCCTAATGTAAACTACGGGCTTTAGCTGATAAAAATATTTCAATATTGGCTCATCTATTGTAACAAATGTTAATAATAGGGAGAACTGGATGTGAGTGTGGGGAGGTAGATTATACAGTGACTCTAGACTTTCTGCTCAATGTTTCTGTAAACATAAAACTGTTCTAGAAAAAAGTCTATTAATTTCAAAAGGTAAGTGTGTATATTTAGTGTGCTTGCAAGTACATATGATGTTTACACTCTATCATTGGTGTTAGCTTCATTTTTAGAGATAGCTTGACCCAGTATTTTGGCCATTAATATTAAGTAAAGACAAACAAAATTTTTTTTCAGACTTATTATTTCTTTTACTGACCACTTCCACAAATACAGAAGGAAAAAATGCAAGAATTCAGAAAAATCCTTAAGTTATGAAAATAGTTATTTATTTATTTATTTTTTTGAGGACGATTATCCCTGAGCTAAGATCTGGCATCAATCCTCCTGTTTTTGCTGAGGAAGACTGGCCCTGAGCTAACATCCGTGCCCCTCTTCCTCTACTTTATATGTGGGATGCCTACCACAGCATGGCTTGACAAGCAGTGCCATGTCCGCACCCGGGATCTGAACTGACAAACCCTGGGCCACTGAAGTGGAATGTGTGAACTTAGCCACTGTGCCACCGGGCCGGCTCCCTAAAATAGTTTTGAAGTAAGGAGAGGAGTCATCTGAGACTGCTGGTGTAGTGGTCAAAAAATCCTACACACGGGGCCTTAAGGCTTTGAACTAGGGCTGGGGGAGAAAATGCTCCTAACAGATGCCTTTTCTCCCTGAGATAAATTCCCAACTCTATCCTAAACCGATGATACAAGATTGTGGGGGAAATAATTATTGCTGTAACATTGGGAAGAAGCAAGAATTTAATGCTCATGTAGCAGGCATCATGCTAAGAATTTATCCTTATTTCATGAAGCACACACTCACACACAGGTATGTATGCACACATACACGTGTCTTTGACACACACACACACACACACGTGCATATAGACACAGGAATGAAAGCCTGGCAGGTTCACTGAGCCCTTATTTGAGGAAATCAATTCTGTGCCCCCAAATTTAAAAAGAGTTATTAAAGGTGTGTGTGGGGGAGAATGAAGCTAAATTAACTGTCAGTTACAAAATCTCCAGGATTTAACTGAATTACATTTGTCAAATTAAATTCAACCTCATTGCTATATGCATTCTACCTTTATTCAAGGTAAGTACCTTTATTCATGATATGTTAATTTAAACTAGATGTGTTTCAATCCAATAGAAAAAAAGGTCTTCTAGTATATACTTTCCTTAATTTACAGATTAGTAATTACTCTTCTATTGGCATTGGCTGGTTTTTTTTAGGATGATTTTAATTAGGAATTCTAATTAACTGCACACCGCAATCACCCTTTTTGCCTCTTCACGAAATTACTCCTCGTAAAGCAGAGTGAATGGCAACCAAGTTACAATCAAAGTAAAACTGCAGATTAAGAAATAAGCATTGCAAATCTTAAAGCATCCACCAGAATTCGGAGCTCTTTAAACAAGCATGGTCCTTTATATATTTGTGAGGTCACCGAAGTCACATTCAAAGAATGACTTCATTATTTCAGTCACGGAATTAAATAGAATAAGCTAATTTGAACAAAGATGGATTCACTTTTTTGTTGACATTAGAAAACGTTCTCAGATTTCCCAGGTGTTGGTTTCTTATTTGCAAAAAGACAATGCTAATTGTACCTACCTCATAGGGATCCTATAAGTTAAATGAAGTGATCAACACAAACAGTTTAGCACAGCACTACTGCATTGAGCACCAATGGATGCTAGTTTTTATCATTAGATAAGTGTGGTGGTTAGGAGTCAGGTTTTACAATTAGACTGGGTTTGTGTTCTGCTTTTGTCTGACCCTGGGGTGTTTAAAGTCTTAGGACACCCTTTTGCTCATCTGTAGAATGAATACTACCTTTATATTACGTTATCATTGTAAAAATTAAATTAAATAATATATATAAATTCCCAATTGCCTAAAACAGGGTGGTCAAACTACAGACTGCAGGACAATTCCAGCTCATTGCCTGTTTTTTAAACAAAGTTTTATTGTAACAGAGTGACACTCATTTGTTTATGCCAAGTAGTCACAACAGTGACCACATGGCCCGCATAGCAGAACGTCCTTACTATCTGGGTTTTTAGAGAAAACAGCACTGACACCTAAAATATCTATTATACTCATAGAAAACATTCTCATAAGAGTTTACACTAACTGATACTTAACATTTATTTGTTTCTAAATCAATAATCAAATCACTGTACATTTTGTACTTTTCTCATTTTGTTTTTGTACTGGGTATAAAAACATCTGCTTGCATTAATGAATCAATCTTGAACGCAGGATTATTGCAGCCGGATCACCTTCACTGTGGCCAATGTTTGTTTGTGTGTGTGTGTTAATCCTTATCGGCCTTTGTCTGTGTTTTGGTGGCAGCATTGCTTCTATCTCATTATGGGAATATTTGTAGAGCTTATTATCGTTGCCATGGAAATAGAGGCTTTCACTACACTTCGCTGTGATCAATTTACTGTGTCTTTCTAAGAAGCTTGGCAAAAAATTCTGTAATAAAACTATCAAATTTAACAAAACCACTAGAGAAAGGGTCCAGATAAGAAATAGAGGAGGAAAACAAACTATAAATACGGCAAAAGTGTAGGTCAAAACTACTGCTATCAGGCATTGCACATTTATCTTTTACTGGTTAGAACAATGGTGCTTAAGATGTGGCTCGTGTGTCAAAGGGAAAGGACCCAAGATCTTCCTTCTTCTAATCCATTAACACTTACATAAACAGCACCATCCCGAATATCCATGAAAAACCCTTAAAGGAGGTTTTTGAGAGGAAATGCTTTCCATTTTCCAGTGTTCTCCAGGGTCAAGATGATGGAAAGATTTTTTTAAACTAAAGAAAGCAGTCAATTGGATTATCTCCTAAATATGAAGACACTTCCAATATGATCAAGCTTCTCTTCTCAGACAAATAATATGTAAGTATTATTGCTACATTCAACTTTACTTTTTCTTCCATAGAATTTTTCTAAATTCTTTCGATGGATATTTTCAATTATATAAGTTTTAGATTAACTTATAACTTACAATGACTTTTGTGAAATTTGTTCTTATTTGTTTTACTTTACAAGTTTCTGAATAGAAATTCAGTTCAATTCAACTCAATTTCACTAAAATACATATTGAGGTCTTCTGCTGGGCTCAGGGTTGGCCCTAGGATAGAAAGATCTCAACATGGTGCCTGCCCTCAGGAAACCTAAAGCAAATTAGAAAAGAAGTCATATCAACCAGTTTGAAAAAGGGATGTTATTAAAGTCTAGCCAGAGGAATAAAACAGGTGATCTTGGTATAGGAAAAATGATGTATTTGCATGTCAAACTAGAGAGAGATTCAGAGAAGAATTCACTAAAAATGTAGCACTTAGTTAAACTCTGGAATGATTGCAACCAATAAAGTGGAAATTGGGGGAATAAAATAAGACACAGTTGGGAAATGATTAAACACAGCCTAGAGTTAGGAAATATGAGAAACTCAGTCTATTGAGATGGAGAGGCCAGAATGAATTGAGATATAGGTATCATTGGAGAGAAGAGGATTGAGAGTGAATCTATGATCAATGGCTTCAGCCTTCTGCTAAAATAAGTCATGACCATGTGCAGACAGACATTTGTTTATGTGTTTATTTTCTATTGAGGTCACGTTGGTTTATAACATTATATAAATTTCAAGTGTACATCATTGTAT
This sequence comes from Equus przewalskii, assembly GCF_037783145.1. Lineage (NCBI taxonomy): Eukaryota > Metazoa > Chordata > Mammalia > Perissodactyla > Equidae > Equus > Equus przewalskii. Next base: position 87,350,941 of record NC_091831.1, read on the forward strand.
TTCAACTTCTGTATAGACCACCAAAAGTCTAGCTTCTGTCCATCACTGTACAAATGTCCCCCTTTACCCCTTTCACCCTCCCCCCAGCTCCTTCCCCTCTGGTAACTAGCAATCTGTTATCTGTATCTACATGTTTCTTTGTTGTTGTTGTTTTATCTTCCACATATGAGTGAAATCATGTTGTATTTGTCTTTCTCCATCTGACCTACTATGTTCCAAAGTACTGGTGAGGTAACTGACAAATTGAAATGGCAAGCAATAGGACATATTGGAGTATATGAGGAAGCCATTTGGTATAAACCTAATTCGGCCTGACTTTGTTTTTTCCAAAAGGGCCTGACTGTGGCCATTGAGCATGCACTGTATATCTGCTTAGACATTTTGAGATAAAGGTGCAACTTCCCTCCCCCTCCCAACATTGGCATCTCCTTAAAGATTAAGCATCTTTCCTTAGGCTGGGAACTGATTGCAGCGCTCATCTGTGACCACCCAGCTCGAGGCAACAGACCTTCCACCCTGCTGTGTTCATCCAGTCAGCAGACCTATCTTCTGTGTCCATCAATCGCTGTGCTGACAGAGCAGCCTCATGACTATTGTAAAAGGGACATTTCAATCACATGTGAAACATCCTCTTTGAGGGTATATAACCACCCTGTATACCCCTACTTCTTTGGAGTGCTCTGTTCCTTTGTGGAAAGACTCTCCCGGGTTATAATCCTCAGATTTCAGCTCAGAATAAACTCACCCAAACTTTCATTTATCTATTGGTTATGGATTATTTTCGTCGACATAACAGTTTACAAAAAATTCCAGGAAATTTGCCATCTTTCCAGGAACCTAGAATTTTCATCAATTACAAAAAAGGAAATGAGGACTTTGGGTGGTTGATTGAACACAAAAGATAGTCATCTACCACATCAAGTTCTTCAAAATAACATGGGAAAAAAATGTGACCGTGTCACTTTTGAGAGATGAATTTAAAAGCTTTTCCATTTTCTCTATTTCCCTAGCTATGTGCCCTTACATAATTCAGGGGGACAGCCTGCCTTTGTACTTCTTTCCTTAGGGACTTTCACAAGGCAGAAACTAAAAACACCCAATTGAATGGTTCTGCTTGCCTTTGGAAAAGCCCAAACCCATTGTAAAGACTATATTAGATGTCTAAGAGGGCAGGGTAGTGGGAATGGTTGTTTGATGCACCAAAGAAGAAGAAGGCCAGTGGAACAGTAAGGGAACAAAAGTGCTTGTTTGGGACTGGGGGTAGAAATATGTACAGAGATGCACAGTAAGTAGTTGAACGTTTAACTTTGAGCTCAGGAGAAACAGCTGAGCCAGAAAAACAAATGTGTTAGTTATGTATTCATAGGAGAAAGTAGAGGAAAAAGATAAGAGGCCCTAGGACTGGACCCCTAGTATCTAAGACATTTAAAATGTAGGAAGAGGAAATAGATCCAGCAAAGGAGAAGACAGAGAGGGAGAGTCCACTGAAATGAAGAAAATCAAGCACTGGAGAAGAAAGTGTCTGAATGCTGATTCATAACTTCTGTTTTCCTACTAGACTTTCTTCAGACTGACAATATCAGTTCAAAAAAATGGTAATAGTTTCCCTGAGGAGTACAGTATAGCTGTACACTTAACTTAGAATCCCTGGGACCTCTTCATACCACAGTAGTGGAAGATGGCTCTTAGGACAATTTTCAATTCTCCTCACTTTAGTAAAAAGAACACAGAGGCCCAGAAATTCATTCATTTATTCCATGTTTATTGAGCATCACCTATGCATGAGGAATTGTTTCAGATGTTGACGTATATGGAGCTTACATCTAACTTGCATTGTCCAAAACCATGAACCTCAAAAAGAAAGAGAACATAAAAGAAGATTCAATTTTTCTGACTTCAAACTCTGCTCTTTCAATTAACCCACATTGCCCCTTTGATTCTGGCCCCATAGGGAATGCTAAGATGAAGTCTTCTGGTGTTCACCCATGAAAAAACTGTGAGAGGAGCGATGTCATTGGAGCTAGTTTTCTACATCAGAGATCTGATTACATCACTCCCGCAGAAAATTCTTCAATGGCTCCCTGCTGACTTCAGAATAACCTCTAAGTTCACAGCGCTTCATAAACTGGCACCTGATCATGTGGACGCTCTTCACACTGATTGCTTGCCATTCTCTTTTATGCACTTTATTCTCCCAAAAAGCAATTTAAGACTGCTATTCTCGCAGGCCCTCCAAGCCTGCCATAGCTCTGAATCTTGACTCACATTTTGCCTTCTGTTTGGAATGCCTACACTCCCTCTTTCGTCCACTTTACAAGTGAATAAGCACCCATCAAGTTTCACCACAAGTGTTATCTTCTCAAGGAAGCCTTCTTTAACTTCTCTTCCACTTGCTCCAGCCCCTTCTGCTAAGAAGCTTTGGGTACTCCAACTCTCAGCACTCCTTCCATTGTGTCTGACACGAGCTTCCCATGTGAGATAACCATGAGGTACTATGGGGTCCTGTTGTGTGTCTATCTTCTCTTTAGTCTTTGAGTTCATAAAGTAAGGGTGTTTATCTGTGGGTCTTTCTAACTTCTACATCCACTATACTCTACATAGCATATGACAAACGATAAGTGACAAAAAGTAGGTGTTGCATCTGCAATTGACTTTGGAAATGGGTATATAAAATTATACAAAACCACCATTTATTACGGGAAGAGATATTAATTGAGAAGAGGTTCCAAATTAAATCTTCTCAAAATATTTAAAATGATATTTTACAAGTAAATTGTTGTGGCAAGTTTTTAGCACAGGTGCCAAAAGACATCTCCTCTGGGGATTTGGGGTGAGGAAAGAGTTTCAGGAAAATTGTTTAGCTTGATTAACAAACCTATCTTAAAGAGACTTTCAAAAATTAAAACCAGCAGCTTCTCAAAATTGAGCCAAGACTCCATTTAGAACAAAAGAGTCCTGGGCACTCTGAGAGGCTGGCTTAAAGAGCAAAGTGTCATCTTTGCCCCCAGGACCAACTGTTGGTCTCTAACAAAGAGGATGCAGTAAATTTAGGTAGCACACACAGTTGTATGCTTCAATTAAGATTCAGTAATGTACACCAAGATCTAAGAAAAAGACAATCTCATGTCACTTATTCTCACACGTCCTTCCATCACCAATGTCTGTGTCTGTCTTCCAGCTTCCCCATTACAATGCTATGCCCCATCCCTTAACGCGTTCATGAATGGCGGCTGCCTGTCTGACGAGATCCTCCTTCCCCACCACCCACACTGCTTGGGCAAGCTGCACCTTGGCATCAAATTGAATGCCAGATAAGCAGAATTCTTACATGTGCAATTAAAAGCCACTGGAGTGGAGATAACTGCATCCCATGCTTAGCTGAATAATTCATGGCAAAATGTTCTCTCTTTATTCATAGCTCCTCACACCCTTGACTTGTTAACCAGCTAGCACTCACACTAAAGTGCTGGTTTCAGCCGAGACGATTCTTAAGCAACAATTCTGATCAAGTGTTTATATTTCTTACATGACTTTTACCAGAATTTCTAGAAAAAATAAAAAGGAAAGAGGAATGAGGACAAAAAAGAAAAAATAAAGAAGCCTAATGAAACGTGGTAAAAAACAGATTCTGTTCTTTTTATAAATGAATGCTTTAAATTCAAAGCACAGGAAACATCTCTCAGTGTTAAATTATTTATTTCTGGTTGTTTATCACTTGCTCACTTACTCTTAATACAGTGATCCCAATTTTAAAACAATACTATACTTTATTTGAAGGTCAAGGGTGATGAAAGAAATAAATAACACTGAATTCACAGGCAGTATAGACATGTAATATTACTGCAGGCAGCACACAAAAATCATAACGGAAGACAACTGAGGGCATTTATTCCTTTTTGGGGCTTATAATCGAGTTCACTCTAAGTACCTCCAAAACCAACCATCAACCTTGAAGAACAATACAATACTTTCACAAAAACGGCTGCCTTCAATTTTAAATGCACAATCCTAAGATACCAAGAACTTCCTCATGGCAGAATTAGAAACTTCATAAGGATGGTTTCAGTATGTGAGAACACAGGAAAAAGTGCAGAAAAATGCTGAGGGCAACAGTTCAAATCAAAATGGGGAATTTGTGCAAGCTTAAATAGCTATAAGTAGAGGATCCATTTCTATAAAAGGAGGAAGAATTTTAACAATCTTTAGCTTTAGAATTTTTTGTAAAAACATAGGAATTAAAATAGTTCAATACCAGTTTTTCTTTTGCAAAAAACATGACAATAATACACATGCTCAGTAAAGATAGTTACAAAAAGAAAAGAAATAGCTATTCCTCCCTATTTTGCACCCCTACTCATTCTCCTGAAAGTTGGTCACTATCAACATATTTCGATAATGTATCCTTTGAGATAAATTGTCTCGTGTATTTTTTCATAAACATGTATATGCTTTTTTAAATTTGCACAAAGGAATCACCAGTTATTTACCACAGACTTTTCCTATATTCATGTTTCTTAGTGACTTCTACATAAACATACACTTTCCTATTTCAATCAATTCAATTGCTTGATCTTTGGCATTACTGTTCATTGACTGACTTTATATGACTTATCTACACCTATGTTTTAATGTACATTTAGCATGTTGCCAACATTTTTTACTTGAAAGCTCAAAAAGTGGTAAAACAAATTGCTAGAGAAGTATCTTGGTGGGCTTTTGAAAATACATCTGTTGGGAAAATTTATAACAATAGAATGACGAGCAGCAAACCCATGTGCTCTTTTACATTCTGACAGGCATTTTTAATGTATTCTCCAATTTTCTATATTAATTTGCAGTCTGAATAGTGATGTACATAACAAAAATTTCTCAACAGCCTAGATAAAACTTTTGTTTCCAACTTGAGCAGATGGGAAATTTCATGTTGCTTTAATTTGTATTTCTTTATTATGAGTGAGATAAAAGTTTTTTCTCTAAGATTATTTATTATTTGAATTTCTTTTTCTATTCAACCCTTTGTATAGTTTCTTTTTTTTTTTATTGCAGTGACAGGATTATAACATTACATAACATTCAGGTGTACATCATAATATATTTCAAATTCTGTGTAGTTTACATCATGTTCACCACCCAAAGACTAATTACAATCCATCACCACACATATGCCTAATCACCCCTCTTGTACTCCTCCCACCCCACTTCCCCTCTGGTAACCACGAATCCAATCTCTCTTGCTATGTGTTTGTTGTTGTTTTTATCTTCTACTTATGAGTGAGATCATATGGCATTTGACTTTCTCTCTCTGACTTATTTCACTTAGCATAATACCCTCAAGGTCCATCTGTGTTGTCACAAATGGCCAGATTTCATCATTTTTTTTTAAGGCTGAGTAGTACTGCATTGTGTATATATATTACATCTTCTTTATCCATTCATCCCTTGATGGGCACCTAAGTTGCTTCCAAGTCTTGGCTATTGTGGATAATGCTGCGATGAACATGGTGCATGTGTCTTTATGCATTTGTGTTTTCAAGTTCTTTGGATAAATATCCAGCAGTGGAATAGCTAGATCATATGGTAGACCTATTTTTAACTTTTTGAGAACTCTCCATACTGTTTTCCATAGTGGCTGCACCAGTTTGCACTCCCACCAGCAGTGGACGAGGGTTCCTTTCTCTCTGCATCCTCTCCAACACTTGTTATTTCCTGTCTTGTTAATTATAGCCATTCTGATGGGAGTGAGGTAATACCTCATTGTAGTTTTGATTTGCATTTCCCTGACAGCTAATGATGTTGAGCATCTTTTCATATGCCTGTTGGCCATCCGTATATCTTCTTTGGAGAAATCTCTGTTCAGATCTTTCCCACAGTTTTTAATTGGGTTGTTGGCTTTTTTTGTTGTTGACACATGTGAGTTCTTCATATATTTTGGATAGTAACCCCTTATCTAATATATGGTTTGCAAATATCTTCTCCCAATTGTTCGGTTGTCTTTTCACTTTCTTGATGGTTTCCATTGCTGTGCAGAAGATTTTTAGTTTGATGTAGTACTATTTGTTTATTTTTTCTTTTGTTTCCCTTGCCCGGTCAGACATGGTACTTGAAAATATGCTGCTAAAACCAATGTGAAAGAGCATACTGCCTATGTTTACTTCTAGAAGTTTCGTGGTTTCAGGTGTTACATTCAAGTCTTTAATGCATCTTGAGTTGATTTTTGTGCATCATGTAAGATAATGGTCTACTTTCATTCTTTTGCATGTGGCTGTGCAGTTCTCCCACCATTTATTGAAGAGTTTCTCCTTTCTCCCTTCTATGCCCTTGGCTCTCTTGTTGAAAATTAGCTGTCCATAGATGTGTGGGTTTATTTCTGGGCTCTCACTTATGTTCCATTGATCTGTGTGTCTGTTTTTGTGCCAGGACCATGCTGTTTTGATTACTATAGCTTTGTATTATAGTTTGAAATCAGGCTTTGTCTAGGTTCTATTGGCCTATTTTTATCTTTTCTACTGATTAGTATAAATTCATCATAAGTTAAAGGAATTACACTTCACATCAAATGTTTGTTAATTAAATAATACAGTTCAGGGAAGGCTTCCTTTAACAGAATTTAAAACCTGAAAGCCATAAAGAAAAGCAAATACATATACATATATATGGCAACAATTATAATAAACTGAGTCAAAGACCAAAATCAAACCAAAAATAAAAAATCCAACAAAATACACACACACACATACACATGTATATATAAATACATGCAAGAGTTTTTATGAATCAATAAGAAAATAAAGCTGTTCAAAGAATTTACTATGTGTAAGGAAAGATGTCAGAAAATTCAAAAAAAGTGATCATCATATTTAATCTTGGTTTTACTAATGATTATTTTTTATTTTCCTTCCCTAACAGCCACAAGGATGAAGAGTTAGTTAACTGACTGTTATTATTTTTAAGTTTTATTATTTGCAATACATACTTTTTCTTAAGTGAGAGCCTTGTCCAAAAAAATTCATATTTAAAATGAATCAATGAATTATTACCCTGGTAGGAATATGGATATACTGATATTGGCTTTAATATTGATCTTGGCTATGGCCTATGAATGAGCTAAAACCCATAGAGTTCTTCAAATCAGCTTGAAAACTGTCAAGATGGGAGGTAATGAGCCAACTAGATCTTTATATAAAGGTTAGAACAGCTAATGGTTGAATCAGAAGATGGGAAAGTAGGAGTCCTAACCACATCCAAACTGAATACATGAACATAGAATTAGTAGAAATGGATGGCAATTTGCATAGCCAGACTAAATACCAGGTAAGAGAAATGCAATTTCTGTAATTGCTGTAGGAAAAGATCCTGAAGGACCACTCACTAGTTACTGGTCATATGACTTTCAGAAGTCACTTAATCAATTTAGGCTTAGTGTTCTTACCTTATAGCATCATTATACAGACTTAGTGACATTTAAAAATATTGAAAATAGGAAGCATATTAATTGGCACACATGAAGCCATAAATAAAGGAAAATTTGCATTAATTGCTCTGAACACAGAAAACAAAAATTTATATATTCAACATTTGTTGAATGTTCTGAAATCCCAAGGTATGAGACATATATGAAGAATGTGTGGTCACTGAGACACCTCGTCACAGGAAGAGAAAGATAATAACGAAGAGGTAGACATGATCAGATCATGGGATTCTTGAATGCCTTGTTAAAGAACTTAATCTTTATCCAGAAACAATGGGAACCATTTTAAGTAAGAGCATAAGATTCACATTTTGAAAAGATGTAGTATAGGTAATAGATTGATGAGGGATGGAAATAACAGTTAGTAAAGTATTTCTAGGGAACCTTTGAGACATGACAGGGCTTTCTGTTAGAATGGTATTAATGAAGACAGACAAGGGAAAGGTTTTAAGTATTTCAGTGCTTGTTGATATCATGGATGAGGCAGAAGAAGGTAACCCAGAATTTGATGCTTAAAACTAAGTAGATGGTAGTGCCATTTGCTGAAAAAATAAACACTGGAAAACAATAAAGTTTTTGAGAGCAAGAGTGAATCAAGAGTATGGTTTTAGCAATGTTGTGCTTGAGATATGCTGACATACCCGAGCGGAGGTATCAAGTAAGTAGATTTTAAAGATCTATGACTCATATGAGAGATCTGGGCAGGAGGGAGATATTTGTGAGTTATCTGTATATAGATGAAAATATATGAGTAAGAATGAACTCATCTAGCAAGGAGTATAGAGGAAAAGCTAAAAAAATGAGAGCGGGGGAAGTCGTGGTGACCAAGCTAGGCTTCGAGAAATCTAATGACCAGATAAAGGAAAGGTAGGCAGAAAATCAGGAGTGTAAAATGTCATGAGACGCAAAGGATAAAAAAGGTGTTTTGTGAAGAGAAAAGAGTGATAAACAGAATTGAATACTGCTGGAGAGTTGATAATTGAAGACGAAGTCTGAGTTCAGCTTTTGTCTGTCATAATGAAGACAACTTAGGCAAAGTGCTTTCCCATCCTGTGAACTAGCACCTGACTTGCTTCTCCCAACAATATTGTAAGAAAGAAGGGACTAGGCAGTTATAATTGTCTCTATTTTAGAGATGAAGAAACTGAGGTTCCAACTGGTGAAGCAACTTGCTCAAAGTAACATTGTTAGTAACTAAGCTATAACTAAAATATAGAATTTTTATCCCTAGTCCAATGCTCACTTTGAAAAAGTGGGCTGTCTTGTCCATTAATTCAACACTATCTATTGAACTCCTATGAGGAAGGCACTCATCAGAGGGGCTACACAGATGAACCAGGCATGGACTCTAGCTTTGAAGAGTTTTCAAGGTAGAATGAGACATAATCATGTACAGAAATAACTGTAACATAATGTCAGACCTCAAAGGGTAATAAATGTTAATGGGATATTGATACAGAAGTTCATCGTGGGAATAGAAATTTAGAACATTTGAACTTGATGGTTAGAAGCGTGAGAAGGTGTACTAGCGTGTGAAGATTATGTGAAGTAACAGTAGAGACTAAGATAGAGAGGCAAGCAATGGATTCACAGGATCGGTAAATAATTCAGCTTGGAGAGACCAGAGGGAAAGTGAAGAGAAACAGTAGAAGATACAAAAAAACAGTTAGGATTTACACCACAGAGGGTGTTAATGATAACAAGGAGTTTTGATATTATAAGGAAGGTAAAGCAAATCCAATAAAAGAATTTGAACAGAGAAATGGAATGATGAGAGTATGTTTTAGTAATAATTAGAATACTTAACAACATGATAGACACTCAGTTTGTAGTCATTACTATGGCTCACCAGTCTGTCTAACTCATGTTTTCTGAGCACACAGAAAGACTGCACCATTCCACTCTGTTGAAGATGGCTATGGCCATGCAGCTTGGTTTGGCCAGTGAGATTTATGCAGAATTAATGGATGCCACCTCCAAGGATAGTGTTTTAGAGCTGATAGATAATCTCTAGGCTCTCTTACCCAGCCAAGTCCATCAGTATGAGAAAGCAGAGTCAACTGGAACCATTCACAGACTTTGTGTGGGTGAGAAATAAACTTTTATTTTGATAGCATCTGGAGATTTGGGTTTATTTGTGACTGCAGCATTGCCTAACCTAGGCTGATTTTGTACTGTGTCGGTGCTTTCAATGAGTTGACTAAACTAAAGATGATGTTCAGCAGGTAGGTGGCTTATATTAGTCTTAAAATATTGAACTGCTGCTGTACTGTTGCTAGATAACAATCGTCCAAAACTCATGTGACCTCCTCTATGCCCTTGCCTCTTTAGTCCATTCTCAGGCATGCTGTCAGAACCTCCCAAAACCCAGCGATTCAGGTTATTAGCTGGTACATCAAGAGTTCAGCTATGGCCTGCAACTGTTTAAATTCATTTGTGCCATGATGTACCGATTGTAAATTATTTCCATTATCATCCTGCTTTTAAGCCCAGGAGGTCTATTATCTCCCATTTAACACATGATAAAACTAGGGATAAAACTTAAGAAAATTGTCCAAGGTGGTGCATTCTCTCATTCCAGAACTTGTATGTTTAACGACAAGAGACTATAGTCTCCAGTTTTAAGTGGATGATTTTGGTAGCTGCATAAGAAGAGGTGCTAGAGGAATGTGAGATATATATAAGTTTATTAATTAGTTCGAAGGTGAAATAGGAGAGCGTTCGTTAAGGAAAAAAACATTTGGAATAGTAAAAATGGCTACATGTGAAGAAACATTTGGAAGCCGTATCGCAGGATTTAGGATGATTCAGTGAAGGGGGAAGGAGCATTAAAGTCCCAGAGCAAGGAGGAGTAGATTTATTTCTGCCTCAGTTATAGAGGCAGAAATATCATGCATGGGAGATTGATTTGCATATATTTGTCTCAACATATTATCTCCCTAGTTGAACTATTAGAGGTGGCTTTGAGCAAGCAAAACAAGTGTCGTGTAACTACCTGTTTACACAGAGGAGATTTACAAGAGAAGCATTTAGCATCTTCCTACCGGTGTGAGAATGCATGTCTATGTGATCTAATACATTTTTTATACCCGCCCAGACGCTCAAGTTAAACTGTGCTTAGTGCACATTTCTCCAATTTAAGTTCCCTTATTTCAGGCATTGGTTGGGTAAAGATTTGTTAGGTAAATTTCATAAACCACAATCATTACCATTGGAATTTCAGACCTCAGATTTCTGTTTGTCTTTTAGTCCAACCATTGCATTGATCCTTGAATGGCCAAGAGAGTGCTCTGTGTTCCCTGTGCCCCAGGAAGACAGTATTTCCAAGACTTCATGATAGGGGAGATGAAGTCATAAAAAAAATAAATACCGGGAAAGAGGAATGTGACCGGAAGTGATGCTTCCTTTCCAGTATGAGGTGTTAAGAGCTGGGGGCCTCCTCCATCTCCCTCTGCCTTTCAAAGGTGACCAGGGAGGAATTAAAGACGAAACCAGGGTGGATCCTTCAGGAACTGCTAGTAGGATACTTGGTGTGGAGATTCACCGACCTACAGCAACTCTATATGAACAAGAAATAATCTGCCTTACCTTTAGGCCACTAAAATGTTGTTTATTTGTTACCACAGCAGAGCAAAACACCATTGCGAGTGATTATCTTGCATCGACCTAAACAATCTCCCACAAACAAAGCCTATTATGTTTTCAGATGGCTATTTCTCTCTTTTTTTAGAAAATTCTTTATTTTATTGATTTAATATCTACACCAAGTAAGTTAATGCAACAGTCCTAGTTCTCTAGTGCATTCAAAATACCACATTATAATAAAGACAAAAAACTACAACATCCAGGCGACTATTCCCTGCCCTGTCTTCGCTTTTAAAATCTAAGTGGACCAGAGTCTTGGGGGATAGGAATATAAGTCTTTTCAAGCATTTTTTTTGCTTTTCTACCTCAGTGGGTAATTTATAACTTTATCAATCCAACTGAATTTTTGAGATTTCCTTGTACTATTAGTTTCAGACTCTATAGCCATACCATAGTTTATCTTTTTCACAGAACTTTTTAAAATGTAGAGAATAAGCCTTCACTTCTCAGTCATTCCAATACCTGAGATATCTTGCATATGGTACACCATGGTCCATTATTAACACACCTTTGTCCTTCCTCCCTGAGAATTTACCATCGAATATGTAACATACACATATCTCCCCAAATGAAATAAAACAAAATTGTTACATTTTAAAAATTAAAAAAAAAAAAACCAAACAAGTAATATCTCTTGAATGGTTAATAACCAAACCAAACCCAGCAAAAGGAAAAAAGCCAAAAGTAAACCCACTTGCCCTCTTTTCCTGGGATCACAAATCAAGTCACAAAAATAAGAATACTAGTTAAAGTTTATTAGGTGTTCATTAAATGTCGGGTGCTATAGAATAAAGTAGTTTTACATGCGTTATATTATTTATTCATAACAGCAACATTAGTAATATAGAAACTCTTATTAACCTCACCTTATGGAGGAGGAAATCTGGTCACTAGTTACTAGCTTGCTGAGCGCACTCCATTGGTCACAAGTAGCAGAACAAGAAAAATTTCAACCAGGTCTTGCTCTCAGACCCATGGTTTGAAAACAGGTCATACCGTCTCTCAGTAGAAGCCTGGGTTGTTTGTTTGTTTGGCTTGGCTTTTTGTTTGTTTTGTTTTGTGTCGTTTTTGTTCATCTGTCTCTCTTCACACTTGATCTGGAGTGTACTTAATATCACAACAGATTTCTATTCTTGGCCATGGCAAAATCCTAGTCCTGGGTCAGGAACTGATGGCACTATCACCATGGCCTGAAGGAAATCATCTGTAGGGAGCCAGGCCAAGGACTTCTCTAGTGTCCTGGGATTGAGGACAGACATGTGTTCCAAGATCTCTAATCTACTATGTCTGAGAGCGTCACTACCCATGAAAAACAAAAGTCAGAAAGTAAAAAGGGAGCTGACAGGTGTCTGCTACACTGCTTGCAGCAGTCCACTGAGGAGTGGTCCACATGTCAGCATCTCTTTCTAGATGTGGAAGTAACATGGCGACCACATAGCTCCCTAAGGTCCACAGTAAATGCTTCCAGAAAGCCTGGAGACAGGGGCAGGGACAGCACGGGCTCCACACAGTTGAGATGTGTTTTGCTTGTTTTCCTTGGTGAGAGGTGAAGGATAGAGCTCAAAGATCTTAGCCACAAGTCATAGGAACTATATAACCTTGACCCTCAGTATGAACATACTGAGAAAGTTGCTTGCAACATGGCTCCCATTAATGATTAACCAGGTTCAGAGATTAAATCTGCTGGAGATGGGACACAAGGAAGTCATTTGTTGGCGGTCAACATCCAAGTGAGAATCGAGATTAGCCCTCCGTGTACTCAGGGTAACATGCCTAGAAAACCAAAGATGTAAGGACAGAGCAACAATGACTCTCCGTACTAAGGTCTGGCTACCTGTCCTGCCTACCTGACATTTTACCCAATACTTTACACTCAGACCTTCCACACAATTTATAGTTTCCCACGCTCATATTATTCCATATTTCCACTCTTTCTGATGTTCTCTCTGCCTAGAATGCTCTTCTACTTCTAATCCATACAGCAAACTCCTAGTGAACCATCAGCTTTCTGTGGCATCTTCTGGAACCTTGTTCCAAAATAGTGTTCGCTCTGCCCTCTCATTGCATTGTATCATAGTTATCTGTAGACAAACAATGGAAATTGCTCTTCTCTGCATTCCTAGTGTCTCACTAGAAGTTGGCACCAAAGAGGTACTCAATACTTGAGTCAGGAATGAAAGAAAGAATGTACAAATTAGGAAAGTGACTTTGGTCTTGCATCCTTTCTGTGTTAAGGAGAAGATTCCCACTGAGTTATGAAGATCGGGAGAACTCAGAGAATGGCAGTCACAACAAAGAAACCATCCCCGTATTTTTTTCTTTAGCAGTAACAGCTCCCAGGTGTCAGGAGGTGCTCTGACAAACTCAGCACAATGGGATCCTACTGTGGAAAATTGGCGGTCTGTATCTGGACCCATTTGTGATCTTAAGAGGAACAAGCTAGAGGAGTTAGAAGCTAAGCATTTCCATTTTTGTATGCTTAGGACAGAAATTCAGGCAGCGTGGCAGGTAAGAGAATTCTGCAGCCCAGCGTCATGCTGGGAAACCTTGAGCCTCAGAGGTTAATTCTATTTCATTAGCTCTCAAAGAGGTTCTCAATTTTAGCGCATTTACTCATTACAAGGCTTTAACCCTCTCCCAACTGCATATCAAAGAGGATGAACTGGCAACCAGATAATAGACGGTATACGGATCAATGTAACATGGAAAACTCTAGGTCTCATACCTGGTGTGCTTTCTTTTCTTTTTCTTACAAATGCCCTTGGGAGATGATGCATCAGAATGTCCAATCAAAGCAGAATTTCTGGAGCAAAATTTGAATTCAAATAGACTAGAAAATGGAAGTTTTAATCAACTCAGGAGAAGCTCCATCCAAAGAAATAAGGAAAATGAATCAACAGACAATATAATTATGCAAAATAATATCACGGACAACCTCAGCTCAAGCATTCACAAACACTCTTTCTTTCCTCCAAATGAATTCCTGATTGAAAAGATGAGACATCATCAATCAGTTGTTTATCCAAAGAATGTGCACATGGAAAAGTAATTAGTGAACTTTTATTCATTATCTGAACTGTTTAGCTTTAGCTCATACTTGAGAAAAGAAAAGAAAATAACAGCTGTTCCTCAAAAAATAACCCCTCACTCATTGTTTGATGAGTTTATAGAAGCAGAGGAACATTTTTATTTATTTAATGTTATTGAAGATTTTTTTAAAGTTTAGTAACATTACCATATTTTATAATCTTTATTTGAATATATCACCCCAATTAAGATACTCAAATCAATAACACTTCATTTATTAAATATTTTTCAAATGTTGAAATTATTAAAACATTGAAGAGATGACATAGAAAATAGAATTTTAGCCAATCTCAAAAATTAGAAAAAAGAGTCAGACAGGTTGACTATAAGAGGTGGAAACAGTGATATCAGATGTATGATTAATATAATAAAAATCACCTAGATAATGGTTATTGATGTAAAAAATTAGGTTCTTAACTAATTCAGTCACATTTTACTTTAATTTATGAGGATATACATTATTTTAGTTAAGAATTCCTAGTGGAATCCTGAGGGGAAAACAGGTCAACAGTATGCCATTATTAAGGGCATACATATTTATTCTACTTTTTATCTCCTAAATATGTGAACAAAAAATTTAAAATGACTAGGAAATATCATAATTTTGACCTTGATAAGGTTTCAGTGAAGGATGTACAAGTGTGCTTTATTCATAATTTCATTAAAGTTTTTTTTAAAAGATTGCTTATGAATTTAGATGTCATGAGTTAAATCCTTACTTACTTATTGCTGGCTTTTTATATAAATGGGTGTACACTTGCCTGTCTGCATCTCTGGGTTTACTAAACTTTCCATTTTACTTTTCCTGAACACACAGGGAGCCTGAGTGGAGTTATCAGGAGGCTGAAACATGCAGTGATGTGTGGCTATGAGCTCAAGCTCTGACTGCTGACATCTGACTGGAATTGAAGTGTGTCATTCTGAGACTGGAGGAGAGAAGAGCCGGGGTACCCTCCCCTCATGATCTGTTCCTCATCCTTGCAGTTGAAGGTGGAGAACTGCAAGACAGCAGGGCCCCAGGATGGAAGGAGCAACTCCCCACATCACAGCAGAGGAGAGCTTCCTGGGAGACTGTGATGTGAGTGGGAAAGAAAGGTTTATTATATTCAGCCATGAAGTTGGTGGGTTATTTGCATAGCTGCTAATGAGAGTTATTCTGACTAACAGAACTACCATCTTTTAGCAGATGTTATCTGCATATTACAGGGGGTCTGATTGTGTTTCAAAAAATGTAATGCCCGATATTTCTCAATTTCTTTATCTCTGCAATCACTACAGCATTAATCATTTTTGTCAGAAATACTGAAATTACAGAGATTAGAATGCAGCATTCACTCCAAGCTATGAAACCAAAAAAGAGGCTTCGTAGTAAATATACTTAAAAGAAAAACAAAACAAAAACAAAAATTCAACAGTCCACACCAGTTAATAGCTGAACAAACCTTGATTTCTGCCAGCCAGCTATGCTCTCATTTCTCTCCACTGTCAACTCTGTGGGAAAAATCTACGTGCTTCATTAACAAAACCATGCTCATCTACGTCTCTAACACTAGGAAAACAGAAATGAGAATGAGAATGAAGATAATGATGATGATGATGATGAACTATCCCAACCATTTACTGAGTGTTCATTTACTATGCAATAAGCACTTTACACATATATCATCATTTTATTATTTTAGATGTTCCATGTGACAACACATATATCATCATTTTATTATTTTAGATGTTCCATGTGACAACAAAATTAGTATCTTCATTTTAAAGATGTGGAAACTGAGGCTTAGAGTCATAAAGCTAAAAAATGTAGGGAAGTCGGGCTAGTTCCAAGACTTGTGTTCTTATCCAACACTTTAAGAGAAAACAATTAGATAATTTAAATAAGCTAGTCTCATTAAGCAACCTTGTGTTTAATATAATTCTGTGACATTGCCCTCACGTTACAATCCAAGTGGCATATCATGATTTAAAGACCTTTCATGAACTGACTCATCCTCATTTCCACAACCTTTCTTCTCAATTTCTCTAAATACAACAGTTAAGACTATTTTACATGGGTGAGTGTGTGAGATGCAGAGAGTGTGGTGGGGTTTGGGACTGACTCATCTGGAAAAACTGAGAAATTTGGTTGGGATCTGGTATGATGCTTGAAATTCAAGCACTGGTATACTTCTACAAAGGACAGCAGTGTTGTGAGGGAATAGAGGAAGCACAACAGCCCTATTGTTTTTCTCTGAATGTTTTTCTACCTGTTTGTGTCACCCTTAGCCCTACTTTGTATAATCCATAATCACATATCAGGTCATAGCCATCCACGATTTCTGAGTTATAACTATCCTTTGTTTCAGTCTCCTGATAAAAGATGAAATTAAAAGAGACTAGGAATATGAAATAAATTTCAAAGTCAGACAGAAAAGATGACCTACAAGAAATTAAAAAGCATGAAAATCATCAAAGGAAAAGCAGAAAATTTGAATAGGCTAGTTACTATAGAAGATGTTGGGACAGCGATTAAAGATTTCCCTCCTCCCTCCCCCAAAGGCCACGAGAGCAAGACATATTTCTTGTTCTAGGTCTAGGCTTCTCTTACTTAACTGACAATTACAAAGATAATTAGTATTTTACAGAGTCTAGGAATAGATGGAGACCTCATCAATTCATTTTGTAAAGCAGGAATGAAATTAAGAATCCAAATGAAGATAGTACAAAGAAAGGAAATTATAAAGCAAGCATATTGATATATTTAGAAATAGATATATGCCTACATATGTGCCATAATCTTCAATAAAATACTACTGGAGAGAATCCAATACTGATTTTGTAGATAAATATATTACGGGGACATAGGACTTGTATTTCACTGCAAAACTAAAAGAGAAAAGTCATACAAATATTTAAAAACATGCAAAACTATTTACTAAAATTAAGTAGTCGTGTCTTATTTTGAAATGAAATTAAAACAGCAACAGACGAAATATCCTTTAAAATGAGAGATATCTTGAGTGAATGTTAGCAACATGGCAGAGTAAGCTGTTCCCTTTGTCTCTCCCACTTCAAACTACACCTAAATGGATATTCATTGAAGTGCAGTGGACACACACAGCATATCAGGATGCCTGAGAGACCTGCAAAGCTATACATATGATGGGGGATGGATTACCCCTGGCAAGGTGGTGGAGATAGGTGCACACTCCCCAGTCCCCCAGAAGTCCTGTATGTGCAGACAACTGCTATCCTGGTTGGGGCACCCATAACACCACTGCAGCCCTGAGTATGGGAGCACTCCTTGGCGTGACTGTGGGAACAATTGATGACAGCCCTAGTCCCAGTGTGATCACTTTCCCATCTGGTGGGAGAGCCCACAGTGCCATAGCAGTCACCAGGAAGCAGGTCAGGGTTGGACACAGTGGGGAGGCCCCACCCACCAAGCACAACAGCTGGGACAACCTAGGAGGAGATGTCAGCGGATCTGCATTCCCAGCAAATGAGCTCCTGGCTGCCTCAAATGGCCACAATACCACTGCAGCCCCAAAGGGGCTGGGGTGGGTCTTGGCAGGATTGTGGGAGCAGGTGGCACCAGCCCTGAATTCCCATATGATCACTTTCCCATTTGGTGGGAGAGTCCACAGGGCAGCTGTGGTCCCAAGGAATGGCTCAGGCATGGACAGGAACAGCTAACATGGATCGCAGGGGGCTCAGAATACACAACTCCTGCCCACACCACTCCCCTCCCCTGCCAGCAGCAGCAGGTGGAATCAGCAACCAGATACTACCACTATTCGAAGGCACAAATCCACTTCATAAAATAGAATGAAGAAGTGTATTAATATTCCACACCAGAAGGAAAAGGACAAACATCTAGAAATCACTCCTGAAGGCCTAGAAATCTACAGTCTAAAGGGCAGAGAATTCAAAATAGCTATCATAAATAACCCTCAATGAATTACAAGAGAACTCAGAAAAACAGTTCAATGAAATCAGGAACAAAATTAATGAACAGAAGGAATTCTTCACAAAAGAGACTGACACTATAAAGAAAAAACAATCAGGAATGTTGGAGATAGGGGCCGGCCCGGTGTCACAGCGGTTAAGTTTACACGTTCCGCTTCTCACTGGCCTAGGGTTCACCGGTTCGGATCCTGGGTGCGGACATGGCACCGCTTGGCAAAAGCCATGCTGTGGTAGGCGTCCCACATATAAAGTAGAGGAAGATGGGCATGATGTTAGCTCAGGGCCAGCATTCCTCACCAAAAAGAGGAGGACTGGCAGTAGTTAGCTCAGGGCTAATCTTCCTCAAAAAAAAAAAAAAAAAAAAGAAATGTTGGAGATGAAAAACACAATGAATGAGAAAAAGAAAAATCTGGAGTCCTTAAGTAAGAGAGCTGATATTATGGAGGATGGAATGAGCAATTTAAAGGATAGGAATGCTTCAGATGGAGGAGGAGAGAGAACTAAGGCTAAACAGAAGTGAAGAAATTCTCAGAGAAATACTGGACTAAATTGAGAAATTCAACATGAGGATAATAGGTATTCCAGAGGGAGAAGGGAGAAGAAAGCTTGTTCAAAGAAATGACAGCTGAGAACCTGAGAACTTCCCAAACCTGGGGAAGAAGCTGGAATTACAAGTAGAAGAAGCTAACAGAACTCCTAATTATATCAATATGAAAAGACATTCTGCGAAGCATATATTAGTAAAACTGGCAAAAGGGAATGACAAAGAAAAAATACTAAGGGCAGCAAGGCAGACGAGAATAACCTACAAAGGAAGCCCTATCATGCATTCAGAGGATTTCTCAGCAGAAACCTTACAGGCTAGGAAAGAGTGGAATGATATATTCGAAATTCTGAAAGACAAAAACTTTCAGCCAAGAATACTATATCCAGCAAAAATATCCTTCAGTTATGATGGAGAAATAAAAACTTTCCCAGATACATGAGAGCTGAGGGAGTTCATTGCCACAAGAACCCCCAGACCCACAAGAAATGGTCACAAAGGCTGCCATATTTGAAAAAAAAAGGAGAAGGTTTTACAAAGCCTTGAGCAAGGAGATAAATAGGCAGACAAAATCTGAAAATTGCAACTCGATAGCAGAACAGATTAGCAAACACGTAATTATAACATTAATGACAAAGGGAAGGAAAACTTCAAGAATAAATACAGGGACTGGCCTGGTGGCATAGTGGTTAAGTATGCATGCTCTGGTTAGGTGGCCTGGGGTTTACCAGTTCAGATACTGGGCATGGACCTACACACCACTCATCAAGCCATGCTGAGGTAGTGTTGCACGTAGAAGAACTAGAAGGATGTATAATTAGGATACATGACTATGCACAGGGGCCGTGAGGAGGAAAAAAAAATAAAAGGAATATTAGGAACAGGTGTTAGCTCAGGGCCAATCTTCCTCAGCAAAAAGCATACCTTCAAAAGAAAAAAGAAAGAAAGAACGGTCTCCAGGTTAAAATAAATAAATAAATAAAGTCACTTCCTTTTAACCACAAACTCACAACACAAAACATAATAAGTTGTGACAACGATATCTAAGAAGGAGAAGAGGAAAGTGATGGAAGCTGCTTACGCTAAGGGAATAAGAGGCTATCAGAAAATGGACTATCTCATATATGAGATCTTTTATATAAAGCTCACTGTAACTCCTACACAAAAAAATTAGATCAGAGACACAAATGATAAATAAAGAGAAAACTGATAAAGTCATCAGAGAGAGCCACCAAACTGAGTTGGCAGTCTGAAATACATAGGATGAGAAACAAGGGAAATACAGAACAACTGGAAATCAAGTGATAAATTGGCAGCACTAAGCCCTCATATTTCAATAATCACTCTAAATGTAAATCGATTGAATTCCCCAATCAAAAGACACAGAGTGGCTGGATGGATCAAAAAACAACACCCAATAATATGCTGTCTCTAGGAAACACATCTCTGCTCTAAAGACAAACGTAGGCTCAGAGTGAAGGGATGGAAGATGACACTCTAAGCTAATGGCAAACAAAAGAAGCATGTGTTGCCATACATACATCAGAAAAAGTAGGCTTCCAGATAAAAAAGAGAATGAGTGACAAAGAGGGTCAGTATATAATGATAAGAGGGACACTCCACCAAGAGGACATAACACTTATAAACACATATGCACTTAATACCAGAGCAGCAAAGTACATAAATCAACTATTAATTGACCTTAAAGGAGATAATTACAGCAACACAGTTATAGTAGGGGACCCGAACACTCCACTTTCATCAATGGATAGATCATCCCAACAGAAAGTCAACAAGGAAATAGTGGAACTAAATGAAAACCTAGACCAGATGTACTTAATAGATATATATAGAACATTGCATCCAAAATCAGCAGCATACACATTTTTCTCAGGTGAACATGGAACATTCTCAAAGACAGACCATATGTTGGGAAACAAGGCAAGCCACAACAAATTTAAGAAGACTGAAATCATATCAAGCATCTTCTCCTGCCATAATGCTATGAAACTAGAAATCAACTAAAAGGAAAAAGCTGAGAAAATGAAAAACATGTGGAGACTAAACAATAGGATACTGAACAACCAATGGATCATTGAAGAAATTAAAGGAGAAATTAAAAAACAACATCTGGAGACAGATGAAAATGAAAATACACCAGCCCAACTCATATGGGATGCAGCAAAAGTGGTCCTAAGAGGGAAATTCATAGCAATACATTCCCACATTAAAAAACAAGAAAAGTCTCAAATAAGCAATCTTAAACTACACCTACCAGAACTATAAAAAGAAGAACAAGGCCCAAACTCAGCATAAGGAGGGAAATAATAAAAACTAGAGGAGAAATAAATAAAATTGAACCCAATAAAACAGTAGAGACAATCGATGAAACTAAGAGCTGGTGATTTGAGAAGATAAACAAAACCAACACACCCTTAGACATACTCACTAAGAAAAAAAAAAGAAGGCTCAAATAAATAAAATTAGAAATGAAAGAGGAGAAATTACAATGGCTACCACAGAAATGCAAAGTATTATGAGAGAATACTACAAAAAACTATATGCCAACAAATTGGACAATCTAGACAAAGTGTATAAATCCTTAGACTCATATAACTTCCCAAAACCAAATCAGGAAGAAATAGAGAATATGAATAGACTAAACACAAGTAAAGATATTGAAACAGTATTCAAAACCTCCCCCAAAATAAAAGTCCAGGAGCAGATGGCTTCTCTGGAGAATTCTATCAAACATTCAAAACAGATTTAGTACACATCCTCCTCAAACTATAACAAAAAATTGAAGAAGATGGAACACTTCCTAACACATTTTATGAGGCCAAAATTATCCTGCCCAGACAAGGACAACACAAAGAAGTAAAATTACAGGTCAATATCACTGATGAACATAGATGCAAAACTCCTCAACAAAACATTAGCAAACCAAATACAGCAATACATTAAAAGGATCATCCACTATGATTAAATGGTATTTATACCAGGGATGCAGGGATGGCTCAACATCCACAAATCAATCAATGTGATAGAGCACATTAACAAAATGAGGAAGAAAAAGCACACAGTCATCTCAATAGATGATTAGAAAGCATTTTAGAAGATCCGACATCCATTTATGATAAAAATTCTCAATAAATGGCTATGGAAGGAAAGGACCTCAACACAATAAAAGCTATATATGACAAACCCACAGCCAACATCATACTCAACAGGGAAAACTGAAAGCCATCCCTCTCAGAACAGGAACAACACAAGGGTGCCCACTATCACCACTCTTATTCTACACAGTACTGGAGGTTTTGGCCAGAACAATGAAGCAAGAAAAAGAAATAAAAGACATCAAAATTGGCAAGGAAGAAGTGAAATTCTTGCTGTTTGCAGATGACATGATTTTATATGTAGAAAACCCTAAAGAATCCATCAGAAAACCATTAGAAATAAACCACAACTCCAGAAAGTTGCAGGGTACAAAATCAAGTTACAAAAATCAGTTGCATTTCTATAGTCTAATAATGAATTAACAGAAAGGAAACTCAAGAATACAATCTCATTTCCAATCACAATGAAAAGAATAAAGTATCTAGGAATAAATTTAACCAAGGAAGTGAACGACATATACAATGAAAACTGTAAGACGTTATTGAAAGAATTGATGATGGTATAAATAAATGGAAAGATATCACATACACATAGATTGGAAAAATAAACATAGTTAAAATATCCATACTACCTAAAGCAATCAACAGATTCAACGCAATCCCAATCAGAATCCCAAAGACATTCTTCACAGAAATAGAATAAAGAAGCCTAAAATTCATAAGGAGCAACAAAACATCTGAACAGCTAAAGCAATCCTGAGAAAAATGAACAAAGCTGGAGGCATCACAATCCTTGACTTCAAAATATACTACAAAGCTATAGTAATCAAAACAGCATGGTACTGGTACAAAAACAGACACACAGAACAACAGAACAGAACTGAAAGCCCAGAAATAAAACCACACATCTATGGACAGCTAATCTTCGACAAAGGAGCTAAGAACATACAACAGAGAAAGGAAAGTCTCTTCAACAAAAGGTGTTGAGAAAACTGGACAGCCACATGCAAAAGAATGAAAGTAGACGATTATCTTTCTCTATACACAAAATTTAACTCAAAAGGGATTCAAGACTCGAAGGTAAGATGTGAAATCATAAAACTTCTGGAAGAAAATATACGCAGTACACTCTTTGACGTCGGTCTTAGAAGGATCTTTTCAACTACCATGTTTACTTGGGCAAGGGAAACAAAATTAAAAATAAACAAATGGGACTTCATCAGACTAAAGAGCTTCTGCAAGGCAAAGGAAACCATGAAGAAAACGAAAACACAACCCACAATCTGGGAGAAAATATTTGCAAATCATATATCCAACAAAGGGCTAATCTCCAAAATATATAAAGAACTCAAACAACTCAATAACAAAAAAACAAGCAACCCAATCAAAAAATGGGCAGAGGATAAGAACAGGCATTTTTCCAAAGAAGATATACAGATGGCCAACAGGCACACAAAAAGATGTTCCACATTATTAATTATCAGAGAAATGCAAATCAAAACTACAATGAGATACCACCTTACACCTGTTAGAATGGCTATAATCATCAAGAGAAAATAAACAAATGTTGGAGAGGATGCGGAGAAAAGGGAACCTTCATACACTGCTAGTGGGAATGCAAACTGGTGCAGCCAGTTTGCATATGGAAAACAGTATGGGGATTTCTGAAAAAATTGAAAATAGAAATACCATACGACCCAGAAACAAACACATGGACAAAGAGAACAGATTAGTGGTTACCAGAGGGGAAGGGAGTTGGGGGTTGGGGATAAGGATGGAGACTGACAAATAATAATGCACAATTCAAATTTCACAATGTTATAAACTATTATGACCTCAATAAAATAAAATGAAAAAATGAGAGCTACTTCACCCACATACCGTCAAAACACAGATTTTTAAAAGCAAAAAGCTAAAGCTATTTCCATTAACATCTGAATAAGAAGGAGATGCCTAATGTTATTATTATTATGTGAATTAAGATAAAGCATTTTTAAGAAATCCAAATAAAAATCAGAAGAAAAATAAAGCTACATTTACCAAATGTATCCTAATAAATCTAGGTAAAACAAGACGGCAAATTAAAAGAAAAAAACTAATTAACAGAGGAACCAATGAGGTGGTTGGATATAAGATACATTTCCTAAATAAATAACTTCTGTCTGCACTTGCAATAGTAAGACATAAGTGGAAATGGGAAATATTCTTTTTTCAAAAGTGACAAAACTATAACCTACAGAGGAATTAATTTAATAAGAATGTTTAGCACCTATAAGGAGGAATTATTAAATCTTAATCAAAGATATAAAAATAAAGTCTGTACTTAAGCAATGGCATAACTTATATTCTTAGATCAAAGACAGTAAAAATGTCAACCATCTGAAAATTAATTCATTTCTTACTATATAATTCCAAATAGAATGCTAACTTTTTCAAACTGGATAAATGAGTTAAAATTTCATTAACTTTTCTTCAGTAAGAATAAATTATGCTATAATATATTGACATATTTTTATTTCTACTTATTCCTCAAAACAAAAATGAGAATAAAGTTATTAAAGATATTTTTAAAAATACGAATACATGAAGATAAAGATAATGAGAAGGAGGAAGACAATTGGACAAATTATGTCAACAAAATTTCGAAAGCCCAGGGGCTGGCCCCGTGGCTGAGTGGTTAAGGTTGTGGGCTCCGCTGCAGGCGGCCCAGTGTTTCGTTGGTTCGAATCCTGGGTGCGGACATGGCACTGCTCATCAAACCACGCTGAGGCAGCGTCCCACATACCACAACTAGAAGGACCCACAACGAAGAATACACAACTATGTACCGGGGGGGCTTTGGGGAGAAAAAGGAAAAAAATAAAATCTTTAAAAGAAAAAAAAAAAATTCGAAAGCCCAGGGAAGACAGAAGAGTGACAACTGACTTTCAGACCCAATCTCATGCCATATATCAAAACATATTGTAGATGGATTAAATGTTTACATTTTGAAAAATACTATATATTTTTCCTCTACAAGTGTATTATATTATTTTACATTTCGGTCTTTAAGAGAATTCCCATTAATATAAAATAGCTAGAGTAATTTTTGATATGTAAGTATTATAATATATGGTGTCCTTTGAAAGGAAAGAGTTATGTATTGTTTTACTTGAGCAGATGCCATGATACTAAGTGAGAAAAAGCAAGATTCACAGTACTACATATAAAATGATCTTAAATTCATAAAAATAATGACCAAATCCCAATGTGTTTGCACGTGAATTTGTATATTGCTATACAAATATGTAGAAAACTGTGTGCCACTCAGATCTTCTGCTGCAGAAACCAGACCAGCTGTCATTCTCCTGGGTCTAACCCTTGTTCATGCTAAGGCCACACTTCCTGCAGGGTTCTGTCAGCCAATGACTGGGTACAGCATGGTTACTAATGTAGGCCCATTCCTACAAGCTGTCAACGGGGTTGCTTTGATTAATTGATTTGCCATTGCTTAGTCAAACTTTCTTAAAACAATACTGCAGCCTCAGATTCCTTCTGCCTTTCTCTTCTCCTTCTCAGTGGGTAGACCTGTCTAAAGGCTCTCCCCAACTTCTCCTGCCTCCTTCCTTTTATCTTTCATTGGTGTTTCCCTGAATGCATCTTGTTCACATGTAATCCTGTCTTGGTATCTGCATCTTGAGGACCTGAACAAAGTGGAAGGATACACTCTGAGAAATTAACAATGGTTACCTCACTGGCTAGGAGGAAGTAAGGAGAAAGAGGGAACAAACGTAGATGAGTGGAAAAAAGAAAAACAGAATAAAGAAGTTGATAAAAAACAACAATGTATATTGATAATATGATCCCAATTGTGTTAAATTGTATGTATAGACAAAGAACATAAGTGTATGCACAAAGATAGACATATGTTCAACAAAGAATCGATGGTGATTAATGTAGAGTGGTATAATTTCAGCTGACTTTTAATTTTTGTTACATTTTTACGTACTATTTGATATTTTTAGAGGGAACACATAATATTTAAATAATCAGAAATAATAGGGTTGTCTTCTTAGTAAAAATAAAAAATGGAAGAGTGTATATATTCAGTAGGGAGAAAAAAAAGAGAAAGGTCCAACCATATACTGTTAAGCGCAGAAGCAGTCCTCTTGATCACACAAACCCGATAAAATAAAATAAGTCCAACAGTATTGGTAAAACTAATGAAAAAAATGAAATAAATGTGTCCACATCTCACTATTATTCTATATGTTACAGATATCCCAATTTGAGTTCTATGAGTTCTATTCGAGTTATGACTTGTCATGAATCTTGTCTCTATGAGATCACGGCACGTTAACTGGCCTTCAGATGGGGTAACCACTTCATCCCGGTTTGCCTGGGACTTTCATTTTCTTTATCACTAAAGTAACAAAACCTAGGAACCCCCACAGTCCCAGACAATCTTGACCTTTTCCTCCCCTACCTTCCAATGGTATTCGATAGGAGGTGAGGTCTGAGTGATGGGCCACAGCACTAGGCTTAGGCCATCTGGATTCACCTGCAGGAGAGAAGAGTCTTAATTTGGAATTTCAGGATGATACTTTTGATTTTGGGGGGATTTCCTATAATTACAGAAAATCTGAGCTGAGAACTGAGGTAGGAGATTTTTCTCATCTAATTGCCTTATAATAGAGATTAGGAAGAACGTTAGGAGTCAGACCAAGTTGGCCCTCAAGTGGAGCCTGATGATCACCAGGCTAGTGCCTTTGCCTCACCCAGACTATCTCCTCCCAGCTGCAGAAACACAAGCTTATGCTTTAGCCACACGGACCTTCTCCAGGTGCCTCATAGTCACCACTCCCTTCCCTGCCTCTGCAATTCGCACACTCTTTTCCCTCTGTTGAGATTGTTCTACTTCTCTGATAGAAATGTCTTATCATTTTTTAAGGTCTAGTTCAAATGGTACCACGTCTGTGAATTCTTCTCAGGCAGAGTAAGGACCTCAGTTAGGGTTTGGTCCATGGTTTGGTCCATGCTCCAAACCTCTCCTTCAGCTCTTACCACACTTTACTGCAGCAGTGGCTCTGTCTCTTCTCACCAGCTGGTGACGAGAAGGACTCTGGAATCCGAGCTTCTTGGCTCAAAGCCAGCTCTGCCACTTTCCAGTCTTTTCAACGTGAGAAACTTACAGAAGTCTTATGAATCTCAGTCCCCTCATGTGTAAAATGCGGCAGTTGTAAAGATTGAATGAGTCCACATATTATAGGGTTTAGGAATGTACCTGGCACAGAGTAAATTCTATATGAGGTCTGCTGTTTATTACTCCCTCTGTCCTCAATGCCCAGCTCAGTGCCATGTTCATAATCAATAAAGATTTGCTGAATGAAAATCACGATAGCAAAGGCATATTCTCAACAGAGAAATAGAAAAGGCAAAGCCAGGTCACACACAGCTGAAGCCGTTGGTCAAATATGTCCACCAGGGCTGACACCTATGCAGCTAACATGCCCCCTCTCATGATTATGTCCATGCATTACTACAGTGTCTGTGAGAGAGGAAGTGGTCCTTACTGGGTTTCCAATGACCACGATGAGAATTTGATTCATGCCTCAACTTTACTGTTGGAGGCCACAGGTATACAAGAACGGTTTGAGGAGCACTAGAACACACGGCCAAGAATATCACGACTGAGTCTAAAACCCTAACATATTGAAAGCCCTGGGATGTAATGAGATAACATAGAAGAGGGTAATAGACAAGGAAGTGAAGCAGACTGTAGAATTAAAAAAAAATAAGATTGGGAAAAGGGAAATTCAAATTATATTGTGAAATACTAGCCTGAGAGACAGAAAGAATTCAGAAAAGTGAGATGTAACTTAAGACCAGAGGGTGTTTTAAATAGGAGAAAGTCATCAAATGCGTCAAATACGGCTGAGAGGTTAGAAGATGAAGACAAATACAGGGCAATTGAATTGAGTGACCTTGACAAGAGCAGTTTTATGCAGTGGTTTGGATGAAATCCCAAATGCAATGGTTGAAGAATGAGGAGAGGAGGTTAGTGACAGAATATATAAATGACTTTTTCAAGAAATATTGGTATAGGAAAAACAACAGGCAGAAGAAATAGGGTAGTAGCTGGAGATGTATGAGAAGCAAATAGTTGTGTTTTTTTTTGGTTTTTTTTTTTGCCTTTTTCTTTCTGGAGAACAAGAAATTCTAAACTACCTTTATAAAATGCTATCAATGACTATTTGAGAAAGCCATATTTATTTTTCAACAAAATGAGGGGGCAATCAAATGGCTGAAGCTTTGAGAAGGTATGCAGGAAAAGAATCTGGAGTGTGAAAGGCTTGGCCATTCATAGGAGGCAGGGCATTGAATTAGTTTTGACAGAAGGGCAAAAAGAAAAAACAGGTGTTGAGAAAATAGATGTTTCGGTTTGTTGTTGGGAAGATAAGGGAGCTTTCATTTGAAATCCTTCATTTTCTGAATGAAGCAACAGCAGGAGTGAGAACGCCTAGGACTGTCAGTGAGTTTAGGAGACAAGAGGATGTATAAATTAGGTGTCTTTGAGCGAGTAAAAATGAGCTTATTAGATAATTGCGGTAAGATGATTAGACAGGGTTGTCTCACTTCGAATATAAAGTGAAGCTAATATGGTTTAAGAGGTTTTACCCAGCAATGTTCAGCCTCCTGGTTATGGACATAGAGGAAGTGGACAGTTGGGTTCAACCAGGATGAAGAATTTGCCACCCCAGAAGTAAAAAGGAATAAGCAATTTGAAAAGATATGGTATGATGGTGGACCATGGCATATAGCTAAGGTAAATAAACAGATGAAAAAAATGAGAAGAGGAGTCTTTGTTCTAGTGGGAAATAGCGCTAGGAACAGATTGGAGCACTCACTATATCTCCTCGAAAGATGGTCTGGCCATATCTCAATCACTTTGTTAGATCCCAAACACTTGGAGTTAAGACATTTGAGTTTTTTAGGGGAAGAAGACAAACATGGTGAGGGAGTGTAGGAAAGCAGGACACTGGGGAGGCCAGGACACTGCTGGGAGGCAAAGGTGAGTTGTATCAGCATGCCGCACAAGGACGGCGTGTGCAAGGACAGAATGGAACTACTATACATACCATCCTTGTAACTGCCTTGTGCACATAAAAATACACATCTTAACATGTCAGTAAATACTGGTCTCCGGCTTTGCTTTTTAATGCCTGAATAATTTTCAAGTATACATATGAAGTTAATGCTCTATTGTTAGATACTTAGTTTGATTTCATTTTGTCAATTTATGACTAGCATTGTGAGAACCTTCATTGTACTTTCATATTGGAAGGCAATCTCATCCAGCATTTCTGGGCCTGTCTGAGTGCCCTCAGGGGTCCTTAGATTGTTCCTTTGTACAACCATAAGAGCCTCTAAAATAAGGGAACCTGCGTAAAATGCCACAGTCTTCAGGAGAGGCCATCAAAGAATGAGGTGGGAACAGACCCCTTGAACTTTTGTGCTTTGAGATTCTGTCCCAATGAGATGCTATGAGGCCATTATAGAGGCTTCAGAGTAGCTAGTTTGACTTTTTAGAGGCTAATTTTCATTCCCAAGACAATTCCACTTAAAACATACCATGGAATCAAGAAGTTCATCTACTTCTTGATTTTAATTCACCTTCATCTGAAAACTTAATTCCACACTTTAAGAAATATAGCATTCTGATGCATTTGTTTGGTGTAAATGTACTTTTCCAATGCCCTGTGTGAAAATGCACTAACATTTAGCAGATGATCCCAGATCCTGAGGATTTTGAGAGGCAGCCTGTGTTGCCATTGGAGGAATTGAAGTCTGTAGATTTGCATTAAATTGAAATATCATAACTGTATTAAAAATTATTGCTTTTTTTAGAGACCTAATTAAATCTTGCAGGTAACCAACAGAAATGTGTAGGCAGGTGTACATACACTTCAATGACACGAGGTGAGGAGGATAGAGACGCGCCTTATCTGCATATTGGAACTGGGGGACTGTGAAAGAAATCTTTATTACTTCAAGTAACCAGCAAGAAACTTTATTTTAAGCAGCTAACCCCTCCAATTCAGACTTCTATAACTCATTCTCTGAGGTATTCCTAGCTCCAGTCCCCACCATATATAATAAGCTTCCTAGGATGCTTTCAAATTCGGCTATCCAGGCAGTTCTATTCAGAACATTAAAGACTGTTTTTCCTTCTGACCTCACCAAAAATACCTTCAAGAATGCTGCTAACATTCCCAATTCAAATACCAGGTCACTGCAGAATTCAGCATTTTGAAAGTCTTCCCAGCAAACTCTTCTGTTTATAAAAAATGTTTGCGACTGGGGATACACAATGAGCGCAGATGTGCTGCATAGTTAAAGGGGAGATGGAGACATTTCTGCAGGATGAGAGAAAAGAGAAGCATAGATAATGTGTGTTTTCGTACAATATAGCCATCTTATTAGAAAACATAAAGTGATGGGTGAGGGCTCTCACTAGTTATCCTCCTCCCAATTTTTCTTTCTTTTCTTCAGAAAAAGGAAGAAAATGATGAAACTGTATAAAGTACAATAACTGAGTCTATTAACCTCATGGGAAAAGCAGGCACTGAGTTATTACGACCCCAGGTGGACACTAACCTGTGCACAGCTCCATTGGTCAATATTTTAGAAAGATTCCAGACTCGGTCTTTGTAACTGCAACATTTCTGAAGTACTGCTGTTTGTTGCAAAACTGGCCACTCTCCTCTCCACTAAAAGACATATGGAAAACAGACTCACCATCTGGACTCGGGGTCTGGGACATCCAGGCCAGCGGAGGGAGGTCCACAGCTCCCCCTAACTGCAGTGGTCCCACCGCGGGAAGGACAGCACGACTTCCAAAGGCAGCACGCCCAAGGCTAGAGTTTGGGCTTTGTCCTTCAAGAGGCACATAGACAACTTTGAACTGGTCTCTATTTCCCTACATAGATGTTTTGCTACATGAGATAATGTCTAAAGACTCATTGGTAAACTTGTACCATAATTAATGTAGTAACGTGCTTACGGAGTAAGATAGTCTTGATTTCGACGGCAACTTTATTACTTGTAGCTGAGGGAACATGGGCAATTTACTCCAACTTTTTGTGCCCCAGCTTTCTCATCTGTGAAAGGATACTTTGCAGGACTTTTGGGAGCAGTGTCTTGGAGAACACATACAAAGTACTCAAAACAGTCATCAGTCAATAAACATTATCAATCAAAAATATCAGCTTCGGGGCGGGGGGTCGGCCCAGTGGAGCAGTGGTTAAGTTCGCACGTTCCGCTGGGTGTCCCGGGGTTCGCTGGTTCAGATCCCGGGTGCGGACATGGCACCACTTGGCAAAGCTATGCGGTGGTAGGTGTCCCACATATAAAGTAGAGGAGGATGGGCATGGATGTTAGCTCAGGGCCAGTCTTCCTCAGCAAAAAGAGGAGGACTGGCAGCACTCAGCTCACTGCTGATCTTCCTCAAAAAAAAAAAAAAAAAACCAGCCTCAAAGATGGAACAATTTTAGCTTCCACGAGGTTAACAACTGCAATGGATTAAAATCCATCAAATAAATTTAAGTCTGAGTTCATAATGCCATTTTTTTGTAAATAGTCATCTTTGAAAGATGATAGGAAAAAAATCATTATCTTGAAAAGTAGTAAATAAAGAGAAATAATTAAGCTTTTATCCTGCCTTTCCTATATAAACTGTGCCATTAGGTAACCAAATAGAAGATGAGGGCAAATTTCTCTTTATAGAATTATTTCAACTAATATGTAAAGAAATATAGAATTTGAATATCACCATTTCTAACCCTCAATTACTTAATGGACCTGCACACTGACTCTCAACAGGTACTAAAATCAAAGAAAGAACAAACCCAGTCTTTATGCGCCTCTTGAAAGAACACAACTCCAACTATGGTCTCACTAAAATGATAGAAGCTGAGCCTAATTGTGAGGCTATGATGAGGAACTCCAGACTGTGAGAATTTGTACAGGTCAAATGTACAGGTTTCTCAACAAATACATCTTATTAAAAAAAAAAAAAATAGGCAGCGAGTGAAAGAAGCTATAGATTAAAAAAGATTTAAAAGATAAAATCTGAACAGAGATTTCTCCAAAGAAGAGATACGGATGGCCAACAGACATATGAAAAGATGCTCAACCTCATTAGCTATCAGGGAAATGCAAATCAAAACTACAGTGAGGTCTCACCTCACTCAGGTCAGAATGGCTATAATTAACAAGACAGGAAACAACAAATGTTGCAGAAGGTGTGGAGAAAAGGGAACCTTGTTTAATGCTGGTGGGAGTGCAAACTGGTGCAGCCACTATGGAAAGCAGTATGGAGTATCCTCAGAAAATTAAGGATAGATCTACCATATGATTCAGCTATTCCACTGCTGAGTATTTATCCAAAGAACTTGAAAACACAACGGCATAAAGATATTTGCACCCCTATGTTCACTGCAGCATTATACACAATAGCCAAGACATGGAAGCAACCTAGGTGCCCATCAAGGGACGAATGGATAAAGAAGATGTGGTATTTATACACGATGGACTACTATTCAGCCATAAGAAATGATGAAATCTGGCCATTTGTGACAACATGGATGGACCTTGAGGGTATTATGCTGAGTGAAATAAGTCAGAAGGAGAAAGTCAAATACCATATGATCTCAATCATAAGTAGAAGATAAAAACAATGACAAAAAAAAAAACACACACACACATAGCATTGGAGAGTGGACTGGTGGTTACCATTGGGGAAGGGGGGAGGGGGCAGGGCAAAAGGGGTGATTAGGGTCACATGTGAGGGGACGCACTATAATTAGTGTTCAGGTGGGGAACATGATGTAATGGACACAGAATTTGAAATATGATGTACACCCGAAAAAAATAAAAAAATAAAAATAAATTTAAAAAAAGAATACTAGTAAGTAAAAAAAAAAAGATAGAATCAATTAGAAAAAATTAGCAGGCTACACACTGTTGAGGGATGCACACTTGAATGATAAAAGTAAGAGTAACGAGGCAGCAATTACTATAAAAATCAGCACAGTTTGTAAGGGGAGAGAGGTGAATGTATCTGGGATGAGGCATATGGGGCAGGGTTTCCGGGGAGGCTGGCAAAGTTATTTCTTACAAGGATATTTATCTTGAAACAATTTATTAAGGAATGGATTTGTTTGGGGTGGCTTCCTGTATTTTTTCTTTTTTTTTTTTTTAATAAATTACAACCTTTTTTAATAAAAACAAAGCAAAAACCTTGGTACCCTTAGTATCATCATTTAATCCTATGTGTAACAAACTCAGGGAAAATCACAAAAAAGAATTTGGTTCCACAAAGTTTCTGCTACTATGAGGGTCGTTTAATCTGACTTCATACCATACGACGACAGACAGAGTTGTCTCACAGAAATATTAGAGGCTTTTTGTTTTTTCTGTTCTAACAGAGAATTAGAGAAAAAATTTGCAAGATGCTTCTTATCCATGAATGCCAGATTTTTTAAAAATACAGATTGAACATAACAAACGTTAAAAATAGTACTTGAGAAAGCAGATTTATTCCCCCACATGCTTGTTTCTATTACCTAAAATGGCATTTTAAACCCTGTCTATTTCTCTCAAGTAAGCATTCCAAGGCATCTACATGTATCTCTAGATACTAACTACTTCTGAAAATACTGCATTTTATTCTCATGGGAATCATTGCTGTGGCCAATTTGTGATTTAAGCAATATGTAATGGTATATTCTACTCTGTGTCGTCTAAGGCAGATAATATACCATAGAATATTTAATGAATCTTTAAAGACAACGCACTGGGGGGTTTTCAATAGCAACAGCAAATGTTTCAAAAATGCACGATTTTTAGTTTTTCAGGTTTTTGAGGCATGTCCCAGACTTGAGTTGAAACAAAGGGTCTGATGCTTAAGCACCTGGTATGAAAGTACACTTCCTTTGTATTTCCGCAGCATATGACTGGAGTGATTGTGGCTAGGTCCCAATTTTCCAAAACAGAACATTAGAATCCTAGAATGTTGGTCTTGGAAAGCTTCTTCCAGATATGCTGGTCCATTTTCTAGCTAATCCAGGTGTTATTTCCACAGGTATTACATAGGCCTAACCCCTAACTGATGCTTCCAACTCCGGGTCTGGCATAATTCCATGTCTACTGCATTTGTATTTCAGTTAATTTACATGACAACCCAAGGAAGTAGCTATCCATACAGATGAGGACCTAAGACACAAAGGGAATTTGGATCGACAGAATTAAGTTAGAGAAGTGCAGCTGGATTTAAATCCAGGCAAACACGGCTTTCCAACCCATATTCTTTCTATTCCCTTTTGTCACTCTCTTGTTGTCTTAGCAAAGCCATCGGATACAAAGGAAAGAAGCAGACTTAATGAGAAAATGGAAATACCAAAGAAGAGTTGAATCTCAAGCAATTGAGTCAAGGGGCTGGACAGAAATAGCAGAAAATTTCAAGGTACTGGACCTTTGGCAGGCGTGATTCAGGCTACTATGATTTTGAGGACTGCTCTGGCTTCAGATGCCTCTCATTAGCAGATGAAACATTCTGGAAATTAGTCTTCACTGGAATTGAACAATGGATGAATTATGTAGGAAAATAAACAAGCGTTAAATCTTTAATAAACTTTATTTACTCTTTTATTTTTTCTCCAGCCTTTCTAAAAAGATGGACAACTAAAACAGTTTTAGAGCTTTCTCTGTGCCAAGCACTATGTATGCTGGGTGTGCATATCATCAATTGAATTAGACACAGTCCCAGCCCCATGGTAACTCACAATATTCCGGAAGACTTCAGTCCATATCATTTGCATTCTGGCTCGTCTCTTGGGGCATTTCTTTAGCTGAGGGAAACCAAATTTTGCTGCTTGCAGAAACACAATCCCTATCTCCTCTGGTCCTTCCACACCCACCTCCTTCCTCAGCCCCTGTCTCTTCTACCCTATACTCTCTAGGTCTGTTTCCCACTGAACTATCTAGAAAAAAAGTGGCAGAAAATGCTGAGTCATACTGGATCTTCCCACTAACACTGAGAAATTCATCTCATGGGAAAATGCCAAGTTTCCTCATTACTGGCACCCAGGTGTCACCCAATTGACCACTGCTAACTCCACTGATGTCATAAATATAGCTGAGCCAGAAAACTAATTGTCCAACATTGATGAGAAATTAGGGGAGCATGTGGAATCCCCCTATGGACCCTTTGAATAATTTTGCAGAATTAGGGAATCTGTTTATGTAATTTCTCGAGGGACATGCTCCATTATTCTGCCTCAGCTTTGTAACAAATGGTGATAATAGCTATTTTACAGTTTAATATAATAGAAGCCCAGGCAGAGGAACAGGTGCAAAGGGAATTAAATTAAAAAACCTTTGTCTTTAGAAAATCAATCTGCCTGTGTCTCCTCTACAAGACTAACTGTTCTGTCTGGCTCCCCGCCGTCTGTATTCCTCACCTCCCTCTGTGAACCCAGGACCACATGAAACCATTCAGCATCTCACCTATTGTCCACCGGAACCAGCTCTAACTTCACCTCCGGAATTATGGGGAAGAGAGATTTCAAGTAGTTTAAGACCCACACTGATTCACTAATAAATTTCTTGTGACTGATCTGCCCTTAAACTCATTTCTTCCCAGGTCTAGATACCATAACATTTGTTATATGCTAAGTACTATACCACATGTCTTACTTGTATCGCTTCATCCAATCTTCACATAAGTAAAGAACTGTTATTAATCTGTCTTACAGGTGATGAGGTTAACTGGTATACCCACATCAGGCTATTAGTAAATGCTAGAATGAGCCCAAGACTGTCCAACCAAACCCAAAAGAAATAACCCTTTTTCAGGCCTTTTGGGCCCCAGAATATTGCCTGCATTAATCAAGGATGGTTCCACTGGTGTGGCTAGAAATCTATAATTTTGAAACAGTCTATTTTGTTTAAGCCTGTTAAGATGTCAAAAAATTGATATAATTATTTGCTTCCACAATAGAAAGCGAGAACTTGGTAGATTTTTACTAGACAGATAAATTTAATCTTAGAGATGCGAAATATACGTTACATAAATATATAAAAACATTATATATATGCATATATATACACATATATATATCCATTCCAAATTATAAATTTTACAGTGCGGTCTCATTATTTCCAAGAAATCCCTCAATGAGGAAAAACCTTAGGTGAGCCACTTTCTTTGTCCTCCAGGTTCTAGACTATTCTCTGATCTTCTTCTTTCTCCCATGTTACTCCCATCACAGGCCAATTACTCTTTCCATTTAACAAAACAATTCAATCTTTGAGTCTGAATCACTAAAAATTCATTCAAAGTGCAACTCCATCAATTTCTTCACCTTTCGCTCCCCTTGCTTCTATTTTTACATACTTAAGCAGAGCTAGAAATTCCTAGTGAGCAGTGAAATAATGACCTTGGCTTGTCATCTATCCTTCTTGAATTTACTGGTTTCACATCTCCATATTGGAACTGAAGAAGAACTGGGGTCAACTCTGGACTTGGGTGAGAAAAAGCCAGCAAATATGCATGGTTTCTCCACTGGAAAGCTGGAAAATATATGTAAATTTACATATGTGCATAATGCATGTCTATTTCTATACAGGATACCTAGAAGATTTTTACCTGAAGATAATTGATATTGGGCTACTTAAAAACATTTAAGCCTCAAAATTTAATTTAAGGAGGAAGAAAAAAATTAGAAGAATGAAACTATGTATGCAAATATGTGTATTTTACCTTACATTTAATGAAATAGAGGTTTTAGTTACACAAAGTACTAATTCTACGAAGGACCAAACTATGGATCAAGTCTTGACATTTTTTGAGTAATTTTTCTTTGTGAATTTTATGACTGCATGGTATGTCATCTTCACTTCATATTTGTCTTTTTTAGCCTGATCTTAAAGTACCCATGTTTAAACAAAGTAACACAGCCATCAGTACTTCCACAATATGCCAAAGGTATTGCTTAATCTTTTGGTATTCGTTTTTTATTCTTTGCAGAGCCAATCCTGTCATCATCATTATCGTTTTGCTGTCGCCCTTCCTCCCTCCCTCCTTTCCTTCCTACCTTTCCTTCCTTTTCTAATACTTGATTGTCAATGGATTTGGCTGCGATTTGAGTAATTCTCCAATATTACTACCAGGGATCCAAGAAATATATTGCACATACTGCAAGACCTGCAATTCCATTTTGTGATTGATGCACTTTGCATTTATATTGCCTTGTTGGATGAAACATTTAGAAATCAGAGATGACTGACACAGACATGACGTATAAGTGGAAGAGTTAGTAGAGATGGATGACTGAGTGGAGACTGATTTTGTAAGTATTTAGCACATTAGTGAATACTTTCATGTTATAAAGACTCACTTCCATACACATCTTCCTAATGTCAGAGACTTGAGTAATGAGATGCCCATATATATCATCACACAATTAGAGTATAAATATTATCCTGTCTCACTTTTTTCACTCAACATATGTCACAGACATTTTCTATATTAATACGTATAGAGGAGGTAAGGATCAGAGAGGTAAAATAACATAAATTCACACGGCTTGTTGATGACAGAGCCAGGAAGAGGCACTCTGGCTCCTTTTCCAGTCTTTTTTTTTTTTCTTTTTTTAATTAATCCATGTTTACTACAGGATGCAATTAAAAAAAACTATCTTAGCTTTTATTATCTAAGTTTTTTATTCCCCACCATTGCAATTCTTAACCAAGAACTGGTAAACAAAGAAATGTGGTGCAGTTCAAATTGTATGAGCAATTCTGTAGCTAGAGTGCAATGCTAGGAAGTGGAAGTTAGTCAGAAGACCAGCTTTAACCCCTGTTCTCTTAAAGCAAGATTTCTTTACTTTCCAAAGGAAGACTGCAGCATTTCTGATTCCACTTGCAATGTGGCCATTCAAAATCCATTACTGAGGAATGGGACTTAAAAGTGAATGTTACATTTTACGCTTAAGGAAAAAGTCATCCATTTTGCTACTAGAAAGACGGCACTGCATGGGGGGTGCATGGAGATTTGAGAAGTATTGTTGGCAAAATTACTTCCAAAATTTGAGAAGGAGATTTACAACATCATTACTTATTGTAATTACAACAATAATTCAAGAAATGCTAAAGTGCATATATTAGAAGCAAATAAGACATCGTACAAAATTATACTGAAAAGAGATTTACAATCTAAAAATCAAACCCCACCCCCTACCCAACCTAAAATAAAAGGATCCCAGCTGCCATAATCCTAAAGGAAAAGTTCTTACATGACTTTATTGTTTTCACTTACAGGGAGAATTCTAGGTTATAGGTATGCTTAGTTCTTTACTTTTATACAGAGCCATAGAGATGTGTGCAGTGGGATAAATTTCAAATGGAAGTTCAATACTGGAATCTCTTGAGTAGTTGGTGTTCTATTTCCTAGTCCATTATTTCTGAAATACAGTCTCCAGTTGCTCTGGGAACAGAGGAAACTAAAGGAAATGCTCAAAATGGAAGGTGGCAGATATAAAAGTACTTTGGAAGCCTCTGGTTTTATCAAAAAGTTATGCACATTTCTCCTTTTACTGCATATTACATATATGCACCTTAATTCAAAAACAAAGTATTGTTTAGTGGCTTTAAATGATAAGAGTTACTGAGCTCAGCTCCCTGTGGGGAGTAAATTAGCTAGTCTTAGCTGCTTCTGGCACACTCATATGCCTGGGGGGTCAGCTCTTTATCAGTTAATCTAGGATAGCAATGGCTGAGATGTCAAAGATGAGCGAACTGGTCCCATGCCACATCTCTCATCCTCCTCCTGGGACCAGCTGCTCACCTGGGCATCCCCTTCTTATGGTGAAGGGAGAGGACAAGTCAGAGCAAGGGAGGACCAGGAGATTACAAATAGATGCATCCATGAAGAAGGATTTATTCCTTTCTTCTAATTTATACCCTAACTATAAAGAAAACTCACACCTGAGTAAGAAGTATCACGTCACGTCAATAAAGCACTTTTGCAGGTGTAAAACACTTTTTAACACATCATATCCTGTATGCTTCAAACATCTTAATGCAGCAAGGAGCCAGGTGGTTGGACCCCTTTTAGGGATATAGGGAAATTGGATCTCTGAATGGCTTGAATAGCCACAATAAAAAACAAAAAGATAAAATCAAGATAAGAACTGTTATTTTTGAATGATCAGCCTACATCTCTTTCCACAGAGATTTATCAACTCCTTGGATAATTTTTCAGGAGTCTTTACTTAGTTCTCACATCTTTAGCACTGCAAAGAGGTTCCAGAGTATTTTACTCTTTGACTGAAGTTTACCCCCTAGAGCAAGGTGGAGTCCCCATGATTTCTCAGAAAGAAGGCTAGGCTGCAGGAAGCATTGGTTTCTGAGCTCTGACATGCAGGAGCTAAACAAGTCTTTGAACAAGTCATCCAGACTTGCAGAGCTTTGTCTTCCTAATCTGTGAAATCTGGATGCAAAAACTTGCCTTTTGAAAACATTATAAATTTAAATAAGATAATATCGATGAAGATACTCATCACAGTCCTGGCAACATACTGGAACCTGAATTTTATCTTCTCTGACTCCCAGGTAAAACTCTCCCATAGCCTATAAATTCAACCTAACAATAAATCTGAATCCAAGAATTCCGGTTTTAATTTTCTGTAAAGGAAGATAGAAAGACTGATGGATACACGGATGCATGGACAGGTGGATGGATAGATAGATGGATGAATGGATAGAGAGATTTAAATGAGCTGTACCAGTGTTATTTGTTTTCACTTTGAAATAATTCCAAACTTGCAAGAAAGTTGCAAAAACAACACCAAAAAAATCCTTATTTTTTCCTCAGCCATTTCAGAATAATGTGCTGACATAGTGTCACATCATCCCTGAATACTTTAATGCATTTTTCCTACAAAATGATACATAAAATAGGATATTAATACTGAAACCTTACTAATATTTAAGCCTCAGACCTCATTCAATTCTTCCAGTTGTTCCAATAATGAGCTTTACAGTAAAAGGATCCAAATCAAGAATTTGCATTTAGTTGTCATTTCCTTAAGTCTCCTTGAGTCTGAAGAGTTTCTCCATCTTTCCTTATGGCCTTGACACTTTTGAAAATTGCCCACCGTTTATGTGATAGCATGTCCCTCAACTTGGGTTTGTCTAATCTTTCCTCAAGATTATACTCAGTTTTTGTGCCTTTGACAAGATTGTCACAGAAGTGATGTTGTGTTTTTCTTGTTTCATCCTATCAGACATTGCATTATTTTGATTTGTTCCATTACTGCTCATGTTAACTTTGAGCACTTGATGAAGGTCATTATCTGCTGAGCTTTCCCACAGAAAGCTAGTCACTTCTTACTCCTTGTAATTAATAAATATTTTGTGGGAGTTACTTTGAAATGATGTAAATATCAGCTTCCTCATCAACATTTAATTTCTTCATTATTAACTTCTATCAGTTTGGACACAAGATTTTTCATTTCACTGGGAGACAACAGTAGATGTCACCAGCCGAAGCCTCAATGAATAGGCTCTTCTTCATCAGGCTCCTATCATTTTCTGAGCACTTCCTTCATTTTTGGCAAAACAAATGTTCCAAGCACTTTTTGTCTTTTCCTTGTGCCAGTCCAGTAATCAGCTATTTCTCCAAAAAGCCTAGTTCCCTTTAGTGAAGAATGGACTGGATACTTAGAAACCAAGTTTTTCTCATTGTTATTGGAATGATACTGCTCCCATGACCTCTGGGTGGACAGAGCTAGGCAATAATATACACATATATTCACATACATATGTATTTGCTTATTTATGTCTAAATTTATCTCTACCCACATTTACATCCATTTTCATTTCCATATTTCTAGCCATCTATCTATATTAGTTTTCTAGGACTACCACAACAAAATGGCACAGACTGAGTGGCTCAAAAGACAGAAATTTATTTGCTCACAGTTCTGGAAGCTAGAAGTGCAAGATCCAGGTGTCAGCAGGTTTGGTTTCCCCTCAGCCCTCTCTCCTGGGCTTACAGACGGCCTTTCCTCTATGAGCGTGCATCCCTGGGCCCTCTTTGTGTGTCCAAATTTCCTCTTCTTATAATAGGACACCAGTCAGATAGGGTTAAGGTCCACCCATCAGGGAGGTTTTTGAACCTTAGTTGCCTTTTAAAGGCCCCACCTCCAAAAAATAGTTGCATTCTGAGGTACAGGCAGTTAGGACTTCAACATGAATTTTGAGGAGACACAATCCAGTCTATAACACTATCAATCTAATTATGAATTACACTGATATCATCAATTCCAAGACAAAACCACAAGACTTATTCTAGTCTTCTCTCTTTCTGTATTTTGCAATGATTTCCTCCAATAGTAGGAAATCTGATTCCAATTATACTCAATGTGTTCACATATGCAGTTAATCATCACAGTATGGAGTCATTCTCCCATCTCGTGGTGCTAGCAACTTACCCCCTACACCTCTGTCCTTCCCTGGGCAGACGTCCTCCCTACTCCACTCAGGCCCCAACACTTCAGGCTGCATGCTACACTGCCTTCCCATAATCCCGGTGCATGTGTGTGGATGCACGTGCACACACACACACTCACACGCAAAGACAATACTTAATTTGTTTGACTCCAACAAATGGCCTATGAACTGAATTATCCAGAAAAGAGGGAGGAAAAGAGGGAGGAAAGAAAGGAGAAAGCAAACGAGGAAACTACGGAAAGAAGGAGGGGGGAAAGGAGGGAGAAAGGGAGGGAGGGAGTCAGGCAGGCACTGAAAGGAAATGTGAAATAGTTCTAAAAGCAGATTAACACCACTTTTTTCAAATCTTCTGTATTTTCTATGTATTTCCTAACAAACAGGAAATATTGTCTAGAAAGATAATGAATCACTGCACGGATACAGACATTACCAAGCTAAAAGAAACTGGGCAGAAACAACAGTAAACTTCTCCGTCTCCCAACTTCAGAATAAGGAAACTATATTCATCTTCTTAGAGATAAACTGTGAAATGAAAAAAAAATAAATGGGAATAGATATTTCCAAAGACAATCTACAAAAGCAGAATGGCTGACTAACCTAGTGAAAAGTAGTTGATGATATTAATATCGAAAGAAAAAATAGCAATCAGAATGGGAGCTGGTCAAAAATGGGCCTTAGATTCAAAAATAAGAATAATTACAAAGGCAATTATTTGGAGTAACCATAAAAGTACTGTCCTCAGCAGTATGGTGTCCCAACTTAACACATTCAAGTTCCTGGCCCAGAAGATGTGGAAAAAGATGCATCCAGGCATCATTGCTGATGCCATAAAAGATAAATAAATAAAAGAACCATCTGTTAGCATCCCAAGAGTCACAAAGCAAATTTCTGCTTAAAATGGTGTTTTCCTATAGAAGTTTCTGCAGCAGCAGCAATGTCACAGTGTTGTGTTAAAGGACTCAGGAGCAAAGGGGTAGAGTTAGAGCTAGTGTTTTGGGAACTGCACAAAAGCTCATCGTGCCGTCCACACATTCCTCAGCACTGGAGGTGTTGCATGCCTGTGGATGTACGTGTCAGCTTCTTCAGTTAGAATAACACCGTGAACTACCGCTCTATGTGGAGACAACAGGTTGGTCAGTTGACCGCACCGCTTGATAGTTATACTTTCAATTGCAAACGTGTTAAGTGGTTGTGAATTATCCACAAGTCTCTCTTGCAGTTGAATAAAGCAAATCCAATCCTAAGAGATGATCCTTCACTAGGTCAAGGCGTGAGGCCTGAGCAGTGAAGACTAGAACACCGGTCAGTCCCGACTCCATCAAAAGAAACACCACGTCTGAGGATGTGGGGAAGCCCCTTAGCTTTCTGACTCCTGTCCTCCAAACTTCAACGTTTGGGGGTCCCTCTTCCCACTTACCTAAAGTATAGCTCCTCTACTGACACAGTCTCAATAACAGTAATGCAACTTGTTTAGCATGTAGTTTTCCCCTAAAGGGAATGTTTCACTGATTTTGTTACCTCAGATATTTCTGTTCTCAGAACCTTTCAAGGAAACCAGTTTTTATTTTTTTCCGGTGCAAAATGTGGAGATCCTCTATAGACTCTCAAATTCATTTTATACTTTTCAGGGTGTCTGCTTGGCTTGCACATCCCTTTGCTGTCTATTGTAGATTTAGGGGTTCATAGCCTTGGGTATGGGCATAGATTGCAATCAAAGCAACGATCAAGTACTCTTTCCAAAACATTGTATTCGTTGTATTAATAACAGGGAAGTCTCCTTATTAACCATATGAGTTCAGAATCTGATCAAATCGTGTAACGATGTTTTAAAAAGAAAAAAGCAGATAGAACTCAGACATTTATTAACAAGTTTGCTGTTATTTGGTTTTGTTTTTAGCTAAATATATAGTTAACTTGTGCTATCAGGATATTACATAATCAGAAATGGTACATTCAGGATAGAAACCACAGATAGAAATAGGCAGAGACTTGTAAAGGTGAATGGCACAAATTCTGAAGTCAGGGGC
This sequence comes from Equus przewalskii, assembly GCF_037783145.1. Taxonomy (NCBI): domain Eukaryota; kingdom Metazoa; phylum Chordata; class Mammalia; order Perissodactyla; family Equidae; genus Equus; species Equus przewalskii. Next base: position 87,394,336 of record NC_091831.1, read on the forward strand.
TCTGGATTCAAACTCTAGCTCAGCTGCTTTCCAGCTGTGGGCCTGGAAATAATGGATGTACATGTCTGGATCATAGAGACCTCTTACCGACTATTGTTAGTTTCATTATTCAAAGGTCTCTGGAACTCAGTTGGGCCTCAAAGAATTTGCCTTCTCTTCCTATAAATTCCTGGTTACCTACCTGAATAGAGACTATGTTGCCATATTAACGACCCTGTCAACATCAAGATAGCCTGCCCAAAAGGGCAGGGGCAACACTGCTGCCTCTTACTTTCCAAAACCAGTTCACTGAAGAACTATTTGAAATAGGGTCAGAGGAGATCTAATTAGAAGAGAGTTTCATATTTACTCAGCCCGAGGCCCTTGATTTATGGAACAAGAAACTGAGGTCAAGTGGGAAAGTGCTTTGTACAAAGTCATTAAGTATACTAACACCATTATTTGAAAAAGAAAATATATTATTAATATAATCGAAGATACAACTTTCTGTAAACCTACAAAAGTATTTAAGAATAATCTATAAAGAACAGAGAAGTGTTTATTTCCCTCCTTTGGAGCTGTGCAATACTTCCGTGAAATTTAAAACGTATTTTGCCCCATAGTGATCCAGGAGCTTCATACTACATACTTGGAATTCAAATTGTTGTTTATAATCTAACTCATTTTTATCCAACTCTATCAAAGGAACAAGGTAAGGCATAATACTAAGATGGATGCTTAAGTAATTAAGAAAGGTGTACCAATTTACAATACAATACAAACAAAGTTGCAAAAGTCATTCTCCTCCTTCAAGTCCCTAACTGTTCTATATAAATGCTTGGTCAGACTTATCATTTTCTTTTTAGATGTGTTGATATGTATGACATCTTCGTATGACCCGCCCATTCCATGAAAAGGTAGACAAAGCATATTGTCATTTCAAAGTCACAATTTGAAATGGGTAGTAGTGACCTAACCAAATTCTACAAAGGGCAATAATGACAGTAATTTCAATTAAAAAAAAAAATCATGCCTTATATTGAATTGCAATTTGCAGTTTATAGACCTCTTCTGGATTTTGCAAATCACTTAATTTTCACTAAAATCCCATAAGGTGAGGTTCAGGACTGAATGTTTGTGTACCCTCCAAGTTTATATGTTGAAATTCTAATGTCCAAGTGATAGTAAGAGAAGGTGAAGCCTTCAGGAGGCGATTAGGTCATGAGAGTGGAGCACGCATAAATAAGATGAGTGTCATTATAAAAAAGACCCCAGAGAGCTCTCTCCATCTTTGCACCATGTGAGGGCACAGGAAGAAGATGGCTGTCCATGAAGCAGGGAGCAGGCTCTCTTACCAGAACCAGATCTGCTAGCACCTGATTTCGGCTCCCCAGCCCCAGAATTGTGAGAAATAAATTTCTGTCGTTCACAAACCACACAGTCTATGGTATTTTTGTAATGTCAGCCTGAACAGACTAAGATGGGTGAAGACTGCATGCATTTTACAAATGAGTAACCGGGGGCTGCAAGAAGATTTTCACAAGATTACATGGCCAATCAGTGTAGGAACCTAAACTTTTTCCTAAGTCTTCTGACCAAGTTTGAAGTGTTTGCTTCTCCATGACAACTGTCGTTTTTGGTTGGAATGTCTTTAATAATTCTTTACTACTAACTCTTAATTCTTCAATAAATTCTCTAATCTGTGCATTTAATAATTTAATAAAGTTTATAATAAATTATTTAATAATTCTCATGGTAACTAAGGATCCCCTGGAGCAAAACAATGTCCTGGCAACCTTGATGCCATCCTCCTACTAACCAGGGAAATGGATAGACCCTAATGAGCCCTCTGTGAATGACGACATGATCTTGGGGTCTCCAGAATACAAAGTCTATGCTACAACACCATGGTAAACTATTCCATCACAATGTCATGGCAGGGAATTAAGCACTAGTCTGTCATGTCTGGATCTAAGCATGACAAAAATAGGGCTCTCGACTAGATTGGCAAAGTTTTAACCACTTGGAAAACAGCAAAGGGCCAAAAAGTTTCACCATAACTTTCTACTTACAAGTCAAAGCCATCCTCTACTCTATTGCACATCTCCCCAAAATGTACGTTCTTAAAGAAGTATACAAATGAAAAGAAAAATACGCTGTTTGGAGAGGGGAGAAAATCCAACCCCTAACTCTACGTGAGAGAAACAAATTTATTTCTCATGAGAGAGAGAGCTCTAGTCCGAGCCAGCCTTGTCTAACGGAAAACAATTTCATTCCTGGTTTGGGTTGTTTTCTTTTCCTGTCCCCTCACTAGGTCCAATGAGTTGTCTTGCACCTTCCATTTCTCATACTTCTGGTGCTTTCATCAAGGCTGTTTTGCCTCCTGAAGTAGCCAACAAGTCATTTTGTTTGTCTTCCTGAATCCATGAAATCCTCAGTAGATCCAGACTTCATGAAAATAGTGTTAGAAAATCTTTCTGAGTGATATGTCTGCTTTGTGAGAAACATAGAAAGGCTGATCAATTATTAGATTGTGATCCATTGCTTGGAAAAATAAGCTCACAGGAGACCTTGGGAGAGACCTCCTGAGTGGCTAAAGTAAGCTGAGCCCGGGATCGACATTTACAAAGCACATATAATGCCACTTATCGAACATCTCAGATTAGGGAATTTCCAAGACAATTTAAGTCCATACTGTACTTGCTACCACAGGAGTGCGATAACTTTTGCGAATGTCAGTTTGCAAAAATAGATTTTTTAAAAAAATTACATTTGCACATTGAATTCTTGTAAATTATGTTTGGCTTACATGTAGAGTGGTAGAGCTCATTATGTAAAGGAAAACATGCAAGTGCCTTGTATAAAGCAATAAATTAATTTTGCAATACAAATAATTGCACCCAGATTATGTTTAGACATGGAAGTATTTTTATACGGGGACTCAGCTCTGCATAAAGACCCAGGCCATACAGATTCTCCTTCTGGAATCTGTTATCTCCCAGATGCAGGTTCTCGCCAGTGTGCTCTCCATCTCCATTGCTGTGATGAAACGTAAAACAATTCTAGCCCTTCGCCATTTCTCTCTCCACCTTAGCAAGTTTTCTCTAACTGCAACCACCGTGTCTAGTTTTAGTTGGAGAGCTCAAGAAATTCTATAACACTCCAACAAGAACTCCACTCTTCTCAAAATGCAAACTCTGATTAGGTTCACTTAGCAAAAATGCTTTAAATATTTCCTTCTATTGAGAGTGGGATTCTCCAAAAAGTCTTTGGTAACGATTTAGTTCCATGGGATGCTCCCTAAAGAAAGTATTTTGTGCTAAAACAAGTAATATTGGATGCAGGGATGTCGAAGGCTCGGAGAAGTTCTGCTGGAAACAAAACAAAAACAAGAGGTGAATCTATCCTTTAAGCTTTGATTATGAAGCACTGCCCACACTTATTTGGCCACAAAACCATATTTTTCTTCTTTCTATAATGAAGACTACTTATACCCTATAGAACACACCTTGATAAGAACACACCATGCTCCACAGTGCCCACCCTCCACGACTGAGCTCCTGCTGTCTCTCCAGACTCATTTTCTAAAGCCAAGTATTTTGCATAAATGCATCGTGTTTTTGTACAACTCAGTTCCTTTTATCCATGATAGTCCCATGTGTGGAAACTGAGAACAGTTTAGATATCACCTCATCCAGCATGTGTTCCCCAACTGGCCCCTCATTTTCCTGGGATGGTTAATAATTCGATCATCTGTGCAATGGCTACACCCACGACACGTTTCTAATATAGCACTTAGCCCACTGAGATAAAATTGTCTGTTTCATAGATAGATATGTTGGGTGTGTGTGTAAATATATGGTGTGTATATAATTTTCTGCAATAGATTGTTCTCCTCTTTAATAATAAGAACCATATCACATATTCCTATCTTTTGAATAAGGTCTGGGATGTCCTGAATACTCCATGAATATTTGTTAATTTAATGAATTAAGGAGGGAAGAAGTAGTACTTGGAGTCTGTTGATTAAGATTAACGGTGGAAGGCTGGCCTGGTGGCACAGCAGTTAAGTTCACACTTCCCGCTTCGGTGGCCTGGGGTTTGCTGGTTTGGATCCCGGGTGCAGACATGGCACCGCTTGGCAAGCCATGCTGTGGCAGGCATCCCACATATAAAGTAGAGGAAGATGGGCATGGATGTTAGTTCAGGGCCAGTCTTTCTCAGCAAAAAGAGGAGGATTGGCAGCAGTTAGCTCAGGGCTAATCTTCCTAAAAAAAAAAAAGATTAAAGATGGAAATGAAAAATAAGTTCTTAAAAAAATCCTGTTATTTGTTGAGACTGCATGTGCTCCCACACATGTGCTTATGTATGTACACAGTCTAACCCGTCATTATAATCATAGCTAGAGTGACTATATCATTTAACATGTTAATTGAGATACTTTTGGGTGTGAAATGGTGAACCATAAGTAATGAAATTACATTTTTTGTAATAATTATTTATTACCCCAAAAATTACTTATTACATTAGTAGATATAATATGTCATTATTTTTTAATTACCTATAAGCATGTAGAGACTTCCTTTTATGGATAATTGATTTCGAATTGTAGATACTTTCACTTGAGCCTTCTCTATAGAGCACCATAATATCTTCAATTGAAAAAACATGTTCATCAAAGGTATAGTAAGTTCAGAGTCAATTCTTTTATGTGCAGGCTATTCTCAACTCTATTTTTCTTTTCATAATGAAATGCACAAATATTTGAGCCCAAATATTTTCATTAATACATTTTCGGCTTCAATTTAAAGTGCCTTTCTTTGTTAATTATTTTTACAAGACACAATGCAGCAAATAAGTTGTCTGTCTTTATCATTCTTTTAAACATTTAATTAATTTAAGATACTGAAAAATTTTAGGGATTCTCAAATCCATGCCATTATAGTCTACACTTTATTTATCTAATTAAAGACAAAACTCCATCAAAGCTTCTTTACCCTACTTCAAGGTATTCTAAAAAACAAAAACAGAATTCTAAAGTTCAATCCTACCCAACCTTATATTCTTGTTTAATTTGTTCAGTTCTCCCCTTGCTTTAGCAGGGGCACATTTCAACGTCATCCTTTTTTGTGAACTCTACTTTCAAGATGGCTGTTCGTGAAAGCATAATTTTATTAAAGTTTTCCAACTGATTTTTTTGGTAAGAAAACGCTTAGAAGACATGCTTACCATAAAAAGTTCTATGTGACTGCAAGATACTTAGGTTGATTTACAAAGTATTTCTTTAAAACCTCAACATTTCTAAAAATGATTAATGATAAACATTGCCAAGAGAAATCAGACCATGAGGCGAAAATATATATTTGATAATAAGCATTAGCTTTGTCTCTAAAGTTACTTTTATTAAACATATTTGTAAATTTTGACAACTATACCTTCTCTTTCTACTGATAGATTACTGAGTTGGATCCAGTTATGAATCATGTATGTACAACAGTATATGTCTGCTTCATAGATTCCATAATTCAAAAGGAACATTGCTCTTTCCATGACACAAGACTCCTTCAAAATTTGTATGTGTATTACCACTGGAAAAAGAAAGAAGTAGTTTCTCTTCATTGTTTAATGTTGAATTTTTTAAGCTAAATTTCTTGTAGCTTTCAAATTACTGTGAGATGATGTACCTTCATTGGAAGAAACTTCTAAGATCTTTAGTTTGATTCCAAAAATTTGCTGAAATTCCATTATTGGGTTTAACTTAACTGACTTTCTCTTTAAAGCACCAGATAGCACTGATATAGAACCGGCATCCTTTAACTGTTTGCAAATTGTCTCTGTTAACAAAGCCAAGGCATTTACAACTACTATGGTTTCACTTTGTACGTGCAGAATAATAGTTACAATAGAAGATGATTGGAGTTAATTTAAAAGAACACTCATTTGACATAAATAGTCATGCTTTAGAGCTAACCATGTTTATTTGTCATCTTCAGGGACAGTCTCTTAAAATAACTAGTGACTTTTGAAATAGATGCTGATGTTTCTTCAGCAGATTTGACTCTTCTGGCTTTTGCCCTGATGTTCCTATGGCTCCGATGGGGGATGGTAAATGTGAACTAACATTTTGTACAATTTACATGTTTACCATCAACTTTCTTATCAACTGGAAATTCCTTAAGCATGGATTTTTGGGCAATTGCTGCTACAGAGACTTATTTTAAACCTAAGCATTGCCAAACAATAAAACAAATAAATAGTGATAGATTTAAACCATACAATGAATGTCAAAACCACTGTACCAATTATATTCATATACTTTGCATACATTCCACAGCTGGAACGCTCAACGCTATTACCTTGCCCTACTCCACAAACTTCTAACCAATAATTTCCAGTGTTCCACTCTGACCCCTTCCACATTTGTGGCCTAGTATCTTCCTGCTCCATGCAGACTTAGCACACTTCACAGAACTAGCTAATATACAAATGGCCAGTGGGGGCAACTCCACCCAATACTTCTCCCGCAGCCACCTGAAGCCAGAGGAGTTACCTGTCTCTAGTCACTCACGTATGGGAAGACTTTCTTACATCAGCAGGCACCCTGCATGCTGCCCTTCAAAGAGGGAGTTAGCTATGTTGCATTTGGAAGGAATCATGAAAGCAGAAATGGATAATACCTGGTCATCATTCACATTTAAAAATGTGTTAAAATGTGTTAAAATTCAGCTCACTGCACATGCATCTCACTCCTACACAAGACTAAGTTAAAAAAATGAAAGTCAAAGTGGAAATCCACCAAGCCATTCTAGATCATTCAAATGTCATGAACATTAATGATATTTGATTAAAAGTTAAAAAACAAAAACAAAAAACAAATAGTAAACCAAATAGGATGCGAGGCAGAAGGAGAACCAAGTCTTTCCTGCATCATCTGGGATGTGTGGGCCCCGAAAACAAAGGGGGGGTATTTAGTCAAATATGAGTTGACTAAGGTGAAAGAGTCTCTGAATCCATTTTTCTGAAATTGGCAATACTTTCTTTTACACATCCTAGAAAAAGTCAGTCTTCTTTTATAAACAAAGTAGCAACTGCATGGCTCAGAAATGCTGGAAAAATGAAAACGTACTTTTGCTTAGCACTTGGTTTGAAGGCCACAAATGATCACAAAACCACTGAAAAATCTGTAATAGCATATTCTTCTCCAAGACAGCAGAGAAAGATGCTGGCTTTTAACTAGCAACTGACCCTGATAAGTCTAGGAGCCCTCTAGTTGGAGGTCATCCTCCTGACAGTAGAGGACTCCTTGGAAGCCAGAACCTAGAAACATCCATGGATTAAGGACACCCTCTTCAGTATTCCTGCGTATTTGATGCAGCCTCTGCTGGGATATTACCCATGATGCAAGATCCCTATCCTATTCTATTTACGAATCACTCTAATCATTAGAATTTTAAATAATTTCCTATTGCAATCTATCTGATCAAAACCTCCACTCCATGTTCACTATCTGCACCGAGCAGAATACATAAACCTCCCCTCAACATGGCAGACCTCCGTATATTTAGTCACCCTCCCTCAAGTCTTCTCAAACTTTAACTTGAATCTATAATATGCTGCCTGAATATGCACTCATTTATTAAATAAGCAGTTGGTGAGGACTTGTTTTGCCCGAAGTGCTAAGTCAGCTATTCCTAACATGGGGCAATTTTGCCCTCTCACCCCTGTAACATTGAGCCTTATCTGAAAACATTTTTGTTGCCACAAGTTGGGGGCAGGATGATACAGGCATCTAATGAGTAGAGACCAGAGATGCTGCTAAACATCCTACAATGGTATAAGGCAGGTCTATACCCCTATCCCCCAACATCCACACAACAAAGAATTATCCAGTCCAAAATATCCATAGTGTGTGGGCTGAGAAATTCTGTTATAAAAATATATAAAATTGCTCCCCAAAGGATTATAAATCCTGTCATTTACACAAACCAGAGGGAGGGAGAGAGAAAGATATAATAAATGTAGCTCATCAAGATAAAGCCAAAGGGTATTTTAAATTTCCTTGATCTGGACACTGTACAAAGAAGAGGATGACACAGATTTGTCTGGAAGGTTACAGAAGAGGAATATTGACTCCTTCCAAGCCCTCAAGGCAGTCAGGCAAAACTTGGGCTTTCTTTCAGCTGAAAGCAACTTCTCCCTTTTAAATCTACGGGCTCTAAAATATTATAAAATTTCATTTTTTTAACCGTCTTATTTTTCAAATATAACTTACAAAGAGAAGGGTGTATAAAATGCAAATGTTTACAAAATGTTCAAGCAAATATCAGGATAATAAATTAACGAGGTTAAGAAAGAGAACACTGCTAACATCTCAGAAGCCCTCTCTATTGCCCTGCTCCATCCTGAGCCAGCCTCTTCCCCACCATAACCACCCTCCTTACTCTTGTGATAAATATTTTTCTTTTCAGTATAGTCTTACCATTTATGTATGAATTTCTAAACAATTAAGTTTACTAAGGCCTGTTTTTGGACGTTACATAAATGGAATTACACTATAAGCATTATTTTGCATGTTTCTTCATTCACTCAAGATTTGACGGTATGATTGATCCATGCTGACATCTGTATATGATGTCTTTCATCTTCATTATGAATAGAATTCCTTTGTGTGAACACACTACAGTTAATCTATCCATTCTACTGTTGGTAGACATTTGGTGTGTTTACAGTTTGGAGTTATTAAATGATAGCCTTGATGTGAAACATTCCTGAATATGTGATCTGATGGAAAATTTTATGATTTACAATTTAGAATATTTATCAAGATGTGAAAACTTTGGTTCAAAGATATGTGTATGTTTAAATATACTAGATGTCATCAAACGTTTCCAAAATACTGGTACCATGCCTAGCACATGCCTAATACATCATGAATTTTGTGAAAATTTCATAGATGCTTAAAAATAATTTGTATTTTTCAGTTTTCAGATGTGGTATTTTATGGCTCAAACTTTCTATAACTTACCTGATCTCTTTTGTCTGCTTGTTCTCTCAATTTTTGAGGGAGTTGTGTTAAAATCTACTAGAAATGCATTCTTTCTTCTTATAAGTTTCTGTTTTATATATTTTAATACTATTAACAGGTACGTATAAATTTAGAATTATTATATTATTATATTTTATTGGTGAATACACAGTTTCATGATTATAAAGTGACTCTCTTTATTCCCAGTAATGCTTTTTGTCTAAAACTTGATTTTTTAATATTTATACCACCCATCTTTCTTTTGGTTACTATTGGGCATAGGGTGTTTTTAATTTATTTATTTATTTTTTTTTTTGAGGAAGATTAGCCCTGGGCTAACATCTGCCACCACTCCTCCTCTTTTTGCTGAGGAAGACTGGCCCTGAGCTAACATCCAGGCCCATCTTCCTCTACTTTATAGGTGGGACACTACCACAGCATGGCTTTTGCCAAGCGATGTCCTGGCCGTGCCCGGGATCCAAACCAGCGAACCCCAGGCCGCTGAGGTGGAACGTGCAAAGCTAACCACAGCACCACTGGGCCGGTCCCAGGGTGTTTATTTTTAACTTCTTTTCATGCTTGCTTTAATCCTTATGGCTTTAGGTGTGTCACTTGAAAACAGCAAATATAGCTTATAAACAGAATCTATATGTCCAATCTGACAATCTTTGTCTTTTATTAGAGCATTTAATCAATTTATATGTGATTTAACTGCAGATATATTTAATTTTTTCTACTACCAGGTTTCGCACTTTCAAATCTGCATTTTCATTACAATTTGTCTCATTCTATCTCTCTCTCTTCTCCATTTTCTTTTTTTCTTGATTAGTTGGTATTTTTTTCTCATTCAAAAATTGTGACTTAGGAATGCTGAAGTTAATTCGTCTATTTTTAGTCCTTTACTAATTATAATAAATTAAATCAAGGTATAAAATAAACGGACACTTGTACTAGTTCTCAGAAAACAGAAGAAAATCAAAACACTTTAACTCCATTCATAATTTCTCTGACTTACACAGTAGATTGTATCTTACTGAAAACCTAACTATATTTTATAGTTTTTCCCTGCAATCTTGTTGATAGACAATTTTCCCAACGTTTCTTCCTGATTTTCTTTTCAGCTATGTCTAATCTGCCAATTAATTCATCCACTTAGTTATTGACTTCAGTTATTGTATTCTTCAATTCTAGAAGGTTTATTTTGGAAATTTTTAAGTCTATTCTGTCATTTTTTATAGTTTCTTGTTACTGGAACATATTTTCCACTTACCTCTTCTTTCTTTAAAAAGGTAATTATAGCTGTTTTAGGATCTATACCTGATAATTCCCATAATAAGCTCTTTGTAATTCTGTTTCCTGTTGTCTGTTGCTTTTGCTGGTTCTCAAGTGTGGTATCTCATTTTCTGTTTGTTCCATTACATTTTCCATGTTTGACTGTCTTTGTATGATGCTCTTTATGCCAGGACAATATCCGCACAATAACCTGAGGCTTACGACCAAGTCGTGTTACTCTACAGACCTTCTCTTTGATTTTAGGTGTCCAGGAGTCCGCCAGTCTGCTGAAACTTTTAAAATAAATCCATGCTTTTGAGCTTCTAGTGGATGTCAATAGAAGTTTGAAATCAGTGTGAAAGCTGACTTCTTTTGATTCTCAAGGATTAACCACTTGAGGTACCAGTTTTATAAGAGGATTTCCTGTTAAACTCTGCAGTGCTAGATATGTCCTGAAGTTGGAATTCTCATCCTTTTAGTAAGTGAGAAAAAAAAGTCCAAATTTGGCTCGATGGGTAAATTCTTTCATGGCAAGAACATCTTCTGTGGTCTACTCACTTTTCTAGGTGTTCCTCTCTCATCAGTTTTAGAATGATAAGTTCTTACAAATTTTTTATATGTATTATGCTTTTTAGAAGTTTTTGATCCAGCCTTTTAAATTACTATCAGGAAATATTAAATAATAATTATCAATTTATTATTTGATCCCAATAGCCTTAGCCAACTTCAAGTGAAATTCTAATGCTATAATTTTCTGTTTGTCATGATATAAGAATAGGTTGGGAAACACTACTATGTAAGATTCAGTGGTTCATTCTAAAAATATGAGTAAGCATCTTTTACATGAAAGACCTATTACTGTGAACATAGAAAGAGAAATGTAATTCCCAATGAAATTGCTAAGAAACCAATAACTTCGGAAACTTGTAGAAAACGCTGAGTGCCATAGGAGAGGCTCAAACAAATTGCTATGAAGATCTAATAAGGAACAAAATGCTTCCAATCAGGGTGATCAGGAAGACTTCTGGGAAAAGGAGCATTTGTTGGATATACAGGATTTGAACTAAACTTTTCTATATTAAAAAGAACATGAATTTTGAAGAAAAACTGTTCCACACTTTGAGACTAGCTCTAACATTGCTACTTAAATGAGTTTGAGCATGTTACTGAGACTTTATGAATATCGCTGTAGTCTAGAAATGGTCATATCTACCTAATAGAGAGATCGAGACAAATAAATGAAATATTATGGCTTATGTTTGTAAAATGATGCCTAGGCTCTTAATAGATCTTTAATATTCTGTTGCTATTTAATTATTTCAGTGTACGGATGTACAAGTATATTTCTACATCCTAGTGAATTATCTTGGGGGGCTTACAATTAAATGTTGGGTAAGGAAAAAGTAAATAACAAATTAATGTCGTTCTGCACTGACCATGCATCTCTTAGAATGGTAAATATTGTCACACTAATTACCTTTAAGTAGTTTTTCATTAATTTTTTTCTGTCATAAATATGCATAATGCCTTTAAAATAGGCAAGCACTATATTGCTATTTTTTGTTTTAATCATTATGAAATTGCCATTAGATGGCTGGTTGGTTGTTATTGGAGGAGAAACATGAAATATATTTTATTGCTTTACAAGGTGTCTTCAATTGACCATTTCAAAAATGCCTCTTATTTTAGCTCCTATGGAAAAGCACTTTGTCAGATGTGAGCAGGGACATGCTCGAGGGCAACTGCGGAGACCACTTGTCATCACTTCACTATACATGGCCTACATTTTAACTCACTAACAGCTTTGAGGGAAAACATGATTTCCTTTCTCAGTACATCTTTTGGATGAACGGGGTTCAACTGAAAACTGCATGGTTAATGAAAAGATGTAGACATCTAATCAGAACAAAACAGAATTATTTTAAAAGTTGGCTACAATTGGAGCCAATAAGCCTGGGAGGAAGGCAGAATTCCTCATAAGGAGAGAATTGCTCCTCCGTTTGGAAAAACACCTTATAGGTTTTTGGGTTACATAAGGCTGTGCCCTGTGGTAGAGAAATGAGAAATATAGTTTAGCAAATAAAAGTACAAAATGCCACCCACAGGATAGGAAAAGATTTTGCAAATCATATATCTGATAAAAGACTTGTATGTTATATATATATATATGTATATTTGTATGTATATATACTCATATGTAATATATATGTATATACATATTATTACAACTCAATAATAGAAAATATAAACAAGCCAACTTTTTTAAAAAGTCCATAAGCATATGAAAAGATGTTCACCATCGCTACTTATAAGGAAAAAACTCAAATAAAGGGTCAATAGTAAGTATTTAAAAGGATGTGGAGAAATTGGAATCCTCATACTCTGCTGGTGGGAATGTACACAGGTGCAGCCATTTTGGAAAACAGTCTGGAAGTTCTTCAAACTGTTAAACATAAAGTTGCCAGACAATCCAGCAGCTCCACGTCTAGATGTATATCCAAGCAAAATGAAAGCATACGTCCGTACAAAAACTTGTACACAAATGTGCACAGTAGCATTATTCACATTACTCAAAAAGCAAAGATAACTCAAATGTCTATCAAGTGACAAGCTGATAAATAAAATGCAGTATATCCATACAATGTAATATTACTCCACAATAAAACAAATGAAATACTGACACATGCTACAATATAAATGAACTTTGAAAATATTATGCTAAGTGAAAGAAGTCAGTCATAAGGGTGCACATATTCAATAATACTGTCTATATAAAATGTCTAAAATAGGCAAATTTGTAGAGAAAGAAAACAAATTAGTGTTTTCCTAAGCCTGTGGGTGATGGTACGGATTGGGAGGAGACAGCTAAGGGGTGCAGGGTTTCTTCTTGGAGAAATTCATCTCCTCAAAGATCTTCTAGACTAGTCCAAGAAATGAAACTTAACAAATACTCCCAAAGCACAGTGAAAATAATCTACCATCATAATTATGATAAACTACTACTATCTTAGTTTAAGCCCTAATTATCCTCCTTCCAGAATTTCTATTACATCCCTACAGGTCTCATTAATAGTGACCTTTCAAAAACTTAGTTTTAGCTATGGCTTCACTTCCTTGAAAATTCTTCATTGACTCCTCATTGTCAGTTGGATCAAGTTCTAGTGCTTCACCACAGCCAGCTAATCCTTCCTGAGCTGGGTTCCATCCTACCTCTCCAGCCTCAACTCCTGGCTTTCTCCCCATGACCCTTAAGCTCCAGCACACACAAGGGCTTTTGCAATGTCAAAACAAAAACAAGATTATTTAAAGCCACATATTCCCTCTGAGCAGGGGGATTATGTTAAGCAAGACTGTTGTTCTTCATAGCATCCTGATGGGTTTGAATATATAAAAGAGCACCCAGAAGAGAGATGGTTCAAGACCAGTTACCGCTGACATGCAATGAAGCTGCTGTGGAATATTTCTAGTGGAGGGATGGGCAAAGGAACTTAAACAACAGGAATGTTTTAAATAAATGAGATGGCATTTGTATTGTTACCATGTAAATTCTTGTCACTTCCACCCCATAATCCCCACATTGCTAAACATTTAGTAGAACCTCCTACATTCAAAACGCTGTTGAGATTGAGGGGGTGGGGAAATTGAGGAAGCCATGAATTTTCACACCTGAGTCAATGCAATGAGGAACAGAGAAAACATTCACAGGATAGCAAGGCAACTCAAATTTAGAGGAAGCCAAAGTTTGGAACCAGAAGTGACCTTGACAATATAAACCCTCCTAAGAACTCTCAGAAGACTTAGGGGTGCTTTGTACAATTAAGGAGCATAGGATGGAAATAAGGAACATGAGGCTGTTTTATCAGATCTCAAGGGGCAGAGAAACCTGATATATGAACTACACCCATTACACCCATAAACAGTTTTATATCGCCTCAAGATAGTATGGAATTGTTCCATAGGATTCCTATGAAAGTCACTGAGATCACATTGTAGCTGCACATGCCAGAAGTGGACGTCTGGGGAAAAGCAATAGGATTACATTGATTCATAGGGGAGCACACATAATATCATTTCCCCTTGACCTCTATTGAGCTGGCTTCATTATCAAATCTCTCAGCGTTATGGGAGGCATTAATTTCTGAACTGTTCAGGCTGGTATGTGGATTTTTAGTATCAGGTGTCACCTATTATAACTCACAATGGGATCTTTGGAACGTGAGCTTGCTGATAAAATCAAGGACCAATCCAACAAATGGGAAATTGCCCATTTTGATGAACCTTCCATCCACCTCTCTCTGTAACGGCCGTGTCACTAGTTGCCCTTGAAGATAAAACCTCTAGCAGTGTTCACTGGAGCTGTGTAAATTTCTTCATATATCGTAATAAAAATACAAGTCTAATCAGGAAAAATTTACTTCCATGTGCAAGTTGTGATTTACTTATTAATCACTAGATTGAAAGCTTTATGATGGCAGGGGTTTTATCTGGTCTGTTCACTGACACAACCTAGCACCAGCCCCTGACACATGGTAGAAAAAGAGCATTTGTCACATGAATGATTAAGAAAAGGATGTTACTGTTTAAATGACTCTGTTGGTTGTTTCCTGTCTCACACGCAAATAATCTAGATTTCAAAGAATAAGACCACAAAATCAAAAGATATGATTAAAAACAATATTGGCTAATGTTTATTGTTTCCTACGGACCAGGCACTTTTTTAGGTACATTATCTCCTTTCCTCTTCTTCATTCATTTTACAGGCTGATGAAATTTAAGAGATGTATTCTAAGTCACAGGTAAACTCAAGACTTGGAACACAGGTCTAGGTCTTTCTTAGTCCAGAGCCACACTTCTAACCTCTGTCCAAAGCACCTCCCTCCCTCTCCTTATATATGTAAATATATATATATTTACATACATGCAGCTCTCTCCCATGGGACAGAATCTCTGGGAAATGAGACAGAAGCTGTCGAGACATAAGTCTCTTCTTAATACTATTCTTTTAAATTTTCATTGCCCAGTATGAATCTTATGCAAATTTTTCCATAAAAAAGAGATTATTTGTTATGAGCCAAATTTATACCTTTGGTCAATAAGGAACCAACAATGTGAGTCCTACAATAATTGCCTCAAATTTGTTTTTCTATCCACTGCATCTCAGTTTAAAACTGGATTTATTCTTACCCCCTCCACACTCCTCCACTCACACACATTGATAAGGAATGCAGATTAGTGATGTTTAAGATCACATAATCAAATCTTGCTTAAGAAGGTTTCTTGTTAAGACTATGGTCACACACTTGAGCTACCATAAGATAATATATTCCTAGAATAAATCCAGCAGTGACTATGGCAGCAATTTTAGAATAGGGATCACTGGATACGTAAATAAGGCAACACCCTTTGGACAATGTTCAAACTGAACACTTACATTCACAAATCAAATGAATAACCATATTGCTTTCCTTAAATGTCAGTGTGAAAGTGCCAAGCTTATTTAACACACACATTTTTTTCCCCTTATTTTAACATTTCACTCCCAGTAACGACTCCAGTGAAAAACTTCAAATGCAAAGAAAGACAGAGTGTGTGCAGAAGCTGTTAGAATCGCATTAGGCCAGATGGTATCTATAAAAACAAAGAAATTTCCACGAAGACTTAAGATAAGAACTGGACAAAAATCACTCCAATGTTCTGTTGGAAGAATCTGTCAGGTAGAGTGTGATGATTCTGGGATAAAACCAAAGGCTTTTCTCCCATATTAATTAGTATGAAATTCATTTGCATAGGAAGCATTGTCAATATCACGAAATTTTCAAAGATTTAATAATTCTTTAAAAAATAAAATGACTAAGAATGAGTGTTCCTTCATATATGCTTTATTGACAATTTTAATTCTCATTTACATTTTTGCCTGTCTATAAGACTGCATTTCAGTGAGGAAAATCTTCTGATTTTCAGCAATAAGTGGGTGATTGTCACATATGTTTTTCCTTTGAGATAACCTTGGCCTCTTGGTCACCCTTGCAAAAAGCACTTGAAACTAACTTTTACTCACTGAATATTTGAAAAATCCTAAAAAACAGAGAATAAAATTTGGATGTGGTCTTGTAATTTCTAAGCCAAAAAAGTAAAAACGTAAACAATCATTTTGGCGTAAAGGTAAACAAATTTGATAGATAAATAAAAGGTAAATTGTTGGTTAATGAAAATCATTTTTTTTCCCCAAGATTAGCCCTGAGCTAACATCTGCCGCCAATCCTCCTCTTTTTGCTGAGGAAGACTGGCCCTGAGCTAACATCCATGCCCATCTTCCTCTATGTTATACCACAGCATGGCTTGCCAAGCAGTGCCATGTCCGCACCCAGGATGCAAACCAGTGAACCCTGGGCCACCGAAGCGGGATGTCCGAACCTAACCGCTGCACCACCAGGCCAGTCCCTGAAAATCTTTTCATTGAAGACCATGAATAAATCTAAAAGGCACTCTTATGTGGATTATTTTGTTATGCTCTTGTTGTTTTGCAAATGCTTTTTGCATTTGAGGTCTTACATTTTCACTCATTCTAATCAACCAATAAGGTCATTGTGTTCTTTGCATGTGTGGATAATAGATATATTTTTGAAAGGCCTCCAATTTATTCTGTTATACTTAGCATATTTGAAGGTTGAGTTTCTCCCCCATCACTCCATCAACCATCAAAGCCTGGTCATGAGGCTGGCATCAGCAAGAAGCAAGGATGGGAAAGCCAGATGGGCCCATCCTGCCTGAGTAAACTGTGGTAAGTCGTGGATGGATGGGAAGGAAAGTAAAAGAGTATTAAAGTTGTTCTACTCTGAATTTTATGAGGGAAAAAAAAACTAGGAAGAGTGAGAGGGTCACGGACAAAGCTCATTGCCTCCTATCTTCTCCTTATTGTACCTCCACCAACACACACGCACACACACACACAACATCCAAAACATTTAACAATGAGCATCAACCATTTAAAATGGACGGAAGCCCACAGTGCTAGCAAAGGGTGCTGGAGGCCTCCTGCTGTGACAGGATGCACAAGATCTCAGGCAACTGGCTACTGACCAACCAGCATGGGAGTTCTCCAATATTTTAACACCCAGTAGGGCACATTGGTGCAGATTGTCAACTATCTGTCCTGTGCCTGCATGCCTTCAGGGCCCAAACCACCAATGGTGAAGGAGGATAAGAAAATTCACACCAGAGTAGAGAAATCTAAAAATTCAGGGGAAGGGGCACACTTGTCCCTTAATGAGGAAGTTATAGAAGAAAGAAGTCACTTTCAACATGGCATGGCGTCAGTGACATAAAAGTAGAGGCTACTAGATTGGTCTAAGGATTGCTTAAGATTTTTGTTGTTGATGCTGTTGTGTGAAATTCAACAACTTAATAGGAGTAGAATCAAGAGAAAAACCATATTATTTATATACAAAATAAAGGCTAACCGGTCACTCCACCTCAAACCGGTAATGTGAGCCGATCTGCAACCTTCTTGCACCTGGAAAATTTCCTTAATTCTCATCCTCTCTCCTATTCACACAGCAAAGTAAGGAAACCAGTGGTGGGACAGGAGAGCACTCCCCCGGCCAAAAGCACATATTTCACACTGTTAGGTCGGCGTTTACAAAGTGTCTGTCTTTGCAGTGCACTAATCTCCTTAAAAAGGATGCTACAGCATAGATTAAAAAGGGAAAAATGCATTGCCTCAAAAATGATCATTTATAGAATGTTCCATCAGTGTTCATTTTTTATGCGTGTTGTAGCTCTCTGGCTGTTATAGTGTTGTTGTTTTTTTTTTAAATTTTGTCTAAATTGTTTACGTTTTTCTTTGAAATTAGACACAACTGGAAACTTAACCTTTACTTCATACATTTTCAGGGAAATACAAAGTAAAACCACATCAAGATATCACTAAATCTCTACCTGATTAGCAACAATCAAAAAGTATGACAATACTAACCGTGGCCACATGTTAGCACATGAGAAACAGTGGGGTGCTCATACCCTATTAGCTGGAGTGCAAATTCGTCTAACCACTTCAGAAAACAATCTGCCCTTATCTAAGAAAGACAAGGATAAGCACTCCATATGATCCAGCAATTCTATTCTCCTAGTCTCACTTGCCATACCAAAAAAGATGAACAAATATGAAAATGGAAACACCACGAATATACACTAGTACATATCAATAATTTTTGACTACAATAATTCATACAATGGAATGCTATAAAATAGTGATGATGAAGAAATTTACCTATTGCATTGATACGAGTGAATTTCAAAATACGTAATATTGAACTAAAAAGGCAAAGTCACAAAGGAACACCCTAGAATTCCATGAATAAAAACAGGCAAAATTATATTATTAATGCTTTCTTATACATATGTATATGATAAAGCTAAAGACAGAAGCAAGGAAAAATCTACCAAAAATTCAGGCTGCAGGTGGTAAAAGGGGCAAGCAAGGAGGGAGGGGCATGCCAGAGCTGCACCTGACTGGGAGTGGCCTTCAGAAGTGGGCCTTGGATAGTTGGTGATTTTGTTCTTCTCCTGTAGACTACACGTATATGACATATACTCATTTGAAAATTTCATATATTTCATAATATGCTAAAATATAAAAAAGAAAGTAAAGAACAATAATTAACTTTAACCTAGCATGCATATACCAGTACACACATTATTTCTTAAAAATGTTACCGGCACCTTATCTGAGATATTCAATGGAGAATGTGGGCACACTAATCTAAGAGATATGCTTTTTCTCTTCTTAAAGATGAAACAACTGGGGAGATGTTGTTGAAGGAGACAAACTTGCAACTAGAAGATGAATAAGTTCTGGAGATCTGATGGGCAGCCTCGTGGTTTTAGTCAACAATATTGGTATAATATACTTCAAAGTTTCTGAGAGACTAGATCTTAAATATTCTCACCAGAAGAGAAATGATAATTATCTGATGTGATGGAGGTGTTGGCTAAAGCTATGGTGGTGATCATACTGCAATATATAAATGTATCAAATCAACACATTGTACACCCTAAACTTACACAATGTTATGTGTCAATTATATCTCAATAAAAAAACACAGACAATAAATAACATTAAGAATACAGCTTCTGAAGTTACTTCCATCTGCAATTTGAATGTGGCTGCTGTAACACCTAACAGCAGCTCAACAATGAAAAGCTGATGGAAATCTTATTTTTTCCTCTTAAGTGGGGGCTGAGTTAGACATGAGAAAACTTTAGGCGCTTGTTAGAATCCTGAGAAGCTTTATTCATCACATTCTTTGCTCACCTTTGTTTATTACATACAGGTCAGAACAAGGACAGCAGAGGGAAGGATTTGTGCTGTCCTTGCTTTCCACTACTGTGGTGTTTATTAACAAGTCCCGTGGCTCTTATTGACTGTATTATTTCCTGCACTTTCAAAGAGAAATAAAATGGCCAGTTTCTGTGTTATTTGGGCTCCAGCCCTCCTCACCACATCTCTGTTGGATTTTTTCACCAGCCCCATGGCTTCTTCGATTGGACCCTCATTTCCCAGAACCTGCCCAGTGGGGATGGAGAGTGACAAGTGGAGAGGACTCAGGTTGCTTTCGATATTATTCGTGAAAGGAGCTACACTTTTCAAAGTGCATCGTACAGAGACTCTGTAGGCAAGAGTAAGAAAATAGGTCATTAATTTTAGGTGATAAGCTGTGATAAATATTAACGACTGCAGAAAATTGTGCACAAGTTAAGGGATAAAAGCATCAGTTTTTACTCTCTAGAATTTGTTGATGTTGTTCTTGTTGATTTTGCTTATTTTTTTTTTATTTCTTTCTGATGAACAGATTTGACTATTTGACTTCCAAAGAATCTGAATATCAGATAATGCTTTACCTCATGTTCAGAATTTTAGGTCAATCCTGTTCTGGTCGTAAGGGAATAAAATATCTGATGTTACATTTTGGAAGCAGAGTTTTGGTTTTGCAACAGACTAACGGGCAGAGAATGTTGAAATAGAAAAGTCTTTAGAATAAGTGAGGGTCAGGAGACTTACATCAACTAATATGCATCCATTCATGCAATAAATGATTATTTCTTTCCCAGATGCCCCAGCCCTGTTCTAGCTGTTAGGCATTTGAGACTGAACAAGACGGTCAAGGTCCCTTCCCTCTTGGAGCCTCAAATCTGTCTCTAGTGATGGAACCTACCCTCCAAGTATAGGCAAATGACCAAGGGACAAAACCTGTCTCATATAGTGGAAAAGCACAGGCCATTAGGAGTTGAAGCCTTATCAAAATATACTGGGTAATTGGGCACCCTGCCTCTGTGTTAGTTTTTCTCCAGTTTCTCTTTATCTATATGTATTCTCTCTTCTTTTCTACCCTGTTCTGTGCCTTGGAAGCTGACCTTAATGGGATGCATTACCTGGGTTTCCTGTTACTCTGGGTTTTGGTTGCACTTGTAAATGGGTGGCTGCAGAGAAAGATAGAAGGATCAGAAGATAGGAAGATAAAAGGGAGGAGAACAGGATAGCCTGGATCTATTTCACCTTAAACCTTCCTGTCTATGACTCCCACTCTCAACTGGACCTCAGGCATCACACTTTCTGCCTCTTGTTCCTTCCTCTCTACAGTGGTCACATCTCTTGTTGGCTTTTTTTTTAAACTCTACCCACACTTGTGTAAATAATCCCCATGGGGAAGCCTCTCCGAAACTCCCATTTGAGAATATCATCTGTTGCCTGCCCAGACTTGAACTGAAACCACCACCATGGGAAGGAGCCGTGTGCACAGTCTCCCACTCAACGTCTAAGCAGAGATAACCTATGTTGCACCAACACAGGTCCTGCCTCAGTGTAAGCCCACAGGCACTGGGCTCTCAGCATCAGCCTGGGGAGAATTTGCAATTTATATAATAAATACCAGTTGACATCTACTGGATGCATAAGTGAGAAAATGAGGAGATTAGTCTGCTGCCCTCTGGGAGCTCACTGGCTGGTGATGGAGTGAGCTACAGATAGAATTGGAATACCATACGATGAAGACTCTAAGAGAGGAATGTACAGAGAATGATGGAAGCGAGTGATTAACCCTGCTGAGAGCGGGGAGTGGTTTGGTGCATAGGAAGATTTAACTGAAAATGGTATATAAGAGCCGAGACTGGAAGGATGAGTAGGGATTCATGACACAAGAAAGGGCCAGCTGGATCAGGGGTGCTTGGAGAGCAGGACAGAGAGGGCAGTGCAAGGAGAAGAACCTAGGTCTTCAGAGTAACAGGAGCAAGGATGCCTAGGAAAACAGGGCCTGTAGGATGAAAAGCGAAGGCACAGACAACGGCCAGGACGGAGTTTGTGGAGTGTGCAAGGACGTGAGCTGAGGAAGCAGCAAGAGTCCGATCATGAAGGGTTCTACAGATCAGGGTGAGGATTTTTATTCTGTGGGCCTGTAAACACATGCAATTATTCAATAGGGAATTGAACAATCCAATGTACATTTTAGAAACGTAAACCAGTGGCAGAGATTGAAAGACCAGTCAACCTGGAAACAGAACAGTATCTTGGCATCATTCTTCTCTGCTAGCATCTCTCTGGGTCAGAGACCTTACCAACTTCAAGGATAACATTTAGCTGCCATGCACTAAAGCTCATTGATTGTTTGTGGCCAGCCTCTAGTGGACTTTGGTGTGGCATCCATTCTGATTGGCTTGTGCCCGTGCCCTACCCTTGTAAAACATTTTCATATAGCTCCTCTTCCAGGATGAAATTATGGCAAGCTGGGATGACTGGAGCTGGGCCCTCTGGTAAGGTAACTCACAGCAGAAAAGACAGACCCAGACACTTTCAGCATCACCATTATTTCAAAATATTCTAAGAAGACACTACTCTTCACAATTGAAAAGGTCTGATTTTCTTGTCATTTATTGCATAGAGGACATAGAGGAAGTGTGATAAGAAGAGGAAAACTAGTTGGATGGTGACTCCAAGCAGAAGTGTGGTAAGGAGAGGGAGACCAGTCAGGCAGGAGATGAAGGCAAGGGACGAGTTTGGGGATAAGGTTAATGCGCTTGAATTTAGGAATGTTGAGCTAAAACTACTTATGGAAAACTCAGGAAGGGTAACTAGAAAACCTGTGAGCCAGGAGCTTAAGAGAGAGGAGAGGCTAGAGATGTGTCTTTAGATAAAGATGTGTCTTTAGATGTCATCAGAAACAAGGTAGAGAGTCAACTGGCGAGTATATAAAATCACCAGGAATAGTGTGTCACTTGAGAAAATGAAGAAGAAAGGAACACATGGGAACTCTCCCTTTGAAAGGTGGCCCAAGGAGATACTCATGGGAAAGGATACTGAGAAGGGGTGGCCGTGAGGGAGCACCCAGGAATGGGTCATCCTTCGGGTGACCATTGTTCTGGTTTGCCTGGAATAGCTGCAGTTTATGCTTGCTGTTCCAGCCTCCTACCTGGCTCAAAGGCTGACTTGGACAAAAGAGTTCAATTTGAACAATAAAGTCTATGGTTTGAATTTAATTGAGTAGAAAATTTAAGGAGGTAGTAGTCCAGAGCACTAAATGCAGCTCTGAGCAAATTTTCCAGCCTTCCAACCTTCAATGACCCTGCGCTTCTGGTCTCCCTAAGAAATATTCTCTGCCCTGAACCTCAAACGCATTCCGTTTGAAATGCATTCATTGAAAATGAATCCTCAATGGTTTATAATTATTATCTTCAATATGGATTGGCTCCTTGGAATAATTCATCCTATTTGGATTTTTGGTGTTTCGCTGCTGTTTTTCAGAGTTTTAATTTTGCTACAGTGGTTTATGGGTGATGGTGTTTAGCTTCCATCATTATATGTCCTTTTCAGCTTTCAATTTTAAATTGAGGTCCCTGATATTTTTGGTATCAACAGACTAAAATTAATTTGCTCAGGGGAGAGTTATAAATCTGTCATATCTGATATACTTTAACTCCCCGCAGTGAAGGGCCAGTCTGAGATTCTGATCTTCATGCCATGCATGAAAACAATGCATCCACACCACGTTTGCAGTTTGCAACATGTTAACATTTTAACTGACTCTACTTGAATGAATAGCACATTCCCACAGGTTTTAGGGAAATATTGATTTCTTGTGGGAAAACACTCAAACTACTAAATGCACATGAAACCCCGCAGGAACTCAATTTAAACCTTAGAGCATTTAATTACAAAGCCTTCTGTTTAATTGGTTTGCAAAATAACCTTTCTGAGAAAATATTCTATTAGAGAAATCTATTAGATAGGCAAAGTGCTAGAACTTGACAATGTTTTCTCCAGGAAAATCCTTTATCACAATCTGAGTTGCCCTTATCAGACCTTATGTTTTATTCTTTCTGTCAGCATGTGGATAGAGAAACACATTAAAAAAAAATTGCCATTTCTAGATGTATGTTCCTTTCTTTCATCATGGAGATATTTTCTGCACAGAAGAGCAACAAACTTGTACCTGCAACACATAGGAACAGGTCAGAAGCCTCGTCCCAAATATTATACCTGAGGTCACTACCTGTTCTAGCCTGGCCTAGTGGTCATCTGGAGGGTCAGAGCTGCCCAGGACAGGATCCTAGATAGAAACATCAGTGGTCCCCCACTCTCTGGTTTATCAGAGTGAGATGGGCACCCAGAGACCCCTCCCAGCAGCAGGCTTTGCAACCTGTGCCTCAGGGCACTGGGGTTCTGGCTGACTGGGCGTGAGCATCCCGCACCTGCTCCCTCCAGGATGGAGGCTGAACCCTCTCCAATCCTGTTTGACTGGGGACCTGAGACTCATCTCCTCCTTCTCAGAATGAGGTTTCCATTTCCAAAACCTCCTGCTCAGGGCCAAGTCTGCCCACAGTCTCCTTTTCCTACATCCTTTTGCTCCCTTTATTACAGTGCTCTAAAGGACCCAGATCTTACCAACTCCCTCAGATTTGGCACTTTAACCCCATGGCCATTAACCCCATCGCAGGAGAAGCAATACCCCATCACTAAATTAGCTGTACAAGTCTAGGAAGGGTGGTCCCAACTTAATCTCTGACCCCCCCCCCCCCCATAAACCATCAGGGCGCTGCATGGCTTGAAATCATTATACAAGGTTTTATGACAGCACACGGTTCCCTTGTATTCTCTTTCTTCCTTAATAGGCTTGGGACAGCATTGTTCTGAACACAATTTCCACCTCGCGATCACATTTGGACATGAACGACAGTCTTTACGGCGTATCTTACCTGTACTGCTGCGTGTAACTCTACTGATAATCTCACAAAGGCAGTCAAATTGGTCAAGAGACAGCGGCCCCTGAGATGCTGGGTGAGTGCCCTGGAACATGGTTGCAGTGTGAATCAGGAAAATGACTTCACTGGGGAAGCACACATTCCTCAGCCGGGTAAACCATGACAGAGAGTGTGAGCTTCCCCAGAGAGCTTATTTATGTGAGTAACTCGTTTATTCTGGATACATTTCCTGGTTTATAGAGTAACACAGACACAATTGTTACAGATTGCTTCCTCAAATCTGTCCCCAAAACATGTAAATGCCGTAGAACCGGGGGGCTCCTCCAGAGTTGATTTGTTTAGAAGACACAGAATTGATTGATATCACAGTTGGAAATAGAAAGAAAGGAGAGGTAAAGACAGAAAGAGGGGAGGGTGGGAGGGAAGGAAAGAAAGGAAGAGAATATATTCCAATCAGATAAAGACCCACGCCGCAGCATTTGTGTTTCTCTCAAAACCCATGGGTCACTTCCCTGCAAACACAGCCGTCAATTATAGTGTCTGTGAGGTTCTGCGACTGCAGGCAGCACAACCTGCTCTGGCAGATGTAAGCATGAAAGGAACTTGGTGAAAGGGATGGCCTGGAAAGATGAAAGAAAAAGCTGGAGTCCTCTGTCTCTGAAAAGAGAAATAAGGCAGCACTGAGTGTATATGGTAAAATATCCTGTACAGTCTCTTAATGATTCTCTTATCAAGATAAACCAACTCCAACCGCAAAATCTCTTTGTGGGATTCTTCTTAAGAATAATATGGCAAGGAGAGAGGGTGCATTTGTTCTAGCTTGGGTTTCCTATCCACAGCTTGGCCATAGAATGTAGGGCATCTTGACACTTGGTGCCCCCAGGGATGCTCCAATGTGAGAGAGGGAAAGGAATCCCGGATACAGCAAAATCAGGAGGTGTCCAGTACAGTTGGCATGCTGCGTACCAGCATCGTGCCTGCTTCAGACTTTGCATAGCGGTATCCCACGCAGTTCTCTAGTCTTATCCCTGCATCAGGCCTAACAAGTAGGTAGCAGTATCCTCACGCCATCACTGAGGAAAAAGACGTCCAGGGAGATTAACTGACTTGCACAAAGTTAACATGGAGTGAGTGGCAGGGCCAAGACGAGGTCTTGGCAGGGCTTCTGTCTTAATCTAATATAATCACCTGCCTGAAACTTCTTGTTTCCCAATTGGAAAGGAAAATACAACTCAATGACTTTTCCATTCAGGGCTGATGTTCAGTTGGGTTGGACAGTAGGGTGATACCAGTTGTTAAAATATTGAAATACTTCCCAACCAGTTGGTAAGTAGTCACAGGCTCTCTGGATGCTCATGACCACCCTCTGGTTTCTCTGGCCATTTCCCTAGGTCCTCTGATGTCCGCAGTATCCAATCACTAAAGAATAACACCTGCCTAATCAGGGGATGGCCCAGGATTCTATTGCTGTGTTACAGCTGGCATCCTGTCTGATTAGTTTCTGTCAGTTTCATACCAAAATATTTTGAATTTCACTGCTGTTTCTATTTAAGTCTCAGGGAAGAAGATAGCAGGGACTTTAAATAATGGGGTCCACTTTAGATTCCAAAATTATCTGTGCAATATTTAAAATAAAAATAGCTAGGTCATTACTTTCACTATGGTCTTAAAGAAAAACCTAATAAAAGCAATTTACCTCTCAGCCCAGAGTCTTTGCTTCACTGAATCTTCCATTTTGGTGCCTTGTCTTACTTAGCATTCTTCCTAATTTATTAGAAACATTAATCTAGTGATCTAGTGGGAACGTGTGTCTATGCCGTGGGAAAAAAAAGAAAACAAGAAGTGTGATGTATGGTGGGGTAGAATTATCCTTTACTCATTAGCCAGGCTCCAGGAGGGTCTGTAAGAGCTACTCACCAAGAAGACAATAAATCAGAGGAAAGAGTTTCCCCAGAGGACTCTTAGATACTGTACTTTGTTATCTTCCCAAACAAGATGGTGCTTACTTTGTATTCCAGTTCCACTTTTCCATGTTATAATACATTCATTTAAATGCAGATTTTGTTATTCTGCTTAACATCATCAGTCTATCAGACAAACACCTATGGGGAAATATAAATTAACCTATCTGTGTACATTAGTGGGGAGCACTAAGCTTGCCACAATTATCAATTTGCCCTCAGGGTCACTTTTTTCATCTTTCATACATTGAGAGTCCTGTTCAGAATTGCACTACCATGCCTTGCCACCCAAAGTGCTGTGCCTCTCATTAGTAAGACAACTCTGGCTCTACCACGGCATGAGGAATTCATCCATAAACCCAGGAAAAAATGTCATGCTGGGAGAAAGCACCATTTACAGATGTGCTGATATCTGTGTGATGGATCACAATAACTCCCACGGCTCTATCTGGAAGGCTCTGGGATGGCTCTTCCCAACACAAGGACAATCAGGCTGGAAACTCAAGGCCGTACTCAAGGTCAGCCTCATTAGAGGTCATCTGACCGGTCGTTCATGGAGGGCACAGGGGGAGGGAAATTAGCCTTCTCTGAAAAGCGAATCAAGGATATCCACAGAGAAGAGCTTACAATAGAGTCATAGTAAAGGGCTCAGGAAATCAGAACTAACATTAATAAGTGCCAGCCCTGGTTCTGTATTATACAAACAGAATTTCAATCCTTATTTCTCATAAATTGGGAGGCAGGAATAACATTTTCTCCATTCAACAGATGAGGGTAACAGATTCCATTACACACGGCTGTTGGCTATGAAGTCTGTTTCCTCTAAACTATGTCCCACATTACTAGTTCCAAAGCAAAAAAATGTCTGACAATATACCAAAGCTTGACTTCATACATACAAATGAAAGCACTGGTATCATCAGCAGTACTGCTTTAGCTGAAGAGAATATCAGACTGAGGTTGAATAAATCCTGAAAGTTGAGGTCTCATGTTTTAAGTACTAGGTTTAGCACAATATCTTTCCTGAGCCCTCAAATTGGGGTTGTGTCCTTATTGGCCAATCCTAGAGCATCCCATAGTCTTCTGCCATACACTCAATGCTATTAAAATTATTTGTCTGGAAATTGCCTTTCTGAATAGACTGAGGACCCCATGAGAGCTACTTCCATGTTTTGTTCACCAAAGTCCCCACACTTAACTCTGTGCGTGGCACTTAATCGATAAATATTGAATGAGCAGTCAATCACCAACTCAGTCCATGGCAAAGCGAAACTGACATCCTGATACCGTGACCAAGTGGATATATCTCCCAAAGTACAGGGGAATGCTTCAGATGTCATAGTTCCACACAACTAGCTTCTCCTCACTCTCTTGGCTCTGAATCCAAGTCGCCCAAGGAAACACCTGATTATTTTTTTAGTGTCCTATATTGGTTTTCTGCAGAGGGAGTGTGTGTAGACCAGCTTCCATAAATACCTTCTTTCCTTGGCAGTTTCATTTCTCAACCAGAGGTCAGCACTGGCATCTTCGTCACTCATTTGCCTCTTACTGTGATTGAAGATTGTGGAGCTAGTTGCCTGGAATTGGAGTGCAGTCACTGGATCTCTAAGGCAAAGATCCAGACCCAGAAATGCATGACCTACTATGGCAGCACACATTGCAAGATCAGCAGTCTTCCTATAATAGCTCCTCTGTTAGATGATGTGTAAGCAGAATTGGTTCATTCTAAGAAGATTATATCTAGAAAGTCTGAAGCAAAAACACTTAACAGAAATTTTACAGACCTTTCAGGGAAAGAGAGGTGGTTAATGGTTTTGTGAGAAACCATGGACAGTAATGGTGGGTGGAGAGCTTGGTCTCAGTTGTGGGCTTCTTTATTAAAATAATCCTAGGTCTTCTTAAGATCAGTTCAATTTATCATCCCCTCCCCACAAAAAAGCATACTGCCTTATACTAACAAACTCCCTTCTGTCAGAAGAGTCTACTGACTAGACTTTCCTAAGATCTCCAGGCTAAACATGGAGCCCACATGGGTCAATAGGTTTTTCTCCTTCGTTGTCCATTTTGGCCATGCCTCTGAAATTCGTCTCTCCTTCACCCTCTGCTGAAGTTCCCAACTCTCTTTCTTTATATGAGGAAGTATTTACACAGTTTACAGATTTAAAATCATTCTTTCTCTTCTGTTTCACTCAAATATAATGAATAACATCATTTTCAAAATCAATCAGGGGGTACAGAATATAGATACACCCTGATTCGTTTCCAGGCTTTCTTCTAGTGGAAATGGATGTTACAGAATGAAACTGTTATCTCCACTGAGACGAGCAGCGCCTTGTAATAACTCCAGATAATAGCTTTATAATCATTTAGTCACATACTCTTCACAACATGTCAAGCAAATCAAATCGGAAGACAAAAGAATGCAAATCTTGGAACAGAATTACATTTTAGATAGGTTGGGTATTTAAAATATGTATATTTCACAGACTAAGGCTGGAATTGTCTGATTTAGAGGATCTTAAAATAAATCCCAGAAGAAAGCAGTTTGTCGCCAGACAGATATATAAAAAATGAAATCCATGAAGTTTTACACGTTACAAAGAAATTTCAAAATTACCTCATTAAATTCCACAGTAGTTGTGTAAAGAGAAGTGAGACTGATATTATGGCTATATTGAACAAGTGAGGAAACTGAGGCACAAAGAAATTTGTGGCGCTTCTAAAGTCAGACACTTAAAAAATAGCTGACCGGGGATTCAAAGTCAGGTTCTCTCACTTTGATTCTAGTGTTTTTGAGAAAACAGAGAAATATAATTACTTTTTACTGTAAAGTTTTCATTAAAATATCACAAGGGACATATATTCATTATAAAAATCAACGGATTCTCAGCCAACCCATCTTTATTTATGTTCCTAGCACCAGAGGGTATAACATGAAGGAAAGCACTTTCGCCTTGCAATAAAGCCTTTTACGATTTAGCCGAGGGACAACACAAACACTGGGAAAACCTAAAAAGTTTTGCTGCTAAATTGATTTTTTCATGAGTCTGGAATTATCAAAGCAAGTGAAGGACGCTGCTGACCTGAACAGGTTTCATGCAAGACTTCCAGCCAGACACCAACACTTAACACATGAGAAACAGGATTCCGGAATACGAGAAGCTCACCACTCAGACTTTTAGATTACTGACAAAATGGAAAAAGTAAAATTGAGGTAAGTAGCCAAAACTGTGTCAACTCCTGTCAAGATAATTTTTTGGCATATACTTTTTCCCCATATCATTTGAATGGGTATCTCTTTTCTGCCTATCATTTAAAACACTGCACCTCTTCAGATTTCATTCATTCATTTCCTCAAAGGAGGAAGTAAATGGACAGTCCAGACAAGGGATGACAGTTCTTTCACTGGTCTACTTCCTTCTCCCCACGGGCTGTGCTTGGATGATACTACACATTCCAATTTGTCCCTTCACACATCACCAATGTCCTGATCACTTCCAAATCCGTCTCCAACTTGGACCCCTCTCATAGGCTCCATCTATTTTACAACACCAGCCTAGAAGCAAACCTGTCTCTCTGGAGGCCTATAGTTACCCCGAATCATAGTATATTGAAATTTAACTCAGTAACTTATCACCTTAATAAGTTTGGAATGCTTTATTTCTTATCTCAGTTAATGACATTATACACCACACTGTCTATCTATAAATCTAAGTCATATTCCATTCCTACTCCTCAATAAATAACCATCTGCCATTTCTACAGCTTCACACCTGCTACTATCTTACTAGTCTTATTGCTGCGGCCCCAATTTAGAACATCCTCATATTTGTCCAGAGGTACATACAAAATCGCATTAACAATTGTACATAGGTAGAATGGGTCCTCTTAGACAGACAGGTGCAAAAGTTCAGGCTAGGCCCACAAGACAACCAATTATTCCTACTCAAGCTACCACAGTCATCTTGTGGAACAGACACATGCTTGTTCTGTTTCCTCCTTATTGCCAAGGGACACACATTCTAAAGAACCACTGAAAGGGTTTTAGAAGAAGAGATGCAAATTAGAATGTGCTGTCTACTGTTTGTATGAGCAATGCACTATAGTGGATCAAGGTCAACAAATGAAATTGCTGAAATAATTCAAGCTAAAAAAAGCCAGCATGAAACATAGGCAGGGAAAGTTAACATGACGAACAATGAATGGATTCAATGAGTATTAGACAGATTCAAGACTTGCCAAAGGTATGCAACGGGGATGATGAGGAAGAAATAGTCTTAAAGGTGAATTCTACTTTTTAGGTTTATATGCTTAGTATGGCTCAGCTGAATTCCTGGATTACTGCAACTTTTACTGCAGCTGATGACCATGAAACGTGCCCTAGGAGGAAACTAAGAGATTATTTGCAAGACTTCAGAGTACTGGTCATTCTAAGCATCAGATAGAGACTGCAGGACTTGAGTTAGGGGATCTGGAGATGACCTCGCACATTCTTACCCTCTTCCAGGTTCCAGCTCGTGTCTCTCCTTCTCCAGTATTCCCCATGGCTCTGACAGGTGCCTCTTTCTCCTGTCCTTCTCCAGCACTTACAGCCTGGACGGCCACTTGAGCCCTTAGTTATGTATAATTTTGAAGACCATTTGTTTCAGCCTTACACACATAATGTAGCCTTCCTGAGATCCGAGAGCTTTGTGCAAGATGTTTTCTAGACTTCATTCTATTTAATCTTCTCAAGAACCCTTTGTTAGAGTACCACCAATACCAGCTGCGAAAGTTGAGGCTCAGCTTGTACATCACGTAGTGAGAGGTTACCTGCAGCTTGTCAGACACCAAGAACCTGTGTTTGCGCCCCGTACACAACCTCATGCATAAAATAAATTTAATTAAACTCTCATGGATGTATTTATTACTCATAAGTGTCCAATAAGTATTTCAAAAATATGTCATTCAACTCACAAACTCATCTTATATAACTTTCTGGGGTGTAAGGAAACAGAAGTAACAGGGATTT